>NW_026712999.1:2400000-3600000 GCF_030625045.1 Achroia grisella
GAAACTCCAAAGACAAACCCGTCTCAATCCTAGGTATTGCACCTGACTTCTTAATGGACACATATGAAATATTATAAATCCATACTATCCGTACGGTGAATCGATAGAATGCTAAGAAGTTCGTTTCTCTTCTAATTAAATAAATGACTTTGTGAAGTATTTTTGAAAGCAGAATGCACTGGCCTTAACTGTTCTCAGTGCATCGTATTTGTCATAGTTTAGTACCTCCGAAGGCGGTGCGTTTACACGTTATCGTTGCGACAATATTTGTTCGTTCGCTCGTTTGAAGCCCGTTTGCATGACCGACGCACGTCGCGGGAATACTTTATTTGAATTTCGAATTGCACTGACTGCTATGTTAATAGAAATAATAGATATTTGCCGATTTTTTTTTTATTTATTATACAGTTTAAGCAAAGGCGTCGAGTATTATACCTATATTGTTCAATGTAAGTATTTTTTATACTTGTTACTGTCCATTGTACTTTTAAAAATAGAAAATACAGAATATATAGAGCCGTGGGTACAAAAGGCGATTTCTTCCAGATAATCTTTAGGTAGAGAAGAAAAAACAGAAAGTGGTGGATGGCGCATGAATGGAATGAAAGAAATTTAAGTGTATGGGTTTTCACGACAAAGATATGTAGTAGCTACATCTAAGAGAACAGATTATTTTCGTAACTTAATAGCAAACAAGTTGACAGCATACACAATGGAAACTGGCAATCGTTACCTATTACATGATCAGCACCAAGATCATTATGTGGTCAAGTAACGTCAAGGGTACCCAATATGTGTCGCATATGCCTGCACCCTGTAATTTCTCTGCAAGAACAATTTGAAGGGTCAGATCCCTTCAAACTGTTTTTACAAAGTAAACTTCTTGACGTTAGAAATAAATGACCCACGTAGATGATTTTAATATAAAGTCTACTTCAAAAATCTACAAGAAGAATATATCAAAATAAATTAGAGTACCCACACAGATACCTTTTGTACTAGTAATAATAATAATAATCTTTATTCGTCTCAAACAAAAACTTTTCACACAATACAACTGTTGCCCATACAATAATTTAATTTAAAACTAATGAATGAGACAAAACGGTCTATAACTCAGTGAGGACAGTGAGTCCACCCTCTCTGCTATTCTGTTATAGCCTTTATCAGTAAAATAATACAATATGAGATCGACGATGACGATAGCATATTAAGTTAAGTTCTAAACTACAACTAAACATAAAAATTTACAATAACAAAATTAAATATATATAATCTAAACATTATTCAGGATTAATTATAACATTAAATAAATAATAAATAAATAAATAATAGTTTATTGATAGAGCTACAAGAAGAAAAATATTTTATTTTGATGAATTTGTATGTAAAAAATACCTGTAATTTTCAAACATGGCGGTAACAACGCGTCTTGTAGCGGCATTGGTAGCAACGTTGATACAATTAGCATGGTGGAACAGAGCGTTGTCCTGCGCTATGCCGCGGGCCGACTCTAATTGGCGCTGTGTAAACTTGCCCTGTTATAGAGGCGCCCGGAGCCCTATGCGAGGATATAGTACGTGGAAAAGGATTCTGGAACTTCTTAAAAATCCTATAAGATTTATCATTGATAATAAAGTTTTAATGTCAATATAACTCTTGTATAATGTCCCGTTGCGTGAAAAGTCCATATTAAAAAAGTTAAAATCATACATTTTGGCGCCAAAATATTGAGGCGTAGTCTAAAAAGAAACTTATCGTAGAGTTTAAAGTTTTTAATGTCAATATAGCTCTTGTATAATGCTCAGTTACGTGCAAAGTCCAAATTAAAAAGTTAAAATAATACATTTTGGCGCCAAAATACTGCCATGTTATTTAAAAAAGAGACATATTGTGATTACAGAGAGATTAGAGTACAGAATAGTTAAATCAATTTTGTAATAGAAATTTTATTTTAAATAAATAAAATTTAAGTATTAATTTATCTAAAATTTGTTAATAATATTACTATTATTAACAAATTTTAGATAAATTAATATTGTGTTCACTATATCCAGCCGTTCAAAGTTTACCAGCTATATTAGCTGAATGTTTAGAACGAAAACTGTAAATAAAAGACGAATCATTAGCTTAATAAATTCTTATACCAAAGTATCTTTGCAGTTAATATTATTTATTAATTTTTATATTATAACACCTACATGAGCAAAAATAACAATTATAGGTACATATGAAATCGTCAGTTAAACAAATAAGTATTAAGCAATAAATAAATATACTAAACTAATATTAAGAAATGTTTATCTCATCTTCTAAGTATAACTACATAATTTATAGATACAAAATGGTGCAATGTAAAAAGAGAGCAAAATTAATTTGGACTTAGTTGAAAAATAGGTTTATTTTGTTGACAGGCTAAAGGAGAAATATCCAAAAAATACATTACTCGTACTGGATATCTATAAGTATTAGTATAAGTATCTTTGCTTATTTTTTATATTACATTCGTTAACCATATATAATTTTATAATACCAAATTTCAAGTTAAAAAGGTTTTACTGTTGCGTACTAAATAATAAGTAATTTTATATTCTAGATATAAGTATCTACACAACTATTACACACAAAATAGTCTTAGGATATAGTCTAGGATTGTATACCTATATACAATAGTTGATTATAGTAAGGTCTAGGAATAGGAGTCAATTTATTTAAACAATAAGGTTTCTTTTGTTCACGGCCTTGAGAGGAAATATATAAACAGGCTCTATTTCCATGTAAAGATACCCAGCTCAAATCCAGCGGCCTAGCTACTATTGACTTCTTATTACCGTTGAAAATAAGGTCTAGATAATAAGAGTAAATTTATTTAAACATTAAGGTTTCTTTTGTTCACGGCCTAAAGAATAAATATATAAATATAAACAGGTTCCATTTCCATGTAAAGAGACCCAGCTCAAATCCGCCCGCCCAGCTAATATTGACTTCTTATTACCGCGCTCTAACCACGTCTACCGTACACATCGCACGGTAAGGTACGGCCAGGACGAGGATAATACGCGGTCGGTTGCCGGAGATAACGGCACGTCGCAATATTGTGCACAGTTTAGGGTCCCCGTCTGTGAACCCAGCACCAAACGTTCTAAGTTTACAAGCTATATTTACTCGTATTAGATGTTTTTTGTAAATGTAAGGAGAATGATTGGATTTAATTAATTCTTTATACCTATATCTGGGGATAAAATTTCATTTTCATACCATATTGGTAAAAGTAATTATAAGTTATTATTAAAGTTATATGAAATCACAAATTAAATAAAGGTATAATTATAATAATATCTCTAGACAATTCATATGTGTTATCTAGTCCCAAGATAAGCAAAGCTTGTATTATGGGTCCTAGACAACTGTTATAAATAGATATGTATTTCTTTGTAAATACATAAATAATATACATAGAAACACCCAGACCGATAGAAACAATCATACTCATGAATACAAATGTTTGTACCCTGCGAAGAATCGAAACCGCGAACATCGGCAGTAAAGCGGTGTGCCACGGAGGCCATCAAAAACTATGAGACTACTGAATATTCTAGAACACAAAAAATGTTAATATTATATTTAAGAATTTTAAATTATATTCCTAATTAAAAACAAGACTTCTTAATTAAAAAAAGGACTTGAATTTATTTCTAAATAAAGTTTCATTATATTAGACGGACAAAACATATATAAAGAATGAAAACCAATAAGATTTGAATCAACATTACATAGTATAAAATAAACTCGCTGTTGCTGTCTGAGGGACTGTATGATGGACTGTAGCCTATGTATGCTTAAATGTTTAAAACTACGCAACGAATTTGATCGATTTTTTAAATAGATAGAGTGATTCGAGAGGAAGGTTTATATATATAACACATGTACACCTGTGCGAAGCCGGAGCGAGTAGCTAGTTATAAATATAATGTTAAAATGCATAACGATTGATTTATAACACAGTTTACACAACTTTCAATGATATAATTATATATTCCCATAGTATGAACGATTATGTCCATTGATACTCTAATTGGTATTGAAATGAACCCTTTGTTTAGTTGCATGGAGCGCAACCCAATTCAATATGGCGGCTTGGAAACGTCATTGGAAATAACATGGCGGATACAACGGTTATTGTTTGAATTGTTCCCTAACAGAAACTGCAGTCTGCATGTGACGTATAGTTATAGACTCAAATTGCTGAAAGCTAACACTACAAAAGCCTATCTAAATATTATCATATTACTAATAATGCAGTTATATAGGATAAAGTCTATTTTATTATGATTGTTCAGTAAACGTATGATGTGATTGTGTAAGAAAGAGATAATTAAATATATCTCGAGAGAGAAAGTATGTCTATATATCTGTCTGTTTGTTATCTTTAACTAAACGGAGAATAGACGCTTTTTTATTATTTAATGGATGATAAAGGAATCGTTCGCAGGTGCACCATACCTTTTATCATATTATCGTTTATCGTTACTTTATCGTTGGCAGGGCAGTACTGGTAAATCATAGGATGTGCATGAAGTCAGGTTAGTTTTGGTCGATCTGTCATGGTAAGGCCAAGCCGTTTACTTTATAAGATGAGCTAGTAAAATAGCGGAGGCGTGATATTCATTACCACTTACCATCAGGTTGGTCGACGGTTTATTTGCCATTCCAATTAAATAAGAAAAAAAAATCGCTAACTGTGTACCGACATTTCATAATTTGCCTTTCAATTTATAATGCTTACGTCCATTTTGTTCTTGTAATAATGTTCCACAACACACAACTTTAAATTACAGATATCCAGGACAATCTTCGTTAACTACATTCGATGAATCACGTAGCCTGTATAGGGCTTTATCTGTGCGGAGATTAGCTTGACATTTTGCATACATTTGCATGTCTGCCGTGTTTGGTTATATTGAATTTAAATGTTACATTAATTGCCAGTGGACAAATATCTTGAGTTTCATACTGGATGAAATGGATACTTACACAAGATTCTTTTGACAACCTCAGTGGTCTAGTGGTTTAGCACACCTCTTTATTTCCTAGGGTCGTGGGTTCGATTCCTCGCACGGAACAAACATATGTATTCATGAGTATGTATGGTTGTATCGATCTGGGTGTTTCTATGTATATTATGTATGTATTTACAAAAAAAATATTTAATTTAGTTGTCTAGTACCCATAATACAAATTCTACTTACCGTGGGACTAGATGGCGATGTGTTAATTGTCCAAGGTTATTTATTTATTTATTTGTTCCTTCTGTATACTTATATTTAATTTATTTTACTACCAATAGAGAAAACAAAACTTCGTTTTAATTTTAAAGAAATTAGAAGAATATACGTCGCCTAATTTTTACTTGTTCTAAGAAAGGCACGTGCTTGTTACATTATATTCTCCCTAATTCTGAACCTGATATTGATTTTAAAGTAGTTTTTGCAGTTTTTTTAAAATTTATTTTGTTAAAACAGTAATTACGTAATTTTTTGTGGAACAACATAAATAAATTTGATTTTGCACAGAAAATTAGGAATGTATATAAAGATAAAGACTGATATCACCTAAATTATTGCCGCTGGGCCAAAAAGTTGAAAACAATATTTATCTCAGGCTACATGAAGAAATATATAAAATTAATAAGAACATCGTCATTATTTTGTTCATTTAGCTTGTATCAAATATATGTATATACATAGTAGATGGTCAGGGGTATGTCAAAATAATTAATCCTGTAGCAAAATAAAGTTATTCAATCATGGGATATTTTAACTGCGCCTTACCGAAGTGTGATTAATTTCTATTCGTTATTTTTTATTTCTTTGTTTTATTTATTATCAGTCATTTAGCCATCAGATTTTTTCCTAGGCACCAAACCTCTATGTATTGTAAAACCACCTCCAAATAGATTATTGATGATTTGGAAATTGTAAATACAACAAAGATAATCTAAATATCAGCTATACATTACATTACTTAATATGTCAATTGTATTAAATTTATTTACTGGAACATGTGTACATAATAGTCTTGAAACTATAATTATTCCGAACACACCGTTTCCGGCGTGTAAAAAATTTTACAATAATATTTTAAATTACATTATTAATCTGACAATTATAGTATGATATTAAGTCTAATTAAAAATCATAACTATTATTAGAAACCATTACATAAATATATTATTATCTTTTAAATAATCTCAGTCAGTTTAGTGTCAGTTGACTTACGATCCCATAATAATAATAATAACTTTACCTTGGCCTTAGTGACCTTGTCAGTTGACTAGTGGAGTAAAAATAACAACTAGTCATTGTTGGCCCCTTTTAACCACTATTTGAGTATACTTCGTCAGGTGTTATGCACCGAAGAGTGATGATCCCGAAGACAGATTGACAACTGATAGCCAACTCACGCTTTCGATTTCTGATAAGATCCAGCGTTTGTTTGGACATACGTCTTTTAACATAGTCTCTTGTTTTGGAACGTAACGATAAGATTATGTAATCAGGGGGAGGGGAGGGGTTTGATTGTAATGGGGCCTCATTGCTGGCAATGTACCAAGTCACTGACCTGACTTTAATGGAAGATGATAGGACCACCCCCACAGCGCATAGTTCCGGAAACTCATAAGGCTCCCATCTAAACTAATATTAGAAACAAAAGTGTTTTCACAGAAAACCTTAAAAATATAAAGTTCTAGTTTCTTTTTTGCTGAGTAGTAGAAGAAAAATAATGACATTAGGTTTATTTGTATAAAGATTAATAACCTTTCTGTTAGATTTCATATTTGTTATGGACATACTCAAAATTCTCATTCACCTATAGAATGTAAATGACATTAAACTCCCAAATGTACTATATCATGGGCTCAATAAGGAATAGATAAATAATATAAAAGTTACATTAAAAAGGCGAGTATTAAGTTAATCTTGGTCTGTAATATATTTTAAAAAAATTATCGCTACTACAACTGCACCCGTGCGACGCCGAGACGGTTAGCTAGTCTAAAATAATTTACTAAAACAAATATGCACCTGTAAATTCTTGCACTAAAAAATCACTGCCAAGAGCAAGCAAAATACCTATGCTCAGAAGCACTTTTATTACAATCGTAAATTAAGCCAGTTTTAATACATAAACAGATTAATATGCAGTAAAAACGTACAATATAGACGTAGGAGTTTACACTGCGTTTTATAAAGACGTATGGTTCTGGTTTAAGGCGTCGAGTGATAGGAAAACACTGCGATGATTGAGTGCTGAAACAAGCCAGTATTTTGATAAATAAATAAAGGTGTAGTGATGTGCGAGACAAGTATCGATAACTTTTTATGTGAATGATAAGACATAACTTCATATATACGTAGTAAGTACTTTGTGTGTAGATTTACGTTTCTGGTTGAATTTCCGGTAATGGAAATACTGATAACCAAATAAACTAATCAGAGAGATGGCGGTAGGCTCGACCACAGCTACGTTGCATTCAAATACACTGAACGAAATGTAGACGTGTCAGGCATTGCTGTCACCTCGACGTCGGTATTTGATACTGTCTATGACCATCCCATTTCATAGCCGTGAAGGTATATTTTGATGTTAAAATAAATAGTTATCCTATTTGTTAGAGAGTGGATATTATTTATATATATGAGCAGTTTCGAGTATATTATTAGTGCGTAGAGATCGCCATAATGCATTGTTATTACTGAGCTGTACAAAGGTTGCATTTTTTATAAACATTTAATATAGAGAAACTCTTAGATTACAGATAAATAGATATAGAGACAAATGCAAATAGATATAATTATATCTACATATACAGGAGTTAGGAGATATTGTGCACAAATTGAATACGCAGTGATAGGAAATAAAAGCAATGAACTAAACTGTTAGAATAATCGACGTTCTTAAAGTAATATTACAGTACTCGTATTTTTAGTATTAGTATGTAATATTATGTTATCTGTGGTATTAGGTAGTATGGAATGCTAAATATATGATATATCAGCCAATATACGAACGTTCTATTACTAAATAATATTATAATTAATAGTTAATATTAAATGTATAATTATAATTACATATGATAATGGTACAAGTAGAACTTTGTAATAAAAGTATTGTATGTATGGTTTAAGTTTGTTGCCAGTTTTTAAAATTAGTTTTCGAACTATCCCAAGTATCGATATAGTAATGGTTGCATCCCTATTAAATAAATTAGTTTAGTGTAAACTATTCGTATACCTGAACGAAGTGTTTTAATTTGAGCCAGACACGACTAGTGATGTCCGCCGCCCCCGCACCACCGTTGTATTCCTCCCAAATGTAAAATATAAAGTGTAACAAACAACGTCATTTCCGAACGCCTGTTTTTTAGTGACGCGCCTGTTTTTTACTTCCGACGTAAAAGATGCAATGTTGAAACTTTGATTGTGGATCTTTGTGGCGTTGTAACGTCTAAAGTAAGAAACCGTATCATATGTAACTTTTATATATTAATACTAGTTAACCCGGCAAGCGTTGTTTTGCCTTATAAATTAATATATTCATTATAAAGTAGGGGTTGATGGTAGAAGGGTGAAAATTTTGGATTGTATGTATTTTTAATGCAGAATCATAAAAAAAATTATATAAAAGAATTTGTCCAATAAAAAAAACTAATCTTATTGTTTGTGTTGGTAGTGTCCTTGTAGTTTGCGAGTAATATATAGGTTGTATAGTATATATATAGAGTATTTCATAGATTAAATAAATTTTATAATTGGTAATCTATTTTTTTAGTTTATCTTAATACAAACAAAATAGTTTTTATTTAGAATATCTGATTAAATATCGTCTTTTCTTGCACTATTGTTTTTGTCTTACTATCAGGTAATTAGCACCAGTAACGTAGGTGTTTTATGAAAAGGATTAAAGAGTAAGTTTTAAACTAATTTAGGTTCTAATGGAACCTGAATTAGTTTTAAACTTACTCTTTAATCCTTTTCATAAAACACTTTTAGTTTACAAACTACTCGGATATACCGCGCAATTATAATATTGCAAGTAAGTGTTATATCTGCATATATTAACATTAAATGATGTCAAATTGTTATAACAAGAATTAAACAATACAAAAATAAGAAATCGAAGTGTCATTCAAATGTGTGAATGAGGATGAGGATTTTTTTAATTAACTGTTCTTTTACCTGCTTTCGTGTTTACTTTGTTTGTGTAACCGTCTTGAAATAATCTTAAGTACCTATTTATATATCAATTTTGTACCCGAGTGACTTGTTGTACTTTAGTAATTTCGTCATTGCTGTCTAGCCGTATATCCCTATGTAAAATTTTATAAGAATACTTACCTGAAAATCATTTTTTATTTGATGGGTTTATTGTTTCTTAAAACTTACTAGTTGAATGCATCGATACAATAAAAAAAAATGTCTTCATTACCATCAACTTAATAAAACTGCTTAAATTTACCTTTACAAGAAAAAAGAATTCTAGGGTAAAACAAATAACAAGCACAGATTTAATAAATGAACGATACCAAATTAATAAATATTATAATTTTTACTTTTAAAATTTAATTTAAAAGGAGTAGATTCGCCCGCTGGGGTGGACACTCCATTCTTAGATCCCACACCCAAAAAATCTGCTCATAGTTCCGGGACTGATTGCAGATAAGAAAAGAGAAAAAAAAAAAAAAAAAATTAATTTATTATTTACCACAATATAATTGAATTAAACTCGCACAGACTTGATTAGATATCCAATAAAGAAAAATAACTTTATGCATTTGATAATAAGGTAGATAATAACAGCAAACTCTAGACGGTGACTTAGTAACTGCCAATTACGTTTCATATCGGAACAGTAGACAAAACGACAGCCAAACAATAACATAAAAGAATCGATACTGCGAGATACAAATGAATAATCTATAAATGCCTTAAAGACATCGATTTCACGTCATAAGTAAATCATAGAGTCGGCGAATATAAATATAAATGAATATTATTCTTTATGGATTATATGAGATAACTTAATTTTATAAAAGAACAATATGTTGGCATTAAATTTAAAAAAGTAAAGTTAAATATTTCGATTAATAAGTGCATAAGACTATGTTCCCTTTTTTGTGACTGACGCTCTGGTACATTCGTCATTGGAGGGTTAAACGTAACGACAAATAGTAACTGTTCCCTATATCCCTATATATATTCACTGAGATTATGTATATTACATTTCAAACTGAAGTACGACTTACAAACCTAGCTCCTTGACGATAGAAATAAATGACACAGAAGATTTTGTACAAAGTCTAACTCGGTGAAAAAATTTAGCTCATTTGAAATTACAATAATAAAACTTTGATATTGTAACAATTACTTACATTACATTCAATACATGTATACTTCTAGAAGTTTAATACTTCTTACTTATAAATTACATTAAGACTTATATTTTAGCTGTCCATTCTATCCGTTGCTAATTCTATATCCAAAGTTAATACGATCTTGTTATTAGGAGTATAATAAGTCGGCATATTCCATACTCAGCCCGTTTGCACGATACCATCTTTCGCTATTTTTATTTTATTCATAGAGCGAATCTTTATTCTTTTGTTTACTTCTCTTTATACTGGGAGGTCGCTACTGTCGTATCACTGCTAGGGTTGCCTCCTATGAAATATTAAGATTGAAAATAGCAATACATTACGACAAAAAAATGTGTTATTAATAAAGCAGACATCGATATTATATATAATTAATTTGAGCTTTTGTTTATGTCATCTGTTAAGGTATCTCAGTCTAACCTATTTCAGCCGCCAAGCAGCAAGCTGCTTTGTGAACTGCTTTTCGGTTGTAGGGTACAGATTAGACAGAAATAAAAAAAAATACGGGATAGGAAACATGACATCGTAGTCATCAGGACTGGCAATGCATGAGTGGTATCCCGGGTGCCACATGATAGTGAAATATCTGTAGTACTAAGAAGTACTGTACATTACCAATATGGGTGACGATTAATGAAAGTGGACGTCTTGTATTGACGTAACTTATTTACTCATGTCGATATAATAGCTTTGACACCTTCATACATTAAAAAATCTATCATTTATGTTTGATCTTATAAATAATCTAAGTATAGTATTTCGTATAATAATAATAATAACTTGTAAAAATAAGTTTATTGAGTGGGCCATCTAGTTTCAAATAAAGCAGACCATGTTACTAAACAGCTTGTTCCCTTGAGTATTAAATTATATATAAATTATTATATTACATAAATTGTAATAAAAATAAAATACAATGAAAAGGACATAATATTATTGCATTAGAAAATAAAATATAATGCAAATAAAAACAAATGTAAAAGTAACTAAAGTAAATAATTAAAGTAGGCGGAGTATCGGCATAGCGTCACTGTGAATTGGTGTATGTAATATGGGTCTCTTACACACACCTACTGATTTTGAGTGGAACCCGAATATATCTATAATAACCCGAATATAACCCGAGTACTTCATAATATAATATCATATACAATAGACAATATACAAAGTGTAAAGCGTATGTATAACAAATGGAATATTGGGAGTGGATTGTACTATTAAGTCTTAAACACATTTGTTTTATAAATATATTAGTTTAGATTTTAGGATGCAAGAGTAACTATTAGTTGTGTTCACGACATTTCAAAGGATGTCCTGTCCTACAAGTGATCTAATGAGGTAATAGTGCAAAACAATTTAAATTGTTAACTTTACGCGGCGCGCGTAGATTGCTTGCAATCGGTACAATTGGACGAGATATTCACACATTTACGTTCACTGTTGCTTCGAAACCTTGGCATATACGGTCTTAGTCTTATTTGATATACGTTTATAGATTAGTATAACAATTCTATTAAATCGTATGTTAATCAATATTTTTCAATTATTTTTCAAACTAAAATAATTGAAATTTGATTTGGCTATATTACTTATTAATAAAAAAAAATTGACGTTCCTAAGCGGCAAAAATGTCCTACATGAATAAATGATGTTTTAATTAGAATATTTGTATTTACAAACATTGTTTCTACTGTCTTATGTGCGATGGTTGATACTTTCCATCAAGCGCCTACAGGTTTTTATATCATTTGAAATAAGACTAAAATACTATAAGAATAGATAGCAATCTTAGAACAATATATTTTAGGTACTCTATTACATACACGATCGTAAATAAATGTGCAAGTATCTATTTATAATGTTGCAAATTGCAATACATCATAGTATTACTTTATTTTCTAAACATTAAGGTTGAAAACGCTACAATAATTAACTAGTAAATGTATCGTTGCATTAAACATTAAATTAAGCATCGTATCATTAATAGAAATATTATCCATATTCCAATAGAATTAAGATACAATTTTCTTATGGAATTTCGTTTGACAGATGCACATTGTAAGTTTGAAACTCAACACAGTTCGTCAGTCAGTCGGTTCGTTTGATCTGCAGCAATTACAGTTTTACTGCCATCGTAAACATAGGGGGAGCAAAATGGCGGACAGGTAAACCCTATTGTCGTGGTTTTTTTACCCTCCACAGGGGCTTTTTACAATGCAGTCATTCAAAATTAGTTATTAAGGTATCTTGAAGAAATTTTATACAAAGAACTCGTTGAAATGATTGATGCTATGATCAAAAACTTTTTAAAATACGATTTTTTGTGCATTTAAAAAAAGCTGGTAACGCAATTTAATGCGATTTAAATTGCATTGCCTGGTTATCAGCTCTATTTTGTGTTTTATATACTGGTATACTTAGTCTACCTCATTTAACGTCAAAATGGCTCTTGATAACAACATCCACCGACTTCTTTTCTTGAAGCCCGTCGAGTCTTCGACACATTAATTTACGGCTTGTAGTCATACTGCATTTGATTGCACGAGATCACTTGACAATTCTTCATCATCTATTATCGATTACTGATACTTTGAATATATATGTAGTTCCTCTTTACATTAGTTCCTCCGCAGATGTTTATTAATCATTTATTAATTTTAATAGCAGTGATTTTTTAATACATTTTATATTATTAGCAATAACAAATAATTTATTACTTCTCAGATATTCATTTATTTTAGTAAACTCAATAGCGTTAATAAGTATATGCTAAATTATGCAAATGTTGCGGTTTAATTTTATCTAAAGCTCCATTACTTTTTGTGATTAAAGATTTTACCTCAAAGTAGTATGTATTTCTATCTATTTAGAGTGATTTGCCAATATTATTAATTTTAATTTGGTCTTAATCTTAATGATTTTTAAATTGTGTCAACAATACTATTTCATTTTAAGTTAGGGTCGCACTTGCTTTTGTTTTTAATATTTATTTGAAAACGGACTCGTTGCAGTTATCCAAATACAGATTTTAACTGTAAATAATGTATTATAGACGTTTACGACATCATCAATGGCCTTAAACCCCATCACACGACGCAAATCAATTTCAAAATAAATGATAATATTTTTGCGCATTTACTTCTCGAGACGACGACATAAGCTCACAATTAATGGTCCAGCTAAGGACCAATACCTTTTTTATTCACTCCAAATCTGTTACCATAAGTTTTCGCAAGTTTTATGATCGATAAGTCATAAATGCGACAATACCTTTGCTGTGATGTTGTGCGCGAGTGTTAGAAATCTTTAAAGTTGTTGCTATTCGTGGTAAGGGTTCGAGGATGAACTCGTGCAGCGTTGTATTGCATCTACACGCCCTCCGATGCGACCCTTCCCCTTACGGGCGAATCCTATGGAATACTTACAAACGGCTTAAAGCAAGCCAGTCTGGTTTGGTAATTCCATGCGCGCGGGTCGCAAGCGCGTCGCTTTGCTAAGCAACTACTATCCCAATTCCTTTTTCGTATTCGAAAAAAAGAGGCAATTAGTAATTCCGTTTTCGAATTACGAATCGTTGTCATGTGTTTATTTTTAAAAATTCAGTGGTCAGGCAAAGGAAACTTTTGCAAAAGTTTGTTTTAAAAGTTTTTCTTGGTTCGATTTTTTTTGAGTTTGCACTTTGGAAATGTTGTGTGATTACATTGTTATGTTATTGTTCGCTTTTGTGGTTATTGTTTAGTGCTTGGTTTTCGATTACGATTTCCGTTACTGTTATTGTATATTAAATACCGCTCAAAGTTTCTTTTATAATTTGCGGTGTTACTGTGGAGTGAGTTTGGAGTTAACTTTTAAAAAGTGTATAAGTGACGTTAGTTTAAAAGCACTATGAAGTTACTCTGGAAAGTTTTGTCCACCCTACTTCTACTGGTCCAGGCAGTTCTCTGTAACTGGTGGTGAGTTTACTTTATTGCAACTTTTTGTGATTACATTAACTGACTATTAAAATAAAATATCAATTTCTATAAGTAAACAAATTAAAACAGAATATAAGTACCTAACTGTACTTGTATTTTCTGTTATGAATACACCTACCTAACATAAATTATGACCGGCACATAAATATGTTTTCTTATTGTTGTGCTGTGTATGTCTACATATCGTTATTTTATGTCATCGCAAATTAAATATATATTTTTTATTCAAATGTTACTTGGGTATACTTTAAATTATTTATATGTTTATTAACTTAATAAATATAAATAATGATAACGTAAACTTAATTTAATAAAACAAAAAAAAAAACAAAACTTTGTCAGCATTAAATAATATATTACATTGCATAATTTGAATAAATATAATTTTGTCTATAGTTTAGTGTAATTAATTTTTACTATAAAAATATTAGTGCGATTTATAAATTAAGAGTTGCTTTTTTCGGCTAATTATTATAGTTCTGAAACTACATGGAACCAAATTTGGTCCTGTCATTGGCGTTACAATTTCTTTAAAAATAAAATTACATCTCTATGTCATTTGAAGATGTACCTCTTGAAATAACATAGAGTTCTAGTACCTACGTTCCATTATAGTATGACCTACACAAACTAAGGACTATAGCAGGAAGAATGGCGAATTATCCCATCGTCTATACGTGTGGGATAATGGTAATTATTGAAATCCTCCTATGATCGAAAACTATGATGATCTAAATTATTAAATAGGCTATCGAGATCTCAAATATAAGTGCGCCATGGAGGGCTATGTATGTTTCTTTTAAGGTATATTATTAAAAAATTCGTACTTATTTAAGCTGAAACTTGCAATATGCAATGGCAAGTATTCTACTCAGAATGAATATATCGAACTCAAGGACATAAATGCGGCGGAGACATCCTTGCACCGTTATTTTGTGAGACCCATTGCTTTGTTATTATAATGACCTCCTATGGTCCACCCACTTTACATGTGATGGTCAAGGTTATACATAATTTAGTCATCTCAATCTAGCCCGAAAACTATTATAGACTAATTATAAGTCTAACTGTAATTAAACAATAGTTATAGCTCGTCCATTTATTCCTCACCATCTTTTATTCATTGTTTAGCTTTATAGAAACAAATAAGTATATTTAAATATAATAAATAACCAAACACATTCTCTTTCATTACATATTCTAACTTTATTAAAGATTCCAACGCATATTTACAACCAAGATGTCGACCGGCTCGTTATGTATTGTGCGAAAAGTTTTACGACTAGACCCGTACTTGTAAGTAACTTTCGAAGTGCCACTAACTGTTGAGTTGATAGTGTGTCTTTATTATTGCAACCATCATAGAGACAAGTCCATAATCTGCCACTGTTTATAGGAGACGAAAAATAAATACAAATATTAATATTATTGGTAATGCTAGTGAATATTTTGATGTAAAACCAGTACGATATAATTTAGTCCATGGTATAGTCGTGTACATTACATATAATTAATATATCACGGGATCTTACCACATTTTATTTTTATTGAATTTTTATATCAATAATATATGTATTTGAATTTTATTAGTTAAAATATTTTAACTACAATATTATTGTAAATCTCTAGATGAATAAATAATTAATAGGTGTCGTGCTAGTTATTAGGTAAACGTTAATAATTAACATGACATCTGGTTTAGTCCACAGTCTAGGTATTCATATACTGGACTAAAGAAAAATAATATACAATTTTTTGATGTCGAAATAGACTCCTTCTTTCAAAGGGCTGCCAAAAGATATCAATTGCCAATCAATTGTCGAGAACATCGTCAAAACTGAATTGATTTTTAATTAATGTTTTATTTTTATAACCGATACGTTATTATAACGTATTAAAGTAATAATATATATATAGCCTATTTAGAAACACACGAAATAATGCATTTTTGAAATATTGTAAGAATTTTTGATATAGAAGATTTGAAATATATTGAATATATATATTGTTATACCCTGGATAATACAGTTTTTAATACAATGCATGTTATAAATTATATAAATATGTATATTGTTAAATTCTAGATATAATATAAGTAGTTTTTAATTAAATTCATCTGATGATCGATAACATGAAACTAATAAATAAATACAAATGCACATTTATGTTTAGTAAGTACTAAGTACCTATAATTCAGATTGCTCGATTGTAGACGAAGATAAGATAAAATAACTTGAAGTTTATGTATTCATAACAATATTTATAGTTTAATCCATTGCGTCAACTAAATGAAAGTAGGCTACAGAATATACAAATGTGTAATTACTTATCTTATATATATATTCATGAATACAAATGTTTGTATTATGCGGGTAACAAACCCGCGATCAACGGAAAGTAAGGCAGTGTGCTAAACCACTAGACCACCGTAGTCGTCTGAAAGTGAAATGCAATTTTATTTTGTGTATTCTTATTTATTTTAAAATTTTCCATGTTTTTGTTAGTAAGAGTTAAGTAAGATGTTTTGTTGATATAAAATACATATCACCTTTTGAATATTTAATTAAAAAAATGTTGTTATTGTATAAATGTAACAACAATTGTAAACCGTTAAATGTAAATATGATACTACTATTTGACGACCTCGGTGGTCTAGCGGTCTAGAACACCGCTTTACAACCGATGGTCGCGGGTTCGATTCCTCGCACGGCACAAACATTTGTATTCTTGAGTATGATTGTTTGTATCGGTCTGGGTGTTTTCTCTGTACAATATGTATGTATTTACAAAAAAAAAATATATCTATGTATATGTATCAGTTATCTAGTATCCATAACACAAGCTTTAGCTAGCTTAACTTGGGTATAGATGGCGCTGTGTGAATTGTCCTGAGATTATTATTATTATTATAAAGTTAAAAGATATTATTTCTCATCCGATTTCAAAAATAAAACATGGGTCTCAATTCCATTGTATTTTTGTGTGTTACCACAGAATTATATTTCTGATTGAACTTATTATGTTGATCCTTTTTTTAATCAAAAATTGTTGCTTCACAATTAGTTTCATATAAATTTGGTCAAGATCTGACCAATTCAAAATATACATAAAGGATTTCAAAATTCTGTCTTCTACAAAAAACTACATGCATTATTAGTGAGTAACATGAATTTTATAAAAACTTTATCTCTATAATTATTGCACTTGTTCAAAGTCAGGGCGGGTTGCTATATGACATTATGTATGCAGCGACGAACATTTTGCGTTTTTTTTTTCATTTATAACGTAATTTTTATGTGGATGAACAAAAAACTGTGTGATTGAACCGAAAAGTATTTTATTCAATAAATATTGACTTGTTTATATATATCAAAGCTACCTTTATGCTTTTTATTTCTTGCTTTTATACAAAGTGTGTCAGTAAATTAAAATATTTATTTATCTCTACTTGTTACTTTATTATTATTAATGTTTTAATTACTGTATTCATTTATTATTATAACTATTAGTTATCATTTATTATCCGCAAATAATATGAGTTATTTCCATGCGAGCAACGACGCGGGATAAGACTAGTGGAGTGCACTAACGTTGCACCGGTTGTTTTGTTGTTGGGCCGACGGGCGGCGTTATGTAAATTATAACTGACAGGTAAACGAAATTTACGCAATGGTACGAGCTACTATAATGTGTAAAAATTGACACATTCTTCTTTACATATAATAAACGAGATTTTTTTAGTCTATTCTAATGCTGTGGGTCATAGCTGGGCTTTACAACTTCTCTGGACAGATTTATAAAGCGGGTGAAGACCAACTCTGGCCAATGGGAGACAAAATCAGGCTCAGGTCGTCGTGTCTCGTAAAATTGTGACAAAACTAAAACTGTCTGTTTGTGTTAAGGTTCACGTAGAAATTATCACGTAGGTATCAAGTAGAGTAATTGTTATATTATGAAATTGTTATTCACAGATTTTATTATTAAATCTGGGTGAAATTATAAAGTAATAAAAATTTAGAAAAATAATTATGTTTTGTGAAACATTTACCGCCATCGACATGAGAACATACTTTATTAATTACAAATAGTATACTCAAAATGAGTACAGTAATTGCAAATATGTAAGAGTATATAAATATAAAATAAAAAAAATAACCCTGAACAATTAGCATAGTGCCACGCTATTTATGCCACGGTTAGTAGATCATGTGTTATATAAATACTTAGATTTTTTTGGAAATACATATACATATACATATTCTATGGAATACACACAACAATTCATAATCATGAATACAATTGTTTACAACGTGCGAGGAATCGAACCCGTGACCATCGGAAGTAAACAACAACGTCGACACACAATAAATACAAGTACTCGAATTCATTTCTTACCGCCCCTTTTTGGAAGACGGTTAAAAAAAGGCGTCGGGTTGTTTGAATGCGAACTTGCAGGCTATCTAAAAATAATCGCCCAACATAAATAATAGCTTTGTTTACCTTTCAGTTTGTGCTCAACATTTTTGTTTGACATCTGGTCTAAATACAAACTATAATATACGACTTTTTAACTTTAACAGGCAGTATATTGTACTTCCCTTCGTAATTATACCAAAAATGTACTCTTCTTCATATACCTATATTATCTACTAACAAATGTGTACCGTCCGAGGCATAATTATGTAATGCTGTTATTAATAATTCTCAATTGTAACTACATATATAAGCTATTGATTTTCTATTAATCATTTAAGAGTTTCAATCGCAAGCTAAGCTGGATGGTTCGTAATTGTAACTGTCTAAAATAATTAGCCGTTATAAAATATCACAATTGTAGGTTTTATTATAATACTAATACTCCAGGAACTCACATAGTGATATCTAGACCTAAACTAAGCAGAGCTATGTAAGCTATGTTATGGGTACTAGACAACTGATATAAACAGACCAACAAACAATTATACTCATGAATACAAATGTCAGTACTGTGCGAGGAATCGAACCTATGAATATCGAAATAAAATGCTGTGGTAAATCGTTAGGTCACCGATGTCGTCAATTTGTTTGAATATGAGGGACTATAGTGAAGTATACGAAATAAATGGAAAACTAAATTAAATTAAATTAATCATTAATTTAATTTCGTTTACTAACATTAAAGTTATTTCGAGTATTCATGGTAATTATAATATTATTACTTGTATACGTTTAAATAAATAAATGGCCCGATATATAGTAGGTAGAGACAGTAGTCTCTACCTACTATATATCGGGCCATTTACTTATATAGTAAGTAGTTTAGTAGTTTTATTTATATAGTAGGTAGAGACAGTAGTCTCTACCTACTATATATCGGGCCATTTACGGGTAATGCAAGTATAAAAAATAATAAACATATAATTTCAATAGCAAATAACAATGTTGTTGTTTTCGAATCTGCTTACTTATAAATCAAGCAGCGGACTATAACATCGTTTTCACTATCTTTTTAAGAATTTCTTCCGTAACGATTCTACGTATAATATATACCCACTGTAATACAACCTTTCTCACAAACACTGTACTACATCCGTGTGAACTTGAGACGCCAGTAAATAAATGGCTGTAATGTATGATTAACGGTAAAATTAAAAAATACCTCTTTTTGAAGTCAGTTGACAAGGATACGAGCATTATTGCAACAAACGTCACTCGCGATAATCACTTCCCAGCTTTGAAGTGCGTTTTCCTAAGCTCCGGTAGCATTAAATTTATTTATATCCATACCAGCTAGAGCGCTTTCTCCTTTGTTAGCCTATTTGTCGTGGCTTATTGAATACTGAAATAGTTTGTGTTGACATTAAGGCTAGATGCAATAGTCTGCAGTTTACTAGAGTCTTATCGAAGTAGAGTTTGTACAAAGACATCTGAAGACGTTCGAAGACCTCTTCGAAGAAGAAGAATTCAAACCTAACTGCGAAGCACTATTAGTACCATAGGTAGCAACCTATGGTATGCTATGGTGCTATGACCCACCTATTCTCCTTTCCTCCCTGCCTATGATCGTGCACAAAAATAGACTTCAAAATGCAACCGAATATGCTAAAGTCGTCTTAATTTTTTAGAGGAAAATACATTTAGTTGCCATCGAAGAAGTAGATTCCTTAAATTAAGAGAAAAAAGTAGAGTAAGGAGGAACATCACCTTATTCCTTTTGTTTAGGTTTTAGGAGTATCATAGATGCGATATGATGATGTGATGTCATTCATGTTATATGGATGACTGACGCCACTTTTCTTTATGTGGACTATAAGCTTTTTAATCATTGCAGTTGCATAAAAAGAAAATGGACTTTAATACATTTGACTTGGTATAGTCATCGTAACATGTATGGGTTGCAAAACACAATATTTGGTTTTTGTTCACAAAAAAATTTGGTAAATATCAAAGTACATAAAAACAATATTTCTGTGTGGCATAAAGCATACTGTCGAAATTGTAGACACATGTGCAAATACAAAAAATGTAATAAGGTGTGATTTATGATAATTCGAATCGTTACGTTATCAATAATTGGGAAAAACAAAACTTTTTCTTCTAATAAATCGAGATAAATATATTTAAAACAGCTGATATCGATTCAGTGACTGATTCTGAATAAACTACTTTCACTACTTTACTACTTTTAGATTATGTTAATTAAATTATTTCTATTACTCGATCTGTGATAGTGCCTACGGGCGATATTGTACCAAGGTAGGCTTTGTAATATATTACAAAGTGGTATATATTACATTATGATATATACCATGGAGATTAAACAATAATTGTAGCGGATGTGGTGTACTTTACACGCATACACTTAGATTGTGGAATGATCTACTTGCCGAGGTTTTCTCACGAGACTACAGCGTGGGGTTGTCAAGAAGGGTATATTAAGGTTTCTTAAGAGTCGGTAACACGCACGTTACACCCCCGGTGTCTCAGGCGTCATAGTAGGTAACCATTTACCAAGGTGAGATGCCCCGTATGCTTGTTTGCCATCATTGTAGTATAAATAAAAAATATTTTAAGCGCTCCCATAATATTTTTATAATGTAAATAACAATGCTTCTGACTACCCCATCCGGAATAACAGTCTTGACGGTATGTTTTTGTTGTTCTTCAATCAATGTTGCAGGTAAACCGGGCGACGTTGATAGTTTGCTATAAACGCCTACGTAACATCCAAAACAAAATTCTAATTACTCAGTACCATTCAAACTGTTGGTTTCGATCGCTTTATGATGGTTCATTATAGTTTATGACGCTATAACACAAAATTACAAAATTCCATATCAGACTTTTTATTATTTAATAATGTCCGTTTTTATATTAAGCTAGCCCTTTGTTAAATTTATTCGTATAACTAAGTATTAATTTTTTCCTGTGGCTTCCCTCGTGTTATTTTCTCCAATTTGCAGCCTGCAATTTTCCCCTACACCTCATAAGGAGTTCATTTACCAAAAATCAAGAAATGCGTATGTACTTATTTGATTTTAGGAATGCTACTTTGATATATCGAAATATCTAATTTATACTGTTTTTGTACACAAACTTTGAACTCCTGTTCTATCTAAGAAAGATTTTTTCTAATTATTCGTTTTCATCTTAAAACAACAAATGTGTACAAAACAGCTTTCAAGGTCTAAAGTTCTCTTTTTGTATAGAAGATGTCTCAATAGTATGTATGTGTTGGAACTAAATGGCGTTGTGTGAATTATCCAGGCTGTTTTTTTTTCACTTATATATACTTGAACATTACTTTTTATCATTATATTATCGATATATATTATTTTATATATTAACAATCGATGCAAAAATGTAGGGAGTTCTGTTTTTTTAAGGTATACCTATATGTAAAATGTGAATCTATTTTTATTTATTAGCTCTTTTAATACTTACTCTTTTACTACATTTGCATATTGATTATATTACGTTTTGAAGAATTTACTTTTTGTTAACAATAATCATATTTTGTTATCGTCTCGATGAGGAACGCGAATATTACAACGGGGGAAATAGAGACCATCTTTATAGAGAATATTAAAAAAACGTGAACAATTAACAAACTTATTGAAAAATAGTATAAAAGTATAGTTAAATAGAAAACATCCTTATTGAGAAAATACTGTAAAAATAGAGTTCAATAGACAATTTCCTTATTTAGAAATTAGTAAAAAATAGAGCCGAATAGAGAATATTGTTATTGACTAACAACTCATAACATACTGTCTCCATAGAATAAGCAGACTCTATAATTAGTCCTACAAAAAGGTATATCTAACCCAAACAGTCCAAGACTAATGCTCGCAGATGTGGATACAAATGCTCCATTAACTTCAAACGGACTAAAACGAAACCATTTTACTGGGAATTACATCGCTTTTTGTTACTTTAATTGTATGCAAATATGACCCATCACTCGTTACAATATAAAATAAAATATTTTATACGCATGACTAACTATAATTAATGTTCCGGAAATGAATATAAATTTGAACCATTTGACAGACATACTATGTACGGCGAGCGGCCCCAAATTTGTACTTATTTTAAAACTTTTGCGTATAATAGATATTATTATGATACGTAATAAGGTCTTAACTCGAACAATTCTATGGTAAATAAAGAATTTATGGTTTCGACGCTTCGACTAGTTCGCACAGGCTGTGGTCACTAGTTAACTGTAGTACAGTGATGTTAATATCAATAGTTGCCAGCGATTTACTCAACTACCGTCACTAGATTGTACCCTCTAAATCAAATATATCATCGAAAATAAATATATCATTGTTAACTCAGATTCAAACTGACAGCCTCCAAGGTCTAGCGGTTTGGCAAACCGCTTTACTTCAGATGGTCGCGGATTCGATTCTTCGCATGTTGCAAACATTTGTATTCATGAGTATTTGTGCAGGACTAAATGGCGCAGTGTTTATTGTCTGATAATAATATATAAACCTGGTTTTTATTGGTACTTTATTATTAGTTTGCCCATGTCTGAAACAACCTCAACGCGACGTAACGATAAGTAAATACCGTATTAATCATTACCATTAAATATTGTTACGTATTAAAGTTATCTAAGTTTTAATTAAGTAGTGTGTAAAATATATAATAATTATACGTTATTTTATATACGTAATAAACAGACAGACAGACAGCCTTCCGACAGATAGATTACAGTAACCAGTTACCATCAGGCGGACGTCAGTTTGCCATACCAATCACATAAAAAAATGCAAGGATATTTTGTATTGTATTTTATTTTATTTTAAGATTAAATATACAATAGTAAATATTGTAAACATTACTTAGGATTAGGGGCACATAAAGCCGGGAGCAACAGTACGGTCCAGTGAATACATACTGACAGTAAGCACAGACTGTCTAATAACACAGTTAAGTAATAGATGCTTACAGAGCAGCTGTCGTCTAAGGTTGTATAATAAATTATTTTAAATGGAATAACAAGTATTTAAGTTAATGTATTATGAACCTCTACTATTTGAATACTTAGGTATGAAGTCATCTAAACTAATTCTAGAAAGGAAAGATTTTTACCTTTCAAAATATTTTTTATATTGATCTCTTTCAGAGATAAGCTTACCCTTGTTCCTGTTATTTTTTTTAACAATACTTTATTTTTACATATATTTAATAGTTAAGTTATTTTAAAATCTTAAACACATATAGCAAGCTGTATTATCTGTGAGTAATGTGGGATATTATAGTTATATACTAAAAAAAATATAATAATATTTTTAAGAATTTATTAACGCATTTAAGTCTTATGTCTACATAGAAAATATGTTTTAAAAGTTCTCGTTAGAAAATTATACAGTTTTGTTTGTATGTAGACACATAAAATATATTATCTACATACAAATGCATTGGCAAGGGTTATTCATTTGTGGGTTATTATAATATAATGTTGTTTTTTTTCAGATAGCTATTTTTTCTACAGTTTATGTTTTGGTACAGTTATAGAAATGCATTAAGTAAGATAAAAACACAGCAATGTCTGACGCATCCGAAAGAACGAACGGGTGCTACTACTCACAATATGAATCAATTCTAGATTTATAACAATTTGCATATTTTTCCTCAGAATACTTTTTATTTATTTTACTCCAATCCAACAGTAGTTTTCAAAATATTTTTATAACCAATAAAAAGTTGGCTTGAATAGTCAGATGGCAGAAGAGTGGCAAAGCGCGAAACAGGAATCAAGAGCTAACAAGACAATATATTTTATTGAATAATCTCCATAATGATAGTCATGTGTAAAGGTTAGCTCTGTCCATAATGTGGGTTTCCATCAAATTGTTTGCCATTTTAGTGATATAAAATACATATGGTAAGAATAATGGTAGATTTAGGTCCGTGACATTCAGAAGAAATTATTTTTGTATGAAAATAGTTTCTTACAAAAGTATTTTCTCTGAATGTTTAAATGAACAGATATTTAGACATTCTTTTTTAGTATTGCAAGCAATTGGTTGTACATTATACAGATTATTTTTAAAGGTTTTTAACAGTACAACTAAGCAAGAATTTTCCTTAAATATAACTTCATTATTACTTGTAGACATAGATATAATTTTTAATATTTTTTTTATATTTATAATTAACGTTATAATGAGGCTAACTCTTAAATTATAGTGTTGACTTGCTTAGTCACATAGATCAGTTTGTACTATCTACAAATAATACCTACGTTATGTTAGGTGATGTTACATTAATTAATTCCTATTTACGTCCGAACTCAGGAAGCAATACATCAATAATATTAACACTTACCACAGTTTAATAATAAATGAATTAAATGGGCTTATAGTAGGGCGCTCGAGTTTAATCAGATAACAGCTAATCAAAATTGAAGCCAAATTAATTTGTGGGTCGTAGCCCGGATTCTGAATATTTAGCCGTCCATCTTGGATTAAGAGTTCGAATTTTAAAGATTTCAGTTAAAGAAGTTGCCTGGCTTAGTGCAGTGTATTAAATGCCCAGTGTAGGCATTCGATACTTAGTGCAAAATCATTTCTGTATGAACTGTGTAACCACATTTTTTTAATAGTACATAATTTTGTTAGTGATTACATAGATTCGAATTTCGGTTGCTGTAATTTGCGAGCGTTATGGCTTCGTAGTAGTATCCTTATTTGTAGACCGTAAAGGTCGTAACTTTGAATGAGGTAGGCACTAAAAATATGTTTCAATTTATATTTCTTACTAAATCTACGGTGATGGAAACACCGATAATTATAATTTATTAAAGAGGACGTTAAGTTCGCTTCCTGCTCATTGGATTGTAAATATATTAAGTGAAATGTGGGTATTTTAAATATTGCATTCGCCACGACAGTTTACCATGCCTATGACTATCCCATTTAGGATTATAATCGTGATCATATGTAATATAATTGTAGCGTTACGTTAACTGCAATATTGGGGTTTAAATTATTTACACTGTAACGTGTCTCATCCTAATAAACAATGCTATTATATTTGTGCGCCTAATAATAATAGGCACCCTGTTAGTTTAGTTTGTTATGCGTGCCACCCCTTATACGTAAATTTAATACCTAATTAGTGTATTCTGTGTTTAATATTAGGGTTGGCAATTTTATGATTATTCGTAAACGAGAATAATAATAATATTAACATATTTATAACATTAGAAATATAGACGAATCTGTCTGTTTATATGTTTATTACACTTCAGTCATGGTTGATAACAAGTCAGTGAGAAATATGATGTTATACATAAAGTCATGGGTATCAGAAGACAGTATAACAATAAAATATAGGTATATATCTGGTTTTAAGGTTTCATAGTACATCGTTATAAAAATTTTAGCATATATATTAATATATATATGCTTCTTTTTTATAACGATGTAAGTATTTAAGTATATATTGTAAGTAATTATACGGTAATCTATTTGGAGATACCTTTAAGTACTTAGAGTAGATACCTACTTATATTAGTAGCCAAGTTACTTCTAAATCTATTGCATAAGTATATATTACTCAATATGTGTAAGTTATATTTAGAACATTAACCTTGTCAACTATTTTCACACCTAGCAATAATGTTAACAGTAAATAAATAAACTAAGGAACACAAAGAAACTCATTTAAAATAACAACAAACATAGTCATAGCAATTGTTTAGTTTATATTCAACAACAACTTTGCACATTATTGACCACTTGAATACAATAATAAGTATTCTCGTGTTTTATAATTTCGACAGTCAATGCGACTTAAAGCAACTTAAAGCACGTGTAGACATAACAATCGAAAGCCAACATTGTAACATTACCAAT
The DNA here is from genome assembly GCF_030625045.1 of Achroia grisella. Classification (NCBI taxonomy): domain Eukaryota; kingdom Metazoa; phylum Arthropoda; class Insecta; order Lepidoptera; family Pyralidae; genus Achroia; species Achroia grisella. The sequence goes on from NW_026712999.1 coordinate 2,426,766, forward strand.
ATACACAATGTTACATGTCACTCACAAAGAAACCAGTACATTTAAAAGGTATAATGCTCGACAAATGTTTGGTCCAACATCGTCACCCCAAATTATTCGTGTAATAATATTATGCTGGGGTTTTAAGAACACATGTGCTCGTCCTATCTATCGGCCAGATTGCGTGCAATTCAATTTGCCATCGTAATATTTCACACAAAACATGTCGGATAAAATCATTTATAAAGGCGTCACAAAACATTTACATGTCGTTGGGTTACTCACACAGGGTTGCCACTTCATAACATTTTTTATCTATTTTAAAGTTGTTTTGATTACATGTGTTAATTAGTTCAAACATAAACTAATAAATTGTTTTTAATCCTCATATCTTTTTATTTATTGAGTATTAAAATTACTTTAACACTCTCAAAATTTTGTACTAGATTTTGTATTTCAAAATTACTTACCCTAGACCTAGACTTTATAGCAAATAAAAAGTTAGTCAGTTTTTAATTTTTCAGTCTCTTCTATAGGTTAAAGCTATCATATCAGTCGATTACTTTGAAGAAGATTTATTATATATTCCGCGATTTTATATTTTCAGTTCAAAAAAGAGAGAGTTTTATAATAAACTTTCAATCCTTATCTATTTTGTTATATATTATTTTTTTATACACAAAGAATCTACGGTGTAATTAATGATTTACAAGTATTATAGTTGGGTAATAATGAATTAATAAATCAGGTTATTCGTAATTTAATAGGTTGTCATTTAAATTATATATGAATATAAATGTCACAATATTAAAAATCATTATCAGAGTAACAAATAACAAAAAATATTAGAAAATGTTTGCGACAACCCTGTAACCGCCTAAGGGCTAGTGCAGATCGCCCGGCTAATTTGGTGATGTTATACAAGTCGCCTCACTCTTTAGCCTGCCTATTACGATATTGGACTGTCCTAGTGATGTAACATTTCATTCAAAGAAAATCGATGTCGATATTTTATTAATCTATTGTAATATTATAAATTCTAATGTTTGCATGTCTATCTCTTTGTTATCTTTGTTTCACGATTAAACGGCTGCATAGATATTGTTGAAATTTGGTGTGTGATGAGTTTGATGATAGGTTGTATAACAAGGCCAGACACAGGCCATCTTAGGTCTAAAAAAGTAAACCAAGTCGTTGGTAACAGCTAAAATTTATAAATCTGTATATTAAATAATTGGTTCTATTGTAGTGTATTAAATTAAAGATATACCTAGTAAAAATATTTTATTTATATTTATAAAGCATCATTATAAATATGTAATATATTTGCCATAATTATGATTAATTATGGTACACTTGAATGGACACGATATCGACTTTATTATTCGAATCAAGAGTTAGTTATTCATAACACTTCACAAATTAGAATAAATTAGTAGTACTGCGAACGAATAGTTTATTTGGTGATGGTCACATGAATCATCAATGTATTTGCCATTATAAAAATAGTAGGAAATAAATATAGGTGTATATTGAAATGAAGGTTAGATATGTCACTAGTACATCACTAGTTCGTATGAATATATAATTTCACCCCTTTAGGTTCGTTGTTTATTTATTGGTCGTATATTTCATGGCCCCGGGCGGAATTTGCATACGTTACGCTTACTATGCGCTGTCAAAATTATTGTGGGGTCGCCCTTATTGCATTGAGCAAGCTTGCGTCACACAACAAAATAATTTTGTATGAATCTGTGTAACCAATTTTTTTAAATTACGATACATTTGCAAGGAATTTCATCACATTCATTTTGGAGGTTTTATATCGCATAGGCGAGACCGCTTCGATTAAAACAAAACCGTTTTTTCGTTAAATAGTGCAACTTTATTATTTTAGATATACAGATTGTTTTATTAAATTCAATTTTCGTTAAATTCTCAAAAAGATGATGCCAAACCTTATGAAATGTGGTAATTACTTTGTCATTAAGTGTATAATGACTTGACGGTTTGTATAATATGTACCAATTAAGCTTAGATTTTTTTTAAATTCCAATTGTTTGGAGTTATTTTTCAGTGAGGAATTTTAAATTCTCTGTAATACATAATTCAATACTTCTTAGGTTACTATGACTACTCTTTATGGTTAACGTTGTTAGGTACCTAATATACGAATTTTCTACTGGGTAATTAAAAAAATGCAATAGTTCGTTCTACATCGTTCACTTTTAATTTGTCATTTTAATTAAATACAATAAAATAAATATTTTATTTTCGGATTTTGATCTAAATCAACAGTAGTAATTACTGATAATTAGTAACAATATATGATAATTATGATTTGTTATTAATATTTTTTTGTTCCATATTTTTCTTTTATTTGCCTTCATTGTTTTTGACAAATATGCATTTATAATTCTTTTTAAAATTTCTTGAACTATATCAGTCTCAAAGGATCTCCATCTAGAGCGGTAAAATATATTATTTATTTTAAAAAATCAACCTTTATAAAATGTGAGCTATTTCACCGAAAGCCGTTATATCGGCAATATATTTTTATTGACAGTAATTGAATCGTTTATTAAACACTAATTTCTGAAAACTGTTCAGTTGATGAGTTTACTAACTTTAAACCGCTAGCCATCGATACCGTATTGTTAGTTAGTTTTCATAACAACATTACACGTGTTTGTTAAGTAAACGAACACTTCGTTAATACGTCTCTAATTAACTAAATTCATTGTTGAAACATACGTTATTCAGTTTGTTTGTCAGGTAACAATCTGATCTTTGTTCGAGAAGATCGTGATTTGGGAAAAATCTAGGGCAAGAAACCAACTGCATCTTTATTTTCAATAGCAACTTATATAGCAATATATCTTATATATAAAATTCTCGTGTCACAGTTTTCGTTCCCATACTCCTCCGAAACGGCTTGACAGATTCTCATGAAATTTTGTGAGCGTATGGAGTAGGTCTGAGAATCGGCCAACATCTATTTTTCATCCTCCTAAATGTTAGGGGATCCCCTCACAAAATTTCAACCCCTAAATTTTTATTATTTATATTAAGGCAAAACAACGTTTGCTGGGACAGCTAGTATTATTATATAATAATTATAATAACCCAGGACTCTTCACACAGCGCCATCTAGTTTTAAGGTAACCAATGCTTGTGCTTGTGTTATGGGACTAGATAATTTATAAAAATACTTAAATGACCTCAATTTTTTGATAAATAAACTGTAACCGTTTTACACCGATATCGAGTTGTCTGCTTAGGAATCTACCTGTTCTATCCTCTAACATTTTGCATTGTACAATGTGTTTCGATTGATGGGTGAAATTAGTCTTAATTATCTTTGTCCTTCAGAATGGCAATGCATGTGTACCACGGGTGTTATATGATAACTTGATGTCATTAGTGCCAGCTCCGGAACTTCATATATTTCGAAGCGGGGTAAAAACCGCCCCTTAACACTCCTCCGCCCTCCCCCCTCTGGCGAAAAATTTGCAATATTCTTATTTACAAACAATTTGTCTAATTAGTATTGCTGTTATTATTTTTATTATTGTTATTATTTTTATTTATATATTTATTGTTATTATTGTGGCTTTATCAACAGTTACATCTTCTTCATTTTCAAACGTATTGAATACAATTAACTTGACTTCTGTCTGTCAGTGGTCAAGTTGTCAGAGGTGCAAAAATTCTAAGTTAGTAACAATTTCGAATTTGCCGCCCGGGGCACGGGTCTCGTGTTGAAGATCGGCGCTGATTAGTGCTATTCATTTATATAGGCGAGGGTTGTAGATATACCATCAGGTAGGCCATCAGTATTAATAAAAGAAAAATATAACTGATAGACTTAATTAAATTAAATACCAAGAAAATATATAAGTATAATTGAAATTGCGAAGTACTAAAGCGCTGTAAGGAGTTTCAACTATTTATTGTAGAAAAGCAAACAATATCCGAGTATATTGGTAGAAGAAAGTTCTCATCTGCAAATCGTTGGAAAGTTTTCATATAACTTGAGATGTTCGTGGAAGTTGCTATTTGACTTTTAAACCGAATTGAATGGTTGGCTTGAAATTCAAAATGGCTGCGCATAAGAATAATAATAGGTTGACAATAATATATAAGGTAGATAGAATATACTGTATTTGCATTATACTTGAAAGGCACAATAAAATAAAAGCGCTTACCGCGACCACACATCTTTAGATATTTTTTTTAGTCATACAATGTTGCTAGTTTATGATATTTTATCCCAAATTTAGGGTAACTTTAAATACTTTTATTTAACAGTGTAACTATTGGGATATGTATTGGACCACTTAGGCTTAATAAATTTATTAATCAGAGTAATAATATAGCTGATTTAAAAATTCAAGCTAATGGAACTAAACCTTTCAAATATATATATATTTAAGATTTAAGAGTAAGTAAATGTGGAAAATACATGAAAGATGCAACCGATGCGAGTTCTACAAAGTAAATTACATAGATTATCAATCGTCTAAACAAGTTATTACATTTATCGAATAATATAAACTTGGCATATTAACATGGCAGGCCAGTAATACTACAAGTATAATCAATAGACAGATAAATAAATATCATGTAAAAGCCAATGTAAAATTGAAGTGACAAACTTGGTTCCCATTCTCACGGCGTTTCTTGGAAATAAATGTATATATTCGCCAGTGGGGGAAAAAATGCGCCCGTACTGGGAAATGGCGCGGTATCCGATGATACTTTTTGCTCATTCACCATTCATTGACCTTTATTATCAACTCGAGAAAATAAAACAGTGCAGTGGATTGTTACAATGAAAGAAAGTGTTCAAGACTAGTTGTACCTGCCAGAAACTATTATAAAATACCATCCTGATCATATGGACGAATGGCGGTCCTCGCGGTGCGGTTTTCTAGAGACTTTTTGCCACCTACAATTGTGGAACCACTGGAAATGCAAATCCCCTGGTGCGGGTGCTCTTGGGCGGCAGTAATCACTTACCATCCGGTGATCCGCAGGTCCGTTTGGCCCTTGTGCTATAAAAAAGTAGGCTTTGCATAAAGTCATTTGTACACATACAGATCCCTGTTTCACCTATTTCAGCCGCTAAACAGTTTGATTTGTAGGATATTTCAAAGTTGTGGTTAGGGTGAGATATCGCATGGATGATAATGGAATTGTGCCTACGCTAACGCTGGTGAGGCACCAGTGTAGGATTGGCATCGTCACAAATTCACCAGGAATTTATCATGATAATTTCCAGGGGGAACCGCGCGGAGGTCAACCTGTCATGGTACGTTACTAATATATCCTTCGGAATGACAACACATAAGTGGTGCTACCTGATAATGTGGTCCTCCTTCAGAATGATCATGCATGAGTCATACAACGGGCTCACTGATAACGTGAAATCCGTGCTGTTCATGTATATGTACGATGGTAACCGCTTACCATCACGTTTTTTTCGGACTAGTTTGACGCTGTTGGACGCCTTTACAAGCTGTAAAGGCCAATTGCGTCGTCGTATCGAACGATACGGGCGAGGGCAGATGGCACTCCAAACCCGCGGAAGAACTTATAGAATGGCTGAAGGCCAACTCCTGCCTGACGGATAGAACTTTAGTCTGAGGGGACTGTTAGAGATTCGAACCTCCCGCTTAGGCCGTCGTAATTTCAATCCCTGTTTGAATTGAACGGGGGATCGATCAGATGGGAATGGCCATCAGCTTGTTTGCCAATTCAATTCCATAAAAAAAAAAACAAAACATGTAAAGTCGCAGCAATAGCTGGTTTTCGATGAAATTTAAAGTTGAATGGAGGAGAAACATTTAGAAAATGTGCTATAGTCTGTCTGTGTTGCGGTTACACATAAACTTTGCGGTTGCGGCTTGATACGTTCAACCAAAGGGATATCCAGACGGACAGTTTTGATTTATGCCTGTATATTGGTTTACCACGCGATCTCCGTTTTAAAATACTCGGGCAACTTTATTGTTGGTATGTTTTTATTTTATCCATATTCAAATTATGTAATAATTAGCCTATATGTTATCATAATCTATAAACTATGAGTCGAGCGCGTAATGCTTTACACGCTATATTATTACAAGCTATGTCACTGTGAAGTTTTATCAACAAAAATCCATCCATACACACAAACTTTTGGATTTATAATATTAGTAAGATTAGTTATATCCACATCTTTGTCTATATTATTGGAGATAAAAGGTAGCTTATATTTATCCTCGTGATACAATACTTTACTTAAAGAAAGGTAAAAGGTAACAGGTTGTGAAAAGGTAATTAACAGATATAAAGGCCCAATTTTATATTTGTATTTTTTTATATGGATCCAGATTTAGATATATAATGGCTAATAACCTGACGATCCGTCTGATGGTAAGTGGTAACCATCACCCGTATACACAAAGTCATCACGTTATGACGTGACGCTTGTAGCACCACTCTTGTGTTGCCATTTTATAGCCAAAGAGATCCAGCCGTTTCAGAGATTAGTAAGAAGAAAGATACAGATAGACAAAATTATTTTTGGTGTAAGTACCGTATATGCCTTTAATGAACTGAAGTGTCAATTTGAAATTACAAACAGACACTTCAGTTTTATTTTTAAGTATAGATTATTTTATTTTCTCAATTTAAAAAAATCTCATTATGATAATGTTTTTAGGCATAGTCGGGTGAATAAAAATCGTTTGTATTAAAGTTAGGCAAGCACTCAAAATGAAGAAAGAAGGCAATGCGTTGATGAAATGTTTATATATGAAAGAATTTATTTTTAATGCATCGAAACTGAGTGTTAACAGTTCTTAATACAATTTTCTATAAACAAAATAAAAAAAAGTTGGTCAAGAGCGTTTAGTATGTGCATTAGAAGTGTTCCGTATAGTTTGGCGATATGCATATTAAATATTCGGTGTTTAAAAAAAATATAAGACTTCGTTGCATAGTGCATAATTAAATAAATCTTTCAATGGCAAGAAATCGAATTGAAAATGTTAATTCGATATTTTTGTATTGAAAACACAAAAAAGCAAATCGACATTTTCAATGAAAAACAACAATTTCAAACAAAACTTAATAGTGGCATCAGAACTAGAGACATTGGTAATATATGTACATTCAAAACCAGCAAAGATGTTAGTACCTTTTTAAAAGTCGGTAGACTAACATTAGAATAATAATTCTAAGTTCAATTAACATTATAAGAACTAGAGAAACCCTGCATAATATTTTGTATGAATGTCAAAGTTAAAATTATTTGTATTATTCATATAGGACGTTTTCCAGATATGCACATCGAATTCTTTAATCATTATCTCTACCATCCATTTTGGGTATCTACTTCACTTGAATATGTATAATAATTAAATAATATTTTCTTTTATGATGGTCTCCCACATTTTTCTGTAGTTTCAGTTCTTTTGTAATGTTTTAAATGACATAATAATATACAATAATATGATTGAATTAGATTTGAATAAGACAATTATAAAAATTTAATACACCTAGATACAAACTCTCTCTTTACATAATTCTGCGAACTATGATTAGGGTTGTCATCTCTTCATTCTGGTAATCAGGATAAAAAGCATGAAGACCTGGAATTTGAAAATTAGAACCCGAACTACTGATTTTATTTAATTTAATCTGTGCTACATAATAAAATAAGACATAGTTACTACTATTCCTCCCAGATTTGATTGGGCAGGAAGAGAAACATGAGTGGTGAACATGACTATTGACGTACTTCGACAAACAGACCCCTCAAACTTACCCGGGTCACAAGTCCCGAGAACTGGTCGGAGTTTCCCTCTCTGTCACACGATGGATCCATGAAATCCTAAGAAGTTCATCTCTCTGTCTCTATTAGTATAAATCAATTTTTTATTTATGTTAGGTTATTGGTTGGTAACTTGTAATTTGTAAACAAAACTATTAATTAATCTCCGCCAGGATTCTCCACACATCTCTAACCTAGAATAAATCCGGGAAACTGATAGATGCCCTAATAATTAGGTTAGGTCATCCCTAATTATGACAAGGCATGTTGGTATGATTTATTTTGAGTTTTTCTTCTTTTAAACTGGTTTTTCCACAATCGACGAAGATTAATTATATCGTCCGCGTAACATTAGAAGTGTTAGTCAGAATAGTGTGTATACTAGTGTATACACAGAAAAATATACAAACTTCTAAGTTTACACGCGTTGATATTTATTTATAAGAATTTTAAATGTTATATATAATACATTCACAAAATTGGACATATTTGGAAAAGGAAGTAAATTAGATATTTGAATATAATTTTTAATACCTTCATACAAATTACGCACGGTCACGTGATCAGTTTAATATGAAAGTACAAAATTTATTTTCTGTCTTCCACTTTGGTAAGTGTCACTTTGACTTAGTAAACCTTGTATAACTAACCCTGAATAATAAAAAAGAATATGGGATATTCAAGAACTAATTGAAATATCGAGTAAAGCATTCCATATTCAAATTAGGTATATTTAATATTTCACACGTGGAAATATTTAAAGGATATCACGAAACATGAGGACGGTAATAGCTTTTTATATTTTTTGTGACGAAAACGCGTAAAAGGGTGGACCACCTCTGACTCTGGTAGCCGAATAATGTACGACCGTCATTAATTTTAAATGATGTCAGGTCTTGTCAACAGTTTTGGGATGATATCTTTTTTTTGTGGACAATAATTTTAGTGAATTTATCTGTTTTGATTATTCGATATTGTGAATTAGGAAAAGAAATGGATGAGGTATTTGTGGTCGTTTAATATTTATGTATCTATACATATATTACTAGTAGAAATGTTAATATTACAAACTAATTTACAATTTTTAATCGAATAAAAATAAATTAGGCACAAAATATAAGCTTTTCATTACATACCAAACAGAATCTCAAATACATGTATATACATTAAAATATATCATGTATACAAGATTCTAAAATATCGTTTTGATTTTGTTTCTATTACCAAATATTTCTATATTTATTTACTTATACATATAAATTTAATCTGCTATTAATTATAGTATATTAGTATTTTTACAAATAAGAATTATTCTGCTAGTATACATATATATATTTATATAAATATAAATATATTAAATAATAATACTATAGATCATAAATATAATTCGTTATAAAATATTACACTTCGATCGTCCGAGGTCGTATACGTCCCGGGCTACCAAAGAAGCAAAGAAGTTATTAGGCGATAGCATCGGTCCCTACAATTTATCCTCAGACAGATCACTATTAAAGCGATGCTGTTGTGAATTTTAATACTTCATTTCGTTCCCACCTATACCGAGTAAAGAAAGAAAAAGCAATAATGTACTACTGCCATATGGAATTTAACATATTAGTCTGACAATTCGACATATTTTTTTTGTAAATGATTACTTTAATTTCTTTTATTGATTACTTAATTGAAAATGTTTTATATGGTAAAAAAGTTTATTAATTTATTTATTTATACATTTACTCGATGTTGTTTTTGTGTTAAACGGATTTTAATTATTTCTTTTGTAATGGAAAGATTTTATTTCAGTGTCGATACTATATTTAAAGTATATAATTTTGAAGAAATCAAAAACGCGTAAAAAATTATACATATATTATATTTTTTTTGTGTGGCAAATAATAAACCGAGAATTATTCTTTAATTAAAATGTAGAAAAACATCTCATAATTACTGGTACATAACAAATTATGCGTATATTATTTTTGTGTGTCAAATAATTAACCGAGAATTATTTTTTAATTAAAATAGAGAAAAAATCTCATAATTACCGGTTGAGATTGGTATGTCTCGTAAACTTTTTTGCTATTCAATTTTATACTAATTTCATCACGATTAAAGTCGAATATTTTATAGGGTTATAAACTACAATTATTAACATTAAATTATACATTTTTCCATAAAAAAAAAACTGACCTACACTAATAATACCGACTTATCTGAATTATACTGACCGCTCAATTATGTTCAAGGCTACCGACACTGTAATTAGTAGAAAATTAATAAATATAGTCAAGCACAGGTCTCGTACTATGTAGTTAAGAAAATAATAAAGATCTTAAAGCATCGATAAGGCTGTAATTGAGTCCATTATAATATAACTGTATATACATATATTATCGTATAGTTTATGCATATTTTGATTGATGTTTTCTGATAACACACTATCACGATGTTATCATAGGTGGGGTAGTCAGTGGCATTGTCAACTATCGTGTTCTGGTGAACCATGGTAGTGGAAGGAACCTTTAATATGCCCATATTTCGCTTGGTATATTTGGTATACAACGTAACAAGCAGCGAGCCTACCGCCATCATCTAACAAGAATAATTAATATGGTGATATAATATGAAAGATATGAAAAATGAAATAAATAAATATCAGTCTTGAATTGTTTGTAATTGCTGAAAAAAATTGAGATTGCTAATGTCAATATTTGCGATGCGTCGTCTTAAGTTTGCGGTTGATATTGGGGTTTGGTTAGGTTACCAGAGAGATAGTTTTTGTTTGTGTAGGTCAGATTTGAGCTCTTGAATGTAAGTCGGTGTAGTAAAACCAAATATATAATAATCTGTTAATCTGTCACGTTGTATTCAAATATACAAAGTGAAATGTGGCCATATTTAAGGTTGCTTTCACCATATCCTCGACATTTGACAAGAGCTCTGACTACCCCATCCGTTATAATAGTCATGACGATATGTTTCTTCAGATATGATTTTTATAGATCATATGCACTTTTACTCCAATGGCTCCCAGTGTATTTGTGCGCTTGAGTTGAATATTACCGTTATACTGGGCAAATATGTCCATTTCGCCTTAAGTGGCCAGACGATATGCTCAAAATCGGGCTATATTAGTAACTGGTTTTGTAAAGGAGCATTTACATCGAAAGCGATATCGCTGCGTTAGGTCGACTTTGTCGGTACAGTAAAGAGACATTTGTATGCAAAATACAAAGGATACCAAGTATTTGTATTTAATTTTGCTGTTCATGTATTCATAGTCAATGATTTTTGTATAAATAGACAGCAGCTGGGTTGGTGGATTTTGCAGTGTTGCTGTGTAATTTTTATTCATTAGGGATATTAGCGACCAACTTTCCTATTAATTTATTTAATGGTAAAATACTTTCCAATTGTATTAAAGAAAGTTTTAATGTGATGTACATTAAAACATACAGAATATTTTGAATTGTTATATATATAAAGTTTAGTTCGCGAAGCATCAAGAATTTCGTAAGTAAATTTTATTTACAAGAGTAGTTAATTGATAGCATTATTTAGATCAATAGACGAAATAAGAAACTCTAAAAACGTTCAAACGAGACTTATCTTTATTAAATTATAATGAGATAATTAAATATATTTTAGAAATTAATATAAATGTTACATTATTTTACAATTTTGTAAAGTTGAGCTGATCTTTATCGCTTATTAAATTAAAACGATGTAGTTAAAGCAGGTTATTACCGGTATAAAGTGGATAATAATAAAAAGTAAGCTCAAAACTTTATAACATTTTCATAGGCCAATACAAAGTGTCGTAAAACCAGCAACGAGCAGGCCGGGTGGTGTGCCGTCTCCCTTATCAGATTACATATGAAAGAGACATAACGACCTGTACATTTTCATTTTTAATGGATATTCATTAAATTGTTACGTACATTATTTTGTCAATTTACGTATACAAGTTACGTTAATTACTGTACTGAATGGATAATTTTGCATTGATTACGTTGGAAATTATTTAAGATTTCTTGGGAATTCAGTAATGTGGAATAAAGTATAAATGTTTGTGATCAAGTGACTACTTATTTGACAACTATAGGCATTTACGATGGCTCACTTACTCGATTTCCGTTTGAAGACTAATTAAAATGTCATAGGAACAAATATAGACTTTACACAAATATGGAAACTTAAGATACTAAGACTTAAGATGCAATATATGTAGGTATGACAGTATAGTCCTTAGGAAAACGTGAAAGTGGTAGGTAGTTTATATAATTTCTCAAAAGTAGGTAGTTGTATTAGTATTATAGTTTTAGTAATATGCTTCAACGGGATCGGCTAATAAACGCGTTCTGAGCAAAAGGTGTTTTGATTATAACATTAGTGACGAGGCTGTATTTAGAGACAAAAAACCATGCTTTTGTGATAAATTGTAAAAAATAAAAATATCTTTATTCATGCAGGTCTGTTACAGACACCTTGGACTAATCAAACATAAGTTTTGTTTGGATATTAGATTTAAGCTGATATTATAAAAACGAATAAATACAGCCCTTATTCCTCAAATGAGATTGTAAATGAGTCATGTTTAAATTTTTCACCTAATTAGTATTGCACTGCTGGACAAGAGTCTTCCCACTTACCAATCCCTTAATATTGGATAAAAGAAGACGAAGAACTATATTTAGCGCCCGAGATAAAAAATATGTCCGATATATGTAATGTATATACGATAACACAGATACAGAGACTAGATATGTCAAACTTGTAACCTCTCGTGTTATAAGTTTGTCTATATGTCTAAGTCCATTCGTGTAGTCACTAAACGAATGGACCAATTGTGATGCAGTTTTTGTTAACTGATGTGATCAAGATGCTTTTTAGGTACAATTTATATTTAGTCATTATTTTTTTTAATTATACTTTACTTTTAAATTTTATAATATTATCAAAGTATATATATATTTCGAAAGAAGAAAGTTGCAACATCAAAAGTTTTCTTGTTTTCTAAGACTGAGAAACTTTCAATTTGCCGTAATAGTATATAAATTCCTATCTTACATACGATGTTATTAAGGCGACTCCAGACGCTTGCAATTTTCATCGCAATTTCAGGGTTGCCAATCTAACTTTTAATATATTAAAAGTTTTTAGTGGATGGGATGAAATAGTGATCATTAGATTACTATTTCATCCCATAATGACGGTCTCAGTGGTTTAGCGGCTTTATAATCACTAGTAAATGAAGGAGACATACATCGCCCGTATGTAAGTTTCGGTTCTACAATTATATAAAAATATTATACTCGAAAGTATTGCTTGAAGACCTCGGTGATCTAGTAGTTTAGCACGCCACCTTAGCCCGCGTTGGTCGCGGGTTCGATTTCTCGCACGGTGCATACATTTGTGTTCAAGAGTATGACTGTTTATATCGGTCCGGGTTTTTTCTATGTATATTGTGTATGTATTTACAAAAAAATATCTATATTTAAATTTTCTAGTATTTATATCACCCATAACACAAGCTCTACTTACAGTGGAACTAAATGGCGCTGTGTTAATTGTCCAAGGTTATTTATTATTTATAATGACCTTAAACTGAACTGCATGAAGTATGGGTTTGTGCATGTTAGTACATGACGTATATGTATCGTCCAAGAAGCAAGAATAAAGTATAAGAAGTACTGATAAGGACTACATATAAAAAAGTATTTATAAATAGTTTAATTATATATTTTTTGTAATTAGAAGACATAGTCTAGCATGGGAATAGCGCATCTCAAATGAACATTGGTAACATTTTCATGTCCCTTGAATTGTTCGAACGAGTGGGAAAACAATGTATTGTATTATTTAAGTAGAAAGCTAACTCAGCGATTTGATTTAGGAGAAAACTGGATTGTCATACTGTAACCGTGCTTTTATTGCCGTTACTGAGGATTCTGAAATGTGTCATATATCAGTACCAGTATTACGTAAAATTTTTCAAATTTAATCATCAGCACCCATGGATGTTCATGATTAAATTTGAAATCCATATTAATATTATAAATGCAGAACTATGTATGCCTATACTTCAATCTTTCAGTCTTTTTCTTATTTCTCCCAATTAAACAGATGAACGAATTTGAATGAAATTTATCATGAAGATAGAGATGAAGAGCTGATCTAGCTTACCTTTAATTTAATAACAGTCGTGAAAATACGAAAATGTTTTTGTCTGTCTCTATGTCATCTTTCCACGACTGTATGGCTGAATGGATCTTATACTCATCCGTCATACTCGTGAACGTATACTGCCACTGATTAAACTACTTCCTATTTACAAAATTGCAATAGCATAGGCTGGTCACTATATTTTCTATAATTGAATTTTATTAATCTATATTTTATGTAAACACTCCAAACTGAAGGTAGATTGACATATCTTAAGTCTGTAATGTCTATTACAGAATAAATATATTTTAATTTGATTTGAAATGAAATTTTACATATACATAGACTAGTAGGGCACATACAGTTTTTTATATCAGAAAATACTCTGAAAAAATCTGCAGACGAAGTCGCGAATAACGCCCAGTATAGAAATGCGATATTTGTATAAGATATACATACGTATATTTATAATAAGTATGTATGTGATCCTATACAAATATGGTAGTTAGGCATCCTTAACTTATTGAATGGCGCACTTGCACCGACAGCGGCGTGTTATCGCCCACCAGCAGTCGCGCCGCGTGCGAATGTACCCATATTGTACCGTTCGCCACTTCGGGACGGAGCCGACGGAATCGTGGCGGGTCGAATTGACATTGTGAATGCACTTTTATATTATATTAGCTGTGCCCGCGGTTTCACCCGCGTCAATTTAAAACCTATAGGTTATTCTGATGTATAAGCTATATTACTGTAAAGTTTCATCAAAATTCGTTCAGTAGTTTTTGCGTGAAAAAATGATAAACATCCATCCATACTCACAAACTTTCGCGTTTATTATATTAATAAGGTACATTCTGTTAGAGAAATATAACATTTTACTACTATTTTTTTAAAGAATGATGGAGTGGAGTGGAGGATGATAAAATGAGTATGAGGTCCCCTCCATCTTAACTACTGTTATAAACGCAGAAGTCTGTGAGTGTAGATGGATGGATGTTTGTTACTCCTTTACGCTATTAACGCTACGCTATATTGAATAAATTTAATGTAACTTTGCAATAATATATGTTATACATCAGAATAATATATAGGCTATAAATTTCACGCAATTTAAAAATATGAATTATACATTTTTTTATATAAACAAAGCTCTTTGAGATCGTTGTGGACTGATAGTTTAATACGTCTGTTTAGGTCAAAAGATTCGAATCTGACTGACACTACCTGTCATGAAACACCAATAACAAATGAAGATGAATGATAATAATAATAATATTCCTACACAATTTACTCCCAAGCAGAGCTTATGTTATGAGTACTAGATATCTATTTTTCGGAAATGTATGTATATTATACAGAGACAACAGCTAGATACAAACAAACATACTCAAGAATAAAAATTCTTGCATCATGCGAAGAATCGAACCCGCCACCACCAGAATTAAGCGGTGTATTAAACCGCTAGACCACAATATATAGTAGGTATATAGTAGGCGCTCAATATATATTAACTATATATTTAACTCAGTGTTTATATTTATGCTGCAGATTTTGGTTTTATTGTACCCGCTACGTTTTTAGGGCTTTATTCAATCAGATCACTAGTCCCACAAATTAACTCTAACGTTTAATACATATAAACTTAAATCTTTATGATTTTGGTGTCGACTAATACATTCCAAGAGCGTATTGTCGGCTCCCCAAAGAGGTGACCATTTTATATATTAAACGTGTTCTACATGAAGAACTATTTATATTTAATCGTTCTGTGACTAAAATATCTAATCTATTTTAATATAAATGCGAAAACTGTGTAAAGATATTTGGTTGTTTAGTATTCACGCAAAACGGCTGGATGGATTTGAATAAAATTCGACGTATAGATAGACTATATCTTAAATTACTAAATAGAATACGTTTATTCAAATTTAAGCACAATATATAAAAATATTCTTTATATCATTGGAACGGAAAAAAAGATAGAACCTGATGGGAGGACGTCCCGGTCATCTATGTATATACATACAAGTACCACGAATATCAGGTTATCATGGGACACCAGTCATACTATTCATGCGTTGTTATTCCTGAGGACTAAGATGTCATGCCTCTTATATTTTAATTGCACGGGCTGATCTATGGACGGATGTCTAAAACAAATAAAATCTGCACCTTACAACCCAAACACAGTTTACAAATCAAGCTGCTGGACGGCTGAAATAATCGAGATTCAAGTGCCCACTACTTATATTATTTTTTATTATTATTATTTGAAAATATCTCTGGCTATCTGTTAGCTATCATAAACTACTAAACATCTGAACTAATCATAATGAAATTTTAAATAAATACAGATTGTAGTAAGTGTAAATAAATATACTATTTTTATTATAAAAAAACAGGTGAAATCATAGATTACAGTTAATGTCATTTATATTCAAAAACTTTATTACTATTTATAATATACACACACACACACAGATAATTATTTTGGGTAAAAAAATGCTCATATCATAGAGAGACGTCTTTAATAACTAATTAAGAGTTGAGTATTTAACAACATAATAACGGTATTGAACTTGCCCGTCTGTTTGGCGTTGAGGCGAGGAGATAATCTCTAAAACTCTCGGTTAAATTTAAACCGTAATTAAATTCTGCTAACCGAGCGCGGCCGGGTGGGTGCTGTTTTGTGCTTTTTCTTTTCATGTCGAAGTTCAAATTGAAAGCTCATTTATTATAGAGGACTGATAATGTTCAATTGTAAACAGATTTATTGTTTTTAATACTATACTTTAATTAAATAACGAGTACTTCCAAATGTTTGATTTATGTTTTTTATATATTACTGGAATGGCAAACGGGCTCACGGCTCAACAACCCGATGATGATTAGTGGCAACCGTTGTTTGTGTTTATAAAAATGATAATCGGACTAAATGAATATATAATGTAAACTCACAATAATTCCGTCAGTTCCGATAGAAACACATCTAATAATCATCGCAGGGGTGCAATTTAGTATCATTGCTAAAAACTGCATTAAAATCCGTTACGTAGACAGAGGGAGTGATACTATATAAAAATTACAATTAAAATTTGTTTAGTAGAATTTGTTTCGTCACATTAAAAAAATATTTGAAATCATGTCAATTTAAAGAATCTTGAGATACTAATAAATATATTTTAGTAAAACGTTATTGTAAACTAGACTCTAAGTTCGCTAATACTTATTTGTACCCTAATAACAATGTTTAGGGGTTGAATTTCGAAGGGGATCTCCAAATATTTGTTTTGTTCTGCGTGATTAGCGGGGGCTTACATGTTGATCACTCGGCTTGTGTTGCAATAAACATTATACAATATTTAGGATGTTAGGGAGCTTTCTGGCTTTGAAGAACGAAACTCTATTTTAATATCATAAAGAGAGAAAAACAGAAGAAATAGAGAAAGAGAAAAAAGAGTACATTAGATTATGAAGAAAATGAACTCTGAAACCACTACACTGATTTAAGAAATTCTTTAGAAGGTACATTATATCAGAGTTAGAGGTTATAAGTATATTGTACATTATAATTATATGTCTCAAAGTGAGAGTTGTTGAAACATGTGGGAGATGACACAGAGGACGTATTGGGACGGGCGACTAATTTTTAATATAGATTTATCTCAATAATTAATTAAGGTAATAAGTGTACATTACAAAGCTTCAATATCGTTTTTGTTAGTTATTTAAAAATCTTAAAATGATTTCCCTTATAACTAAATTCTGCTATAGTAATTTTTTTGTAGTTAACTTGTAATAATTTATGAAATTATAATAATTTATATTAAGTAATAAATAATTTAAAATATTATTATATTCTTAATTAATTGTTGTTATATATCCAGTAAAATTATACCAAAAACTGTATATGTTTTTGTTGTATTTACATCTATATCTAGTACAAAACAAAGAAGTTCTTCACTTCTTCAGATGAGAACGTGTTCCTCCGCTTACTACTTTTTAACCACACAACGGATTTTGATAAGGTATTTCGAGAATTTCTTTCTCACGATATAATTATATGTATATATTTCACTATCATATATGCAATCTGGAGGTGGGTTACTAGTTTATTATTAATATTTCACAGAGTCTAGATTTACAAATGCCGCTACTTTCCGTGAACACACAAAGCGCCATACAAGCCGTGCATGGATGTAAGTTTAAAGGGGCATTCCTCGTTCATAATAGCAAGACGTTCGCAGTAATCTCGGCCGGGCATTTTAGGCATTTGGTTGCATATTTGCCGCTTGCATACCGTACGAGAACCGCTGTCTTAAATATTTTATAAACTTATATGGCGTCTCATTCTAATTTTTTAATAATAATTATTATCTAAACAATTCTGTACAATATTACAAAGCAGAATAAATTTTCTTATATTTATGATAAAAATTGTATATGTTTTTTTAATTTGTAATTTCGTATACTTACAAAAAGCTACAATATTAGTTATATAGGCTATTTTCCAGAAAGGTCGCGGGATAAGCGTGTGTTTGATAAAAAATATAGATTAGTTTGTAATGGATAAAGCCGAAAAAATATATAAATTAATGTTAGAATCTCATATACCTATACTGCTAAGTTTTTTAATTTGACCTTTTTATATTATGGATCAACAAATGAATTATGATGTAAATATAACATGATACTAGACTAATATTAATTTGTATAATGTAATGTTTGTTTTGGTTCTACATTAAATTTTCCATTTTATTAGTGGATATCAATTCCTGAGCTGTCTCTTAAAGAATGTTAAATAGATGAGGTTTATTATTTTCCCAGATAATAAACCTCTACTGGGTACATTCTCTCAAGTTGCCCCATTATCTTGTAAGGGCAAAATTCCAGCATCCATAAAGTAAATTTTAATTATGTCCCAGGTAAAGATCCCTTATATCGCAACCTATAATTATAATCAACTGTGTGATTAAATGCTTATTAACCACGCCCCTGTGTGAGCGAGATGCAATATCAGCTCGCCATATATACCGGTATAGTCTCTCTTTTCGTCTCAAGTAGGCAATCATGAGTTCAGATTTACACAAAAGATTTTTGGTTTATTTTTCTGAGAATTTGGTATAGTTCTCTAGCATCGTAACTTTGATTTGATACGATATATTTTATATGGACTTCTGTGGCTTACTTGTTCTACATCTTGAGTAATAGAACCAATTTTCTTGATGATAATTGTATTGTTTTTTATTGATAATTATGGAATGCTGCTTTTGCTTTATCAACCGTCAGTGGGGCACCAATGGAGGATAATACACGAGGGGATAAATGACTTGACTTCTTGTGCATCCGATCACTTTCCACTGCTGTTGTATCGGCGTATACCGTTAGCGCAGATGGGGGTATTATTCATTAATTGAAAAACACTAAATTCATTCTCTAGTGAGGATATTTGAGGATTGTAATAACTACACAACTCCAGGTCCATCATAGGAATATCGTAGTTAATCAACCTGTTTATAATGGGCAAAAATATAAATTAAAAAAAAAATTGTTTTTTGTTTGTGTTCGCTACGGAACTCTAAAATGTGCCTTAAGTCAATTGTAGTCACAACACCGTCTCAAGTTACAACACAGTTATAAATTACAATAAATTGCCTATTAAGTTATAATACAATGCACAGATGTCCATTATCACATTAGAGTCAGCTGTTTTGCATCATTGCCTCAGTGAGTGATTTGACATTTCTCACGCTGATAGCGAGTAACGTAGCACAGAGTGATGGTAAATGTCTAAGGAGATTTTATATATTAGATGTAAACGCAAATTCGTACTGCGATTCTGGAATATTGGGATTTAAAATTGGAAAAAAGATTTATAAAAAGATATATACAAAGATATAAAGATAAGAAGAATAAAAAAAAATGTAATAGTTGAGCTCCTTGACAGTTCTTCTCAATGGAAATAGCTAACCGAACTGGACGTTAGAGATATTGATAGGCTATTTACATAGAGTACATATAATAAATAATGTTTTAAATGAATACAGATTTTTACTTCAACTTGGAATTAAATATCATAAAAATCTTGCTACTAGAATACTTGGTATATTACACAGAAAAACAGTCAAAGTTTCTGTATCTATTTTTGATAATTTAGTAGTAATATAGAGCGTGTAGGTAGAAATTGATTTCTTTTTTATATTTTTTCATTATATGTATATGTATTAAAATTATTGGTTCTATATGGCGTAGGTGTATTTTTTTAATATTATATATTTGGAAGATATTCGTAAAATAGATACATTTTGAAGGTTTGATCCACATAAAAATACATAGGCCTTCATCATTTAGAATAAAACAATTTTTAAGATAACTTGTTTATATAATATTCTAACACAGAAATTCATTAAAAGAAACCAAGTATTAATCGGCTGTTTTGTTTGACATATAGATTTACTTAATAAATGAACAGCATATGAGGCGTGTGGAATTTAAGAGATGTGAACAAGACGTACGATCGGACACCGCTGATTAACG
Source organism: Achroia grisella (assembly GCF_030625045.1). Classification (NCBI taxonomy): domain Eukaryota; kingdom Metazoa; phylum Arthropoda; class Insecta; order Lepidoptera; family Pyralidae; genus Achroia; species Achroia grisella. Next base: position 2,447,272 of record NW_026712999.1, read on the forward strand.
ACCGTACATCGCCTGAGCGCAATACTTTATAGCTCAGCATATGCGTCTTAATAGCTAATGCACGTATTGTTTTTAATTAACGAGTCGTTAAATACTTGCTGTTTAGAATACCGGTTTACAGAAAACTTGGTCATTTATATTATTGGTGATTAAGAACGTGAAGATTCACCTGAGAATAAGAGGTTATATGGTGAAAGTAAGTTTGGGATTATCGGCCTCGGTGGTCTAGCGGTTTAGCATACTGCTTTACTTCCAATAGTCTCGGGTTTGATACTCGCACGGTATAAGCATTTGTTTTCATTAGTATATTTGTTTGTATCGGTCTATGTGTTTTCTTTATGTATATATTGACAAAAATGTATCTATTTATTTATATCACTTGTTTAGCACCCATAACACAAGCTCTGCTTAGCTTGGGACTAGTTAGCGTTGTGTGAATTATCCCGGGGATATTATTATTATTATTATCGATATGACGATTTAAATTGTTATAAGCTAATAATTAAATACAAATATATATATAAACTTAGAACTTATTTATTTAAGTCAATATTTTAGTTAATTTTTGTTGTATGGAAGGCATAATTAATTGATTCACTTAAGAAAGTAAAAGTGTTCCGTTGTATATCTCCTAGAGATACCACAAAACAAAGTTCTTATGATTTAAATGCACTCAAATGAGTCTTTATCTGTTTACACTCACTCCTAGTGTCATCTATATACAAAGGAATCCATTTAAAGAGTACCCAAGCTTATCTTACAATATATATTACAAAGGGGATCTTCTTAAAATGGATTCATAAACCGTCCAGTTTCATTAGAACTTTAATCGGAGTTACTTATAGAATAAGAGAGTTCTTTTAAAATTGGACAATAAATGCACTATGACCTGTAATTTTACTAACACATCAACTTTTTGTGGACTATTTGATGTTTTCGACAAATGTTGGCCCAAAAAATATGTAGAAAACGTTAAAGAAAATTATGTTTTATTTATTGCAACGTAAGTTACATTTTATATTGCTGAGGACTTTATTTCAATCTTAAAAGAATTAGTTCAAAAAGTATTTAGATCAAAATATTCATTTTGTCGGTTATATTAATTATATAGATAATCTGACTTAGGGATTGAGTAAGAAGTAACGATAAAGACATGTATAGTGTTAATGTAATTTTATCTGTTCAAAATATTCAGTGTGAAAATATATGTATAATATTGATATCTAAAAGCAGTTTAGTATCATATACATATTTGTGGGTGTTTATTTACCAAATTTAGTCTTACTATAAATGGAAAATAAATATTGACTCCAGAAAATAATTTAAAAGTGGTTGGTCCTTTAAAATTATACTCATTTTATACGGTTTTATTTGTTTAAATGCGCATATATATTTATTGTTTGCTATTGATAATATCTCACAATACACAGTAAATAGAGTTAAATTTAGAACTGCTTGAATCTTGTTGAAGACTATTACATTTAATTTGAATATGATGTTCATAACTCACTGTGTTGCGTTTAATTCAATATCGCGCATATTTTACATTGCACTAATATTAATAGCAATAGAGTAATAGAAATTTACTTCTAATTTAAAAATATCGTAAGTTCAATTCATAATTTTTGATAGTATATCACAGTTCACAGGAAATAGAGTCGAATTTAGAACTATGTGAATTTTTGAATAGGATGTACATAACTCAGTATGTTGGTTTTAAGTCCACAACGCACATCTTTTACATTGCGGTAATAGCAATAGAGAGTAATAGAAATTCTGACAAGCAACATGATTGGTGTGCCCCTGATTGCTCCAGTAATTACTGGCTTAATGGACCCACAACTCGTACACAGGCAATTAGGCGGTATACACAATGATGCTGGTTGAAATTCTATCGCAGCATTCATCCTTGTATGCTGTATTCGGCCTATTTCTTTTGAATATGAAAAAGCATACTTTTTAAACTTCGTTAATATATAAAACTATGCTAAATGAGTAAATATGGTTAAATAATAATATTTTTAATAAATCAATATAATATTGCCACCGGTACAGTACTTGAATATCATTTCAGTTTCACCCTTGTGAAATTACAAAAAACCCAGTACAGTATCAATCCCAATTCACCTACTTAAATTAATAAAAAATATAATTGAAATATTATATGAGGATCGTAGGACTAGCGCGGTATTTATTTCAATTTAAGATATTTCACAAATCTTCTGTTTTGGGCAGAGATTTTTACGGTGTTTACAGTCGATTATTATATTATAGTTACGGGAAGATATAAGGATAAGGGTTGTTTTATGAACACTATTCTTGGTTGGTTGTCCATTAGTTAGATTATTTTAATATTTGTAGATACAAAAAGACATATTGACTATGCAAAATTGATATATGGTGTAGCAATAAAATATTGTGTTTATAAATATTATTCTATTAAGTTACGTTACATGCGTTTTTTATTTCATGGTCATATTCTAATCACTATCTATTATAATTTTGCAATAAAAATAATGAAATACTTCCTTTTTATATAAGCGAGCTTTAGAACTAATAATAGACAAAACAATTTGGTAAAGATTAAGAAAAGAAATATTGATTACGTTAGTTGTAGTGTATAAGTTTGCACTGTGAACACGGTTTTACTCTTATGTTGTCTATTTATTAGATAAATGAGCGTGAACTTCGATGCTCACACAAGTATTAATATATGATGTACTCTCTATGTACATAGGCTGTTATAAATCACATCACAAACAGGTAATGGGATTACTTTTTATTTAAAATAGACTGATATGTTGCGAAATCTAATTTATTGCTGCGAAACATAGTACTAAATATTTAACGCTATGCAAATTCACGTATACGATATGCTTTTCTGATGCTGAACATATTTTATCTCGATTCTTAAGGAGCTAAATTAGAGCTTGTTTGCATAACGTTCAGATTGAGACAATACCCGTTTTACTGTGTAAATGAAATGACGGTACACATTGGATGCAGTGTTGTAGAGATATAAATCTGTACGTAATAAAGAAACACAGTTACTTTCATATTATAATACGTAATTAAATTTTTATGACACACAGAGAACAATAAAAAAACTATTAGAAAGTGCATTACAAAAGGCAGTCTTCTTACTATAGGCAATCTCTCCCAGACAGCTGTTGTAAAGATAGTATGCACGAAAAATAAAGTACGTTTTAATCTTTGTAACTGGAATCCTATTATTTATTTAGTACATAAAAGCGCATTCTTGTACAAAAATTTAATAAAGTTTAAACCATAGATAACACAATATTACATAGTTTAAAATATGAAATAAATGTTACACAAGTTACTAGTCCACCTGATGGGATATGGCAACGCCTATATACATGAATAGCACTATAGACAACACGTAGTCATGTAATGCCGTGTTATATTTCATGCATTGCCATTCTAGAGGACTATTCTTACCTCAGGACCTTATAACTTCATTACTATATGGAAATATAGTTTGCTTCAAGCTGCTTGGCGCCTGAAGTAGGTGAAACAGAGTTAAAACAAACTCTATTTCGATGAAAAATTCAAATGGACAAGGTTTCATTGTATATCGCTGTCACTTTCTCCCCACTATCCATAACCAACAAGTAGTTAAACGTCAAATAGAGGGATTAATAATGTTTGTTGACATTGTTGGCATCATGTCGGCGACAGGGCGGTGTTAGGGCTATTTAAAATACGCACTTACATAGGAGGTGGCGGGTGAGTCGTGACGATGCATACGTCAGGGCATGGCTTGAGTTACAAGAGACAGGCTACATAAAATGTACTAACGACTGTGAAATTACATGGAGTTATATCAAGCTGAATTCATAAATATAACGTAATCTAAGTCAGAGTTACATTCTTCTATTATCTGCCTCGGCTTCGCGCGAGTTCAATTCTTTTAGGAATTTATAACTTGTATGAAATACAAATAAAATGTGTTGAGGTTAAAAAGAGAATTCAAGAACAAACATACTTCACCTCGCGTCGCCGCATATTTTAAATACATGTTAGAATTTCTCTTCTGTCTCCAAACAACTTGTGCACAAGATACTTTACTATCAAAATGTTGCGCGAAAATCCATCATATGAATCAAATTATTTATTCCCGGATAAATTGCGAACTCGATCTGCTTGACATGTAACGTTTTTTAAAGGATCATAATGACTTTCTTTTAATTACTATAAATTTTGAATCTAAAATTAACTTGCTAGCTGCAATCACGGCATAAGTGTTATCTGTTACTCGCTCCCGCTTATTTTTTGGACCTCAAACGTCATGGCTAGGGTGGGCCGTGAAATTGTGCATTACCATCATCGTTCTACGACCTCATGGTAATATTAAGGGGGCTATGACCCCATGTAATGATCCAGGTGGATGTCGGGTCTTTATTCTATGACTAGCAACACGGTCCGGCATTGTCCGAGTGGTACTTAGTTTATATAGAACACTAAAGTTATAGTATTTTTTATTTTTATTAGTATATCAATTAGTAACTATAACATACCTCGCGGCAATTCGATTATGGAGTAGGCACAAGGAACTATGTACTCATATAACTGTTAAATATACCCACCATTCTTCTTTAGAGAAATCCGTTAGGATAACATAAGTAGGTAGGCAATATGATTGTTCATATTGCCTACATGCCTACTATTATACCTATATACCTATATTATATAAAAAGTTTATCTGCAGTTGGAGTATTTGTCTGTCCATTATTTTTATCTTTTCTCCAGTTAGAATATTCTATTTATATACTATAATACGAATGCATTTGAGATAATAGAAAACGTATTTTTTCTACTTTTGTTCAATCGAGAATTTAATCCGATAACTGCATAACTTTTGACAGAATCGAGCCTAGATCAAATTGAAATCAAATCAAATAAATGACTTGTAGACGAAAAATCTTTTTTATAATATCATAGAAGATTAATTGCACTTAAAGACAAAATTATATATTCCTAATATTGAATAGCATAGCGTATTTTAGTGATTCATGCAATTATTTTTTTATATTATATTACGTTATAAATTTAACGTCCAGTTATGACTAGAATTATAGATGAGAACTGACTGCTGTTATTTTTAAAAGTCAGTGTTGTTATACTATATATACTACTTATTTATATTTCTGTAATATTTTTAGTTTGAATCGTCCCTATTGAAGTACTCTTGCTATTTGGTATGTTTTCGATGTAAATAGTAATATACCAATCAATTGTTTATCTCTTTTACAAAAATTATTTAGATTTTTTTAATTGTATAATTTTGTTTCTGTGTGACAACTAAATAAAATAACATTACTAAAGATATTTTGGTTTGTTTCAATAATATTCAACGAATCCTCATTCCCATCACAACTTATTTATTGCAATAATTTTAGATTCGTATCCGTATGAGTAAAGATTCTTATTTGACCTTTAACTTCTACAAAATATGCAGTTTTGTAATACAAAACCTGCGCAAATTCCTAATGTTTTATGTGAGAGTTTATAGGAGTCGCTTCATTCTATGTAGGCGATGATATTATTGTGTACTATAATAATAAATGATTTGTTAGTTTATCTAGCCTTCCTCATAAAATAATGACAATTCTATGTTTGTTACGTTAATTTTATTTAAAAAAAATGTGCGCATATTCTCGTCCATCGGAAGTAGTGGTATGCTAAACCTACAGCTTTTGAAATACTATACTTTCTCTAGTCATGCTTATCAAATTTTATATATGTCCTTACTAATTCATGAAGCAAATTTAGTTTCAGCCGAAAAGCACTGATAAGAAATTCAACTACAATTGTTTTTAAAGCAGTCATTAATGGAGTATAGGTACATACTACATACTACAAGGGTTTTCTACATATTTGTCGTACATGTCACCATCATTCCTAATACTTATGCGGCCACATGTTTTATGGTGTCCGTAATTAACATTAGAATCTACTAACTTGTGCCTGTATTTATTTGTATTTGCATGAAGTGACGGTAAATCAGTATTACTTGGAATTTATATTTTGTTTTGTTTAAATCTATTTGCAATATTGTTTCTTGGTTATAACTTATAATGGGAAAGCGTGTTGTAATGTTAGGTATATGCTTGAATGTTTGTTACACAATAATTCATCTAAGGGTAGGCTCACATTGTCAAGTTCAAACCCGACGGCCCGTTCCGACATCGCAGTTGAAATGTGCCAATTGAACGGCATGTACGTAGTGTCTAAACTTGATAATATGAACTCACTCTAAACGGTATAGCGGATTTGAAAGAGTCACAAAAACGAACTATAAGAATTAAATATTTATATTGTCGGATATTAAATTACCCGACCAAAACTAAAAAGCTTAATCGTTTAAAAATTGACGATTTTCGTACAAACTATCTTCCTTTATTTTATTTTACGGTCTTAAGAGTACCAAATTTAATTTAAATCGGTTCAGTAGGTTTTCGCGATAAAGCGCGACGGACAGACAGAGTTATTTTCGCATTCATAATATTGGTTTGGAAGTAAGGAGGCTATATAGTCTTTTCCTGTACGTTTATAGATGAGAGTTACCACTTACCATCAAGTGGGTCAACAGCTTGTCTGCAATTTCAATTGCATAAAAAAAACTTATTAAGCTGAATTCTTCTTTATATTTATGAATAACTTCTCATATACAAGTATCCGATGGCAATTTGTAAGGACACTGTGCCATTGTCTTACTAGCTTGGTGTCAGTGCCACAAAACGTCATATTGTGCAATCTGATATCAAAATGACTTATGAATGATGATATCATAACTTGAAGAAATTGTCTATGATTTACCATGTTATCAAATAGCATATTTATACTAGAAGAGAATATTCGTCCACATAGGAGGTATTTGCAATATTCTTCATTTATGCTCCGATCCAATAGATCATAGCGTGATGTTATATTGCCCAAAACCTTCCTCGATGATAGGGCTATGTAACACTAAAATAACTTTAAATTAGTATTAGTAGTTTCTGAGATTATTGCGTTAAACTAAACAAACAAAACTCTTCATCTTTAAATATTAGTATATTTTAAATAAACAGAGTTTGATATCTAGTACTGCCACTAAAGATTTTCTTTGAAAATATGTATATACATTACATACTTATAAGAAATCTATACCTCTAAAAATAACTACACTTTTTAATAAAAATATATGTATCGTACGAGAATCGAAACCATGATCTTTGGAACGAAGGCGATATATCCGGATAAGGAAAGACGGGATCGTCATGTGGTTTAAAGTCTTATTATTACATTTATATGTTTACTGTGTGTTATAACTAATTTGTTTAAATAAATAATTACGTAATTTAGTTTAGTATTCGAAGAAATGTTTAGAAGATATCGCTAAATATAAAAAATAAAGTACAATTGAATTGAACACCACATCCGTTTCTTAGTAATTTAAAGAATACAAAGTTAAACACAATATTTGGGTCCAAATAAAGGGTCTAAAAAGCCAAGGTGCAAATGGAGACCACCGTAGGGTCACTTAGCACTAAAATATATTACGTGTTCCAATTTACGAGTTCCGTACAATAAGTATATCACAATGATGTGTTTATTGAATTTTTTCAACACATTAGCATGTTTTGGAATGCAGTTAAATTGTGTTATTATGCGATTCATTGTATTATAGCACACCCGAATGTTTAGTACGAGATGTACTGGTTTTTTATAAAAATGTTAACCTTTGCATAAAATCATAATGTAACCGTTCCGTTCAAATGTAAAAGCAGAGATGCTTTCGAACTCTTTTGAAAGTTAGAAATTAAGATATGATATCTTTGTCTTCTGGAATGGCAAACCATGAGTTGTATAGTATGAGATGTAATAGTCTTTTGTAAAAACGTTAGCCGTCTAATAAATCTTTGCAAAATCGTAAATAAACTGTTCCATCTCTGTTTTCGAACTATTTTGTAAATTAGAAATTAAGATATGACTTTAGGCAAAATAGGTAGACTATGCTGCTTTTTCCATTGCTATTAGTTTAAAAAAAGGTGATATAAGTAATTTGTTAAACAAATTTAGTAATTTTATTACATATATATTTATGTCGTTTTAAAAAAGTTTAGTATATATTTACATGATATATACGTACTATTTTAAAACAACACCCAGCGTAATATCTCCATGATGACTATTACGAATACGCAGTCTATTAAGTAATCTAACCTAGAGATTTCCATTCAAATATTATTTTATGTTATATTGCGATTTTTCAGTTTTTAAGCCTAAATTACTGTTGCACTACAGCTAACCAAACAAAGGAATATTGAAATATGTTGAGACATGCTTTGAGTATAAGTTTAAGCGCGATTAACCAAAAGTTGGAAGACACAATTTCATATAAATATGAAATGCTTTTAAACTAACTTTTTAAATTAACTGAATAGTTAATTATTAGTATATATAATAGTAATTAAAGTAAATCAATATATTAATATGCGAAGCAAAAACTTTGAGTCCCTTTTTAAGAAAATTGCGCAGACGAAAGAGTATTAAATTTCGCATACTTATAATTTATACAGAGAAGGAGTGCAGCATGCTAATTTACTTCTTTTAATTATGAATAAAATGTGCATTATATCTAATTATAAAAAAACATTACATACACTACAATGTATTTGACACACTTATTTAAAAATTACAGCCTTTGACAATAGAACTTTAATAATGTTAAATAATAAAAATAATTTATATTAATTACGGTCGAATTTCCACTATTGGGTCTACCACTAGCATAAATAATTACGGGTATGTGTATTGTATTCATTAATTTTAATTAAATTCTATGCAAAATTTTGTAAATTGAGTATATGATAGTATCAGGACTGAACTTATTTAATATTTAAATACATATCTCTGTCTGGGAGATTACCAGCGACCTGATAAGCATCTATATTTATCTGAACAAGTTGAACCTGTTTATATGGATAATGTTAATTACTAAAGTTTCATAACCGCTAAAGATTTTAATTGCATAACTTTACAGGTTATTGATATTTTATGTAATGTACGTATTTTATATAATTTAAGTTTCTATAGAGATACTAATTTATTATACAATTATAATTTTGAATGTTTGAGTTTGAACAAAATAGATATTCATTTTAATATTTAGTAAATTACGATAATAAGGTATAAAATAATTATGTATGTTCAAATTATATTACATAGCTATATGTTTAACCCCGTTAAATTGTGTAAATCTTTGCTTAGACATCAGAATGTTAAATTAACAAGAAACAAATTCCTTGTTTTTGCAACCATTTTTGTTGATGCTCATCTGTTATTGAATTTTTTCAATTTGAATCACTAGTTGCTGCGATTGGGTCGTTCAACTAAACAAACAAACAAACCGTTCACTTTATAAATTAGTATTGAACTTAATTTTGGAAGTATTAGTACATAGTAGAGTAGACAAGTAAATAGTCCTGGCAAATTTACATTTCCTTATAATTTTGCCAGGTCTATCAACAGGCTGTCTATCTGTATTGTACATCGTAGCATTTACAACTCTTCATAGGTGTAAAAACTTTACAGGAAGATGTAGGAGGATATACGTCATAAAAAGGTGCCTATTCTTCAATGTAATCTCAATGCAATTACAATATCTTTGAGTCAATGTAGTGAGAAATGTTATTGGTATTAAACTAATAATTATATTAGAGAAGAAAATTGTCTTAAAAATATGCTTTATATTTCTTTTTGAAGAAATGTTCTTACTTTTAACAGCCTCGTAAGTCTAAATATTTAGCACAACTTCCCTTGGTTGTGGGTTTCATTCTCGCAACCAACATTTGTATGATTATGATTTGAATATGATTATTTGTACGGGTCTGGGTGTTTTCAATATATATTATATATGCCTATATCGTTATATTACGTATTTAGAATAAAATATATTTAAGTATTTTATCATTTATTTAGTAGGTACCCATATACATATGTTCATTTTAGCTTGGGACTGAATGACACTGAGTGAATTGTCCTGGGTTACTATTATTACTTATAGTTGCCTAAAATTGTTATAGGTAACGTTGTAGATATGCATAATACGCAAAATACTCAGACCGTATTAATATAATTAAGTAAACAATAAACAAAAAATTCGACATACGAAATCCATTTTCACCTCTCTGTCAGATTTATTGTAATCTGTTTAGCGATATCTTTGTAAACGATCAAAAAGGTGTATGACTTAGGAGTAAGTTAAGTTATATTAAACTTTACGGAGGTATATTTAACAGTAAAAATAAATTATGAACATTTGCTCTCTCACTATCATTCGGCATAAATTTGATTAACACATAATAACATTAACAAAATTTTATATTGTGATGAATATTGATCCTTTGTTTTGCATGTACCACTACGTCAGCAGCTGACAATGTCCAGTAATTCCTACCGTACAACTTGTACCCCATTCTTTGATATCTCCGTATCAGTACGTTGTACGAGATTTTAGCCTACGGAACTAGGTCAAAATATCGTATTTTGACCGTGTTTCGTAGGTGATGATTTAGTGATGAAGATTTTCGAGATGAGCGAGTTAATGTGAGCCTATTTAACTTTTTCTACTTCTTTAGTTCGGTTAAATTTTTTAAGGTGATAATCGTCTGATCACCTTATATGGTAAAATAGTCGTGATGTTATGTATATTTGTAGATACAAATACAATATCATACGTCTGATTCAAATTTCAACTGTCGGAATACTTAATAGCATGTGAACAATTTTCAACTGGTACCTACGGGAAGCAGAGCAGCGGCAGTATTTATTTATTAACTTTCTTGTGACACTGTGGGACCGGTGCCCAAACCACAGACAAAAAACACTTTTAAAAGCCTCTCATCCCATTGTTACTGCAAATCGCCGACGGAATCGACATATCTTGATATTTGTGATTTTATATGTTTAAGTTGTTGTAGTTGTTAAAACTTTAGTTTTTAATTTACTTAAATTGTATTATTCATTTCGGTCTTATGAATCATTACTTAAATCTATTTTGTGTATATACTAAAACAATTTAAACTCGAGTATTTTAATGTCACATGTCTTTCACATTAATTACAAAAAAAGGAATATCGAAATGTTAACAAAAAAAAAAAATTTTTGAAATGAAAAGCATCTACCACTCTTAAGTTTGTATTTCAATTGTAGTCGTGGCATTACTGAAATTAAATTTGTACTTGTTGCAGTAAGTATAACAAGTTTCATCTAAAATTCATTTGAAAGTCCTTTGAAAGATGAGAAACCTAAAACGATATACTCTTACAACGAGATATATTAAAGTAGTAACAATATATAATAATAATACTAGTACTTTATACTATATAGATATCTTTAGAGTAGGTACTTTATATAGTATATATCTTTGTTATTTATATATACTCACGAACACAGATTTGTGTATTGTGCAGCTATCGAACTCAACACTATCAAAATAAAAAACAGTGTGCTAAATCACACACAACTAAAGCCGTTATAAGTATCAAAATATCTTAGTCCTGCTATTCACCCAGTGGTCAACATCAGCGATGATGTTCACAAAAACCGTGTGCCGACAAAGTGACGGACGCATGCCCGACTTTTGAGATGTTCACGCCATTGTGACCCACGTAGTGGCGATTAACAGTTAATAATGCGGTTTTGTTCGAATTATTACAACATAAAGGGATATTATTATTCAAGTTTTTGTCCACATTTCAAGCGGCAAGGGGACTCTGTGCGTAACTGATACTTTATATAGATTTATAGTAATATCTTTCTAAAGAAAGGTTTTTCATGAAATAACTAATCATTTCACTTCCTTACCTATTTATTTATGTTACCAGTAATATATTACATATCCTTATTTGAGTATAATATCTGGGTAGTCTATGGAATGTCTAGATACAAGTTAACAATAGTTCTGCTTAACCTGTGTGAATTGGTCAGGGTTTATAATGAAATAAAAACTACACAAAACGAGAGCTAAATAACATACCTATCTTATAATACCTAGGACTAATACACTGAGATAATCCCCATTATGGTCACCTCTTAAGTTTAAAAGTCATTTATTTTTTTGAGTATATTAAATTGTTCTATACGACCTCGTATATATGTATATAGGAGATGTAAATGTACATATTTACTAATGATACGTGACCCATAAAGTTTATTTAAATTAAACCTTAAACTGCTCAATCCGCCGTGATTTGTTCGTTTTCCACAATAGTTCTTAGTTTCTCACGATTTATACGAAAGAGCCAAGATTTATCGGAAGTACCTAGAGGTATGTTATGTATTTAGCCACGCTATTTAGCTTAAATGTCAGGTAAGTGTAGATTAGGCTGTGGAGCAACAACCATTCATTTAGACATTAGACTATAAATATAACGAAAAAATATCACTAAATCCCTGTTAATTTTAGGTTTCTAATCTGATGTGATTTCAGTAAGAATTAAACATTATATTAATATATATCCAAGCCTGTGTTATGAGTTCTAGACAACGGATATATATATATATATATATATACATTTTTTTTGGACATACGTAATATACATAGAAAGCACTGTCTAATATACATAGAAAGACCGATACAAACATACTCATGAATACAAATGTTTGTATCGTGTGAGGAATCGAACCTGCAACTATCAGAAAATATGGCGGTATTGCTAAACCGTTAGGCCACCGAGGCCACAATATATCATTATGAATAACCTATTTACTAGTTCAAAATCTGGACCGACAAAAATAATTAATCGAATGTGTATTACAAAACTACTTTCAATACTTATCGGTTATCAAAATAAATGAGATATTAGTTATTAAAACGGGGTTTTGACCGGAAATTATTTCTTTTTTTATTGGCGATATCTTATTGATTTGGGGCATAACTGATTAGAAGCGACACTGTGGGAAATAATTAATCATACATATAATGAAATCGTATCCCAACCGTGTTCGTGTGTTTAATATTAAAAATAAATTATAATACACTTGTAAATAACGAGAAGTTTATATTCAGATTTATTTTAATATACATAGATAATACGCAGGCATAATACAAACAATCGATACTCGTATAAATCCTTGCATCGTGCGAGGAATCGAACGTGCAACCATCGCTGTGCTTAACCGCTAGACCGTCTTAATTTAGTGTAGATTTACTGATAATTTATATTTGTTTTTTTTTCAATTGATAAAGAACAGAGTAAACTTACCTTATTGAAATAATACACGCTGTTTTAGTAACGACGTAAGAAGTCACGGGCATAGCTAGTGTTAGGTATTTATAAATAGTAGTACAGATGTATTACTCTAGATTTAGATTGAGTGTTTCGATTTCTACTGCAGTTCTTACGATATTTAGATGAGTAATTACGTGAGCTGGAAGCCATACATCAAATTAATAGTGCAATTTGTTTATTTGTACTTTCTAGATACCTATTGCATATTAATTTTTTTATGTCTAGATTTATTTGTACCTAGTTGCATCCGCACGACTTTCATCCCGTATTTCACATGCGTTCAGATTTTTTTTAGATAAAAGATAGCTTATGCCCGTCCTCGTAACTAACGTAACGGAACGTACCTAAGTCTAACTCAATATTAAATTTAATTAGAGCGTTTAGTTGTTTACTGTTTAGTCGTAAAAATGTAACAAACAGATATACAGACCACTTTAGATTTTATAAAATTATTGTAAATGGATTCTCTAGGTATACATATTTTTATTCTACATATATTAGAAATGCATTATGAAACTTTTGACAAATGGCGATGCTTTTTTAAACAACACGTATTATTCTAATCCCTTTTTTTTCTATATTATACTTGCCACGATTAAAATTATTAAATATAGGTACTAGTATTTTTTTAATAAAAATTTGTATTTGGTCGTCTTTGTGATACAATCTGTGTTTACGTAAAATTGATTAAGATATGTTCAGCCAAACTTATACATACAACGAGACGGATAGACACACTGCCGCGTTTATAAGATTAGTATGAACTAATGGGGATGCATTGTAGAAAATATTCGTAAGTTAATATGTTCATCCATGTATCATAATAATGGCGGTATTGGTGATCTATAGCTTCGATTGACGTACCATACAAATTACTCTTTATGACTATGATACATGACAAATACAGACATTAGTTTGTTTTATATATATATTACGTACGTATGCAAATAAAAAATATACTGGTTTAATATGTACCTATAATAAAATAGACGCAAAGTAGTTTGGGATTGTTAAGCCATATGGCTTTTATTCCTGTACCTACCTGTAATATTACCATGAATTTATGGTACATAGAAATGATTTTCTATCTGTCGATTCGATTGTTTTACGAGAATACTAACGTCAATATGTCATTAATAATGAAAAGCCCAAACCACTTTCCTTCTATAAAACATTATGATCAGAAGTAGAAGGTATTAAATCTGTACTTAATGGCCCTCTGTATAATGCAGTGCTGCTCAAGTTGCTTGTATTGCGGGTCGCAATCTTTAGTTGCGCGGGTCGCGTTTTGTAGATACCGATCTTCATTTAACTGTCTTAAAAAAGGAAGAGAAGTAAGTGAGTGGAAAAATAAGTCAAATAGTTTATTTTGTGAAAACAAACCTTCATTATTCTATTATAATTTGTAAAGGTTTATGGGTGGAAATATATTAGGATATTAGAATTCACTGATTTTATAGATTATGCAGAACGCAAAGAATTATAATGCTTACATAACCTGTTTGATAATAACATAAATAATAATATCAGATAATAATTACTATAACCATATTGATATTTATCCTATGGTAAACTTTTAAAATGTTCAAAGCTGAAGAAAATTTACACCATTTTTAAAATAAAAACATACATACCGTAAAGAGGAAAACATTATATCTTTGTACGTTTATAATGAATGAACTGAAAAACTGCTGGAATTATATTACAAAAATTCATTCATCATTAGAATGCTGCATTTTTCTTGAGTAACATAGGTTATAATACCAGAACAGATTAGAGATCTCTTCCCTTCTCCTTCAATAAAATAATCCAAAGTTTAAAGTTATGCCTAACCGCACGAAGCCAGTAAACTAGTAATAAATAAAATGAACGCTTTTATGATGATGAAACTTCAAAACTCAGAAACGAAGCATATATTAGTTATTAGTTATAAAAATCGATATCATTTTGCGGGCCACATATTGTTCGTCACTGAATAAACGGATCACACAAAAAGCTCTGTCCGTCCGTCCATCCAATTGCCTTCCACCAGTCGCGTTTGCGGATTACTGTTTTATGGAAATTTTAAATTATAAATGTTGTTCTAGTGGCTGTTTAATAAAACTTGCCTGAGTAACAGGCGTAGGGATTAATATTTAATAATATTTTATATTCACTATAGATATATCTTCGATGATTAAACATTTAAAAAATCTTATTTTGTAATATTACTACTACAACTACTAAAAATTGCTATTAATTCTTACAAAATCATATTTGATAATTCGGTTAACAACAAGAAATAATCAGAAAGGAATACAATATATTCTAATACAATATATATAATAATCTTATAGTTTGACCTAAAAATAACCCTAAATCTGACCTAAATCTCATGAAACATAAAAAATATCTTTATAGGACAGTATTAATTACACCCTAACATTCAAGTAAAGATTTATTAAATTGTAACAATTGACACATTGCCTTGATTTTATATGATAAAATATCTTAAATATGATAGACGTATGATTTTATAACAAGAATATTTAGTACAAAGCATTGTTTTCCATCATAGAACATAAAAATATTACATTTTTCAGTGAAACAATGTATTTTTTTACCCAATTGAATTGACGATGGCAGGAACTATCAGGTGGGTCATCGTCCTGATAGTAAGGAAATAATATAGTTGTCTTATCTAATTGGATCGGCAAAGAAGTTGACGGCCCGTTTGATAGTAAGTGGTAACAGTCACTTGTAAACATTAATAGCAATACGGACATCACGTTATTGTCTAACGTCCGCGAGAGCACTAAAATATAATGCCTCATATTTTCACTGCCATATCTCACCCTTCAACCGATACAATGCTGTCGACAAAGCTGAGACTAACGAAGCCACGCAGATGATTTATTTACAAAATGAACTTCAGTTTAAAATATTGTTTGTTTGTGTACCAACAACGCCGTAAGAAATTATCATTTAGTTAACTGTTTAAGTCAATATTACTTTTATTTTGTAAAATATCTTACCAGTGTCAAATAAAAATGTACGAGCTAGTCATCATACACCATTTACATGCGATTATCCTTGCAATTACAAGAATTGTACTTAAATAAGGGGCGATAAAAACTTACCATTATTACAGTCAGGCCACGCCCTAATCGTCGTTCTGATCGACATGGCTTACTTAAGCTATACGTTAAATTGTAAGCATTTAATCAAGTTTTATCCTACCCTACATAATACATATATTGCAAATAAGTTTTTTATTCTGAGAGCAAAATTACACACAGGTTGTGAATTGAAATCGGACTGATAATATACGAATCTTTGTGTATCAATTTATAGAAATAGAAATAATCTTTATTCAAATAAACTCATTACAAGCACTTTTGAATAGTCATATTTTGATTCTACCACTCATTCGGAATGCAGATTCATCACAAGAAGAATGAGCAAGAAACTTGTGTGTTGCTCTTTTTAATAGATGTTTTTTTTATATATAAATAATTACAGTATAACAAGTAAGAGGCATGCGATAATCAACATAGAAGTCGCTACGCACTCATTATTAATGTAATCAGATAATATTGTCAGTGCTATGGATTTAAAGTTTTTCTATAAAAACATTATTATCGTTAACGAATTCTTCAATTTTATAGTAAGCTTTTTTGCAAAGGAACTGTTTTATTTGACATTTAAATCTTTTTTCTGGCAGATTTATAACAGACTCTGGTATTTTATTGTAAAACCTTACGCAATTGCCATAAAACGAATTACTAACTTTAGCCAAACGACATTTAGGTAAAATCAGTTTGTTATTGTTACGTAAGCTTTTATTAGTGCAATCACTAACTCTTTTGAAACTGTCTATATTCCTTCTGGCATAGATGATATTTTCATAAATGTATTGAGAAGAATATATTTTTAACTTATGGAGGATACGTAATGGAGGAATAATAAATATATTTATAATTATAGTTATAATTAGAGATTTGATTGTGTTTTCTGGGTTACGAAATATACCTATGATAGATAGAGTATATATTCCGAGAGAAACACTGAAATATATTTTTTGGAAATATATATTATAATATACCTAACACCCAAACCGATACAAACAATTACATACAAGTATGATTACACTACAAATATTTGAATTATGCAAGGAATTCAACTCACGACCATTAGAAATAAGATTGTGTGCTAAACCACCAGACCACTGAGGGACTAAAGACCGTAACCACACTCGTATTCTTGTCTTGTCTGCAATCCATCCAGCATCCCCAACTATAATAAACCATTGATGGATCAAATATAGACTCTGGACATAAGTATGGGGTGAAGTTATGTCTTAGGGTTGGTTTACGATCAATCCTCTTTTACAGTTACATCCCTAGATGTGTCGAGGGCATTCATCTTTTGTCATATTCTTAACCAACTTCAAAAAAGGAGAATGTTCTTAATAATTTATATGTTGTTATTTAGAAATTTTTATTTGTTCTTATCTCAAAATTTACTTATTATATCAGTTCGTGATTTGGAAAACTATTTTATATGGTAGGAAACATTTACATATCAATGAACGATATTTTATAGCAATACCGTATCTCTACAATTTTTATTTTTTTTATATGTAATTGGAAAGACAATCAATCTGAGTGCCCTTCTGATGGTACATGGTAACCATTACCTATATACATAAAATATACTGTGAACATTACCTGCTATTTTATTTATTTTTAGTTAAACTTGTACTTTACAAAATAAAGTGCTATAGCCAGATTTAAATCAACGTCAATAAGAAATAAAAACTTAAGAATAATGAAAATAAAGCATACAACGAATGAAATAATCATTAGGTTTATTTCTTTTAATTGCATCATGATTTACAACTACTTCAAGCGAGATATTTTCCCAAGGTGTAATTTGTGACCCAACCCCTCATTGGGAGACAGAAATGCAGCAAAAAATCTACCCGGTACCCAGCCACCGTGTCCAATTTGAACTAGTGAAAAATGAACCTTTATTATCCTTAAATTATTATAGGACCACCCTGTACCAAGGTACGTTTCGTTATATGCCTTTCGTTTTTAGGGATATGAGTGAGGCAATATAATTATTCAACTTTTAAACAATTTCTTGTCATAATACTTTTGAGTAGAATTGAATGAATGAATAATCATATATATGAATATATGATTACTCAATGAATTAGATTTGAGTCCAAACGCCAAAATAGATGTTCACTTATCACAAATCTATCTGATTTAAAATTTGCAAAGTTACTGATTCTTCTTCACTGAATCACTAAAGTGAAACTGCTATTTGCTTTCAGAAATTAATGATATGATAGAGTATATAAAATATATCTAATATATAAAACACTCACAGTCACTGTGTTTGCCATTGAACTCCTCTGAAACGACTTCACAGATTATAAATTTTTTGGTGCATTTTTGGTAGGTCTGTTAGGTCGTATTCTATTTATTAAAATCCCTAAGTGATAAAGGTGGCTATCAAAATACAATTTATATGCTAAACTATTTGCTGCATTTTTGCCGTGTCAGCTACTAACTATTTAAAATGAATACATTTATATGAATTTAATAATATTACCTGTATCACGGGGCGCTATGAACCTGAATTCAAAAGGCGTTCAATCCTCACAATCTTTCGCGTTTGTAATATTAACAGGATTAGGATATAAAAGTAATTTTTATCTTTTTATTGTGTCTATAAAAACTTGCACAATAAAGGTTCCATCAAAAATGCGATTGCCGTGTGATAGGACCCTGTATCATAGTAAGGGAGACGGGGGCCAGACATCGTAACTTTACGATTTGAGCTTTACTGCAACAGCCCTGCAAGTGGGGAAAAAATAAATTGAGAACCGACGCGACGCCCCTTACGATAGTGTGAGACGCATTTTATGATGAGACTAGACTTCGATCCAGGTTGCGTTTATGTTTACAGCGTTCGGTTTGGTATTATTAAGACTACAATATTCGATATATATAGACTACAATCTATATTAATATTATTAATGTAAAAGTGCATCTGTCCGTCTGTTTGTTACATTTTAAATACTAAATGGAATTTAAAGATAAATTGTATGACGAGAACTGTACCATTCATCTAAAGAAAATGCAGACGAAATCGCGGATAATAGCTCGTATTAATATTACATAATAAGAAAGTGTGACTTTGTTTCTCCACAGGTATTAGCTTATTTTTTACAGCCGTAAAATAAATTAATATCCTTTACAAAAGAATCATTTTGATTGCGATATGTCATTTTTTTTCTGTAACATTAAAAACTACATATACGATTTTGAATATTTCTGCACAGAAATTACTTTTCCCTACATTCGTAAACAATGTAGCACTTTACCACTGGGGCGACAGTGGTACAACTTTAATAAGAAATGCTATATTTTACAAGACGGTGTCAAATCTCAGAACACACTTTAGAAATGTGCGAAAGACGTCGTGAATTTGTATTACGATGGAAATGTTTCCAATTCAATAACTACTGTAAAGTAACAAACAATTTATATAACAGAATCACAGTACTTATTTACCATCTGTGAAATCATAAAGTCGCAAGATTATTGTCCTCTTGCACCGAAGCTTCATCCTTACAGAAAGTTTATGAGTAAGACAAAATAAATACCTAATATCCAGGCCACGACTTTATACCACACACATAGAGTTGAAATTTGAATAGTAAAAATCAAATATAAAATTGTAAAACTGTGGGTAGTAAAGTATACAATAGATTTTATTATTACTCTGCCTTTACGTTTTGCGAACAGGGTTTTATTAGATTTATTTTATTTATTTACATTATTGCTATAATATATTTGTTACTCCTATAAGTTCCTTGTCAATGTTTTCTATTATTGAAAATAATTGATCGGGATTTTGACTCGATACTTTTGTTAGTTTTATATTATTTTACTTAATAACATTCACGTATTGATTGCAATAGTAAAGTAATTTACCTTAAATAAATATATAGAAAAAAAATATCTCCATTGCTGATTTAAGGAATATCTTATTAAGTAATTTTTCTCCTAGACGCAATTATTTTAGTTCCTATTTTTTTTATATAAGTTCGCTATTATTCTTTGGTTTATATCCTGTAGTGAGGATCAAATTTATCATAAGATTTTTTTTTATTAAATAAAATGTTTTATCCATATAAACAACACAGTAGAATGTAAACAAATATTGAAATAATAGTTCAACTTTTATTTATTTTCTGTATTGTATGTAAATTATTTATAACAAATAACAAATGCTAATGTAAAAAAATAATTAGTGTATATCTACGGTTACTAACTAGATATTCGAAGAGGCATTTCTCTTTGACGGATTCTATGTAAGGTGTTTGAAAAGATAATGTTAAATCAAATGTTACAACACTTCAGGGATAACCGACTGCTTCACAGTCAACAATATGGTTTCACCGCCGGCAAGTCTACCACTGACGCAGGTGTAGCGCTGATAACACATATTTTCCAATCATGGGAGAAGTCACAGGATGCACTCGGAGTTTTTTGTGACCTATCAAAGGCATTTGATTGCGTGGATCATAAAACACTTTTGTACAAGCTCGAACATTATGGTATAAAAGATAATGATCTAAAATTAATGAGAACTTATTTAGAGGATAGGGTCCAAACTGTAGATATTGACGGTATAAAATCTAAGGGAGCTAATATTGGAATGGGCGTTCCACAAGGGTCAATCTTAGGCCCCTTTCTCTTTTTAATTTACATAAATGACCTTCCCTTTATGGTAGAGAAAATTGCAGATATAGTGCTGTTTGCGGATGATACTTCGTTAGTGTTTAAAATTGGACGTCAAACTAATCAATTAGACGATGTAAATTGTGCTATGTCTGCTATATTAAATTGGTTTACATGTAATAACCTATTATTAAATTCCAGCAAAACAAAGTGTATAAAATTTACACTTCCTAATGTAAGACCAATAAATACACAGTTATTGCTTAATGACGAAATAGTAAATTTTGTTAATGATACAGTTTTTTTAGGTATAACAGTGGACTCGAAATTACAATGGGGGCCCCATATTTCAAAATTGGCCAATAGACTCAGTTCAGCTGCATATGCAATTAGAAGAATTAGGCAATTAACAGACGTGGCGACGGCTAAACTTGTATACTTTAGTTATTTCCATAGCATTATGTCATATGGTATACTACTATGGGGTAAAGCAGCCGATATAAATACTATATTCATTTTACAAAAGAGAGCCATACGTTCTATTTATGGTATGGGTTCAAGAGAGTCATTACGTCAGTGTTTTAAAGATTCAAATATCCTCACCGTTACTTCACAATACATTTATGAGAATATCATGTATACACGGAAGAATTTAGACAGTTTTAGAAAACTTAAAGACTGTACAAATAGAAGCTTACGCAATAAAAATAAGCTAATTT
Organism: Achroia grisella; assembly: GCF_030625045.1. NCBI lineage: Eukaryota > Metazoa > Arthropoda > Insecta > Lepidoptera > Pyralidae > Achroia > Achroia grisella. Next base: position 2,469,037 of record NW_026712999.1, read on the forward strand.
TACCTAAATGCCGCCTGCACAAAGTCAGTAATTCATTCTATGGTAATTGCGTAAGATTTTATAATAAACTGCCAGAATCTGCACTAAATCTGACAGAGAGGCAATTTAAATCTTATATTAAACAATTTTTATGTAAGAAAGCCTATTACAGGATAGACGAATTCATAGAAGACAACATATCAAGTAAATAATTAGTTTATTAGCATACAACGTTATAATTTGTTTATCTCATTGCTTTCTTGATTCAATTATTTTAGAAATATGAAAGCGTAGCGGGTTTTGTATTAATTGCCGCATGCATTCTTATGTGAAATGTGAATACTATAAACATCAGATGGCAATTGTGAGTAGCTATGACGTGGTCTGGTGTTTTGAGTAGTCATGCTCACTAAAATGTCCAGACTTGTGGCGGCGTGGTGGGCCGGGTCATTGGGCTCCCTAAAATATGGTCGAGCGCAGTGATGGCTGGCTCATCCGTCATACTCGTGAACGGGTGCTGCTTGTAGGGACTGGTCTGCTCTAATCACTATGACTGATTTCCTCTTATTAATTGTTTAACCAGTTGGTTATGTATTCAATATTTTTTTTCTTTTTGAGTATTTAATTGAATTAGTGCTAATCGGTGGTTTGTATTCACACACTTAAACTTAAATTGTAAGTAAGAATAAATTATTTAAAAGAGCAACACACAAGTTTCTTGCTTGTTCTTCTTGTGATGAGACAGCATTCCGAATGAGCGGTAGATTAAAAAAAAAAAAAAAAATGTTATGACTATTCAAAAGTGCTTCAATGTAAGTTTATTTGAATAAATGATTTTCTATTCTATTCTATTCTATTCTATGCTGCATGAGATAGTCAAACTGGTTCGAAAAAATATGAAAAAAGTGATAAAAAAATATGATCGCGTGTGAGATAGAACTGCCTGACCACCACCTGCGTGTCTGCTTTCAACAAAACTAAATATTTGAGTAAAAAACCAAATACTATCTAATGACATCCCGGAGATTGATGACATTTGCGTACAGATGCTGACGAAAATGTTCCTCAGATCGTTAAATATTGTATTATTTATTTCGGGTGCATTCGACAGGATACTTACTATGAGGTCACATATATTTTATTTAATGCACAGAACACAGAGTTGTTAGTTGAAATAACACTTTTTACAAATAAAAATTTTCAATAACATATATTTCTCAGAATAAATTAATAACACTTATAGGTTTTGGTATAATTACGTGTTGGTAAAATTGTTTATTCAGATCTATTATAATACATGTGATAGGTATAGGGCATATTGATATATGTATATAAATATGCTATATCTAAAACAATCTACTTCCTTATATATTAATAATGTTTAAATTCCCTTTTCTCTCTGCTGTAGTATTTAAAAATAATTTTACTTCATTTTTTATTGTATATAAATATTAATTATGCCAAGATTGACAACCAAAAATCATAAAAACTATATTGAATATTGTTATTTAAAATGGATTAAACCTTTTCTTATCGTCTATACCAAAGTTCCGCGCCATTGAATTCATTGTTGATATTTGACATTTGAATAAGATTAGGTGACCGCTGCTTCCTATCAAATTAAGTACTTTTAAATACCAGTGATTGATTTGAGTCTCCACATAAATAGGTTAGTCATGATATTTTTATATCTTTAAGTAAATCTTTAAAGATAAAAAATATCTTTAGAGATTTATCTTTATTGGATTGGATTGAATAGAATTGATAGAAACAAAAAAGCTGTTCTTTTAAACATATTTTTTAATGCTAAATCTATTCTAAATTTTTATTATATTAATTATAGACATAATAATTAATATATAAAATACTTCATCTTCTTCTATAACGTAACAGAAGCATAATTTCTTATATAAAGTTTTATAATACTTTATAATAAATTTTAAATTTACTTTCACTTTCAATATTTAATTTCTTAAGGACTTTAGAGATAAATAATTTATATCAAAGGAAACACGATCATTTGAGTGATAATACAAGCCCTGATTAATACTCACATTATATGCAGGATCCCATCAACATTGTAATAAAAACTTCAAGTTCTTATAAGGTGCAGTTACTTTTATGGATATAGTTGGTGGTAAATTTTAATTCCGCTATAAACCCAGAGATCAGTCTTTAGAGAATCGTATACGATAGCATATCCGAGATGTATACAGAGTTTTAAAGATGTTATATATTTTTTTCGAAATTTGAATTATAAACAAGCTCACGGCCTGCCTAATGATAACCGGTAATTGGCTATAATGTAACAGCACTACGAACATCATATCACATCCGTGACACCACTCTTGCGTTGCCGTTCCTATTTATTTATAATACTGAATGTTTTTCCCAAGTATGGAAATAAAGAATAAACATGATAAAAATATTACTTTTATACTTGAAAATAGAATTGTATATAAGGCGAATATTATGCTGTGAACATGAGTTTTATATTCTGCTTTTTCAGAGTCACTATAACGTACAACATTAGTTTTATCATATTTTGCATTAAGTTCATTGCAAAAGATTGTACTCATTGAATTTAAATTTTATATCAATAAATATAGAGACGTTATTTCAAGATTATATAAAATAGAAAATATTCGTTAATTTATGGTAAGTATTAAGATTTTAGCATAGTTTTCGTCAGTATTTTAACTTTCAAGTATGGTAACAATTATGCATATTACTTCACCTATGGAAGTAAATATTATAAAAAAAGCTTACTAAACTAGTTAATAAAAATAAAGTGATCAAATAAAGGAGGCACAACTATTTAATCAAGATATTCAATCGGGATCAAATTGAATGGACGTTAAACAAATTATGAAATCCAATCCTTCGTAAAGAGCGATCCATCAAAATTTTGACAGCTGAGAAAAAGTTATAGCTTTGTACTTTTGTTTGTGGAGGTACTCGATGAATACAATACATTCGCTTCCCCTTCATTGTTGTAAACTTAATGTAAGGTTTGTTAATTTGTTAAAAAAATAATATTTTCGAGTTCATAACTTTAATAGTATTTAAATGACCCTTTATGTAATCCTATGGTTTTTTAATATTATTTTTATGACTATAATTTTTGACGATTTTATACAAATTCTGTGTCCATACCTACCTCTTTCACCTATTTCGAGTCAAGCACGTTTCTTTTTAAGTGACTTTTGAACAAAAGTGTTTTTCATATACATAGCCAGCAGTTCTATTACTAGGTGAACCTACATCTAATTCAGGTTTATATTTTAGATAGTAAAACTGATATATTAAGACATAGATATTACGAAAAAAATTGCTTGGAAAAATAACACCACAAAGTATATGAATATCTACTAAGGTTGTCGTAAATAAAAAATAGAATTTAATAATAAATCTTTATGATTTTTATTCCAGATGGGAAAGTCCGAGGTATTGTTAAATAGAGACTAATCTACTACTAACATCGGTGTTCGGATTACCTAACTCAGATTGTTATCGGTATTTTCATCACGGGAAAATCAGTCAGGAATATATTATGACACAAACTTCATATTTAACCTTGTTGGTAAATAGTTTATCATTATTTTATTACGCTACATTTATCAGTTGCCAATTTATATTCAAGTTAAGTGGTAGGTACTGAACTGTGTGTGGTCATAATGGATTTATTGGGAATGAAAGAAACTTGTAATTTTCATACACTTATGTGCTCCCATAAATATCAATTTGAGAGCGCATGACATTAAAATTACAGGTTTCAAACGCACGCCAAATTGATTTAATGGTTTGCTCGCTGTCTAATATTTCGGCGCCATATTAAACATGAATAACAAATATAGTAACAATAGCCGTTCTCTGTGTTCTCTTTGTTAATTGCTATTAACAAAAAAAAAATGGGAAATAATATTTCGTCATTTATTGTAGTTCATATCAAGAGTGAGTTAATTTGAGTTTTATAAGTGAAGTAGATTTTCGTTATTTCATGAACAAATAATGTCTATTAAATGCAGTGTGTTACTATTCAATGTTTACGAAATTTATAACGAGATCGATCTTGGTCAATGTTTAAACTGCTTCTTTATGAATTTTCCTATTTTAAATTAAATGGTCCTTATGTCGATTTCTTTTTATTTTGTATACATTAGTTAATTAATTATATATATTAAACGAGATGTATAACCTAATAATTTTACAGTACTCTAATAATACGAAAAGAACTAAGTTCTTGTATTAAACGAGAAGTACAAAATTATACGTTGATTTTGTTACTTTACACTTCCGGGTTTTAATGTTTCATTAAACTGTAGATTTGCTTTTGTTTTTTTTTTTAATATTGTCTGTAACCTTTAATAGTGCAAATATATCATTCCAACATTGTTGACTGAATTGTCATAATTTAGATTCAAACTTTTAAATTTCGTGTTCTTTTGACAAGGTCAGATAAATTGATCTCTATAAGTTCTTGCAATCACAAATGTCGTAAATTACTTGACATTTTTGCAGTGATTGTTAGCACATCAACCTATTAACACTCATTAGAGTAATGTAAAATTATTAGGGTGGAGTTAGACTAGAAATAAAAATTATAACTAGTTACAAAATACCTCTCGCTCTGTTTAGTTTTTTCACTTTTTATTGTGGTCACTATTATTATTTAATATGTAAATATACAAACACGTAAAGACCCCGTAACTATCCTTAGATTATGAATTTTATATGTAAGTATACAGCAAGCTTAAATATGACAGCTCAAATGTAATTTTAAGTAATTTAAATAATAAGTTATTAAAAAAATTAACGGTAATTCGCGGAAAGCTACAAACAATTGAAATTGAAATGAAGAATTGTTAACACAAATAAAACAAATTAAAAAGGGCACGGTACTTCTGTCTATGATTGTAAACCATAAACTATTATTCTCTGCACCCATGGTTGAATGGTGTTAAGTCCGCCATAAGTACATTGAAATTATGTGTATTAAAGTTATTTAAATAAATTAAATAAATAAACGGCATTACCTAATATGTATATTTTTTAAATCATGTTATTTATTTTTTTATACTCATACTTTATTATACTCCAAATTTTTGGAATAGAGTATACTATGGCTGTTATATATAAATTTATATTGTAATTTTTAGTCTGCAGTTCAAAGATGTAGAGTCCAATGACGTCATTGAATATTTCAAGCAAACGAACTCTGCGGTATCGTCTAGCTTTACAATATACGGTACAGTTTGCAATGTCAAGACATTGACCTACTGATTATGAATAGGAGAAACGACACCATAAATCTATTCTATGTCGTTCTTCATAGCCATTACACTGAATTTATTCTGATTGTGCGGGTACATTTACATTGATTTTCCTAATTTAATGCGCATTACACATTTATTTTATTTTGAAACTATCTACTGTATAGTTTATCTACATAGGATTTGTTTTGTAATAATATTTTATATAATATACTAAACGATATAACTTCTCGACTGTTATCCTGGATGGGGTACTCAGTTGTCAAATATAGACATGTGGTAAAAGCAACACTCGACATATGAGAATCTAACATGGCAGGAAGCGAGTTCTACGGCAGTTTTCAGGATTTATTTTGTTTTGTTATCGGTGTTTCCATTACCGGAGAGTCAGGCCATAAGTAATAACTTTAGACCTGTCTCGGCTTCTTCGTGGTGCTCATAACGTAATGTGTAAGCCTATGTATGTTAGTCTGGAATTAAAAATACCTTTCAATAACAAAAAAAAATCTCAAATCGGTATAGGAATTCTAGTTATTTTGCTTTTTAAGATGTGTCTCGTTTAAAGAGTAGAAATAAGGTAGTGACCGAGTGCTCTTTAAGTATATAGGAGACGGTTACCACTTACCATCGGGAGTGCTGACAGATTATTTGCTGTTCCAAATACATAAAAGAAAATATAGTTAATCTGCCAACATAGGGAATACTATTAAAAGTACTTAAATAAACTATTATTTTTTTATACATTAAGTTCTTAGATTAACTGCTGAGTAGATAAATAAATAATTGTTTATATATCTACTCTTAATATTATCACATTTCGCCTTTTTAGTGCGTGAGTTACTAGTGAATTTATTACAATAACGTTTTAGTTATGAATCGCGACAATAAATAATGGCGCACATGCATTGTATGTTGTAAGTCTCGGCTTCTCAAACCCACGCGTTACTGCGCTGTTTAGTAATAAAGCTAAATTATAGCTCTTAATATGTTTATTACCACTATTACTGTCGATAATTAACGTGTGCTGATTATCGCTTTCTATAAAACAGGTGAGCGTGTGCGTGAATCTATAAATTAGTTGTTACCAACGGCTTCGTCTGGTTTTCGAGATAAAAAATCGCCAATGTCCATCTTGTGATCTTATGTCATTAAGAACAAATAATCAAACAGACAGATATATATATCTTCGTAATTTTTAATACCAGCTGATTAGTGCGCCTACCTTTTTGTGATAAAAAATAGCCTGTGTATCATGTACAAAAAAGTAATACATAATAAAATTTAAATAGAGAAAGTTAATTATAGTAAATATTCCTAAAACAACAATTTTTCTTGGACTAAGGGCACTTACAAATATTTTTTCCCTGTAACCTTTTAGCTTTATTTATTTGTCTTTCGTCCGCAGAATATTGCCTGGTATAGAACAAAACTATGGAACGGATTATGATCGTTTCCGTGGTCTAGCGGTTTAATATACCACGTAACTTCTGATGGTCGCAGGTTTTTAATAATAAGAAACTGGAACGTTTCTACTGGAAAGTTTATATGTATACTGCATGTATATACATAGTTATACGACTCACTACAAATACTATATACTTCTGCAAAGCAGGAATATGTCACTAGTGTTACTTTAGTTATACAATATAGTCCTGACTAATATATAATATCTATATTATGGCTCCATACACAGTTTAGTAGCGATATAGAGTAGAAGCGAAATAGAGTTCGATACAGTCATTTCAGTGACCGTAAATGTTTTCACGAGGCTTCAGGACTTAACTTTTATAAATAAAGAGTTTATTGGTGGCTTAGTTTACGACTTACATAATGTGGGTTTTGTTGATATTGATAGCCATGGGTAGGGAAGCAGTATTATCATCAGTAGGGATGAAATAGAATTGTAAAACAGGGTGTTTATATTACTGATGTTTTGGTTCAAAGTCTTTAATAACATTTGAATAGAAATTTTGTTTTAAGGTACGCATTTGTAAAGCAGATTCAGTCGAAAAGAACTTATCTTACTAATATTATAAACGCGAATTTTTGTGAGTATAAAGTCTACTCTTTCACGCAAAATTTGCTGAACGGATTTTGATGAAATTTTACATGTTATTCTGATATATTAGATGTATATCAAAATAACACTTAGGCCATAAATTTTACGCGGCTGAAGCTGCGGGCAACGATACTACTAAATAAATTATGAACAATTTTTTCTTTTTAAGAAGTTACCTAAATACAGAGTTATAAAATGTACCTCTGGAGATGGAGATCAAAATGTGTTCTCTGGCAGAAAACATAAAATTAATTTTATAAAATAATGTGGTGCGGTATATTATATAATAATTTTAATATGGTGGTATATATATATATTATATAAATTACCTCACCATGGGATCTCTCTTCTTCTTCTTTAAATATTTTGTTTAACAGAGAACCTACTATTTTGAAGTCGGTTGAAAATGAAAAAATTCCCATTTGCTACAAGTCCGCTCTGTGATACAAAATTCATTGCTCATAAACTTGTAGTGAGGGTTCCACCTGTGACTCATAGCCGTGACGAATGCTAACACCATCGTGCGAGGGTGTTTTGATGGCAACCGTTTTATGTGGAATTTGATTGCCATTCATATGCTTCCATTAATATTAAATCGAAATGTTCCCGGATTATTACAGGTGTACAGATATATAACCCATAGAAATATAAATGCGAAAGTGTATCTGTCTTTTTGTTTGTCACCATTTTGTCGTGGTATAGTGTGAAATAAGGTAATAGTAGTAATAATAATATATAATGTAATAATATCCCTGGACAATTCACATATGCCATCTAGTCCAAGATATGGAGAGTTTATATGTAGTGTATATAGAGTGTATATATAGGCTACGGTTACCACTTAAACTCATGTGAACAGTCAGATTCAGCTATGTAAAAAACACGAAATGTTTGGTGTTTGTCAGATTTAAACTCGGAAACTATAAGTTAACCTATTAAACTACTTCGGATAAACACATAATCATTGCATTGATTCTATCTCTATATTGTATAAAAAAAATTCATCAAACATCATCTTTAGATAATCCTGTTATTGCAATACCTTGATAACTTATTTTTATCACAACATTATAATATTTTAGTGTAACCCATATTTAACCACATTAAATATAGTACCTGTTATACAATATTCAACCTTAAGCCTATGATAATAACATCGAAAGACTGCAGGTGTTAAATTGTAAGGCATGTGACACAATAGCGTTTCGTCAGCGGACGCGTGTCAACAGTTGGCTTCCTGTAGTGATAACGGTATTTAGGCTAATTACCGACAACTGCCACTACCATCGGCTTATCCCAATGTTTTCTTTTGATTTTTTTATGGATGAATAAGGAATGAGAGCGTTGTGGTTTAGCGGTTTCCTACCCTAACCATGCCGCCTAACGACTTACACTGGTCGAAATCCCGTAACCAGCAATGTACATTGTTGTACCATGCAGTACAATGTCAGATTGATCTCTACGTGGTTCCTCCTGGGAACCACCGTGATAAATTCCTGGTGAATAGGCCACGATGGGCCTGAACTGATCACATGCTCATCCTATCATCATTTAAAGGTGCTACGCCAGCGTATGCCTTTAGCGCAGACGGCTGCAGCATTTCATTATCATCCATAGAAACCTTTACGTGTCAATTTATATTATGTGAGTATGTGATTATTATGAGTGACTCTCTGGTAAGAAATCACCGATATCGAATCCCAAAATAATTCTAAAGACGACGGTAAGACAGTCTTGATAAGTGCATTTTTTTAATTTGTGAAAATTGTTTCTAATTAAAATTGGTTACTAATATCAGCTATTCATAGCCTACATTCTAAGTTGGAATTCCAAAATATATCGACTAAAACTTAATGATGGCAAAACTTTATAAAAGCTCTCATCACTATTACTGATTTCCTCTTATTAATTGTTTAACCAGTTGGTTGTATATTCAATATTTTTTCTATTTGATTATTTAATTGAATTACCGCTACTTGGTAGCTTGTATTCACACACTTAAACTTAAAAGTAAAGTAAGAATAAAATTATTTTTTTAAATAATTAACAAGAGCAACACGCAAGTTTCTTGTTCGTTCTTGTGATGAGACAGCTTTCCGAATGAGCGGTAGATTAAAAAAATGTGATGACTATTCAAAAGTGCTTTAATGTAAGTTTATTTGAATAAATGATTTCCTATTCTTATTCTATTCTTTTTGTAAAAACTCGTCTGCGCCAATCTGTATTCCGGTTGAAGGGGGATATAATGGCAATTAAACTACAGAATATGTAAATTCTTCGGAATGGTATATATTTATGTATTATTGTAAATGGAATAGTATAAATATTATTATATCATTTTTTATGCTTTTATTTTTTTTTTTGTTATGATTATTTTTGTACCGCCAACAATTTTTCTCTGTACTGCCTATGGTTGACTGGTAGAAAATACCGCATGGTGTTAAGTCCGCCAAATGTACTGTTACTTTTGTACTGTGTGCATTAAAGTTATATAAATAAATAAAAAATATATATATAAATAATATCATCTCATTATCATTTGACATCAGTGTTACTACATACATGTATATAGGCGATGGTTACCGCTTCATTCCATCGTCATACCATTCCAGATAAATAAAAAAAAAAACAATGCCTGAACCATGCAATTCCTCAATGAAAAGATTTCACAAGCTAGAAATGTTAAGACGAGGGTACATCATCCATTCATAAGGCAGCGGAATGCATAAGGCATACTGTGACTAAATACCCGATTCAGCGCGCCTTTTATTATGACTCGACGCGTGAAATCGCCTGTACCTGCCTGCAAGTTGCCGATTGTTCTGTTGGCTAAAGCTTCCTTACTATTCGCAAATTTATGAACATATTACATTTTCTCATCGCTATAACTAGTTTCAGTAATATTTTTAGATCTCTTCACGTAGTATGACTTTAATTAAAATAAATACAATTTAATTAAAATAAATACAGTTGTATTTATTTTAATTAAAGTCATTCTTTTTACGAGTAACGAATAAATCATTTATGAATTTTATTCTTATTTTAATCCACAAAATTCGCAAACAGACACAATTTATTATAAATATAAGATATGCTTTCACTTACTTTAAAATGAAAACTGATTTTTTAGTTACGGGTACTACTTATTATACTGTCCGGAAAAAAGACAAATGATTTATAATAAACATAAATATTTAATTGCGTGTAAATGAATAAGCTGGCGACATATTTATATATACTAGCTGTACCCGCGGTTTCATCCGCATGAAATTTATGGTCGACATTTTTTAATATATTTTTATTCTGGTGGACAATTTATATTATAAATATCCGTACTACAATTACATAAATATGACTACGTTTACAAAAACCTTTCCATTTGGATTGTAAAAGTATTATACATCTATAATCTAGAAATAAGTGGATTGTTTAGATTATTTATAAAAGTCAACGTGTATTTACAAAACACCACAAAACACAGTACCTATTCACATAACATATTCTATTAGAATAAAATAATTATTTTTATTTGTATAAAATTTATGAGAGAGTTAGACAAATTGGCCATTTACGAATACTTAGGTTAATATAACCAAATATATTACACGGACCAAATCAGTGTTTCTAATATGTTATGTACATTCCGTAAATGTGTGAGTATTGATAATTTTCACTTAGCAATCCACTACGTATTTACATAAACGTATCAATTACCGCATCCATACTGCAAACAAATCCGTCTCATGATAAGGCGGCCCTTAACAACCGTGTCAATATTGACTCGAAATTTTTGAGTAATTGCCTTACCTCAAATAGTCGTCGGACCGCTCGTGTGTAAATGGCTTACCAAGTTATTCTAAGGCTTAACGGAATGTTTGAAAAGTTGATATTTATAAATAATATTAATTATCTTTTGTTTATTTTTCTGTATGAAAGAACATCATAACTAATTAATAAGCGTGTAATGAACAAACTAAACAAACTAAGTAATTTGAAATTTAAAAAGTGTATTAAAATATACATTAAAACCTAACATTTCAATTAATAACTCTGCATCCTAATGGTTTAATACTTAATTATCTATTCTAATAAAGTAAAACTTAGAGTTTGGTTGGTTGAGGGATGCCATTTATAGACGAAGTCATATGCTACATAATATAACGCTACGACCATAAGGAGGGGTGCATCAAAAGTGACTCAGATAAGTTTGCGCGGGTCATTTAGTAAATTATAGACCTCAAGGATCTTGAATTTGATTATGGTTGAAAATAAAAAATAAAACTTTGTGTGGCATTTTATATCTATGTAACTTGACTTGAATAAAAAAAAAATTAATACGTTCACATATGTTGTATATCAAGTTTCATTATAATTTCTTGGTCTTCTAAGCACATTTTTTTATATGGCCTCAAATTCAAATATCATAATATTTTTTCATATATACATATAGACCGTTGTAGGACTGCAGTAAATAAATAGGTACCTAATGTTAGCATATAAACTATAATTTCTGGTATAGCAAAACGCGAATATATAAACGACCGGAAATGGCGCCTATAGCGTTGAATGGGATACTGAAGGAGTTATACTGGCAACACTATTAGTCAAGTTGGATACTAGATTACTTTAAACACGCAACACTAATATTTATACTGTACTTTCTTATTTATTTATTTATTGTTGCACTGAAGTTACCGGGCTTTACATATCTGTACATGGTAATTAATCTTTATATAAAACGTAGTCGCTTTCGTTGTCTATTTGTCTAGATATTTTGATGGACGCTACAGATTTTAACGTAGTTTTTAAAAATAGATAGAGTGATTCAAGAGGAAGGTTTAAACGTGTAATACATGTACATCCGTATGAAGCCGGGGCGGCTAGCTAGCAGCACATATTTTGTAATTCACTAATTAACCAGCAGATGATTTTGATGAATGGCGGAACTCCTCCGTGCGTTTTCCAGAGTACTTTTTGCCACATAGAACTATACTGTGAAATAATCCGCCAAATCTAACCCTTCAAAACACAGTGTAAAAAGTAAGCTGCTTGTTGGCTGAAATAGGATTGATAAACATAGTATTATAGGCAGTTTTTAAATTAAGGAAGGGGTCTGCCGATAATGAATGAATGTTATGATTTTAATAATTTCTTAGTAGAAACAGCGTGACAAGTGATTAGTTTTCTTACCTATTTAATAGTTTAGTAGAAATATTTTTAGTTTTCTTACCTATTTAAGCCGTCATGAATTTTAATATAAGATATCACATAATGACTATATGTCTATGTGCTGTTCACGTATATAAGCGACGGCAGCCGCATGGCGCCTAAAATGTATCATATATCACTGTTTGCACAAAGTCTACTTCGGCAAAACATAAACATAATTTTAAACAAGCGCATGACGCATTTAAATAATCAAAGTTTCAATACATTTCAGACTAAGCATTCGACTCTCGAAGTCCTGTCATAACATTACAAAATTTTTTATTTAACAAAACAAACATGTTATTCTATATGACGCAATGTTACAAAGATGCTATAACTGTGTTTGTTGAAATCCAAATTAAATAGAATTCTTAAACTAGTTTTATAAGCATTGTTGCTCAGTGGTTTACTACCCAGACATGGACTCCTAGAGCCGTGAATTCGAGGCTGGCAAATACAAAACAGTTAAGTGTCAATTTATAGAACTGATGTAATCTTCAGTGATGGAAACACAGAGAATAATTTAATCCAATAACATTTTAAAAGGAAGGTAGTCGCTCTATTGCCAGCAATGTAGTTATTTACCCTATCAGGTCAACCTCCACACGGTCTCTCCTAGAAGCCACTGTGATTAGTTACTGGAGAATTTTTAGAAATCTATTATTTATTTAAACCGACTTCAAAGTAAGGAATTCCCAATTAGGTTAGGAATTCCAATTAGGTTTTTTTATTATATTTAGTAATATGGAATATTTTGATTTATAAACCTATTTAGTATTTTTTATTCGAAAATATAGGTTAAAGTGCCACACACTTTATGAAACCTTAACACGTTTTGGGGATAATGTGCATGACTTTATCCTCAAAACATGTTATTATTATTTATATAATATATTCAGTCTAGTTTAGATGACTTACCTATTTTTCTTGTTGAAGTGCGACCCCTTAAAATACATAGTTATGAAAGCAGTATATTTTTAATGTTATAAAAATAACCTATGTGTTATTCTTTTTGTTTTTACCCAATCTTGTTTTTGTAGTAATGCTCATGCTCAAACCTCTCTTTTTTCCATTATTGCTGTAACTGGAAACAGCAGTATAGACAGCACAAAAGCAAAACCATCCCGCCCAAAGAAGGACGAATGGTTATTTTTTATTTATTTATTTATTTATTAGAAACCAACAGCGTTACAATAAGTTTGGGTTACTTTAAGATTTCAGAACATCTAAATATCTAGCCGCATATTAATGAAACTATGATTAATGTTAAAATTTAAATGATGATAAATCAACAATGTAAACAATGTTTGAACGTTTATTATAAGCATTCACGGACAAGCGAAAGCACCTATCAAATGTAACAAATTCTTTCTTCTAACACGCCAACCCGTCCCAGCGTCATAAATTATTTTGTCAATTATATTGAATGTTTGCATACATTTGACAAAATAATTTATTACATTATTAAAATAAGTAATATGTAATTTAATAATTTATTACTATTTTTACAGATGTTTTCGAATAAAAATTATTCAATCAGCACCTACATTAATTCATAACTATACATATCATAAATAAAATTCTTCAGTCGCATCAGTATGTATTATATATTCAGGTTATTTTAAAAAATTAGTGCATGGATTTTCATACGGTATTCAGAAATCAATAGTGAAATTCCTGATGAAAGTTTAGGTAATTTTGGTAGGTAATATAAAGTTGTACTAACCCTGCGAAACCGGTTGTATATAACATAGACAAACATTGGGTAAACCCTAGTTTTTTTAATAACTAAAATGACTGTGTATAGCGAGTATAATGCCTACAAGCATTTTACTCGCTATTATGCACTCATATTACGTAAATTCTTTGTAAATTGTATTGTGAAGACATGATTATTTGTTGAAGAGGAATAAACAACGTTAATTTGCTTGTTTTGTAATCCGTACTCAGCTGAAGTACGGGGAACGAGTTCTGTAATAAAATAACAATGTTAAATATAATGCTTTGAAATGAAGTACCCTCAAGTAACAATACTTTAGTAAGGTAATTAACGGTCGAGACGTCCGTCCCGTACTGGGTTCACCACTCAAATGAGAAAATGCCTCTTGAAAATAAAACTCGCTATTACCTACCCTTAGCTTTTGTTCCATTTTTGAAAAAATATATTCTCTATTCAATGCGGCCAATGAGAACGGGCGCGGTACAGTACGTTGATTGGCCGACGACCTGAGTGCAAGTGGAAATAAAAAGTGCTTGGGTAAATGAGGTATTCTACCCTTTACTGGCGCATTGCTTTTGTATATTTTTGTTTCGCTCGGTTTTTCGTTTTAATTGCAGGCATGAGAGGATGTGTAAAGGGTTGTGGGACCTTGAGTGTTGCACGTGGAGGAGGCTGCGGCATCGGGGAAGCGCATTCATCTTGTTTAAATGGGGGAAGGGATCCTGTTTACATCCATGATGGTCGATGAGGGCTTTGTTTTCAAACTTCTCGATTGCATAATATCATTATAGCTGTTGCATATTTTATGAGTTGTTGTCTTTTAATAAATTTATGCGGGTTTATTTGGATCTAAGGTAAAAGTCGGTGTAGAATAACCTAAATATTTTAGTCTTGATTCTAATTTAATCAATTTGATTAAATTAAATCTTTAAATCTTTAATTTATTCATTAATTTAAATCTTTATGGAGGCATCTTACTTTTGGTGGTGGATATATTTGGTGAGGTGAGGGGAGAAAGAGAGAGGGGGGGGAGGTATTACTTAAATTGGTGTAACGTAATGTATAGATGGCCCCCTAAGCTTATGTATATAAATACTTTCGAATAAACCTGCTTGATGTTGGTATGTACCACTGATTATTATCTGATCCTGTATCATCGCCAGCAAAATTTTTATGTTCATTGTATAGAAACAGATTGTAGAAGATTATAATATTAGGTACTGTGGGACTGCCATATAATATTATGAAAAAATACCTTAATAAGACTAAAAAAATGTACCTGATATAATTTAAACATGTATTTTCAATATTTTGTGTGTTCAATTAATTTAGAACTAAATAAATATTGGATATTTTACTTTAAAAATTAAATCTTATAAGTTAATTTCCTTTTTTATATCATTATATGTGTAATTTTTATTAATAGTTGTTTTTAGTTTAATCATATTTAGGTATATATTTTTTATGTCATGTTTATTTTGTTTCAGGAATTTAGCAGCCGTCCGACCCATCCAGGGTAATAACAACTCATCCCTAGATATCATCACGGCGTTGCACAAGGAGAACTGCCACAGACTAGAGTACCTGGTCGAGAGGCAGAAACAATTGTGTTTACTCTCTGACAAAATGATACAGGTCTGTATTATTAACTATCGACACTAAGAAGAAGGTGGTATAAGATTTACATGTCTGATTAATTATTTGTCTGTGGTATTGTAACTTCTAAAATAATAGCTCCATTATAGTGCGGTTTTTATTTAAAATGTAAAGTATTCGAAATGTACCTTCTTTGCAATTTGTTAAATTATTTCTTAAATTAGCAGCTTTCTTCTTTCTCTTTCAAGACATAGACTAAAAACCACAGAATATGGCTTTTAATAAAATATACCTTTACGTTAAATATTCATTTGGATAGTATATGCAAAAGCATATTTATTAGATAGTGGTACCATCTATTGATAATAAATGATACGCCAACAATAAATAAAATATCCATACGGTGCTATCTAATATGTTTTTATAAAACTAACACATACAATTGTATTAGTTATATAAGAATATAATAGATGAAATATACGTACCTATTGAAACTATAGAAACCAATGCATTTAGAGAAATAAATAGCACGAAATCATTATAAAAAATATGGAAATCAGCCAATGTGTTTCTTTTTTAAAATACAGTAATACTTAATGGTGTAAAGGCGGTGAAATAGTGGCCCCATCTGCCCTATGAGTATAGATTGAATTTTCCTTGGAATAAACTAGCTACGGAATCCACCTGACATGGTCCATTGATATTAACAGATTGGTCCTTACGGAGACTTGATTATGGGTTCATGGTTAAGGTTCCACTACTATCAATCCCCTCTCTATGATGTACCTATTACCTATTGCCCTATTTTTATTTGCGAGTTTCTGTAAAAACTAAGGGATATCTTAATTTTGTAATGATACCGTGTAAAACAGTCACTATATTCCCTTTTATAGCTCACAATAAACCGGTATCGTACCTACTTTAAAACCGTCGCTTGTTAATAACAATTTGATTTCAGTACTTAAAATGTATTTAATTATCTTAAACGTTTAACTCGGTACTGTCATAAAATGTACCTTTAACGATTGAGAATCGATATAAATATATAAGTATATACTTATAGAACGTACACATGGATCTCTATTGCGTTCGTATAATGCAAATAAATTATAACTGCGTTGAAAAATAAATATAGCCTATTGTAAAAATAGAAACTTTAAATATAGATGGAAGAATATATGGCGACAATTAATATTTTAGAAAATGAATTAACTAACATTAAATAATATATTTATCTACTCGCATATTTAAAAAATAGATACATTAAAAAATTTTGGCTATTAATAAAAAGTATAGTTGCGGTCAAATATTTGGGGTTCAAGAAACAAGACCGTGCCAAGTTACAAAAATTTGTTGTAGCAGTTACTGATTGGTTTAGTAACTAGTACCTACGGATACTCGGTACGGTCGTTTCTTTTACAGGTCTCCTGGAGAAATAAACATCTAACGCAGTTTCGTCAAAACACATTTCTACGTTGTATAGACGTAATATAGTCCCGTGTTTTCAACTTTATTTAATAGACTCTTGTTCTGATTTTAGTGTAATGACATAAGAATAAACTTAATTAAACAATTTATTACTATTTTTAATTACTCTTAAAAAGAAATCCGTGTCTTTATATTTTGTTGTTTAATTTGTTAATAATTTTCTTACACGTGACATCGTCTGCACAAACTTTCATCTCCAATTTCACACGTTCGAGATTATTTTTAAAGATAAAAGATTACCTATATCCGGCCTCCTGATTGACTCGTTCGATGAAGCTGTAAAAGCCAGCTGCGGCCAATAGCATAAAATTGTTCGGGAAAAGGTAGGGATAGTAATTAAAATTAAGACGTGCATAAAGGCCGAAAGGTCCTATGTGAATTAATTATATTGAGATTGAGATACAGACAGACAGTGACAGACAAACACACTGTTGTTTATATATTATTAATACAAATAAACAAAACATACAAATATAACAAAAATAATTCCTTTCTAGTCTAGTATCTAGGGCAATCTTTTTTATATTAAAACGGCAAACAAGATGTTCAACTGATGGTAAATGGTAACTATCACCTATTCCATGAAAGTACTACAGACATCACACTATTATGTGACTGTCATTCCTGAGGACTAAGATGTCTTATCTCATCATTTAACATAGATTACAAAGTAATTTACACGGCGGGAAAAAGAGGTGACATTGAGATGTGATCAATGAGATTGAGACGAATTTTTACAAAGTCCACTCATTTAGTTTGTGCGCTAGATGGCGCTGGGTAATACTGATATACCTACGCTAACGAAGTTTTACAAAGTCAACTCATTTAGTTTGGGCGCTAGATGGCGCTGAGTGATACTGAAACACCTACACAAACGACTTTTTACAAAGTCTACTCATAGTAGTTTGAACACTAGCTGGCGCTGTATGACTCTGTAATCTAATTTAAATAATGACATGAATCCAATTATCATTCCAGGTTCTCCAAACTGGTGCGCTACAGGCCGTGGAGGAGTGTCAGCATCAGTTTCGGCACAGCCGCTGGAATTGCAGCACAACTATTGTTGAAAATTCTACAGATATTTTCGGCGGAGTATTGAAATTCAGTAAGTCATTTATACTAAAACGGAAAGTACACAAAGTTGCAGTAGGTAGGTAGTATTACACTATAATTTTTCTTCGTTTTCAATTCTCATGATTTCACTTTTTTTTATATAATAGGTCACCTATGTCTGTCTTCGTGATACAATCTACCGTCACACCAAATTTCATAAAGATTCATTCAGCCGCTAAATGGTGAAAAGATAATAAACTGATAGACATTTAGACTTCTATATGATTAACTAGCTGTTCCCGTGACTTCGCGTGGAATATAACTTTATTTTTCTAAAATAAAAGTAGCCTAAAGAACTAAAAATTATTTTGTTCATCTTAATTTATTCGTTCCATTAGTACTGATAGGTTTAAGTAATACATTTACATCCTGCATCATCACTTATTTTATCCCCATGGGGGTTGAATTTAACAAAATCCTATTTAAGTGAACGTCTTCATCATAGCTCCAATCTTTAATTTCAGTTCAATCAGTCGAAAATCTAATAAGATTTATACAAACTTTCGTCCCCTAGCTTATCCCCTTGGGGGTGGAATTAATCAAAATCCTTTCTTAGCAGATGCCTACGTCATAACATCTATCTGCATGCCAAATATCGGCCCGATCCGTCCAGTGGTTTGTGCTGTGCCTTGATAGATCACTATGTCAGTCAGTCACCTTTGAGTTATATAATAATAATCTCAGGATAATTTACACAGCACCATGTAGTCCCAAGTTAAGCTAGCTAAAACTTGTGTTATGGGTCTAGTACCAATAACTGATACATGTACATAGATTTTTTTTGTAAATAATCACATATTATACATAGAAAACACCCAGACCGATACAAACAATCATACTCATGAATACAAATGTGCCGTGACAGGAATCGAATCCGCGACCATCGGTCGTAAAGCGGTGTGCTAGACCGAGGTCGTCGTATAATTAGATTATATGCAAAATTTACAATTTTATGTTATATGAAATAAAAAATATTAAGTATAAATGAAAGATTTATAGGAAGATACTACTTAATTAAGATTAACACAAAGAGATTAAATAGACTAACATTATTTACTAGCTGCCGCCCTGGCTTCTCACGCGTGTATATATTATACACCTTCCCCTTGATTCACACTATACTTTGCTGAAAATTTTATTAAAATCCATAGCAAAGCTTGAAATATGTAAATGTATAGACAGCGGGAGTTACCTTGTTTTATACTATGTAAAGATATAGATAAATGAGTGAAGTGAAGATCCATAAAGTACCTAATATTATTTCGTTATTAAAAAATCATAATAAATATAAGACCTTGAGAAGTTATAGATAAAATTGCAGTTGGACTTAATATGGCGACGTGTGTTTTTTATCTGATTTTAATTAATTTTCGTCGAATTGAAACCATGTCAGGTTATAATCAAGTTATTATCAAAAAATACCACGAATAACGATGAATATCCAAATATTAACTACGAGTATATGAGTCACAGTGTCTTTTCCAAACTAGACATTAGTAGACACCTTCAAACCGCGATGACACTCTAGATTTTAATAAAATATTATTAGAAATTTGGTTATATAATTATCATTATGATTATAATATGTGCAATAATCATAATCGTAATTATATAACCAGACTAAAGAACGTTAGATACCAGACATATTTTCTAAAGGTAGACTGTAAAAGACGGCAGCAAGGCCACCTCATCCTATTCTTCTTAAAGTAGGAGCCGCGTTTGTGTCGGATGAACCGTTTGCCATATGCCACGATCTTCCATCAACCTCTTTAGGTACCTCAGTCTCAACAATTTCACTCACAAAATAAGCGCTGTAAGCTGTGTTTCGGTTGTAGGGTGCAATTAGGCAGTGAATTTGTAGGATAAGAGATAATAGTTTTGGAGTGACAACGTATGAGTGATACGGATGTAACGTTCACGAACACGGATAATTTTCAGTTACCATGACGTAATGTAGTTGATGGTTATCACTAAGGAGAACTAATCAAAATATGACTTGATTTAGAAGTAAACATTAAATAGACAGACGAATATATTAACTTTGCTTTATACTGTTATAATAGAAGAAGAAAAATAAGATAATATTCTAAAAGACGTAATTATTACGAAACAATCGTATTATGCATTTATCTTGAATCTAGGCGGAACGCCACAATAATCTGATCCATATAATTATCAAATTTCATGATAAAAGTTCTTGGAAACAAATTAATTTGGTTATGTAGTATTTATCAATTGATAATTTTATATTAATGTACTTGTTATTATTGTTGTGAATTAAATTTCATCCATCTGGTTTCACAGATTTAGACACTTTAATTGCGCATTAGGCGCTGTAGACACAGTTTCTTCGTAATGCTTCGTACGCCTGCAATACAAATATTTAAATATTTTGGCGTTTTTATACTATGCATGTATTATACCCGTATATATAAATATTTCTGTTGAATTATTCTATCTATTGCAAAAAACGGTACTAAATCCATTATGTAATTTAAAGGATTAATACACATAGCAGTAGCGAATTTATTTATATACAATGTACAAAGTACATTATTTATTCAGTTTCTAATATTTAGGCTGTGTTACTACAGTCCCGATCACTGGTAAACTGAAGAGCAGAGGGTAGTTAGTAAATTATAAGCAGACACATTCGTCTACCTTCACAAGTCTTCGTTTGTTGCTAGTACTGAAACCCGTTCAATACTCATCTCGGCACAATAGCATATACGCAATGTAATTTCATATCGTAACTTTATTTACTCATACATATACTTGGAAGCCAAGAATAACATATAAAACGTGGTAAGGTCACGTGTTTTCCTTAATATTACGTGGAAATTATAACCGCGTGGAATTTAAAAAGTGTTTTGCGTTAGTTAGTAAGTTGTGTTGCCTAATTAACATAAAATAATGTGTTATACAAAAGCAGGGCACTAGAGGAAGCTGATAGTGGTGATAATGTAATTGAAATAACAAACAAGCTGACGACTCATCGTGGTCCGTCACCGCCAGCTATGTAAATATATACCTGAAAATGATTATTGTCTGCCTGAAGGTCTAAGATCGGAGTCAAATCATAAAGTCTTTGTACCCTGTAATTTCAAACAAAGTAACTGCTTATTTTGTTTTGTTTTACAAACAAAGTAACTGCTTATTGATAGCATGAAATAAATGAGATTATAAAAATGAGACTACTTTCTATAAAGATTACTCACGGGCACAGGCAGAGGCATTTCCATCAGCATCCATTAATAAAACTGCACGATAAAATAGTCTTAAGTGCTTTTATGATTCCAATATGGAGAAATGTCATGATTAGTAAATAGAACTTATTGTAACAATATACATTTTGTTACAAACTCTCCCGAGATCTTAAGAACACTACACAAACTGAGAGGGCTTATGATTGCCACATGCCCTTTGAAGTGGCGTCAGCGACGCTTTGTAGAAAACCTGTCAGTCATCAGCGGTTCCATTGTTTGTTTTATCTGAAGTTCAAGGGGATTCTAAATGTAGCAAATTGGAAATACAGGTTGTTAATTTTTAGATGATGAGTTTGAAAGGCATGGGGGAACTCCTTAGTTCACTGATATCCTTTTTAGTAATTAATATTAATTGTAATAGAATCTGCTTTTGGGAATTATTAAACTATAGATCATTAGTTGTTACCCGTAAATAATAGTCCGATTGTAACAACCAAAAACTATGGTCTATAAAGAAGTATATATATACTTAGTCTTTAAAAGATAACAAAGAGGGATTTAAACAGACGTACTTTCGAAATTATGTTATTATGGATATATTAATTTTTGAACCTTTTCTAACTTCGTTTGATAGAGCCAATATTGGTACAAGTCTGACCGGCGTCAAAAAAACTTTGTCACAATTTACATTTCAGATTTCTGGTTACTGAAATCACAGATACATACTGAAATAGAAAATAAAAACTATATTAATCCAAAGAGAACTCAGAGATGGCGGTAAATTTGTCCATTGCACTGTTGTATAAAAATATATATACATACAGCGGTATATCGAGTGTTTATTTTTATTTTTCAATTATCAAATTAGTAGAGAGAATGAACAAAAAATATTAAACAAAATCAGTCAATGGGCGAAAATAGAAACTGATAGATATTTTTAAACTGAAAATATACCTTCAACATTAAATGAGTAAATCCGTCTCACATGCCACGTTTATAAGCGACTTCAACGGTTTTCATGGAATATACATGGATTGTTTATTTTGAAATGTCGATAACTGGCCTCACGTGTAGTCCTGTTGACTGAGCTGCTCAGTATGTTTATTGTAAACCACTAATAACACGTCCAGTCTACGCTGACCTCCAAATCTTGTGGACACATCAACAGTCACAAACCCGGATTTGGTATGATGACTTGAAGAAGGGTCTACATATCTGGATAGTAGCGAACTGAATGGTCAATGAACTTAGTGTCTACTGAATTTAAGATTTTTTTTTATTTTCGCCCTATCTTTTTCTTATTATTTGGGGTCGAACCAGTATCTTTCTAAATCATATTTATTATTTGTAAACTCTGTCGACTTCTCTCTTTAACTTTTCTTTCTTTTACTGTCTAGAAATATGTCTATTAGTAGAGTTATTTTAAGCAAAACGAGTAATTCTAGAAATTGCTGTAAATTGTTCAACTGTAATTGTTACTTATTTTACAAATTATTTATTATTATTCTAATTTTCTATTTCGAAGTATGTTTTAGTGATAAATTTAGGTTCCGAATCTAACAAAACAATAATTATAAAACCATCTTCATATTAAATATAAAATTTTAGATTGTATACAGCAATTATTATTCTTTGGTATATTAAATCACCTTGAAATTGGAACACTAAATAGTTTTGTTGTGGAAAATTTTATGTGGATTTTCCACATAAAATTTTTCACAACTTTATGTGGAAAATTTTATGTCACACTTTGTACTCGCATTTTCAAAAACTATTATAAAATTATATAATTTCTATTTTCAGAATCACGAGAGTCAGCATTTGTACATGCGCTTTCTGCAGCTGCGCTAGCACATACGGTAGCACGTGCTTGCAGCCGAGGAGAACTCAACGAGTGCTCCTGCGATGCCCGCGTGAGAAAACGCACTCCGAGACACTGGCAATGGGGAGGATGCTCTGAGGTGAGGTTTTCTGTCTTCACGTCAGGTGTCTAAAGAGATAGAAAATGCTCGAATGTTTCATTTATCTACTCTACTCCACTTTTAAAACTCGTCTATTGTCATACATTGTATAAAGATTTTTTGAGATATTTAAATCCATCCTTCAAATAGTACTAGGACTACTTATATCCTACTCTGGATTGTGGGTGTGGTGGATGACCCGTACGTAATAAATTGATAGAAAAATAATGTTATTAATAATTTAGTTTTCATTACTCTCGTCTCTTACTACTCTTATTTTCAATTACAGGATATTAGATACGGAGAGATGTTCAGTCGAGACTTCATAGATTCTAAAGAAGACAAGAACACGAACGAAGGGCTCATAAATTTACACAACCACGAAGCTGGACGAAGGGTAATATAGACTTTTTTAAATTTGAACACAGTCATTACCTATAGTAATATTGACCTTTTTTAATCTGAACACGGTCCTTATCTATATTCATAATAAATAAAAATTAAGTGTCTTCCTTATCCCATTTATTATTGGGGTCGGCGTAATTTTTTTTCTCTTCCATTCATCTCTTTCTTGTCATATCATCTTTCACACCTTCCTCTGCCATTATAGCCATTCACATTCATTTGTAATCTTATTCCTACTAACAGTAGTCAATATAGAAGTTTGTGAGGATAATTAAAAAAAGATTATCTTTATTATCCAAATGGCAATCAGCCACAGTGTATTTTGAAAGAAACTTTTTTCTTTGTATTTTCGAATCTATATGAATTAAAAAAGATATAATGCCACCTAAAAGGATGACAACTCTCCTATAGTTCTCTTGCTATTGCGGGTGCTCGTAGACGGCGATAATCACTTACCATCAGTTATACCGCAAGGTCGTTTACCCCTATGATATAAAAAAAACAACTAGAGATTTAATACATAGATTAGCTGCAGTTAACTCGTGCAGCACCGTAAAATACAGGTAGTCATAATTTTATCTATTTTTTTCTTTATTATAAAAAATGACGACTCATGAGAGTTACCACGGGTATATATCATTTAAGCTGCATAAAATATTCTATTAAATTTCAGGCAGTACGCGGTCGTATGCAACGTGTTTGCAAATGTCACGGCATGTCCGGGTCGTGTTCGGTTCGCGTGTGCTGGCGTCGACTGCCTCAGCTCAGGTTGGTTGGTGATGTTCTCACCACCAGATACGAAGGGGCTTCTCATGTTAAGGTAAACACAATTATTATTATAAACGGGAGTTTTTTATTGCTGATAATGGAATGGTTCGCTTGTCTGTGCTAACGGTTTACGCTGGCGAGGTAGTGGAGGATGATAAAATGAAAATGAGGTCAGGTCGGTTAGCTCGTCGGGAGAAATTCATCAGGAACTTATCAGGATGGTTTTCAGGCTATCATGTACATTAGCATGTACACTGCTAGCAATGGATTCATTAGTCCACATTACCAATAATCACCTTTCCCCTAAAGGAGAAAATTATGAGGATTTGGATGTGTTTATTCAAAATCTCGTGGACAGATTGTAATGAAATTTAGTGTAAGAATAAAATGATACATGAACACATTTTACCTAAATTCACGCAGGTAGTGCCTCGAGATTTAGCTGGTGTAATAGGTGTTATGTTAGAGTTGTGATTATTTATTATATTAATGTTCTATTATAACAATACTATTTTGATGTGTAAGATTATAGGATTTGAAAACATAAAATGGTATTAAATATAGTATTTATTTAATTAAAATTTTTCGCAGATTTAGGACAACCACATTATCGAGAATAAGAGACTCGACAACATATAAACATATATTTACATACCATGATTTGTAATCAATGAATTATTTTGGATTTATGCTGTTTGGTATTTAAATTGAATAATGTTTTGTTATATTTTAGGTAGTAGAGAGAAAAAGAGGCAAAAATATAAGAAAACTAAGACCACTGCACTCTGATATGAAGAAACCTAATAAAACTGATTTGGTGTATTTAGAAGACTCTCCTGATTATTGTGAACCCAATGAGGAGTAAGTGTATAGATATAGTATATATGTACTTGTATGTAGTTTACAATTCACGTAATACAGAAGGATTAGCGATTGTTAATACTTGTAATGGGGATATCTCTTTTGCGGTACCTTTACTAATAATGTACCCTAACAGATCAGCTCCTACGTGATCTCCGCTGAATCGTAGTTAATTCCTGGTGGATTAACAATCATAATAATAAATACAAATATTCTTATTGTGCAAGAAATCGAACCCGCAACTATTTGAAGTAAAGCATTATGCTAAACTAGACTATTATTATGGATTTATCGTGCGGGAGACGGGTCTATCGTATGGCAGAAAGAGAAACTCCGAACAGTTCTCGGGACTGGTGACCCGGGTGTAGATTTATTATTCGGCCCCTGGTCTATGTATGTCAACATACCTACACCGCTCATGTTTTTCTCCGTGTCCAGCCAAATGTGGTAGGAAGCTACTAGTACATGTCTAGATACATGTTTTAGTATGAGATCTTACAAAAGATCTTGCCTGTTTAGAACTAGAGTAATTTCGCTAGTATAGCTTTCGTTCCCACTTCGACCGCATATAAGTAAACGTTATAGCTATTTTTAGTTTTTTATATGGATGGATTATGTGAAAGATGATATGAATAAAAGAAGGGTATGCTCAGATATAACGACCGATAGACAGCAGTGGAAGAGAATGACATATTGCGCCGACCCTAAATTATGGGATTAAGGCAAGGCAATGATGATTCGTAGTCAATTTTTAAACAATGTTTTTATTTTCAGACTTGGCATCCTAGGCACCCGTGGTCGTACTTGCAATCGCACCTCTGCTGGGCTTGATGGTTGCCGCTTGTTATGCTGCGGTCGTGGGTACCAAACTAGGGTTCGCGATCACGAGGAGAAATGCAACTGCCGCTTCGTCTGGTGTTGCAAGGTTCATTGCGAAGTCTGCCGGTTTAAAAAGGATCATCATGTTTGTAATTAAAGTCTATTTTCCTTTGTTTATGTAAACAAGTTGCTCGTTGCTACCTGTGTATTAATGAAGAAATTTAGATCAAACCTTCTCTTTATAATATATATATGTAGCCAGACGCTGGAGTTGTCAATTCTGTCATTATATTCTTTATACGGAGATCTTTACTTTTCTGAACATTTTTTTATATAGAAACACTGACAATTATAAACAATGGAAAAAGAAGAATTGGCCTTCAGGTGCAGGCGTCCTGATGTAATCCGCTTACATACATTCATTCGGCGATTTATTTTTGTTTATGTAGATAACAGTTTCTTGTCTAGCTATTTCAGTTTTCATTACATTTTAACTCTACAGCCACCTTAGTCCAAGATATTATAGAATCTATGTTTGTGTGATAGATGGCTTTGATTTATAGAACTACTTTACGCCTCTCCTGAAGAAGTCTAACTTATATTTCGATGGAAATTATGAAACTGGGAGAATATTCCGTGACTTGATGGCTTGTATAAATCATAAAGACCTCTAATTAGTGCTAATCCACTTACTGCTTAGAAATAACACTGAAAAGTATGTGTCTATATTCAATTGGTAATACAAAACAATTTGTTGACAATATATTTGTAATAATCAGGGGCGGATCTACCTAAGGGCTTTTTGGGCTGGAGCCCAGGGTCCCGAATCGATATTTAGAATATAAAAAAATATCTAAAATGTTAAAAAACCTATCATAAGGTTAGCAACCAACCCATGCAAGTGCGCTTCTATCAAAACAAATGGGGAATTTCTGGTCGCTTGTTTTTGGTCTGTGTATTTTTTTAGTTAAGTAATTTAATTAGGTAGGCCCCTAAGTAGATTTAGCCCAGGGCCCCACAAATTCACGATCCGCCCCTGGTAATAATTATAAAAAATCGACGATTGTCTCCATATTCCAGAGAAATGTTATATGTATTTGCTAATAATATTGAAAATGAATAATAAGCGTGTTAACGTATCTTAATATATAATGTATGTTTCCGTCGCAAATAAATATACTCGTAACTTGATATCATGAAAACGAATTCTTGCCAATATTTCATGAAGCAATATATATGGATTGTTATAATTTTAGGTAATATTAGTTTCTTTTGTGGTGAAGAATAGAAATGTAGCATTTACTTTCATTTGTTGTTCTTTCCTGGCAATACTATGTAATATGGCGAAAAAGCGATAGCTTGTTCTTTAAACGAATATAAAGAAGTTTAGAAATATAACGAATAATCTATTTTATCTGTCTAAATAGTTACGTATCTTTCTATTTATTTAATTAATTGCCTATACTATTGTATTAAAATAAAAATATCTCTTTTAATTTAACAGACTGATTTAGTTAGTGCTAGAGTTATAAAAAACTTAATATTAGCTTGTATTTTTCTGAACATAAGCTTTAAAAATATATACAGTATTACTAACTTATTTTATTTTATGTTGTTTCAATGTACAAAAATTTGTAAATAAGCATTTGTTAATAGAAATCTAATTAGTGATTTTAATTGTAATGCAAAATTAATGCGAACTAGTGTAGTAGGTACGTAATTTTATTTATATATTATAATAAATGTAAATACCTATCTATAATCACGTACTTAAATAATAGGAATGTTATAATTTTATTTTCTACCTCATGGAAATAATTTTCATTAAAGCCATATTGATATCAATGAATTGATAACAGTAATGATGATGCTCTTTTATGATAAGTGTCTATAAGTCGTGATAGATGTAAATATAAACTAGCTACATAGGAATATAGTGTTAGTTATTTATTGTATTAGATTTGTGATAGAGTTATTCCTTTTAGTAGTACTTGATAAAATACAGTAGTTTTTCATACATGCTTATGAAACTGGAATTTTTAAATATAGAACGTCAAGGGAGATTCTTTGTATTACATTCTCCTTCATGACCTTATGACTATAAATGGTTACAATAATTATATATTACAATGAAATTTATAAGAAATCAGTTGGTGTTTGTGAAGAAAATGATGTGTGCGTTAGTTGGTAATTGTGTTCATCATAACATTTCCCTGCCGTACGATTGTAAAATGTAAAATCTCGCAATTAATTGTAAATATTATTAATAATGTAAAATAACATCTTTTTAAAATCGTCTTCGTGTCTGTCATAGTATAGATGTATAATGTCAAATTATTAACTGATAAAAGTTCTATTACATAATATGTCAGTAAAACAATACAGTTTACTAAAACATTTATAGGTACATCGTAATATATCGGTAATATGTTTTTTTATTAAAAATAATGTAAAGAAAATACACTTATTATTGAATATTTTTTTCGATATCTTGGTGAAATGGTAATAATATTGGTGATAATTGCTATTAATTACTATCAAAACAGTAGGATATTGTGACAACAATGAATGCAACCCCAATATTTACCAATTTTCGATATGACATGTATTACTCGATGTAAATGAAATAAAATAAATGTATTAGGAAGAATATTGTTTGTGTCTTATTTGAACAATGTCAAATTGTCTGTTAGAGATGTAAGTAGTGAGAAGTTACTATGCGAGTAGGTACCTTAATTACAGAACAGTAGGCGTTAATATACATTGAACATTTTTGTCGCACACTTATTTATTTATTTATTTAAACTTTAATGCACAAATACAATATATAAATACATATGGCGAACTTAACTCCTAAGGGAGTTCTCTCAGAGGAACTCTACCAGTGAACCATAAGGCAAACTGAGAAGTTAGTAAGCGGCGCATTATAGATTATAAACATTTACGTAGTAACTTACAGTGTAAATTTAAAATAAATTATCTGTTAATCTAAGCAAAATTGTATCTGTATTTATACTAATTAGAACCTTAATAAAGTTTAAATGTTTAATTTGAATTAATTATGGTCAAATTTTGATCACTTGCCGACAGGGACGATGGGCTCATATTAATATATCTTCTGGTTCTTAATTATCATTCTATAATCACGTCCTAAAAGATAGTGAAATGCTATATATATTATTTTACAGATAAAACATAGAAATGTTGATAAGAAAATACCTATATAAAAGAATTTTATATCTAGATAAAAAATAAGTCAAGGTTAATTAATCTGGAGTAGGTAGGAAGAAATCTACGCCTACTTATTATCAATTATCAGGTAACTAAATATATTGCAGACTAGTTGTTACTCGTGTCGTTATCCGAGTGCAATATATTTTTTTATTTATATTTTTGAAATAAAATTAGCCTAAGTTAATTTAACCTTTTAACATTAGCGCGTGAAAATCCCGTCAACCAGTCTGGCCTTTTTGGAGATTAGCAAGAATAAACAGACAGACAGATAAAACTTTATAAATTAAAATTACAGATGTAGGTACCGTATATACTTTAATATGCGTTTCAAGAAAAGCTGTTAATTTGAAATTACAAACAGACACTTCAATTTTATTTATTTGTATAGATTCTTTCGGATATTGAATAAAATTTTCCACCAGACCACCTACATTTTTTTATAGGTACAAGAACGATCAACTACGAACGTGAAGATTAAAGTTAGGTGGCCCATAAAGAATTAACATCGAATGGCTGGGCGTATAATCCCGTATCTGACTAATGCCTCACATAGGGTCTTGTAATTCACAATGTGAGTACATTCTTCAGTAGAGCTAACGAGTCGTAGGCTCGATGGCTCAATGCAAATGTAAATATTATTCTTCGTCTATTATGTAATATGGAAATGGAATTACGATATCGCTATGAAATTCAGGGAAAGTGAAACCATTCTTGCCAGCTGGTTAATGTTTACAACTTCTTGTATCACTATTTTTATACCTTACTAGCTATACCTGCGACTTCGTCTGCGAGGAATTTAAATTTATTTTTCTAAAATTAAAGAATTTATTCAAAATAAATGTAAACTAAATTACTCCTTATTACATCAGCTACCTGCCAAAAAAAATCCCGCCAAAATCGGTTCAGTCATTTCGGAGATTATCCGAAATAAACATACAGACAGATAGACAAAAATCATAAAAAATGTTATTTTGAAGTATGTACCGTATTTATATTCATATGCATATAGTAAAAAATGGTTATTTCCATATTACAAACAAACACTCAAATTTTATTTATATGTATAGATATGGTCCAGTTCAATAGGATGATTTAGATAAGAATTGAGAAGAATCTCATTTGGTACATTGAAATTTTTAAATCAGCGTCTAACATAATGTATCTCTAACATAATGTACTCTAACATCTTATTAATATTATAAACGCAAAAGTTTGTGAGTATGGATACATGTTTGTTACACTTTCACGCAAAAACTACAGAACGGATTTGATGAAACTTTACAGTAATATAGCTACATCAGAATATATAGCCTATAAATTTCATGCAAACCGCGGGCACAGATACTTTTTAATATATGTATTAATAATCCCGTATCGTGAGTACATTCTTCAGTAGAGCCTACGACTCGTAGGCTCTACTGAAGCATAGTTATAGAAGGTGCAACAATAGTGCAATGTTCACTTATTTATTATTAAAGCCTTCTTGTATTTTAGTTGTTATATCTGTACAATATCGGCTCTTTAGCCAAAACAGTACGTCGTAACTACGTGGTGTCTAAATCGGGGAAAATCCCCACTCTTACGCCTCACGAAGCGAGAGCGCCCGGCGCGAGACTACTGTTATTAACTGTCTACTTCTAGTGTTACACACATACACTACAAATAGAAACATTAATATATGATTAGATTAAAGAGTAATGAATAGATAAGAGAAAGTTTTAAAAATGAAAAGACTAAAAAATATTTAGCGTCTATATTTATCTATTATTTATGTTTGTGTTCGTCTGGTACGGGCAGTAACAGGTGGAGAAAAATGAAATAACGAGTCCAGTGGTGGTTATGTACAAATGTATATTCTTGCGTTATTTACAATAATTGCATTGTTTAATTATAATATATAAAATATATATTAAACGTATCAGAACAGAAGCAATTAGGTCCCAATCTGACAGGCTTGTTATTTTTCGTCTCACAACGTCGCTAGGCAACGGTGTTGCCGCGCGGTATCCGTAGAATCGCCACAAATATGTTGAAGGTCAGAATGCTTCGCGCGACGTGGCAACCCTCGCTATCGTGTCTTGTAGTGCTGACGTTCGCATGTTACCGATTGCTATAATTCATGTTTTTATTCAATAATCTATTAACGATTGAGCATATTAGATTGATTGATAGGTTGAATTGTTTTCGCGGCTTTGGAGGTTCGGTGGTGTGCACACCTTATATTCGATGGTCTTGGGTTCAGATCTTGCACGATACAAATAATTGAATTCAACGGTATGAGTGTTGTATTGGTCTGGAAATTTCTTTTGCATCTATTTGAATACATTTGTATTTAAGTATTTCTAATATATTATGCTCTCCTTAGTTTAGCACTAGTAGACATTATATAGGTATAATTTCTCCCACAGATTAAAAGTCACAGGTTCTAGGCTTACTTTTTTTTAATAAGTACTTACATCGTATGTTTGATTTCGTATTGTATCTGATATTTTATTATCTAATCAAAATGACAGCATAGTCTTTAATATTTTGATCTTTATGTATTGATTTAGAATTAAGTCTATACATTGCACCGATTAATAACGTTATTGTTTTATGATATATATCTGTGAATTCTGCAATCTTTCCAGAATAACATTTTTTATGGCTTTTATTTAATGTATTGCAGCTACTTGATTATATATTATTAAACTAACTGGTAGTTTGATTTGAATTAAAATAAATTCTACTAATAAATTCTGAGGCCTCTACTCCTCTTATCAGCAAATTTAGGCACGAGCAAAAAGGAGATGATAGATCATAATAAATTATATTAGATGAGTGCTGATTAGATTAGATGACTTTGAAACTGTTCAGTCTCTAACAAACAGTTTTTATTAATTCAATCACCCAGATTTGTAATATAACTATGTCGATACGGATATTTCTTTTTAGTTTAAGAAAGTTGTTATTATTATTATTTATTATTATTAAGGTTGTTATTCACCCAATATAAGCCAATAAGGTCAGATATTGATACAAAAGTAGTAATTATAGACTAATTTCAATTTTATTCAATTTTATTTATTGAGGGTTTTGGGTTATTGTTAAGACCTGTAAATGTAAGATCCTAACAACTTAAACAGTAAGCAACTGATGGGTTTTCTCGAACAATATGAAGTTTTACCATCTGAAGAGTATGGTTTAAGAATTGAGATATATTAAATGTATAATTACTGCCATAATATTATACATTTCTGTTGTTTACGAATATAATATTATCTGGAACTTACCGTGCGCTAACTTTTTATATTATAATACCTTCTGTTGCGGGTTCGATGTCGATAACGGGGTCACCACTGTTGCGGGTGAATGAATACGATGTTGGTGGTCGAGACGATGTATATTACAGATGGTAATAAACTGACAATGTGTACATAGAAATAATGACCTTATATACAAAATAACAATAGTAAATAAAATGTAAGGTGACACAGTTTAGACACAGCAGTGCTTAGTAGACAATATATTTATTATTTTGATGTATCTAGGTAACTGCGTCCCACACCTTCAAATAAGACACTATACTGGTTTCTTCATACTGCAATCGCTAACATACCTGTATTTCTATTTAAAACATAGTTCTGTATTCAGTATATTTCAGATTTTAGACATTTTTTTAATCACCCATCCATTACAAATTGAAAATTAAATATAATTGTCGATTAAATAAATTTATGTTTATTATATTGAAGTCATGATTATTTCTATTTATCTAGATTATTAAAACTATTTTGGAATAATTTGTTATCAAACAAATTAATTTTTTAAATTATTAAGTGATAGATATTGTTGTCTGCGGCTGGCTTCACCAGATGCTAGGGGGCCAATGCAGATGGCACTTCCAACCCATGAAGGACTTATGCAGCGGCTGAAGGCTAACTTCCGTCTGACGGATGGGATTTTAAACTGAGGGCACCGCTAGGGGTTCAAAACTCGACTCGGGTCGTTGTAATTTGGATCCCCGATGAATGGGACGGGAATCGATCGGAGGGGCAAAATTACTACTGTAAAATACTGCTGATATATTTAACCGAAAATTATGGTAAAAAACTTGAATAATTACGCCATTCAGGATTATAAAACAATGATAAAAACATTTTATTGTGTCCTTCTTATTTAATATGATATGTAAAATGTACATGTAGTAGGTAGTATGTGTAGTAATATGCAGTAATATGAATGATAGTTGAAAAAAAAAAATATTACGTTATAAAGGAGTTGTTACTAAAAATGTTATTTATTTACTTTTTTTTTCAATCAGAAATAATTCTTATTTTCTAATTTCTATAACAAATACATTCATTTATACGCCTAGAGGATTGTTAAGCCATGGATACACTCTGGGGCATGGAGCGCAGGCAGGCATCCAGTAGTCGTAGTCCTCCTGGAAAAATGAAAACAAAACTAGAACTTAATAAACAACAAATTTATTGTTTGATTGTTATCAAACAACATCACTAGTAGTGGTCGGGCCGTGTCGGTTTTAGTCGACTCCTTTCCTATTGCCTCAACGAGGACACTGCATGCATATTCTATTTATTTGTAAAACACTATACTTTATAGTTTTAAAATCCACTGTATTCCAATATTCGTAATTAGTGAAGGTCAAAAGAAGTCTTCGAGCCGGCCGGTGTTCGGTAACGCTCGAACACTTATAGTGAAACTGCACTGCATATTTAACTAATATACAACAAACAAAACAAATATTTCCTCAAGAGTACATCCTACAATAATCTATAGGTATGTAATAAGAAGACTTCGCCCCTACAATTTGGGTTCATGTTCATATGCTCTTTTATATGCCGTAGCATATAAAAGAGCACGGCATATAAAAGAGCATATGAACATACCTCTTGGATTGTGGGTATATGGAATAACCATATGATCTTATATGATTACAAACCTTATGGTCAGATTGTAAGGGTCCGCAACTTTGTGCCGAGCATGTAGTCGGGACGAAAGTGTTGCATGGTTGCTGTCTGTACTCGTTCACCGGCACAGGATTCTTTACCCACTCGATTACATCACGACTGTTGACCTGAAATATATAATTATTGTAAACAAATTGTTCACTGGAGACGGTTTCGGTGGTCTAGTGGTTTAGCACACCGCTTTGATTCCGATGGCTGCTGGTTCGATTCCTCACACGGTGCAAACATTTGTATTCATGAGTATGATTGTTTGTATCTATCTGCGTGTTTTCTATGTATCCAAAACACAAGCTCAGCTTGCCGTGGGACTAGATGGCGGTGTGTTAATTGTCCAGGATTATTTATTATTTTTTAAAAAATATGTATGTTATTTAATTACATAACGTGTTGAATTTGTTACCAACCAAAAATGCGTCATTGAGATTACTAATTAGATCAATGAATCTGTCGAGTGCTCTCTTCACAGCTGGATTCACGCTGAGATACCACGCGTGGATGTAATAACCGAATGGAGCTCGGTTGCCCAAGTACTGTCTCTCGAAGTTAGTTAAAATAAACTGGAACCATCCCTCTTCATCAGTCAGAGCAGGCCTGTGTTATGAAATAGAATAGGAGTATTTTTTTACTAAAATATACATAATTCAACTTCTTTGGAATAGAGATTTGTATTAACATTCGATTACAAAAAATCCGAGAAATAATGTATTTAAAATTAAAATATTACGAAAAGAAATTTAAATTCTTCCACAACATTTGTATAAAAAATAACCGAGAAGAATGTTTAAAAAAAGACGGCTCTTTTAAAATATCGAATAGAGCTAACTAATCTCTAAATAAAGCACTCCGAGTATGACGTAGCTATAATGAGTATGACGCTTTAAGTAAGACTTCAAAAATCATGCTAACAGTATCACATAAATATTTAAAGAAAGCTGAAAATCGTAATAAGGCAAGAATATCACCAATATAAGTGGGTCTCTGAACCTACATACTTAAATGCATAAACTTCTTAAGTTTTCTAACAGAAACAGCGTTGTACGAAGCTATGCCATAACTATTTTTTTTGCGGAATCATTTAAGAAATTAAGATATATCTCTAAGTTTACTATCAGATATAATTACTTTTTTAAATGCGTAAGGTATATACAATATTATAATTAATATTAAATGTAATTTGACATCATCATCATTAAAAAAATTGCCATTTTACAAGTACAGTTTTTGTAGTTTCTTTAGAAAATTGTAGATTATAAATATTTATATTAATAAATAATTATTTTCTTATGGAAATAGTTTATGTAACTGGTAAGATTTTTGATCAAACCAATAATATAAAAATTAATAAAAGCGATATGTTTTTCAGATGAAGTATTCACAAACCGAGATATACATGCTAACGATTTTAATAATTTCAATATAATATCTTAAAATACTTACGGTGTAGGGCAGTTGTCAACCATTGGGCATGGGTTATTATTTAAATCTCTCCAGGTAAGCATAGGGAGTACCCACACGCCAGGAATTGAAGCTGTAGGGCATGGTTCTATAACACAGTCTTGGGTTGAAGCATAATCCAGAGTGTACGGCCAGAAACCAGGTTCAATATTAGTGATAGAGAGCCAAGTGTGGTCGTAAAGCAAACCGTTATCAGCTAGCATCTGATAAGTGGAATTTCCTCCCATTTGGAGGAAGGGAACGCGTATACCTGAGGAGTGTTTAGAAGTTAGTATGACATTTAATCTTATTTTAAAATATTAAAAATATATTATTAATAGTTGAGTATTAACCAGATAACGTATAACCATAATAAGCAGTAGTATTTATCGACTTTTATTGTATTGTATATAATCATCATCTTAGCCCAGAAGATGTCAACTGCTGAATTAAGGCCTCCCCCTAACTATTGTATATAATACAATAAAAATCGTAAAAGTTGTACAATATAGCCGTTATGTTGAAGGAATATGCTGAACTGAAGATTAAGTTGTTCTTTGATTCTGTTAATATCTTTATTACCAGAACTAAAGACTTGTCCTGATTGAAGACATATTAATTGTCTTAATAAAGATCATCTTTATCACAATTGGGTCCATTATAAAAAGATTCATAATTCCATAATACCCTCCCTATGACTTGCAGATAATGTCTAGCACATTATAGTGATAATGTCGGGCGCAATGTATGTGTATATGTAAACGATATAAAATATAACCTTTATATTATTACTGTACTTTATGGAATTCATGAAAAAGGTAAAACATTAAATTAATTAAAAATTGATAATAACCATTTATACTCTCGTAGGGAATATTTGCGAAGTGTGACATTTGACCTATTTGGTCCGCAAACTCTCTCTCCAAAGTTTCCACTGTTGCTTCTTCCCAGTATTCCATTGGCTCCTGGTGGCTAATCGAATGTAGAGCGATCTCGAAACCTTGGTTGTACAATTCATTGGTGAATACATAATTGTTGTATTCGTGATTAATGTAGAAGGTAAAACCGGAACGGCAACTGTCCGAATTATTACGTCCGTATAATATCTCTCTGTATGTTTCCATATTTATGGAATTTATATTATCATCGAAGGTAACGAGAACGAACTGAAAAAAGACACACTGTTGAAAATTTATAAAAACTAAATATTTCATAATAGATATTCTAAATGTCAAACACTGTTTTGTTTTTCACGATTGTTTGTAATTATACATATTATATAAATGGGAATTTAACGCGATAATATTATTAAAGAGCTCTCGTTATTTTGACGCTGTTAAAACATGTCCTGGTGAAGGGTCAATTGGTGGTAAAATTATGTAATATCCTGTTTATATGTTGTGTGTGACAATATTAGGAGTCCTAAAAGAAATCCAGCATTAAGTCTACGAGTCCAAAAGACAGTTATTCGATTATTGTTTTTCTTTGAAATAATTTAATTTAAATTGCAGCAAATTTAAGATATCAGTAAATGTATTCGATAACTAACCCAGCGAAATCCTATTCGCCTCCTAATCGTGTGTCAAAGTTCAATATCTACTATAAAATTTATCAGAAAACCAATAAATACCTGCCATAGAAAATCTTTACTGTTTTTTTGATATTACGATACAATACAATATTTTTTGTTTCTTTTTGCGGTGACTAAATATACAAACATGACGATTTTTCGACACACAAACAAGCGACTTACAAATGTCCATGCTCGTAACGCTGTTATAATATGAATTAAATTATAATGATGCCCAATCAATAGAATATTTAAACTGTAAAATATTAATAAAACCTGTGGTGTATCTCTCGGTTGCAAGCCTCCAGGAATGCCTGAAGATGAACATCTACAATCTGGCAATTGACATAGTTGTTCGTTACATGGTTCAGCAAAAGGCAGCTCATTGCAAGCTACCGACGCGAACACCAGACAAATCACTGCTAACCACTTCATTGTTACTCGTGCAGACTTCCAAGAAAATGGTCGTTAACTATCGCATCCTACCATTTTATATAATTTATCATTATCTTTTAATTTTTGCCTTTCAATCATATTTTTTCTCGACATCACATCAATAAGATTTAAGATAACTTATCTATCGATTAACGTGATTTCTTATCTTGTGCAATACATTGGGCTAAATAATCAGTAATCACTGTACGCTGAAATAATATTTTATACAATTTACTAAAAAATATCAACCTAATACATCATCTTAATATGTTGCGAAATTAAAAAAAATATATAATCAGTTGTAGGGAATGAAATAGTTACAGTTGTAGTTATCGAAACTCGTAAAATTTATTTGTACATTTTACGTAAACGAGAAATCATGAGTGTATCGGGAACTTTTAAATAATATTGTATTATGCTAATACAACATTTTTTGAGAGCTCGAGATATTATAAATGCGAAAGTTTGTGAGTATGAAAGGATGTTTGTTACTCTTTCACGCAGAAACGGATTTTGTTGAAACTTTACAGAGACATATCTTCTACATCAGAATAACACATAGGTTCTAAATGTCATGCGAGTGAAAGCGCGGGCACAGCTAGTTGTAAATAAAGTTTAAAACTGTGTGGATTAATATTGATAATATTGTATAATTGACACATACGTAGTAGAAGGTTCCTGTATTTGTCTTAGAGGTTTCCCTTTAGGAAATATTTGTAATAGAACTGGATTAATAATTAAGCTAAATATAATAAAAGCAATGTAAGTTTATATAAATTTAGTGTAGTTTTATTTGATTTCTTTTAATGTTGAGCAATATTCTGATATATAACTACACCAATCAGAGGTGAGCAACATAGTTTGTCGGTTTTGATTTAATTATTATAGAATTCTGATGTTTACAATTGAATTAAGTGTACCCGTATAGTTATTCAATATAATTATTTATCAACTTGCGTATTCCTATATTAGGGATTGATTCGTGCTCTTCATGTAGTTCTTCAGATTTTAATTATTTCTTTTTAATTGTGACATTAATATAATTTCCTTCACTAGACCTTAAGTTGTTGGCGCTTAATTTGATAACAATTTATTTATAGCATATCTTATCTTTCTAATAATATTCAGTCATCCAATGTAGATATAGAAATAAATATAGGTGATGACTTAAATCAAAAAGTTATATATATGTACTTGTAAATAATTAAATAATGTGATAAGTATATTAATTAAAAGTATATTAATCTGATTGCGTCGTTGTGCCGCCTTTGTTTTCAGATTTTCATTCATCATCATCATCATCATCATTCAGTCCATCTCCACGACGGTTGTTCCTGCGCTGCTCGCAACCAGCGCTTTCCAGCGATCTTGACCAGATCGTCGGTCCTCCTTGTCGGAGTCCTTCCCATGCTGTGTCTTCCAGTCCGCGGCCGCAACTCGAAGACTTTACTACCCCAACGCCCATCTGACCTATGAGCTATGTGCTCCGCCTATTGTATAGAACAAGAGATATTCATAATTATACTATTTTATGACCTTAACAGTGTAGCGGTTTATTACATTAATTCTTATTCTAATGCTTCGTCGTTCTATCCCTACACAAACTATCAGGAAGTTACAGCACAATCAGTGAAATATGTTATCTGTGCATTAAAACCGGTCTATTGGATATTGGTCAGCGTTAGGTAACTTGTACTTTACCTGTGCTTATGATAAGCTAAGCCAGCAACTACTACAATTTTATTTATATGAACTTTATAATATTATTTCTTAGATTTGATTATTATCTCAATGAACAATAATCGACGGCCTCGGTGGTCTAGCGGTTTAGCACACCGCCTTCCTTCTAATGGTTGCGGGTTCGATTCATCACACCCATACCAACGGTGTTGTCTATGTATATTATGTATGTATTTACAAAATATCTAAGTATTTATACCAGTTGCCTAGTACCCATAACACAAGCTCTGCTTACCGTGCGACTAGATGGCGCTGTGTTAATTGTCCAAGGTTATTAGTATTATTGTATATTATAATTATCATTATTGTTAATTTGACTGGTTAGATTGTTTTTATCACATATTATCTTCTTAAAATAATATAAATAGTTATTTGTTTTAAATTGATTACGTTATGATTTTTAGTATCTAAATGTTACTTGAATAATCTTATATTTCAAAGTATATTTTTTTCACTTACTTCTTTTTGTTATTTCTATTACCAGATTTGGCTTTCTTGTAACGAAAGTTTTATAGAGTATACTTAAGGATGTGTATTACCATCAGAGTTCACCGCGTCAACGAAATTAATTAGTAGAAAAATTTGAATCCAATTGTATGAATAAATAACATTATCTAATAACATTTTTATACAGTAATAGCTAATACTGGTAGGCCCTACATTATCTCTGTATCTGTATATTGTAATATACTAACATAGTTTTATAAGTTGTTTACTAACACATTATGGATGTAATCCGAATTAAATAAATAAATAAATGAAAATTATCCACGATTTAATTGAATGATAAATTTGTATTTTATTATCATGTTCAATCTTATTTGAAAAGCTGAGATTCTTGTCAGTTCTTGACTTTTCTATTCAAGAAGAACTGTATTCTGAACTGTGGGTCATCATTATCATTTCAGCTCCAGAGACGTCAACTGCAGAACACTGAAGGCCACAAATCTTCCAAAAATCTCCATAACGATCGGTACTACGCTGCTCACTTCTAACGCTTCCTTCCAGCGATCTTGATTCGAGATCGTCATTTCACCTTGTTGAACTAAGGGTAGAATCGTTTTATTATAAGTGACTGTAATAGAACTACAATAATAAATAATTATTGGAAGCAGTCTTGAAGTTAACGAATATAGTCACAAAAACTTACTCTTCATTTCTCAACGTCGGAGACGTTGGCAAAATCGACGACCTCATTAGGGTGGAAGCCTTTTATATTAAAAGAAGAAAAAAATACTTTTATTTGTTTTGAAATAAATTTTATACTACCTATTCGACGTGTACAACATATTAATATTATTAAATCCTCATTAATAATATTAATATGTTGTACACCTGCAATAGAATTTTTTTATGTGTTAATCTATTTTGTATTTCGATATTCTCTACTTAGGTAATAAATTGCACCGCCTTCAGGGGTAGTCTGAGCAACGCGACGGTTGATTGGTAGAAAATGCTATCAGGCATTCAATTCAAGTCCGCCATATACACAATTTTGCGTGCAAAAGAATAAATAAATAGAATATAGACAACAAGTTTGTGGTCTCAATAATTCAATATTACGTTACCGACTAATCCTGTAGTAGTCGTAAATGGCATACTAAGCCGCTAGCACTGCAACATTAGGTACTAAAAACTAATTGATCCCGCGTTATATTGTTTGCGAAAGCGATTTTTATTCATACAAAAATAAGTATATATCATTTATAACAAAGTATCACAACTCTACAACTCTATTATTTGGTATTCAATCAAAAGTAGCCGACGTTCTTGATTAGTAGAATGGCAAGTCTTGCAAATTAACTGTGTAACGAAAAACAAAGCAAGTATTCGATTTCATTCATAAAAAATGTCCTAATTCCTGTTATGATAGGGTTGGTGACAGATGATGTTAGGGTTGATTCTTTCGGTGTTATTGTATTTTTATATAACAAATTTGTAACGTACCGTTTTTCTTGGAAAAATTATATGGTTTCAGGGAAAGTTGTAGAACAAAAGGTGTTCGTTTTATAGATACTTAAAATTCTTGCGGTTTGGTGTAACTTTTCAGAGTAACCCCAGTAAGTTGTATACTACGAGTATGTCCTTTTTATTGAACTTTGTTTAATTTTATACTGTCGTAGCATGCTTTTCAATATTTTTATAACAACATCTTATTCGCATTTCATATTTTCAATTTTACTTTAGTATTCAATTGTATTGTTCTAAATATACGTATACTGCTTGTAATTGAACCTATATAATGATCTATAATAATTATTAATAATACTAATAGATCTATTTTGAATTTAACTACCTATCAACTGCTTACTGTCAAACTATGGAATGCATTATCCAATAAATATTTATTTTATCTATCTAAATAAATAAAGAACTCCTCTAACAATTCATATTTAGGGGCAAATATTCAGACTAATCAAACGAACCATACAAAGATCCAATAAAAAAAACAAGTAAATTAACATTTAAATATGTCCTCCTTATTTAATTAGAAATATAATACGATTACAATAATTTAGATATTTGTCACGAAAAACATGTCATGTTTAAGGAATTTTGAAACTTTTTCAATCAGAATAAACATTATTTCTACAACAAATTAATGATAAAGTAATT
The DNA here is from genome assembly GCF_030625045.1 of Achroia grisella. Taxonomy (NCBI): domain Eukaryota; kingdom Metazoa; phylum Arthropoda; class Insecta; order Lepidoptera; family Pyralidae; genus Achroia; species Achroia grisella. The sequence continues at coordinate 2,511,495 of NW_026712999.1, forward strand.
AATATCAAAACACATTTATACGCCGAGAGGATTGTTAAGCCATGGATACACTCTGGGGCATGGGGCGCAGCCTTGCAACCAATAGTCGTAGTCCTCCTGGAAATAAAATAAAAAGGAAAATTAGAAATTAATAAAGAACCACTATTTTGAGTACTAAGAAGATTCACTGTTTGAATCTTTACCAGAATTTGTAAATTACAAAAATTTACATACATATTAAGTTGATCATAGAGTACTTTATTACTTGTGTATCTACCACCAATTGTTATCTATGTACCATAAATAAAAAAATAACCTATGTATGCAATAATTTAGTAAGTATTATGTATTAATTTTTGCTTTATTAACATATGTAATCATTAAAATAAAGTTTTAGATTGCATTTAGTATTCGGAAAACATCACAAAGGTTCATCTTGTTTACAGTAATATTAATAAGTATTGACTTGAAATGTGTGCGTTATTGCCCAGGATTCAGTATCTATGGACCAGAGATCCAATGTGCATGTACCAAAAACATTTCATAGATTAGTGTATATTTCTATGCAATTCCCGGTAATTGAAAACACAAACATGTAACAAGGAAAATGATATAAACATATGATGATTGCTCTATACCAGACTCTTAGGAGTAAAATGTCATGAAATGAAGACATGTCAAATATTTCGTGCTCTACAACGTCTACGATAGTTGTTACATGATGCCTTTTCTAAATATCATGTAATAATCGACGGAAAATAAATGTATGTGATTTTAATTTCAAATAATCATATATCATCAATCAACAACCTTGTGTTCAGCTTGTATGGGCCCACAACTTTGTGCTGCGCATGTAGTCGGGACAAAAGTGTTGCATGGTTGCTGTCTGTACTCGTTCACCGGCACAGGATTCTGTACCCACTCGATTACATCACGGCTGTTGACCTGAAACATACAATTAATGTATTTTTTCATAAAATTATGTACCTTATTAAGTGAGTATTCATATTGAATTTATAACTAACCAAAAATGCGTCATTGAGATTATTAATTAGATCCAGGAATCTGTCAAGTGCTCTCTCCACAGCTGGATTGACGCTGAGATACCACGCGTGGATGTAAAAACCGAATGGAGCTCGGTTGCCCAAGTACTGTCTCTCGAAGTTAGATACAATGAACTGGAACCAGCCTTCTTCATCAGTAAGGTCAGGCCTGGATAGAATAGTAACAACAAAATATAAGTATAAAACTAACTATTTGAATCTGGGATAACTAGATTAATTAAAACACTTTTGAATCATATTTTTTCTGTTTTTACAATCACATTTATATTGTAGACACGGTTGTCGTCACAGGTGCACTGTCAGTCCAGTACAATAGAACTAGTTCAACCATTAGTACTTTAACCATTCCATACTACAAGAATAGTTTTTAGTGGATATATGAATCCAGTTCAGTGCGAAGTTTTGCAGACTAATTTATGGTGAATACTCGTGAGATATGTAAAATAATTTGTACTCATAAAATGGGATGAATGTTGATCGACGAGTATCATTACACGATTTAATACTATTTCTCAATGTTAGTTCGTAATATTTCATTTACAGTATTATCATTATTAGATTAAAACACTTACGCTGTTGGGCAGTTGTCAACCATCGGGCATGGAATATCATTTAAATCTCTCCAGGTAAGCATAGGGAGTACCCACACACCAGGAATTGAAGCTGTAGGGCATGGTTCTATAACACAATCTTGAGTTGAAGCGTGTTCAAGAGTGTATGGCCATATAGCAGGTTCGATGTTGGTAATAGTAAGCCAAGTGTGGTCATAAAGTAAGCCATTTTCGGCCATCATCTGATAACTGGAGTTGCCTCCCAGCTGGAGGAAGGGAATACGCATACCTAAAAAGGGAAGAGAAGTAATTAAATATATCAGTAATAACAATGAGTTAAAAATTATAAAATAGCATTTTTGTACTGTACGAGTAGTGGAAAATTGTATGAATTAAATACTAATCGGATACTATTATGGTAATTTATTATGTACTATTAGGTAGGCTATATTAGCATGTAACAACAGCCGGGTAATTTAATGTTTTGAAATGATGTTCAACAATTAGAAGTTTTCTTGCGTGACTGCAGCATGGGGTTATATAAGAACCCTTCTTTCTTATTTTTATACTAAGTTTTCTTGAAAGTCGGCAACGCGCACTTGACATCCCTGGTATCTCAGACCTCCATAGGTTGCGTAATCGTAAACTGGTAACCGTTTACCATCATTTGGGGTGTATGCACGTTTGCCATCATCATCGTACAAAATAACACCCCAGACGATCCAGGACACACCGTACTGGCGAAGATTGACCAGATGGACTGACCCCAAGTAAATAGGACTAAAGCGAGACAAATGAAGAAGCAGTTAGCCCATCGTGATGAAATAACTAGTAATTAACCACGATGATTTTCAAGGTTAACTGATTTAGCGTCGATCTGGCTGATACATTGCTAGAAATAAGGTCACTAGTAACCCATTACTAACAATTTGGATTGAACACAGAAATAATATCAATTTTATATATAACACAAAATAGATAATCACCATCTATACTATCGTAGGGAATATTTGCGAAGTGTGACATTTGTAGTATCTGGTCCCCAAATTCTCTCGTCATAGTTTCAACAGAGGCTTCTTCCCAGTAAGACATAGGCTCCTGATGAGTGATTGAATGTAGGGCGATCTCGAAGCCTTGGTTGTAAAGTTCATTGACGAATACATAATTGTTGTATTCATGATTAATGTAGAAGGTAAAACCAGAGGGGCAATTGTCCGAATTTCTACGATTGTATAATATATCTCTGTAGGTTTCAATATTTACATGATTTATGTTGTCATCGAAGGTGACGAGAACGAACTGAAAATAAACACACAATGATGTAACTGTGTCAAAAATACTGTTATCGTCTTTAAATCTTACGATATAGATACGAGTATTATTAGATAGAAAAACATTATTTTAAGTGTCAATAACAATCTATGCTTTAGTCCTCCTTGGACTTCAAGAAGTACTAAGTAGCTATTAATCGATTTTCGATTATTCGATGCTAATCATTTTTTTATTTCGCTTGTTTTTACTTAAATAAAATCGGTTATAAACACAATAAATTTTTAAATTAAATTGAAATGTAGTAAACTTACTGCATAAAATTTGCATTGTAGTATTTTTATGTATTAATAGTATTAACAGGTAATTTTTATTATTTTATTTTGTCAACAAAAAAATATTTTTTAAAAATAGAAAATAATATTAATGTGTATGTAGCACGTTACATGTTTTTTTATGAATCCGATTGTAAGCGGCTTTCGTCGCCTATATACAAGAAAAGCGTGGTGCTTTCCATGTATCTTGCCTATATATATACGCGAACTGTCGTTGCCTATCCAGAGGAATAAACTAGTTCCTTCCTACTCTGTAATATCTCTACCACCAAAACACGTCATATAAAGCAAGCTATTTGGCTGAAGTGATTGATGTTGATGATTTTTACAAAATCTACATCGGTACATCGGTAAATAAATTTTCGTGAATATTATATACCTGTGGTGTGTCTCTAGCTTCCAGGCCTCCAGGAATTACTGTAGATGAGCACCTACAGTCTGGTAATTGACAGGTTTGTTCGTTACATGGCTCAGCATACGGCAGATCGTCGCAAGCCACCAATGCGAACAACAGACAAATCACTGCACACCACTTCATTATTCCTCGCACAGACTTCTCATTAGGAAATGGCCAGCAACTATCGCATCCGAGCCTTTTATATTTAATTTATCATTATCTTTCCATTTTTGTTTTTAAATTATATTTTTTCTCGTGATTAAATCATGATTACTGGAAGTGCAACTAATAAGATTTAAGGTATCTTATCTGAAGATAAGCTCGATTTCCTCCTAATTTCAAATTATTTGGTATTATACATGTAATAGTTTATAAATAACACATGTTAAAATATTATATACAGGAATAAACACTTATCTATTTGTACTTGTCAATTTACGTTTATATTAGTCTATCGTCATTTGTTTGGGCCATTGTAAGCTGAAAGAAGATTATTCACATTTTTTAAAAGTCTAAAGTGAAAATAACGTGTATATTACATTTTATTAATTTCGGTGTTATTTTTCTGTAGTGCATGTGATTTGTACGTGTTTCTCAATGAAGAGTCAGTCAGAAATATATCATAATAATGTGTTGGTTAAGTGATATTCTTCGTTTCTTTTAGGGTAGGACGGGCGTTACGTGTATTCAGTTAATTACATATCGGTATCGGCTAGTAAAACGACACCGGCGACAGATGCGACCAAGAATTAAAAAACAATTAAGCATTAAGTCAAACAAACTCGTACGTTGTTACAATAAGTTCCACAGATACTTGAAGAAGAAGAATGTTTGCCGTGGTTATCTTGAAGCACAAGAAACGGTCAACAAATTGCAATCCTGGAGAACAATGCGTTCCTATCGTACCCAAAACTTCAGAACAGTAAGGATACCCTAAGAAGCTAGGAAGATTAGAAAGCTTGTATGTTTCTATCCAGAGCTTGGCTGGTTACTCTTTTAGACTGGGCTGAGTGTTTGCTAAAAGCTCCTGCATTCTATTGAAATTTAATGGAATAATTATTTCATTATTTTGTTTATTCAATTTATTTAAAATAATAAATTAAACTACATAATTTAAAAAGCATTATTTATTAAGCAATAGTATTAGATAATATAATAGGTTCTCTCGAAAGGGACAATGTCCGGCACAAGGTAAAGTGGCAAAAAATAATTTGGTTTTTAAATTATTTTTTACCCACCTTGTATGGTACCTTCTAGTACATTTTTTTACCATAAATAATAGTTACTACACTATAGTATACATAAATTCATTTTATAATGCTTAATTTGATAATATTTTGTTTATATTTTGTTTTTATGACGAGCATATTTTATCTCTCTGTAGTATATATAATTGCTGCCGAGCTGTAGGCTACCAACGGGGTCACAGGTGGCGGATAGTGAAAGGCAGATATGATGGTTAGCTGCGAATATGTCGAATAAGCAGTCCCCGACCAAACAGAGGCAGCATTACTAGGACGTGGTGGGAGGTTATAGGGGTGAATCTTTCTATAAAATACCACAAAAGTCTAATGACGACGTTGTAACATGGCGAATAAAGACTGCCATTATATAGGTCTTCCCCTAGCGTTGGAAGTGGAAACGTTAATACTGGCAAAGGGCCGAAGAAATAATTTCAGGAAGGGCTTTTGACCAGATATTAGCGGGCGAACACCCTCGGCCAGTGAACCACGGTGGGGAAGGCAAATGGGGAAACTACCACACAAAAATCCCTAATAAATGGAGCACGAATGCAATGGAAAAAGAAAATAGTAAAGTTCTTGCCAACGGGCTTCCACGATGTAATATGCCGTGGCAGTCTGAGTCCGGCAGGGGCAGAAGCAAGGCTGAACCGGTCGTCATTAAGCGAAATCCTTGCCAGATAAGCACATGGAATGTAAGGACGTCGTTGAAACCAGGAAAACTGAATGAAGTATTAGAGGAAAAGAATAGATAAAAAGATAGACATTCTGGGATTATGTGAGGTTAGATGGGAAGGCAGCGGAGATTACTGGAAGGAGAATAATAAAATAATATATACGGGAGGAGAAAATGGGGTAAATTGGTGGAAAATAGCACCGTAGCGATGGAATAACATCAGTTAAAATAAAAGCAGATACAACTAATTTAATAATTATACAAGTTTATGTGCCCACTGGTGGTTATCCGGATGAAGAAATGGAAGATATATATAACCAAATTGACAAAATAATAGATACAGTTAATAAAAATGATTATTTGATAGTCATGGGTGATTTCAACGCAGTGGTTGGGGAAGGAACAGTTGGTAAATTTGGTCATGGGGTCAAAAACTTCAGAGGGGATAGATTAATATAGTTCTGTAAGGAAAATGATATGTTTATTGGGAACACTTCTTTAAACAGCCAAAAACACTTAGGTAAATTCATACACTTGGAAGATGCCAGGAGATATTGGAAGATACCAAATTGACTTTATAATAATAATTTAATATAATAAAGAAACCATAATAGAGATAGGAGAAGAAAAGGAAACTGCAAAAATTAAGCAATGAATACGGCAGGGCTGTCCACTCTCACCATTTATATTCAATATTTTTATAGAAGCTGCAATAAAGGAAACAGTAGAATTAAACCAAGGGGGAATTAAAATAAATGGTCAAAGGATACAGTTCATTATATTTGTTGACGATATAGCTACATTAGCAGAAAACTACACACAGCTACAAGTACTATTAGAAATTATGAGTACAACTTTAAAAAAATATGGACTCAACATTAATATAAATAAAACGAAAACAATGAGAATAACAAAAGTTAAGCCCCGTAATAAATCAAATTCAAAAATTAATAAAACACAGATCGATCAGGTAGACTCATCCAAATATTTAAGCAGTTTAATCACCAGGCTCAGTTGTACTTCAGATGTACCACGGTTATTACAACAAGAATAGCTATGGCAAAAAAAGTATTTAATAACAAAAATACCTTTTACATGTTAAGATATCCAAGAACTCATGGAAAAGATTTATTAAGACCTATAACTGGTGTATAGCTTTGTATGCATCTGAAACATGGACATTAACTCAAAAAGAAAGACAAACTGGAAGCTTTTGATATGTGGTCCTGGTGAAGGATGGAAAGAATTAGCTGGAAAGATAAAGTAAGAAATGAAGAAGTTTTGCACAGGGTGAAAAAAAAGGCAGATATTGGATGCTACAGAAAGTAGAAGATGAAAAATGTTAGGGAACTTGATACGGCACGATGAATGTTTGAAACTAATTATTGAGGGAAAGATAGAAGGAAAGAGGCGGACCAAGGCACAGTTACAGCAAACAAATCAAAGACAGAATTGGAGTCGTGTCGTATCAAAGCTTAAAGAGTATGATGGAAGATCGTAGAGGGTGGCAAGAGCTCCACCGACAAGAGCGTCGCTCTTAAGTTTATGAATGAATGAACACAACAGTATACATAAATTCACTGATTTTATTCCCTTAAGTTGTTATAGCCTAATTTGATAATATTTTGTTTATATTACGAGCATATCTTATCTCTCTACTGATGTTCAATATCCAATTTAAGTACAGAATAAATGTAGGTGACAGTCCGAATCTTTTTTATTATATTTTTAATATGCACACGAAATTTTCTACGTAAAATTTTATAAACATGTAATTCAAGATTAACAAATCAAAATTTTCTTCTTATGATTACATCTTCTATCTCAACAAAATCGTTTCGTATTAAGAAGTCATAGCACACTTATTAAGATAATAGTTGTCTGTGAACTAGCTCTTTTGGTCAGTATAATGACTCACAAATAATCACTAAGAATACCCATGGAGAATACCCAGTATTAGGTACCTATATTGAGCTACGAATGATAAGCTAAGCCTTCCGTTTCAACAATTCTATTTATAATATCTGTTATTAGATTTGATTATTATCTCAATAAATAATAATTTCGTTGTTATGAATGTTTTCTTTATTAAAGTTTCTACTAGGATTTAATTTTTAATATTATTGAAAATACAAATTGAGTAGAAATCGCTATTAACCCGTCTGCGCTGACAATATCCGGAATGGTGCCGATAAAGAATCTTATGAATATATATTATATCTAGTAGTAGGTACTTATATTCAGGTGAGCCGTCAGGTTGTTTGTCATTTCACTGATATAAAATATACTGCTGAGAAATATACCCAAGCATTCCGATCATATTATAATACACAAAAACAAATTGGGAGTACTAATACTGGATGTAATAAATTCTTTCTGCTACTTTCCTAAGACTACATCTAAGGTGGTTATAAGGTTTAGTTTTTTATTATAAAATATATTTCCAATTTATATTGCAGTTTAAACATTACAATTACAAAACAAACAGTAAGGTCGTCGTCCTCTCTTCTGTGCTGTGGCTAACAGGGTCCACAAATGGTCTACTCAATACAAATGTAGCAACTACTGTAACATTAGAGAACGCAATGAAATAGAGGTTTTTCCTAATATTATTAAAGGCCAAGTACGAGTAGAGATAAGATAATTGTTCTATATTAGGATTAGTTGCTTGGCAACCATATTGGGGATATTTATTAAATTTTCAACAACTGTTTCTAAGGTATCGTACCTTTTTCATTTATCTATCTTCTTTTTCTTTGTAACATATCTTTCTACGAAGAAATTTAGAAAAATATTCACGCACACAATAGTACACCTTTATTTGTTCCACTGAAAATCAACTCATACAGTGTAGAGCTGCGTACAGCGCACGGCTGAGAGGTGGCCAATTTGGTTGCTTATAAAACTGATTTATACTAATTAATACCTTGACTACAAACTTTCTAATATGTAGTCATTAATTAGTATATATATAAACATGTCTTTATCACTTTTTTTCAATTTTAAAAGGTACTTGTAGTTCATTCATGGACTATAAAATTATTATATAATAGTAAAAGTAAATTGTTGTAACTAGTGGTGCCTGTGAGTTCGTACTGACATCGCTTTAATTGATCATAGTCCAACAACAAAAGAAATAAAATTTCAATATAACAGTATCTATTATTTCATTAATATATTAATTAATAAAAAAAATATAAAATAGCGGGTTTTGAAAATATTCACAAAATTCATTATTTCATTCCATTCAGCTCATATTTGAATCTTATTTAACAAAATATTGCGAAAACTGTAAATATTTTTACAGTTTTCGATATCTGAATACTTTAGCCGTTTTTATGAAAACACAAACAGACAAACATATTATATACGATTTTGTTATTTGTTAAGATAACAAATATAAAGAAGATTATCGTTATCTTTAGTATATAAGTAATGGGTTTGTGGTTATTTTACTAATTCAATTTCACGCTTTGTACTAATATAAGTCGTGATTTTTTGTCATTTCTCTAGTGTTGCGACAATCGATATTCATTAATGTTATACATAAATATCGGTGTTTAAAGTCGTATTGATGTTTTAACATCGATATATTCTCACTATACTTAACGTCCCTAATTACTTCAACACATCGATCTATGAAATAATTCAAGCGGTCTAAATAAATAAGACCTCATAGCTACTACACCGGTATTGTGATTGCCAAAAATAGGAATTAATAAATAACAAAGTCTACCATTAGCGGTTTTAAAAACTAGAACGTTTAGCCTACCAGTGAGGCTAAACGTTTATTCCTTTTGTGGTTACTTTTACAGCAACAATAAATATATTTAATAATAAAATACATTGTTTATCAAATTTATTTTAGCTAAAATATTTATGTTTTATGACATTGACATTTGTACTACATCGATAGTTATACATAGATCGATGTTGATGTCGATAATTTTTTCAATATTGATCATACCTATCCTATACTCCATCGGGCTACATATACATTTACATACATTATGTTATGGTTGCGTTCAAAGTATAATACAGCTTACTAAACAAACATACTAAATTAACAGTCAACGCTACTCAGGATTAAAAAAATAAAACATTCAAATAAGTCCTTATTTAATATGTTTATAATAAGAATATTTCAATCAAAACAGGTGTAATTCCTATAATCAATTTATGACAACGTAACTAAAATTAATACTCGTTTACAAGCCATAAGGATTATAAAGCCATGGGTATACTCTGGGACATGGGACGCAAGCTTCCATCCAGTAGTTGTAGCCCGGCTGAAAACAGAAAAACAACGCTAGCACTTCATAAGGTATAAAACACTGAACAGAGAAGTAAGAGCTAAAAATTCTCTAATCTCTGGTATAAAGTTATAGTTTAAATACTCCTATCAGATTTGACGTCGAAGTAATGTGTTCATTTAATAAATATATATATATACTAATATTAGAAAGCTGTAAAGATGTGAGTTTGTTGATTCGGTGTAATCTCCGTTACTACTAATCCTGTTTTAAAATTCTTTTAGTGTAACATAGACAATTAATAGAGGAAGGCTATATAATATATAATGCATGAAACTACGACCAATAGGATTGGAGCTGTAATGAAAAATAAAAAAATGGGGAAAATATGATGAACGCGAATCTGTTAGGTAGTAAGCAATAAGTAAAAATACTCCAGGATAGAAGATCCTTTCAGCCATTTAGTCATGAAAAGCTAACAAACAGATACACTGTCGCATTTATTATATTAGTATGGATTAAATTATCACAACAGATAACCACTGCAAGCCAGCTTTGTAATTTTTAAAGTTGTGTAATAAACATATGATATCGTAATTCTACATTTTTAGGCGCTATGTTGATATACAATTCATTTATTTGTCGATAAGGAAAAATATAATCAAGACATCCGAAGATTTAATGATCATTATCCTATATAGGAATTACGTGACTACAATAATATCAGACGTTACATTATCAAAGTAATAGATTTATGAGCACATTTTCCTCAAAAAACGATTTTGTAAATTTTATTCATATAAAGATACTTGCGGATGCAACAAAAAAATGTTCGCTGGGTCAACTAATATCACTATACCATATAAATTAATATCGATGTCAAAAAATATTGTTGGTAGAAGGATGATAATTTAGGGTTGTATATATTTTTAATGCCGAATCATAAATACATTTAAACGAAGATCTTGTCAAAAAAAAAATAAAAGGTGGACCAATCCTTATCACTATCATCTCATCATCATCTACTTTTTCTTTACTCAATTTATCAGGGGGTGCGCGTAATATGTTTTTCTTTTCCATTCATCCCTGATCGCAGTCATCTCTTTATTTACTTCCTTTCTTACCACATTATTTTTCTCACAGTCCATCAATCTTTTTCGGCCTTCCGCTTCTCTTATAACCATCCACATTCATATGTAACACCTTCCTTAAAATATTATCTTCATTCCTACGCATTACATGCCCATACTACGACAGACCATTACTCTTCAATTTCTCCGACACCGGCGCCATTTTCATGTATCCATTCTTTATTTTATCCATATTTGTCACCACACATGCATCTCAAATTCGCATTGCATGCAGTCGTCTTTCAGCTGTCGCTTTTACGGGCCAGCACTGTAATCCATACAAGACAGCGGACGGCAGCAGGGAACACGTGAGTTACACGAATCTTATCACTATATTTTATCGAATTAGATGTTATTTTGCTGAAATCCATTACACTACTTAATAGATTTATTTTGTTTAATTCCGTTATTAGCGCCGTAATTTGACTAGCGTTACTTTTCCAATAGTGATCAAATTCCGACCATTATAAAGTCGAAGAATAAAATCAAGTTAATCTTGCATTGACGACCGTTTGTCTACTTTACCACCAATGGTCGTGGGTTCGACACCTCGATATGAGACCGGTATGTGAGAAATATTTTTATATACTGAAGAATAAGTATGATTGTTTGTATTAGTCTGGGTATGTGTATAATGAATGTATTTCAGAATTTCTGTCAGTTATTCGTTATTCATCTCTACTAACTCTACTTAGCTAAGGATTAGATGGCGTTGTGTGAATTGACCAGGGATATTATTATTATTATTTTAATATTCAGCAAAATGCAGACATGTTAAATGTTGCGTTCACCACGGCGACTATTGACAACTTTTATGACGTCCTCATCTGCGAATAAACTAATGATGAAATGATGTGTATGTGTGAGTCAATTTAAATAATTATATATCTTTAACTACCCTATGGTAAGACTGCAAGGGTCCACATTGATGTCGCACGCAAGTAGTCGGAACAACAATTTTGCAAGGTTGTCGTTTGTACTCGGTAATATTTAAAGGATTTTTTACCCACTCAATTACATCACGACTGTTAACCTGAAACATATAAATAAAATGAATCATTCTGTAAATGTTATATTACTCTTAATTATTATACATTGCCCAATATACTATCTTTTCTTACATTTATTAATTGCACTTCTGTGACTCACACAGTACAGGCTGTGTCACGTTGTTAATGACTAACTGGAAGAGATCTCTAAAAAGTATAGTTTAAGTATAAGTTTTTTTCGCAACAATATTTCTAATATTTATTTAAATTTTTATATTTAAAAGTGCTATAAAGATTATGTTTAAATTTATTACAAACCATAAAAGCGTCCTCTAGATTATTAACTAGATCCATGAACCTTTCAATAGCTCTTTTCACAGCTGGATTGGCTCTGATATACCATTCGTGGGTATAAACACCGAATGGTGCTCGGGTACCCAAGTAATGCCTCTCGAAGTTACGTAAAATCATCTGGAACCATGCTTCTTCATCAGTAACAGGAGGCCTGGATCATAAAATACAATAGCAATAATTTTTATTCAAATAAACTCAACTGCTGAATAGCTTTTTGTTATTCGCCACACGCTTTAACATGGCAAAATTAGGGCTTAGTTTAACATCAATCTGCAGATTTTGCAAGCGGAAAAGGAAACGCTACTTGACATCCTATGTGGTTATAGACCTCTCATACGTAAACGAAATATCTTCTTTGAAAAGTATACACTGTATCCTAAGGAGACAAAAATCATCGCTTCTAAGAATATTTCTTCTTCTTAGAAAGAAGAAGAAATATTCTTCTAAGAATATTTCTTCTTCAATTCTTGTCCCTCACGGATGTAGTTAGTGAACTTTGGAAATAAAGGCGAGACAATAGTCTCATACATCTCATACACAATATATCTATACAGGTCGCAGTGTTACAGATTTTATCACCTGACAATAAAAATTACAAAAAAAAATTCGCCACAATTTTATCGAAAAGATTGGATAAACCGTTATTTATTTCTTCAGCAGATTTTCGAATATATGAAATAATTTTACAATAAATATTTTCCGAATGATGTCATAGGAACTTTCAAAAACTATCATAAACTGGTTTTATCGTTATGAAGAAATAAAATAACTTACTTATTGTACTTAAGAGACATCGAAACTATAAATTGATGACCTGGTTTATTGCGGTTGTGGAAGTTGACCTGATAAGGCATTCATAATTCCCTTCTAATCTTAATTATCCGTCATCGTAAGGTATCCGTATCATAAGGTAGACTTCGTATAAAGTCGTAGCACATATTTCGGCCACCAAGCTGCTTTCTTTGTAAGCAATGCTTTAAGTGAAGGACTCATCCTCTGGCTTAGCCATATCTCAATACGGCAGCGAAATTACAGGAGTGCCACCTTAGACCTTCGGAATTAGCTAATACTGTAATATATTGTCCATTGTGTTAATGTATGTAGGCGAATTTTTTTTCCCTCTTTATTTCACAATCAGAAACCCACAACCCTAAATCGATTACTACATTAAAATACTTACGGTTCCAGGCAGTTGTCAATCATTGCACATGCATGACCACCTGCATCTATCCAAGTAAGCATAGGTAACACCCACGCACCAGGAATTGATGCTGTAGGGCACGGATGTATAACACAGTCCTGTGTTGAAGCGTAATCAGAAGTATATGGCCACATGCCAGGGTCGATATTTTCTATTGTACCTCGAGTGTGATCATACAGTAAACCGTGATTAACAACGGCCTCAGAAGTGGAGTTACCTCCCAATTCCAGAAAAGGAACGCGCATACCTGTACAGTACAGAATAGAATAGAATAAGCAAGAATAGTAATTAAGAATAGTTATTTTTTCTTAATTTACCGCTCATTCGGAAAGCTGTCTTATCACAAGAAGAACAAGTAAGAAACTTACGTGTTGCTATTTTAAATAATCGTTGTAGCTTTACATTTATAAGTCTAAATGTGTGAATACAAACTAACATAAAATTAGGATCAAAATTCTATATACACAATAAGATTAAGTCAGTTTCAGTAAAGAGCAGACCAGTCCCAACAAGCGCAGCACATGATTTTCATATGTACAACTCTAAAAGAATTTGAAATTTTCTAAATTCTTTTATAGTTGTAGATATAAGAGATAACATAATAGCATGGGTATGAATTGTGGTAAACAGTCGGTGTTATACAAGTATTTTTATATAATTTATCATAAATAAATGCTTTAGAACCTTGTAAATAAAAGATTCTAAATAATAATAGAATTCTAATAATAATAGAATTCTGCGAGAGAAACAATGAAGAGTTTTCATTCAGATTCAATTGAATTAAAAGAGATAATTACCATTTAGAGTTTCATAGGGAATGTTTGCGAAGTATGCCATTTGGCCTATCTGATCTCCAAATTCTCTCGCCTTAACTTCAGCTGTAGCCCATGTCCAGTAAGATATTGGTAACTGATGACTAATTGAGTGTAGACCGATCTCGTAACCCCGATTGTACAGTTCATTAACGAGTACGTAATTATTATATTCATGATTAATGTAGAATGTTACACCAGATAAACAGCCGTCCGAATTACGACGGTTGTAAAAAATTTCCCTGTAGGTAGGAATATTATCAGCATTTATATTGTCATCTACAGTAAGGAGAATGAACTGAAAAAAAAGAAATACTAAGTATAATAAATTACAATAAACATCCAGGCTTGGGTTGGAACAGACTTCCATGATATTGTAGCTAAATAATTATTATGTTCTTTACTTTAATTATTTAATAATTAACTATCTTTAATTATTTACTTTACTATAATATCCTTTTACTTTAACTGAGACAGATTGCATCAGTCCAGATAGCAGGTAATGTATTTTGAGGCTGTATACATATAATCAATGCTACGCTACGGTTTAATAATCTGCCAGTTTACACTATTGGAAAATATTCATTTTACACCGTACACAAGATATTAAAAGGATTTCATCGCATTAACAGAATATAATTTAGAAAATAAATCGGCTAAATGCCTGTCACTGTACTGTTTCTGCTCTGTAGACGATTATTTAAATGGTAAATAAAAATAAAATGTCCTGAAAAATAAGAATAATAATTGTTATGATCATGATGATGATAATAATAACAATCGTAAATGTGTCAATAATAACATGAAATTGACGTACATCAAATATAACTATTAATGCCTTTAATTGTTAGCATATTAATAAAAAATATGTACTAAGAAAAGGCGTATGTCTGTCGGCAATGCAAATAAATGACTTACTTCTACTTACTTATTTTAATAGAATATTTACGCAGTCAAATATGCATATAATTTATTATAATTGAATAACAATTTAAGTGAAGTAATATATGTCATCAATAATATAAGATTCCAATTGATGTAAAGAAATATATCTGATAAATAATATATTACCTGTGGTGTGTCTCTCGGTTGCAGACCTCCAGGAATGTCTGTAGATGAACACTTGCAATTAGGCAATTTACACAAATCTTCGTTACATGGTTCAGCTAAAGGCAGCTCGTTGCAAGCCACCGATGCGAACAACAGGCAAATCACTGCACACCACTTCATTATTCCTCACACAGACTATTCATTAGGAAATGGGCGTAAACTATTGCATTCAATCAATTTATATTTAATTTATCATTATCTTTTATTTTTTCAATCACATTTTTCTCGTTAACTCATTAATAAACAGGAATTAACTTATCTTATCAGTAGATTAGCACAATGTCAAAATAATTCTGTAAAGTTAAAAGCAGCAGAACCGGTGCCTAAAACAGTTCCATACTTCAATTATACCTTATCTCACGGAATTCTTATAAGATATCGAGAAAAAATAGTGGCCTACAATCGATTCTATAGTGCTCTATATAAAAACTAATCAGAATCGATTTAACGATATACCAACCCAAGCATACATACAAACTCAATTTCACAATTGTATTTTATTGGATTATCTAGTACCTACTAGTACTAGTAAATTTGTAGGGATTGGTGAACTCTATTTTTATATTAATAAAGTATATATTATATTAATAAAGAAATAAGAAATAATTCTTATTAAGACGGCAACATATAGGCATAAAGAAATCTGAGAAAAATATCAATACAAAAATAGTGAAGTTTACGATTTCGCTGCTATTCCAGAGGATTACGACGTTATGGTCCTTTCTTTAATTCTGTACCTTGCAGTCATGTACACTGCTATATCTCACTCTCCAATTCAAAGCTAGCTGTTTGGTCACTGAAATAGGTTTATACACGTCGACGCAGACGACTTTATACATGTTCATATTGATGCCGATGAACTCTTATCAGCAGATATTCTCCCTTCAAGTCCATCCGTTCCTTCCCTACTATGTTTTCCAACACACACGAGATCGTCCTCGCCGACGAAGACGACGACCTCAACCATTCCGTACGGGGCAATCAATCAGGAGTCTACACAGACCCCGGCGCTCCACACCGGTGGCCCGGTCGCTCCTCCTATCAATCTACCGAATTCAAACGAGGATCGGAATTACGATGGCCTGAGCTAAGGTTCGAACCAGTAGCGGTGCCCTCGAACTTAAGTTGTATCGGTCAGGCTGGAGTTGGCTTTCAGCTTCCATAAGTCCTTCTACGAGTTTGGAGTGCTATCTGTATTCGCAATAAGTATGTATAGTACAATCTTCACAAAAATTCGGTACAGGCTACAATTATGCTTTCCGCAAAGTAATATAATTCAATATAGTAGTATGTAGTGATGACAATAAAGTATAAAATTAAGGTTTTCTTTAAAAGTTTTGTTTGTTTTAAGTTCGTCTTTTGTTTAGCAAATTTATGTAAAGTTTTCCTTTTGTAAATATTTTTCTCTACGAAATAAAGAAAATATTATTAATAATCCTAATAAAAATATTAAACAACTTAAAGTCAAACTCACCTTTACTCAGGAATGGAATAAAATATACATTTCATATAATTTCATATAATTACAGTAAAAATATTACAATTACAATGATTATAATTTCTATAATCAATTAATGATAAAGTAACTTAAATTAATACTCCTTTACAAGCCTAAAGGATTGTTAAGCCATGGGTATACTCTGGGGCATGAGACGCAAGCTTCCATCCAGTAACTGTAGCCCGGCTGAAAATAGAAAAATAATGCTAGAACTAAATTTTTACATCTTTTTAAACTACGCAACGGATTTTAATGAAATTTTGAGCGATAGATAAAGTTATTGAAGAGAACGGTTTATATGTATAATCCATGTATAACTGAGCGAAATCTGGAAGGTAGTCTAGTTAGTAATCTAGTTAATCTAGTAGAAGGTAATCTAGTTAGTAAGGTATAAAATACTAATAGAGAAGTAAGGGCTAATAATTCTCTATTCTGTGTTAAAAACGTATGTTTAAATTACTCCAGTGACATGTTACGTCGCAGTAATTCACTCAATAATACTGTCGTACGTAGTTGTGAAACGGTAACGACAAGACAGACGGACACACTGTTTATAGTATTATAGTATCTAATACTTATTGAGAGGGATTAATATATCACTACATATTAGTGTTGAGAATTTGGAATTGATTGATGAATAATATATATAGTAATTCTGCAATTTGATGCGTTGCATTAAAATATAATTATTTGACGATAAGAATTGTTGATAAGCGTCTATTTTTATAATTCAAGTAGGTACCTACAAAAATAAAAAAAATATTATGTATATATCTGAAGAACAATATAAAGAATACAATCGTTTTAAAAATTATATAATTATTTTAAATTCCTTCATATAACTTTAATATAATGATACTATCACGTACTACACCTTCTGGGATGTCAATATACAAATCATATAAAAATATAGTGTTTGATTAGATATATTAGAAAGGTTGACGTCGATTCAGATAATGTTAAAAAACATTTGAAATGCAACATCGGCCTAAGGACTTAGTCCTCCAATCTGTACCTCACCTTGAAGGTGTTCACAACTACAGTTTACGTTAATAACCAAAGTCAATCTAATGATAGCTATGAGCTTGACCTCATCGTTGGGGTTTTATTCAGAGAAATGTAGACATGTTAAGTGTTATGTTCACCACAACGACAAATGTCGACAATGCCTCCGGCTTACTCATCTGCGAATAATGTCATGAAGGCTTATATCTACGAATAATTTTAAATAATTGTATGTCATTAACAACCTGATGCTCTTCTGCATCTAAGGGTCCGCAATTTTGTCGCGCGCAAGTAGTCGGAACGAAAGTTTTGCACGGTTGTTGTCTATACTCGGTTAAATTTACAGGATTCTTTACCCACTCGATTACATCACGACTGTTAACCTGAAACATATAATTAATATGAATTATTATCTAAATGTTGTATTACTTTTAATTATATTGTCTTTTGTTAAATTTATTATTTGCACTTCTGTGACTCATGTATATACATCCTGTGTCATGTTGTTAGCGGTTAACTGGGTGAGATCTCTTTTAGAGATAAGCTTTTTTTCCTAACAATGTTTCTAATTTTAATTTTTATATTTAAAAGTGTAATCTTATTAATATTTTGTGAGTATGGATGGATGTCTATTACTCTTTCACGTATAAACTACTAAACGGATTTTGATGAACTGTACAGTAATTCAAAATGAAAAACTTACATAAATTCTGATGTATAAGCTATGAATCAGAATAACATATTATATGCTATAATTTTCAGGCGGGTTAAATCGCGGGTACATCTAATAAAGAATATATTTAAATTTATTACAAACCATAAAGGCGTCATCTAGATTATTAACTAGATCCATGAATCTTTCGATTGCTCTTTTCACAGCTGGATGGATTCTAAGATACCACTCGTGGATGTAAACACCGAATGGAGCTCGTGTACCCAAGTAATGCCTCTCGAAATTATATACAATCATTCGGAACCACGCTTCTTCATCAGTAACAGGAGGGCTGAATTATAAAACACAATAGGGATGAATATCATTAAAAGTAAACTGAAGTGCTTTTGGTTGTATTTTGGTGCTCAGTATTTTTTGCTACTCTATCGCCACTGAATTATAGATTTTGCCGTGTAAAATGGGTAAGTTATATTTTTATTACGATTTCAATTAAAAAAACATATGTGTTAATACAGAATTAGGGCAAAAGTTCACTCTTCCCATATTTAGAGATGTTACGATCTTTTTAGAGAATAGTTCAGTTACGGCCAATGAAGAGTTTCACATATCCTTACCAACTTTCATTAAGAGTAAGATTCAAACTTGTGTGCTTACGCTGTCTTAGCTATTTCAGCCGCCAAGCAATAGGCTTTGTAAACTATATCAGTTCAATAATAAGAATATTACATCTTAGTGTTTGGGAATGGCAGCGCATAAGTGGTACCGCTTGTGTCACGTGGTAACTATATTCGTAAGGGGGGAGGAGTTACTAGTAATGTGGACTCATGACCCCATTACTAGCAATGTACCATGTCAGATTAACCTCCAAGCGGTTCCCCATGGAAACCAACGTGATAAATTCCTGGTGAATTTGTCACTATGGGCTAATCTTATCATCCTCCACTGGTGCCCTGCCAGTGTAAACCGTTAGTGCACTATACCATTATCATCCACAAAAAAACTATATTCGTAGTGTAGTTTATGTACATATAAGATTATAATATCACTTACCAAAGGCGAGCCGTTAGCTAGTTTACCACTCACATTACATAAAAAAAATATTACCCTAAAATACTCACGGTTGGCTACAGTCATCAACCATTGCACATGGATTGCCAGCTGTATCTGTCCAGGTAATCATAGGTAACACCCATGCACCAGGAATTGATGCTGTAGGGCACGGTTCTATGACACAGTCTTGTGTTGAAGCGTAATCCAGAGTGTACGGCCACATACCGGGGTCTACATTTTCAATTGTAACTCGAGTATGGTCATAAAGCAAGCCATGATTAGCAACCGCTTGGTAAGTTGAGTTGCCTCCCAGTTCCAGGAAAGGAACGCGCATACCTAAGCATTGTAGAGAAATAGGAATAAATACTTGGATTGATAGTATAAGAACAAATATACATATAACATTATTTTCTACCATAACAGGAAAATCTGTATTACAATACTATAAAATGAGAGCTATTTTTAGGCTTGAATTTGCACGCATGGTGTACTTAAGGTCCAATTTTCAAAAATTCTTTTCTTAATCGATGCTTGCTTTGAAAGTAAACCTGTAAGTATTTCTAATTTATATATGTAATAATGTATACAATACTATTTTGTGATCTATGTTATTATTCAGTTATATAGAGCCGCATTGTTACAAGCATTGTATAGTACATTGTCTTGGCCGATGTTTTAAATTGTGTTAAAGTCTGTCAATTAATAAAAAGTTTTGTCCTGATTAAGATTACATTTAAAATTTTAATTTACATTCACATCTTACAATCGCGTCGTCTATAAAAGATTCCAAAATTCTTCTACAGTTGATGTAGATATAGAACTTAAAAATAATGCTGTAATGAACAGTTAGTATTTTACGAGTATTCAATTAAATTTTCTATAACAAATAATAGCGTTCACTCTTTTAGAAAATATTCAGTTTATATTACCATTTATACTTTCGTATGGAATATTTGCGAAGTGTGACATTTGGCTTTTCTGGTCTCCAAATTCTCGCGCCATAACTTCCTCCGTGGCTTCTTTCCAGTAAGTTACTGGCAACTGGTGAGTGATTGAATGTAGAGCGATCTCAAAGCCTTGATTGTATAGTTCGTTAACGAATACGTAATTATTGTATTCATGATTAATGTAGAATGTTACACCAGATGGACAGCTGTTGGAATTTTGACGGTTGTAAAATATTTCTCTATAGGTAACAATATTTAAGATATTTATATTGTCATCGACGGTAACAAGAACGAACTGAAAATAAAAAAATATAATGAGAATGTATACAAACACATTAGTTGTCTCTAAAGAGAGTCAAATAAGCATCCAAACTTGTTAGATATTCGATCCAAACTACTATTTTATTATAGGAGTATTGATTTCATTAAAAAAAAAACATATGTTAATAGTAATGAAAGTGAGTTCAGGTTTTGCAAATAATTTTGTGAGTTTTAAATCTCTTTACAGTGTCAACCAATATCAATGCCAATTAACATCATACACTTTCTATACGATATTTGTACAGATTAATATTTCTACGAATTATAATGATATAATTGAAGTGAAGGGAAATATGACATCAGTAATACAATACCTGTGGTGTATCTCTCGCTTGTAGTCCTCCAGGAATATCTGTAGATGAACATCTACAATCAGGCAACTGACATAATTCTTCGTTGCATGGTTCAGCTAAAGGCAGCTCATCGCAAGCCACCAATGCGAACAACAGACAAATCACTGCACACCACTTCATTATTCCTCACACAGACTTCTCATTAGGAAATGGCCGACAACTATTGCATTCAATCAATTTATATTTTATTTATCTTTTTCTCATGACTACATCAATAAAAAATTTAAAATATCTTATCTATAGATTAGCGCGACGTCTTCATGTTTCTATTAATTTACCCGTGACTTCGTTCATATTAATGATAATTACGTAAATATATTATTATAATAATTCGATTTCACACCTTTTAAATAAATTTTGAGAAAACCAATTAACAATGATTACGCTTTAAAAAGTTTCATGAACCCTTACATAATCTCTTTAAGCTTTTCTTGAAAAAACAAAAGAAACCCTTCACCGGGTTTCATCCGCCTTGTTATGTCTATATCAAAATTATTCATAATCTATTCAGCGCCAAATCGTAACTTATTTCACGTTTATAATGCTAATTAGGATTATCTGTGATTTATCTGATTTGTCTACTATATCCAAATTTGGGATAATATTCTTTTCTGTAATATTACATTTAAAGTTTTTTAACTTATATTTAAAAAAAGAAAATTTAAATTTACTTTTTAACTATGAAAAAGTTTATGTTCGAGAATGCGACTGTGGCGTTCAAAATATTTAATTTAAGAATTAACACATATCAGTTATTTTATCAATATCTAGTTTTGTGATAAAATAGAATATTGGATATGAGATTAAATGTCGTCAAAAATAATTAACCAAGCCATGGATGAAGAAATATATATTATAACTGATATATTATTTAATGTAGGATTAATGACTTAGTTATAACATAGTATGTATAAAAGAACGTATTGATTTTATTTCCTTGACCAAGCCTTTTTTAAAGTGATAATTTTTTTAATTATCTTATCTCTTAAATGATTTTCTGATTCAATGTAGATAGTAATTAATGTAGGTGATAGCTGAAGTGACACAGGTATACATACTTATATAATTATATGTTATAAGTGTACAATTATGCATAAAAATATACATAGTTGTAACTGGCAGCTAACAAATATATTTAATGCCATAAAAGTAATAAAGAAAAACAAATTAAATTAACACAGCTTAACGCTACATTGCGTTTTTATTTTCGTACATTATCTTTGAAATCCTCTTCCAGCTCCATACATGAACGTGAACGTGTGGGTCGGATATTGGATTTGAAGATTACAAATGTAATTCAAGAGGGACAAATTAAAAGCAGATAATCTAATCGTCGTCTTTAGGACAAAGCTATCAGTGCCATTTAAATTTATGCATTATTTTGGTTATGTAATGACTCTGAGGTTGCAGTGTTTCTATCTGCACAATAGGAACATCACAGATGTTATAGCAAGTAAAATAAAATTATTGTCTATGCATTTTGACTATTATGCGTGGTTTTCTATAGTTTGTATTCAAATAAAATATTTAAAAAAGTCAAGGAGAAAACGGAAAAACAAATGTTAAACAATTAACATTTGTTTTTCCGTTTTCTCCTTGACTAAACCTACGCTCTAAAAGTGCGGTAGAACTAAAAAAAAATATAATCAAAAAAGTACATATAAAAAAAGATTTTGTATCTTTATTGAGTACGTCCTGTGTTTGATTTCGTATTACAATAGATATTTCATTATCTAATCACAATGACAGCATGGATTAATCCATAGTCTTTAATTTTTAATCTTAATGTATTGATTTAGAATTATAGTCTATACATTGCAGCGATTAACAATGTTATTGTGTTGTGATATATATCTTTTGAATATTCTACAATTCAATCAAAATAACTATTTTTGTAGATTTCACGTTACGTATTGAAATTACTACAATACTTAGTTTATTTAGTTACGTTAAGTATACGTTTTAGATAAAATTTAATTTAATTCTTTCCTTTTTGTTTACCACGTAAGTTTCTATATTAACCTTAAATGTATTAAATTAATAATTATTATATATATTAAAAAAAATTCAGGATCATTTTTTGATTTTTTGATCAGTTTTGAGCCTGTCTGTTAAAATTTGTGCATTTATTATTTTATTACAAATTACTTATTCTAATAGATTTTGTATAAATTAGTCACATAGGTAGGTGAATCGAATTGACACAATAAGACGTTATTTCAAAATTATTTCATGTGGTGATCAAATATTAACGTCAAATACTTTCATAACAGAAAGTGATAAATAAAACGCACCGTGTTCGTCTTTATTATTCATCATCGCAATCAACACATTCTGAAAAACATTTGCCAGAAATGATGATGATGATGTTATTAACAATTGGAACAACGACTATTTAGAATCATATAGAAATAAAACACTTAATAAATAATTTCAGTTTATAATTAATAATATTAATAGTAACGTAAATATTTGATGAAAAAAAGTTATGTTTACAATGTTATTGAATAGGATTAAATTTTAAGTCCAAATAATTTATTCATCATATTATTTCTATATAAAACTAATTATAATGTAACTCGTTTACACGCCGAGAGGATTGCCAAGCCATGGGTATACTCTGGTGCATGGGGCACAAGATTGCATCCAGTAGTCGTAGTCCTCCTGAGAATAGAAAAAAATAAAAATTTAAAAAGACATTAATTCTATTGTAATATGACATAAACTGTTAGTTGTTATATTACTATTATCTAGAGATAATGACAAAGCTAATCATGACATCTGATTTGCTAATATAATCGATTCCATTCATAATCACTTGTTTTTAAATTATGTGGCTATATATATATTATAGACACACTATAGTATCCGAATAAAAGAAATACGAATGGAATAGTTTTCTTTATCTATTTCGATCTATATGTATACATATATAGACCTCAAAGGTCATGAGCTCGAATAAAATCAAAAAATGTTTTTCAATTTAAATTTTGACTAACTCTCTGGTGGAAAACACAAATAACAAAATAATATACAGAGATTCAACGGAAGAATTTTTTATCCATCTTTCATTATGGATATATCAAATGTTGAGTTTATCACAACTTCAACAGTTGATAAAGTCTCGGATTAATTCATATGGGTTGACGTTAGTGAGAAAATTTATTTATCTAGTACAACCTTATGTTCAGCTTGTATGGGCCCACAAGATTGTGCTGCGCAAGAAGTCGGTACAAAGGTGTTGCATGGTTGCTGTCTGTACTCGGGCACCGGTACAGGATTCTTTACCCAGTCAATTACATCACGACTGTTGACCTGAAATATATAATTTATGTAAATTGATCTCTTAATCATGTACATTATTAATTAATAACTATGCATATTAAATTTGTTACCAACCAAGAATGCGTCATTGAGATTATTAATTAGATCCAGGAATCTGTATAGAGCTCTCTCCACAGCTGGATTGACGCTGAGATACCACGCGTGGATGTAATAACCGAATGGAGCTCGGTTGCCCAAGTAGTGCCTCTCGAAGTTAGTTAAAATGAACTGGAACCATCCTTCTTCATCAGTAAGGTCAGGCCTGGACAGAATATTAATATTCATGAATTAAGGACTTTTGAACAGAATTATGTTTTGTATTATATCGAATAATAAATTATAAATTGTCCATTTTTTACAAAATATATACAATTTTACATTTACCTATACCTATAATATTCAGTAAAAGTTAAATACATTTACCACTTACGACCATCATACTTTATCACTATTTCTACCATATATGTAATTAACAGTAAATATGCCTATTAAAATACTTACGCTGTCGGGCAGTTGTCCACCATCGAGCATGGACTATTATTCAAATCTCTCCAGGTAATCATAGGTAGCACCCATACTCCAGGAATTGATGCATTAGGGCATGGTCCTATAACGCAATCTTGGGTTGAAGCATAATCCAGGGTGTATGGCCACATACCAGGATCGATATTGGCGATAGTAACCCAGGTGTGGTCGTAAAGTATGCCTTCCTCAGCCATCATCTGGAAACTGGAATTGCCTCCCAATTGGAGGAAGGGAATGCGCATACCTGAGAAAAAAACAAATATGTATAATGTTTTGTTCTACATTAACGTGACATAGATTACTGCCCTGAAGTACACCCAAGAAGTCGTGAGATCAAATCTGGCCAATACAAACAAAAATAATATATATGCCAATATATAATTCTGACTGACTCCCTGATGAAGAAAGCGCAGATATTATACAAAATATAATTCAAAAGACAGCAGATGGCCCGTTGTTAAAAGAACGCGATACAATAAGTACTTTCTATTATGATATTTGTATTATAACAAATAAAATCACCTATTGTTTGTTGGAAACTATTTTATAAATATATATATTTTACCCAAATGGCTCTGTTGTACTGTGTATTATGTAATATTTTGTGCAGAATATAGTTATTATTATGATATTTTTATTATTATTATTTTATTCATTCGACATTCGTAAGAGTAAAATACTAACGCTTATTATTTGTACACACAAACTGTTACATTTTTAGTTGAATGTTCAATCAAAAGAATAACTAAAAAATATATATAAAATATAAATCTTTATAACAGCGTTGTCAAAGATTACACACTCTTTTTGATCGGGTGTCATTATTAACTAGTGGCATATTCGCATAGAATATAAAATCTGTGCAAATCCAATGTTATATATAAAGCACAGAAAAGGCCCCATTTGGGTGCTTCATATAGAACGTTAGTTTTGTTGATTTTTTTTGTTTCTTTTGTATGTACGCACATAAGCATTGAAGAAATACTTTTTCTTTCTTTAATTTTTCTATAGATTATAATACAAAACCGTTTAATAAAATTAAAATAGGTATTAACCATGTAGAGTGTTGTAGGGAATATTTGCGAAGTGCGCCATTTGTCCTTTCTGGTCTGCAAATTCTCTAACCATAGATTCAACTGTGGCTTCTTCCCAATAAGTGGTTGGCTCCTGGTGGCTGATTGAATGTAGAGCGATTTCGTAACCTTGGTTATACAGTTCATTGGTGAATACATAATTATTGTATTCATGATTTATGTAGAAGGTAAAACCTGAGAGGCAACCGTCAGAATTTCTGCGATTGTATAATATATCTCTGTAGGTTTCAATATTTATGTGATTTATATTGTCATCGAATGTGACGAGAACGAACTGAAAATAAGGACATAATAATGAAAATATGTCAAAAAACTACTATTGTTTTTAAATAGTTGAATATAGATATTTTAAGCACAGATTAAGAATTCAAATTTGAGTTCAATTGTAGGTACTTTCAGAAATGCTATCTAGGATTGTCTCTTCTACTATTATTATTTTTAATTAATTTTTAATTATTATTGTTAAAAATGTTTAACCCATAAGATACATTTTTCTAAGAAAGGAACATCAAAATTAATTTACAGAAAGTTCAAATTTTCTACAATTAAAAAATATCAGTTTGATACCGCTTCCTGGTGTCAGAACTTTTAGTGAAATATTGAAAGTACAAAAATATTTAAGCTAATATATAATTTAAAAATTATTCAAAACTACTATAAAATAAATATATTCCAAAAATGATATAAAACCTGTGGTGTATCTCTCGGTTGCAAGCCTCCAGGAATCTCTGTAGATGAACATCTACAATCTGGCAATTGACATAGTTGTTCGTTACATGGTTCAGCTAAAGGCAGCTCGTTGCAAGCCACCGATGCGAACACCAGACAAATCACTGCACACCACTTCATTATTCCTCACACAGACTTTTCATTAAGAAATGACTAGCAACTATCACATCCATTCAATTTATATTTAATTTATCATTATCTTTTAGTTTAGTATTTAAATCATATTTTTTCTCGTGAACACACCAATAGACAATATTTCAGGTATCTTATCTATAGATAAACCTCGATGTCTTCAAGATTTTAGTTAGTTGCTATTATCTAATTGATTATTTTTAAATTGTTCTAATGTCTAACGCGTGTATTGCTTTTCATTAAGAAATAGATTTTATTAATCTGTTATAAAACTGAGGCAAATTTTGACTATATATTTCAAAACCACAACTTAAGCCGCATTTTGTGTGAGTCCCAAAATCTTTGCATCATGCTTTTTGTTTCAATACTTTCTAACTTAAAAAGTTTATTAATTTTATCCTTTTGCAGTGCAATTAAATGTAATTAAAAATTGTTAGACCATTTTTGATCTATATATATAAGGTCCTTAACCTGATATGGTCTAAACGAAGTTCCTTAAGATATAAGTTCTATACTTTTGTTTCATCCTGTACTTGATTTCGTATTAGAATTGATATTTTGTTATCTTATCATAATATGGATTATACTTTTCAATATTTGATCGTCATGTATTGATTTTTAATTAAATACTTTAAATTGGACAGATTAATTACGTTATTGTTTTTATGATATATATCTTTGAAATATTCTACAATAACTCTTCAAAATAAACAAATTTATCGGTTTATTTTCATGTCATTGAAGCTACTTTATTATTCAGTTAATTTTATATAGATATATAGATTATCAAATAATGACATAGTATTTTGATTTTCAAAAGTTATGGAATCAAATTCAATATCATATTTTGTATTTATTCCTTTAGGTCGTAATTTATTTCGCGTATTTTTGTAGTTCATTAAGAAATGTTTTATTTGGCAGACGAATTTTCATAATAAATATACTATTGTATATGAAATAATATGTAGCAGCATTTTATTTGTAATTCTGACTATTAAACATCAAATCAAGGCCGATATATTTTGTAAATAATAATGACTACAAATAAAACTTGATTTATTAGGTTAGTTAGAATCATAAAACAGAATTAGCATTTAAACAAAACACATTTATATATATTTATTAAGAAATGTAAATACAATAATAAATACTAGTCAAAAAAATAAAATTTTCTACGTTTGGAGGAATATAATACCCGACCAGAGTTATAGAAGCAAAAACTATTAATATCTATATTTCATATCTGAATAAATATTAATTAGGTATATAAAAAATAAGTGAAATTAATACTCGTTTACACGCCGAGAGGATTATCTAGCCATGGGTATACTCTGGTGCATGGGGCACAAGATTGCATCCAGTAGTCGTAGCCCTCCTGGAAACAAAAAACCATAAAAGTTGAGAAAAAAACAGGGTGACACTCACTATTGTATCCGGGAATCAAAAGATCATACTATCTTTTTGGAAAATACCGATAACAAGTCATATTTCTCAGAGTAATATTTCTCAGAGAGTAGACTTATTGGAATCTTAACATAATAAAAACAATTTCAGCGTTATGTCCATCAAAACTACAACTATTGCTAATGCGCCTTAGTGAAGCTCTAAAGGCTAGCCTTTAGAGCTTCACTGGACAATAGGGCCGATGGCATTTCTAATCCGAGGTAGGACTTATGAAGCGGCTATTGCCAACTACCGCCTGACGGATACGACTTTAGTCTGAGGAAACAGCTAGGTGTTCGAACCTAGGGGCGTCGTAATTTCGATCCACGTTGGAATTGAACGTGGGTCGATCGGGGAAGATACGTAATTGCAGACATGACGAGATGTATATTTGTATGGGTTAGCTAGTTATCAGCATTTACCGCAACTAAGTGCTTCGCAAGTAGTCGGAACGAAATTGAGCAACACTCTCCGGTGACGGAAAATACCATTTACAAAAGAAAATTACAGAGACTGTGAGGATCCTGTCATGAAGCTCTCTCCTCATATTCTTAATGAAGTTATAGTTATGTATACAATGAAAGTGTATAAAACCTTATGTTCAGCTTGTATGGGTCCACAAGATTGTGCTGCGCAGGAAGTTGGTACAAAAGTGTTGCATGGTTGCTCTTTGTACTCAGTCACCGGTACAGGATTCTTTACCCACTCGATTACATCACGACTGTTGACCTGAAATATATAATTTATGTAAATTGATCTATTAATCATATATATTATTACTTAACAATTATGCATATTAAATTTGTTACTAACCAAGAATGCGTCATTGAGATTATTAATTAGATCCAGGAATCTGTTAAGTGCTCTCTCTACAGCTGGATTGACACTGAGATACCACGCGTGGATATAATAGCCGAATGGAGCTCGGTTGCCCAGGTAGTGCCTCTCGAAGTTAGTTAAAATGAACTGGAACCATCCTTCTTCATCAGTCAGAGCAGGCCTGTGTTATGAAATAGAATAGGAGTATTTTTTACTAAAATATACATAATTTATTAATTAAAAGAGCAGGCCTGGATAGAATAATAAAAATTCAACTAAACTTCATTGAACTAGGTTTGAATATTTATTTATTAAAAACTGCTTCAATATTATATTTAAGATTAAAAATAAAACTTCAAAAATAGAACTACATATATTCTATACTATATGTACTTCATATACTAACTATAATTATTAACAAGAACTTTATTAATAAATTATAGAATATGATATATATACATAACTTAATTATACAATAAAGAACCTAACATTAAAACCCTTAAGAAAAAAAATGTAATAACTAAAATATATTATTAAAAGATTAAATATTGAAGCATTTTTAATATGAAATACTAATATTATACTCATATTTTGAATATAATATTACTATTTCATTTTTGCAACTTTATAGCTTCGTATAGATGAGTATGCTGAGAAAAATGAGCAAGGAACTCTCTTGTGCTCTTTTTTACGAAATTATTTTCTGTTTTTAACTAGAAAACTACGTAAATTTACAAAATTAAGGTATTAAACATACAATTAGATTAAGTTATAGATAATACAATGAAGTAGGCAGACTTAATTAATTGCATGTGGAATATAAATCAAGATAAGATACCATTACGAAGAATTCTTATGAAGTACCATCGTAGAAGAATATCCAAGTAGACGGTAAAAGGTCGTGTGCGTGGGTACCTACCTCAATCTCATCAATCAAAGTATAAAAGGCTTGGTCTTTTAAACACACTGACCTATACAAACATATTCATCTAGGTGTTTTCTATGCAAATATATGTATTGAAATATACTGGTGGTCGCCCAATGTTCGAAATTCGACCATTACTGATTTAAATTATATATTTAATTATTAACGTTTTGTTGTCAAATACTATACTTCTACACGTGTGTGTGTAACATGTGTAATGTATGTAATGTTTTTTTATATTGTTTAATATAATTAATTAATGTATTTTTTATGCATAATTAAAAAGAAAATTAGCATTCTGCAGCCCTTATAACTACTATTATTATAATATTTATGTAATATCAATATCAATGTCAAAAATCATATATTCATGTAGGACATTTTAGCCGCTTATGAACGTCAAATTTTTACATTCTAATTTTATTTTTTTTTGACTACCGTCCAGTTCGGTATATAGATCCAATTGATAAGAACTGGCAAGAAACTCAATTGAAATCCTTTTTTTTAAAGCAAGTTTATGTACTATGTATATTTATATAGGGGTCTATGTCTAACATTAAATGAAAATTCAGTGCATGAACAACTATTGCCAAATGGTCCCATAGTCCCATTAATTTGTGATCGGCTTTATGTATATTTGTCTGTTTTATTATACTGTTGGTTACGGGTTTTATTTTTAGGATAACACCTGTTCTAATACCTATTCTATTTTGGATGTTAAAGTACTTACGCATTTGGGCAATTGTCAACCATCGGGCATGGGCTGTTATTTAAATCTCTCCATGTAATCATAGGCAGCACCCAAACACCAGGAATTGATGCCGTAGGGCACGGTTCTATTACACAATCTTGGGTTGACGCATAATCCAGAGTGTATGGCCACATACCAGGATCAATATTGGCGATAGTAAGCCAGGTGTGATCGTAAAGT
The DNA here is from genome assembly GCF_030625045.1 of Achroia grisella. Taxonomy (NCBI): domain Eukaryota; kingdom Metazoa; phylum Arthropoda; class Insecta; order Lepidoptera; family Pyralidae; genus Achroia; species Achroia grisella. Next base: position 2,542,625 of record NW_026712999.1, read on the forward strand.
AAACCGTGATCAGCAATCATTTGATAACTGGTATTGCCTCCCAATTGGAGGAAGGGAATGCGCATACCTGAGAAATGTTTAAAAGTAAGTATAACATTTTCTTCTCTATTAACATAAGAATAATTTTGTTTTGCTTCATTTATTTACGTGTTTTTAGTTTTTATTTCTGTTAAATATTTTGAACTGTTAATATTCTTAGATACATATGGAATATTTATGGTGCACTGCATTTTACTAGCCAAGCCCCTTTATTAACAATTTTTAAATATATGTATTGACGGCAATTTTTAATGCGGCTATTTTTGATTTCCAAAGGTAGTGAATATATTCAAGTATATTGTCATCATTTCAATGGTAATATACTTGAATATATGCAATAAATAAAGATATGTACCAGATCTTAAGATCGATTTGTTAACAGGAAGGGAGTACAAATTCAACTATTAAATTTCTTCTAAAAAAAACAATATCAGCAAATATAGCAAACTAAATAAAACTGTACAAAAATTGGTACCAACCATCTATACTGTTGTAGGGAATATTTGCGAAGTGTGCCATTTGTCCTTTCTGGTCTGCAAATTCTCTCTCCATAATTTCTAACGTAGCTTCTTCCCAATAAGTGGTTGGTTCTTGATGGCTGATTGAGTGTAGTGCAATCTCAAAGCCTTGGTTATACAGTTCATTTGTGAATACATAATTATTGTATTCATGATTAATGTAAAAGGTAAAGCCAGATGAGCAATGGTCTGAATTTTGACGATTGTATAATATATTTCTGTAGGTTTCAATATTTATATGATTTATATTGTCATCGAATGTGACGAGAACAAACTGAAAATAAAGATATAATAATGAAAATGTGAAACTACTATCTAAATAGAATATAAATATTTTAAGCGTATTCAAGTTTTAGTTCGATCGTAGTTACTTTTAGAAATACAAAAATTAGAAGAATATACACAAACTCCCAAAAATTTCAGACAAAACCAATTTTCTGCTGTGTTCATGGATTAACGCATATTAAATATGACCCTAATAACTTAAAAAAATTAAATATATTATTATAAGTGACATGAGAATAATTTGAATAAATATGTATTTCATTAAAGATTAAAACCTGTGGTGTGTCTCTCGGTTGCAGTCCTCCAGGAATCTCTGTAGATGAACATCTACAATCTGGCAATTGACATAGTTGTTCATCACATGGTTCAGCTAAACGCAGCTCGTTGCAAGCCACCGATGCGAACACCAGACAAATTATTGCACACCACTTCATTATTTATAAACATAGACTTCTCATTAAGAAATGGCCGGTAACTAATGCATCCGAACCATTTATATTAAATTTGTCATTATCTTTTAATTTGTGTCTTTCAATTAGGTTTTTCTCGCGATCACATCAATAATATTTAAGGTATCTTATCAATGGATTATTTTGATTTCTTGCTATTAATTTTCAAATTAATTTACATTATGGAATAGATATAAATAGAATTTGATATCTGGTATGTCGACTATTCTAGAGATCGAAATATAGTCTTATATTTTGCCAGTGATAATGGTATTGGCAAATGGTTCGATAAGGATAATGAAGATGAAGTTAGGTGATTTACTCTTATTTAGTTACTCAGCCAGTTGGCTATGTACATATTTATGGTTTTGACTGTAATGAATTAATGCTAGTTGGTAGTTTCTATTCTCCCATTTCAACTTAAAAATATAAAGTCACAGGTTGCTTGCTAGTTCTTCTTGTAATGCAATTTCCGAATGATCGGTAGATTAAAAAAATAAACAATGACTATGCAAAAGTGATAAATGTAACTTTATTTGAATGTAGAATTTTCTATTCTTACTTCAGACAGATTATTGTAGCGTTTACAATACATTAACACAGAGTAAGTAATAAAAGCTTCATTAATTTTAAAAATATAAAAGTAACTTCACAATCATATAATAATTCTCCGTATACAATTTACAAGTTATGATTCCATTTACATGAAATGATGGCCACTAGTAACCATGTTCTCGACCAGTGGGTCGGGTACATGGTTATAGTTATAGTACACTGCGTTATATAGTGACACTGCAAAGCCGCCGGTATAGTGACACAGCATAGCAACTACCAATGGCGCCATTCCTTTAGTTCAGTATTCTTTGCGTTCATCATCCTGTATAGTTTTTGATCAGCCTTCGACTCATACGGTCTTCTTACAAAAAATCTGTTACAACTCGGACGAAACGTGGTCTAATCGAGGTTCAAACCATTCCTTAAGTTAATACTTGGAATAAGCCTAACATTATTATGTACCCAGATCTAACAGAGGACTACTTAGTACTACACAGCACTGTAACGCTTTTAATAGATTTTTTGTAATAAGACAGTTAGAGTCATAGTATGACATTTAGCAGCCAAAAGCCTATTTTGTAGCCTAAGTGCAACAAACATGTCTGTTTGATTAAATATATTGATCAGTAACTACCAGCTTAATATATATATATATATTAGATAATATTGTAATACATTACATTCAAGTATAGGGGTTAATAACGGTCTATTTAAGACTTTTCATCAGATAAATTGATTGTATTTTAAGATAGGAATAATATTTTCATTATTTTTCTAATCTAATCATTAAATCTGCTTCTACTGTTGGTGGAGGTTTTGCGTTTAATGCTCGGATACCTAACTCATATTAAACAAATATATTTTTTAACTATTTATAGGTATGATACTAGGGGCTGTATTTATAGTCGGTTTGTTGCATATTTTTTTTATAACACTACCTAACCGCATGCTCTTTTGTCCCGTACAAACGAGCATGCGGCTCAACTGATGGTAAGTGATTAAAGCCGCCCATGAGCACCCGCAACACCAGGGTACGTTGTACGTTGTCAGCCTTTTAGAAAGGAATAAGCTCTTTTCTTTCCACATCGTATCGGTTTGGAAATACCATTGCTGGAATCTACAATGTAGTGGTACGTGGCAAAAAGTTTCTAGAAAACCGCACTGTGAAGGATCGCCATTCATCCAAATGATCCATCCTGATCATTTAGTTTCTGGCGGGTGGTACGGTGATGAAACTCAGCAGCTGGTATTAATCCGAACCATTCCTTAGAACACTCCCTGTGATATATGCAGTATAAAATGCACAGAAATGCACTATCTCGCCGCAAAGCCAATGGGTCGAATCTGTCACATAGACGTTGATTACCAACGCTTCTGGCTGCTCGGTTCTGAATGCGGTCAATTGGAGGTAGCTGGTATTGTGGTGCTCCCGCCCAGAGATGAGAACAGTATTCCATATGCGGCGGGATCTGCGTCTTGTATTGTCTTGTAATTGCAAGCGATGGACCACCATGAAATACCGTCTCACTCTACTGAGCACACCAAGCTTTTTTTAGGCTATATATATAGCCTTGACTTCCAAATGACCGCAAAACTGAACGTCACTGGATATATCAATGCCAAGGACCTCGAGATTTGGCTTCTAAGTGTTGTTCTTTTAAACCTACCATTATGCCGTATGCTTCTACAAGCATTCTATGCGATTCTGTAGCAGTTTTCTTCAAATGATAGAAGAAAACCAATGCTGTCCGCAAATTATAGTTCGTAGGCACAAAACTCAACATGTTTGAGGTTATAGAAAAATATACCGGTGTATGAAACTTGGTTATTGTGTGTTGACAAACTTCGTCAGTTGTTGGAGGAAGAAGATGGTGCTACAGAAGCGGTCTTATGGTCTTTAAACTGATAGTAAGCAATATCTATGGAATCTAGGGAAATTCCGGTTTCATACTTCTACATCTATGTAATACATTTACATAGATGTAGAAGGAGTGAATTCCGAAAACAAACTATGGGTCACTTAAAATAATTTGCTACATATCTCGATACAGTGTTACAATAGGAATAACTTAAAAGTAAATATGTAGGTAAAGGTAAAAGTATATCCATTTCAAAATAAAATATTGAAGAAATAAAATATTTTCTCTTTACAAGACTATAATAGTATAAGTAACAGTTATCTTATGATAATAATGATTAATATGATGAACTAAGAATCACTGTATTACACCTACATGTTGATTTGATATCAGTGCCTAGATACTGTAAATTTATTAAAATTTGGAAAGAACTAAAGAAAAGACAAACATTCGAAGGAGTCTTATGTATGTTCTGGATTTTTCTTTGTAACAAATAAACTCACTAACATATACTTATAGTATATGTATATGCAATTGAAAATTGTTAATATATGATTTATAAATGTGTAACCCTGGACAATTAACATAACGCCATTCAGTCTCAAGGTAAGCAGAAGACGTTATGGGTACTAAACAACTACTAGAACAATAGACTTAAATACAAATTACTTTTATAAATAGAAAATCAACACGAAAATCATACTTTAAACGTTTGTATCGTAAGAGGAATTGAAGCAAGCAAGTGAAGGAAATAAGCTAATGTGTTAAACCGCGAGACCACCGAGGTCGTCAGTTATATTATAAGTATATGTATGTTAGTATACTTTTAGATCTAATTTTATTTGTATTTTGACAACCTTGTAGTTAATAAATATGTAAATATAAAAGAATATATGTACGTGTATATGTATATATAGTATATACATATAAAGCATATTTATCCATGCATAGTCCGGCAAGTCAGCTAGTTTATAAATAAATAGTTAAAGAAACAATAAGGAAAATTCAATCAAAGAATTGACATCATTACATGCACATAATATGTTCATTGCATATATGAAGAATCTATATGTCAATCGAATATATATTTGCGATAACACTACCGATTTTATTCAGACCTACCTAATCATCTTGTGCCTATACTTGTAATATTTCTGTCAAGACTTGTGAACCTTCTATTATAGTAGTTTATGTCTTCACTTACATAGACTTAAGTTAAGAGTAAAATAGGCTAGAGGCCGAGTCCGTGTAGAATGTACATGTTACTGCACATGTAACTTAAAATTGTACATGAATATTGAAAAATCAGATCCCAGAAACTCTGATCCTGAGATCTCTTCCAATCAAGAATGTTAACCGGATCTTAATGAATTAAAATTCTATATAATGTGATTCAAAACATATCAGAACAAATTTAATGAAATGAAATAAATAGACTCTAGCGGCCTAGCACACCGCTTTACTTCCGATGGTCGAGGGTTCGATTCCTTGATTGTTGAATATATGATACAAATATGATTGTTTGTATCTGTCTGGGTGATTTCTGTGTATATTATTTATGTATTTAACAATATATCTTAGTATTGATATCGGTTGTCTAGTACCCAAAACACAAGCCCTGCTTACCGTGGGACTAGATTGCGCTGTGTTAATTGTTGAGGGTTATTTATTTTAAGCTTTGTTTATAGTAATGTTGAAATTGAGACATATTAAATTTCAAGATTGAAATTGTGCCATCTTGCAATCAGCATTTAAATTAAAAATAATCACGTTTACTTACTTACACTATCTGGGACCTCTGTTGTCCCCGAAAGAGAAGAAGTTCTTGGTAAATATCAGAGATGGCGCTTTGCTTAAAACTGGATAAAATGAAAAGTTACGTATTTAATAACTACAGACAAAATTACTTAGATTTTATCATCTACAGAAGCCCTGCTTTTGCCTGCCACGCCCCTAGACGTCATATATACATAATTATATACATATTTATTTACATAGTTTTGTAAATTTGTGGATCTTGGAAATGAATTGTAATGAAGTACAATATCATCAAATTAGGACATACATAATTCCAAATATTACAATATTAATTTGACGGCTTCGGTGGCCTAGCGGTTTGGACGCCAGTTTACTTCCTATGATCGCGGGTTCGATTCCTTGCACTGTGCAAACATTTATATTCATGAGTATATAAATGTTTGCACAGTGCAAGGAATATATATGAGTATATGATTGTTTGTATCGGTCTAGATTTTTTCTATGTAATATACATAGAAAAACGTATGTATTTTTAAAAAGTATCAGTTGTCTAGTACCCATAACACAAGCTATATTTACCGTGGGATTAGATAGCGCTGTGTTAATTGTCCAGAGTTATTATAGAGTTGTTTTATTGTATTAAAATCTATGACAGGAGGGCCGTTACTTTGGTTTCAAATATACCGCGCTAAGTCAACTGTTGCATTCTGTAGTTGATGATACCTCTGACTACCTCATCAAGGATGCCTCATCAAGGATAACTGTCGTAACCTTATGTTTATGAAATGCTTTGTATTTAAACATAGAAAATGGGAGCATGATTAGTCTATTAGCCCGTCAGCTTGGTAATCAAATAGACTCTCGTGAGACAGGTGTCCGACGGGGCCATTGAAATGCCTATTAATCACTTGGTAAATAGAATATAATCCCTTACAGAATATAATTGACACCATAGCATTCCGGTACAGATGTAGAGCGATATCTTTAGTTGAAAGGACGTTTTATATCAACTTTTAAAGTAAGTGATTAGATATCTTATTTATTAAACGTTATGGTATATAATTAATAAAAAAGAGAGAGGGTTATTTTGGATAAATTCCTGAGAAATAAAGTCTCTGAACTGAGCTGACTGCTTAAAGATTTGCAGATTTCGTCAAACGGAAGAGGAAACGCCACTCACTATACTTCCTATATGGTTGTAACCCTCTCATGCATGAACGAAATATCTTCTTTTAAAAGTACATACTGTATCGTGTGGAGATAAAAACCATTGCACCTAAGAATATTCCTCAATTAATATCCTTGACGGTCCTAGGCTCTAAAACAGTGATTCCCAAAGTGGTCTGTCTAAATCGACCCCCAGGGGTCTGTAATAAACTGCAAGGGGTCGTCAGCGATCGTCTTGTTGTTTTTAACACTAAACTTCACTACAGTAGAAATTTACAAAAATCAATACCAGCTAGAATGGGGGGGGGGGGGGTTACCCAAAATCGAAAAATACAAAAAAGACACAAAAGGTTTGGGAACGTCTGAATTCTAAAATAGGGCGAGTACAATAGATCTATACTACCATCATTATTATTATAAAGTTTTTTGATCTTTTCCAGCTAATTCTTATGTCATTGTACTAAACATAATTCTCAAATCTAACGTGCACTAATGAGATGGTTAACCGTACATTAATGGATGTAGCTCTCAACTATTGGATTGCCATGACAAATGTTGCCAACTAATGAATTTGTGAGATATTGTCAAGTTAATGGTATTATCACGTTACACGAAGTAAAGTACACTAAAGTGTTTACGGAGTCTTGAAAGCGTTAGTGTACAATTTTTTATTTTTAAATTATAATAAAAATTCTAATTTAAAAGTAAATTATATTATAACACATATCAATAAATTTACATAATCTAATCAAAAATCATTTATTCATGTAGAACATTTTAGCAGCTTATGAACATCAAATTTTTGTATTAATATTTTTTTACCGTCCAATTCTACACTCCAGAATACAGATTCAATCGAGAAGAACTGGCAAGAAACTGAAGTTCTTTATTTTTAAATAACAGTTTATTTACATTCTATACTTATATAGGTGTCTAACATTGAATGAAAATCCCGTACACTATTACCATGCACGTTTGTCATTTAAGTAAGCGTTTTGTGAATACTAGGCTTTGCTCAGTAAATATAATTTAACATATGTTTTAATTTATTACGTATGTAATTCCTGTACCTATATCCTTCGGTATTTTTTTGTAAAATTTTGTACCCACTCCTATAAATACAACTGATCATCAATTCTTACTAGATTAAATTAAAATGTAAAAATTCATAACAATAATCCTTCACGTCTATAACCTAGATAGTCAAAGTCTAATGTCCATATACATTTTTTTTATAGTATAGGGGACAAACATGATTTCCGCTCTCTTAGTGGTAAGTGATTACCATAATACAACATCCGCAACACCAAGGGAATTGCAAATACGGTGTCGGCCTCTTAAGGAATAATAATATCTTTTTATAATAATAACATTTTAACATTGAATCGGTTCGGTAGATCCAGATCCAAATGATTAGGATAGTATTTTAGTTTATATATCCCTAGCCATATTACGCATCTTATTCATAGGTAGAAAAGTTGTCTGCGTAGATATTGGAGTATTGGTGAAGTTGTTCATGTACTGGTATTTATATAGGCGACGGATGCCACTTACCATCGTAGTTTGCCATAACTTGGTTTGCTATTCAAATTCTATGGAGATTTAAAAAGAAATGTGTTTTTTAATTGAAGAAAACTTTAAAAATATAATTATATATTTGTAGCAAACTTCTTGATAAGTTTTTATGCTAATTTTAAATTTCATAATAACATTCCTTGACATATTCTTTATATTCCTTGACACTTTCTATTATATATCACTGTCATATTAGTCTCATTTATCTACGTATTTTCCTTATTAAAACCCTCTCACTCGTCAGACACATTAGATATACTGATGTGCTTCAATATTTATACTTATTATATATCATTTGTTTGTTCTTTGAAGAAGTGGATTTATAATTATAAGAAACAAAACAATAAACTATATCTTGATGTCAATTTACTTTTTAATTTAACTTACTCATATAGATAGCGATACACTAAATTCTGATGAATTATAAGTTTTTGATAGACCTTTTTGAAGAGGTGTTGTTAATAAATAAATTCGCTTGGGAGATGACTGACTTCCAAATATAGAAGGTCGCCGATTCGATCCTAGCATCAATGACTTCTCCGAACTTCCATTTTACCTTAATGGGATACACGGTGTAATAGAACCTCAGACCCAAGGGCTTTTTCCAATAATTGGGATTATTGCCAACTTTCAGAAGCATTGTAATTTCGTCTTTTAAATATACGAGTATAATAGAAAAGTTTAGTAGAAAAATAATATTTCTTGTTAATTTTATATTATACAACTGTGTGTTTAAAAATTAACATTGAAAACATATATATAATATTGTGAATCAATGGTTATTAATACACCATGTAACTTTATATTTATGTAGTTAACTATCTAACTCGACAGTCATTGTCCTGTATTAACTATGAATATATTGGCATTGGTATAATTACTACGCCACATTGTGGCAGAATTAAACAAAATAATATAAATCCATTGAGTAGTGAAATGGACTTCCGCAAAATAACACCTAATTCGGTTAAATATTGGTATAATTAATAAAAAAACTGCGCAGTTTTCTTAATTCATAGAAACCTTCTCCTAACTATAACAAATACTACAATGGTACGATTGTTCAGGGCTCTTATATTAGAAATAGAAATAATCCTTATGTAAATAAACTTAATTTTTGAATAGTCATATTTTATTTATTCTCCCACTCATTCGGTACACGGACTTATCACAAGAAGTAGAACGAGCAGGAATCTTGCGTATATTGTTTACAAATACATATTTAGAATTTGTGTGAATACAGGCAGCCATAAAGTAAGATTGACAATAGTATATAAATATAATAATTGCTTGAGTTACATTAGTCATAGTTATCAGAGCAGACCGGTCCCTAAAAGCAGCGCCTTTTCACGATATTATTATATATCGTGCGGTGATATCCTCAGCCGTATTTCAGACATGAAAATATCTAGAATTGTTAGAAGAATTGTATAACAGAATAAACGTTATTGCCTGTACGTCGAGGCTTCAGCACTGGAGTGTGCCAGGGGAATACCAATCGTAGACCCATTTCACATTAGCTACACAGCTGTGCTCATTCTGTGCTATTCTCATTTGTTCCCTTGTGTTTAAATAACTATTTGGAAGCTTACAGTGCTTGTACAGCAAACACATTACATACTATCTTCAACCAGAGTTGTGTAGTATAAAACTTTTTGCTATGTTTGTAATTATTTAAATTTTAAAGAAAATGTTGAAACAAAAGAACGGGCAATGTTTAGCTGAAAGTTATAATTTACTGCATAAATAATAATAAAAGTAGACATACCTTTATCAAAAGATAGCGAAAATAATGCTATTCAGTTTTACAAAATAAACTTAAAATGTAATGGATACGGAAATGTAATAAAGTGTTATATTTATTTATATAATAACACATAATCTTTATATACACACATTGTGTTAGTAATGGAATAAATACAAAAGAAATTTACTAGTTAAATACAACACATATCAATCAAACATTATAAATATTCCGAAATCGTTTTATGTTAAAGTTCCTTTCTAAATACTACAATTTTTGCTACAGTATTATATTAAGCGTGTGATATGTAAGTAGTTTATACGTATAATTAGTAAAAATCGCGGGATCTTACCACGTTTTATATTTATTTGCTGAGTTAATCTATATCGAAATATCGGGAACTCAGCAAATAAATATAAAACGTGGTAAGATCCCGTGATTTTTACTAATTATACTTATAAATAATGACCGCGTCAAGTTTAAAATGTAAGTAGTTATTAGACAGTTTTTTTTATTATATATATGTCATGGAACCGGTAAGTATTGCAGATGTGGTGGACATATCCTGTATCTTAGCTTATCCTGAGCTATTATTTTTATAACTGGCTACTATGTATCGAGGCGTTGTCTGATAGTCATAATTGTAGAAAACACCAAGATATGACAACCCTATTAACACATGTGAATACATCAGTTGCAGTCGTAATTCAATGCGAATTGTTTGTATATCTGTACGCGTGTGCCGAAAATCAATGAATCCACTAATTACCGAACGTGCCGGGAATAAACGCGAATAATTTGCATAGTGACACTATTGGTTGATTATCTATTTTTTTTACCGCAACAACTCACACAGCGTGGTTTAGTCCAAACATAAGCAGAACTTGTACTACCTAACTTCGTCCGCGTGGAATTTTATTTTATTTTTCTAAATTAAAAGTGTTTTTCTAAAATAAAAGTAACCTAAGTTACTTCTTATTACATTAGCGAACTGCCAAAAAAGGTCCTGTCAAAATGGGTCCAGCCATTTCAGAGATTAGACAGAACAAACAGCACGTATATATTATATTTGTAAATACAAATGTTACTACCAGGAATCGAATGCGCTACCATCGAAAATAAGACGGTGTGCTAAACCGCTAGACCATCGAGACCATGATATCGTAGCATAGTGGGTGACATATACTATATTTAAGTAATATTGTATTTGGGATGAGACAAACTGTTGTTATTTACGTACGAAACACTATTTTATACCAACACGTGACATTAACATTGTTAATGAATAGAATATTAATCATACAAACTATTTTTACGTTTCATTTCACACAGATTTAGTTTTCTAAATTTCACGAAATCCAATCGTTTTCCTTTTAAGAGTTTCCTATTAGGGGCTCTCGAAATCGATTAAATTTGAATTTGGCTGATTACTCTCACGGAAATTTCCATTTACCATTATTTCCTTGAGTGTTCATTTAAAGGAATTTGTCAATCTAAAACGTCGGGATAAATTTATGTAAACAGTTATATAAAATTTAAATTTTTACGCTCTAGTAAAACTCGTTCATACTGCTTCTGGCTCCGTGACTCGTGTAATTTATGAATGAAGCTATCGTAGACATCTGCCATATCTGTATATGTAGATATTAGTTTACTTGATACTTTCGTATATACATTACAAATAGAATATACGTTAAAAAATACGTAATTGTCATTTGAGAAATTCGAGTTTGACTTTTTTTTAATATTAGAGAATTATGTTACAGTTATCTTATCTATAACGTCCCTACTAATATTATAATTGTGAAGTCTATATATCCTTCTACTTTTTATTTTTTCAGGAGAATGATTAAACGGATCTATATTATAGACGTCTATAGGCATTATATGTGCTATATATATTTTATTTTAAATTAATAATATTGCCTTCTGCGGTAAGGGTATATAAGTAATAAGTATGAGTTCATGTCAGTCAGGGTATCGGGAAAAATTCAGCATAATATCATACATACCGAAAATTAGGTAACCCTGATTTAAGAAATAATTAAAATTTCATCGTATGCTTAGTAATAGATTATTTAATCAAACCTAATTTTTGTAGTATGCTTGAGTAATAAGTATGAGGTCAGGTCAGGCAGCGAATCGTGACAAATTCATCAGGAATCAATCACAATGGTTTTCAGAGGAAATCGCGTAGTGGTCGAAATAACATGTACATTGCTAGCAATGGAAACACCAGTTCCCAGCACTGACAACCTTTTCGTTCCTGTTTATGCTATATGAAATGGATCATCACCATCTGCTTCTTCGTTATCCCATTTATTGGGGGTCGGTGTAATATGTTTTTCTCTTGAAATAGTCTTATGAAAGTACTATATTTATCTAAAAACAAAACAGTCAATAAATAGTAATTGTTAATGGTAATAGACAGTAAAATACTGACGAATTAGGAACCTCTTCCTTCTAATAGTCGGTTCAAAAGATAGTTAGTAAGGAATAATAACGACGGCATAAGTTTTTTATAGCGCCGATAAAAGAGGCATGTAAATCGGCCTACACAATAAGACCAGCAACGCGTCTCTAGAATGATAAATTGGCTGTGTTTTATTCATAGACATTTTACTATGATCCTCTGGTCTATTCCACCTACGTAAGCCGGCTTACCGTAGAGATGGTAAATTGACTTTGATACGCAGTTTTGCATAGAAAAAGTATAGAGTGTCCATAGGGTTTTTTATGTCATACCGAAGAAAGGATCTACATGATACAAAGTTGTAGGCGTTGTCAATATAATAACATTAAATAGATATTTTACAGTAGTATAGAATTTGTCGTAGACTGGACCTTATACGACATATATATCTTAGAAATCCAGACTCCCATCGGAGACACATTGAGTTCTCTAAAGTAATAAATAATATTAAATTTATAGTATTGTTTTTAAAAGTTCTTATAGTGTATATAACAGCCCCTTATGTTTGAGTGTAAATATATGTGTGTTCATAAAATATAATGTATGAAGACTCTACTTAACTTTGCCAAGCTAATTACTATATTTACGAATTTTTAATAGAAAATCAGTGTTTACTATATAATTTTTTTATATGTGTATTGTAACATAAAGAACTATACAATTCTAAAGCCACTTCCATGCTATTGGTGCCCAAAGATCTACCACTTTATCAGTATCATGGGTCAGAAGGGATAAAATATTCTGGGTAATGTATAGCTCAGTAACACTCCGTCTGCCAAATATACATATATAGACAAGGTGTAGTGAAAAAAATAATGTTACCTGAAAATCTATATTTATATGCCTAATTGGTGTTGTATGAGAGAGAGAGAGATTTTTTTATGAGGAAATAATACCTACATTATTTCAGTTTGATATATGAAGGTTATAATAATCATATGATAATATAACATACCGAAAATTAGCTAACTCTGATTTAAGAAATAATTTAAATTTCATAGTATGCTTAGTAATAGATTATTTAATCAAACCTAATTTTTGTAGTATGCTTGAGGAAGGTGATTATTACCAAAATTGTACAACGTTTACAAATGGGGTATATTTTAGAAGAAATGTTAATTAATAATAGCCTTCTTAGTCCTCTGAGAATGAGATGCATAAGGGGTACCTACCCTCCAAGGGCATAACATGGCGACCTTACTTTCATGTTGTAGTTTATATATATAGGGGACGGCTGTAGATTTTTGTAGATATTGTTTAAAAAAAAATCGTTTATGATGCTCTCAACTTAAGCGTCTCTGTAAAAAATAATAGTATAAATATTATATATTGTTGCATGCCTAATCATTGTTAATGTAAATCTAATTTCATTTAAAAGAGCAACACACTAGTTTCTTGCTCATTCTTCTTGTGATGAGTCTGCATTACGAGTGAGTGGTAGAATAAAAAAATGTGACTATTCAAAAGTGCTTGTATTAAGTTTATTTGAATAAAGATTATTTCTAATTCTATATGTAGTAAAAAATATAAATGTGGATGTTAGTTAGTTATTTGGTCTTTATTATAATTCAGGGAAACACTTCGTTCATTATCCAATCAGCATGTGAAAAAAATATATGACCCACTTTCAGGATTATGCACGGTTGATTCCATAGTTCGACCACGAGATAATAAAGTATTCTATAATAGTCTTATGTCTCTTTGTCTATTCTAAATTCATACGCTTTATAAGTACTACTAAATTAAAAGAAATATTAAAACTCTCAGTATAAGATTGTGAAATATTTGTTGTTAATTAGAAAACAGGTTGGTAAACTGTAACTATAATTCATCTCAATCAAACAAATAAAGTATCAGTCTATTCCCTGGAAGCTACAATGCCACATACAGACATACAGATAGATGTGTTAACGTTATTCACTATCATTTCAGCCCGGATCATGTCGGTCACTCTGGTTCTTCTGAAGATCTCCTCATTTCTGATCCGATCACGCATAAAAACTCCAAGATAGTCCTCTCCATTGCCCTCTGTTGACTGTGTGACTTTGAGCTTATTTATGAGGCGGATATTTGGTGACCACGTCTCTATGCCGCAAGTCATCACTGACAACACATATTGCTTGTAAACCTTCGTCTTGAGATATTGTAGTAATTTAAATGAATAGATATAGGTATCGGAGCTTCCCGAACGCTGCCCATCTGAGTTGGATACGACGATTGACCTCTTTCTCAAAATGTTTACCCTAACAGTTACATTCGTATTTATGTATCGAGTATTCAAAATATTTCAATTTTAAATTCCAAATAACATAGCTTTCTATAGATAAAATATTTTTATGAAATCAGTTAATAATTTTCTAAGTTTATTCATTACCAAATATCTATATTCCTACAAATTAGTTTAGATTTATTTTATCTCTTTGATACAATACAGAATATTGTACTGTAGCAAAGACAAAGCAAAAACAACTGTTTTACGTCAACAAATAAGTGGTAATTAGTTTGAGCCATTTCTAGTTGACACATTTACGAATTCGAGACAGAAACAGTCGTGTTGCAGAGAACAGGTGAAATAGTGCGAAAAATTGCCCCACGGTCAAACGAGTAGGTTTTCCTTGGAGACCGGCCGGGAACACTTTATATGGACTTGAACTATCTCTTTATCTAATTGGATGTACTTACTTTAAGCTTGGCTAATTGTCTATATATTTACTAACAATGGTATCATTTATCTGATGTTTTAATGTGTATAAAACTTAAGTTAATATTCTATGAATATTTGCGAGTGTTTGAGGGGATGGTTATTTATTACACTACCGCGCCAAAGTTACTATATAAAAACTAATATCCAATAGTCCACTTATTGTTTTTTTACCATGTTTTTCTTTAAGTAAATTTATATTGAAGAAGAGAAAACAAATGACATTCATAATTTAGAAATCACAGCGTTCTATATTTGTATATTATGATATTTTTGTTGGAGTTTCCAACACCACTGACTACTCACTCTGGGATAACAGTTATAATAAATATTATATAACATAATGAATTTAATATTACAGTATAAATATGATTTCCGCCTTTTATAAACTACACTGATCTTGCTTGCTTTGCTGTTACATCAACCAAATGAAACGTTTCTTGTTTAAGCAATTCTGTGAAATGTTAATAGTCACCAAAAAGAAGTGTAGAATTATAAAATATAGCTTTCTTAACTCATTTAGCCTTCATTTTCAAAGATGTTTAGTCAGCCTCTATCGAGAGGCTTTGTTGCTGTTGCTTTAATCTTAAAACACCAGAAAGCTTATCTTAAAAGCTTTTCATGATGACTCAGCGGGTTCCTGTTTGAGATACTTATTAGGTCAGTAGGTAAATATTTTTAGACGTCATTCAGCACGCGACTTCGCATGGGTAGTGGCTTTTTTGTACTTCTAAGAGTTTTTCAGTAACATAGAGATTGTGAAATGTGTACCACTTAAGTTTCCCGACAATTTTACTTAACAGAAGTAACTAACGAATTGGTAGGGTTAGGGATAGGGATATATGATTACAAAAAATGGAAAATATGATTGCATATGTGGTCAAAAGTATGATAAAATGTTTTTGAGTTTCAATTTGGTGTTTATAGTAATAATAGATTAATACGTTTTGATAGTGAACTGATTAGAATTAAACAAACACTGAATATAGTACTAAATGTGCTATAATATATCACGTAAAATCGCATTCTATTGTAATTTCTCTAATTGCGACTTCAACTCGAAGACCCTAAGGGCCAAAACACAGACATGGCATATAGAGACCTACTCCTTAAATTTTTAAATTAAATTATTATTTTTTCAATTCAAAACACAAACTACAAAAAAATAAAAATTATTTTCATCTCAGTGCCATAAGTACGTACCTTTTTTATCATTAACGTACAAACGGGTTTCGTTTTCGGTTTTATTATATGAATGATTTGTAGTAACCAAAAAGTTCAGATAAAAACAAAAGCCATCTTAAAGTAATTAATCTTTGCTCTACTTAAATCCGTGTTACAACTTCGGGATCTTGTTAGCGCGCCACGCCTACCTTGTTTTCGTATTATAAACTATTTTAATTAAAAATCTTGGACAAGTAATAAAGAAAAATAAGAGGAGGGGGACAATTTGTTTTATGGTAATTTCGAGACAGTCTACACAGGTATTTTACTGTGAAATACTCTTTTATTGTATTATTAATATTTTATGAATGTAAATCAATAACTTAAAAAAATCCTGCATGATGTAATTTTATTCGTCTATTTTTCTATCACAGCGTAATACTGTTTTATAATCTTCTATTTATTCCACTATATTTCTATGTAAAGTAATGTGTTCACAAAAATAAACATATTTAGATTTTTTAATTTTTAATGGATAGAGTAAGTTCTATTGTTGCCTTTTTATGGTTTTTTATGTAAATAAAATGGCAAACAACCTATCACCGGAATGGCAAATGGACCACATGTGGTAAGTGGTAACCGTCGCCTATATACGAACAGCACTATCATGTGACACCCGCTATACTACTATTGTAGATGACTAGAATATCCGTTTATCCTATAATTTCGTTTTAATAAGATTTTCTTTTATAACAATTCAAGAGTGTTCTCAAAGTTTATAACATGGATTGAAATCATTCTAAATAAGATAACAGTTAATTTCCCGCGGAAACAGTCAAAAGAAACTGCCTTGCAGTTAAGGCACTTAAGCCAAATAGACGAATAGCCTCAAAGCCCAACTCTTTCGAAGCTTTACTGCCTCATCGAGAATTCTGTAGGAGGTTGTCGTAAAAATTGGCATTACTTCACACTTAGTGGGCACTTAAAATTCAAGTCGCGAACTCGTTTTTGCATTGGGGGTTGCAATTACCTGGCTTCGGGTATATGTGGACCTTTTGATGTATAAAGTATATGGTAGCCTCTGAATGGACTGAAATGTTTTGTGTTGCCGAAGGTATAGAGTGGGTGAATATTATTTTTCACTATGGTGAGTAGTGAGGGAACGACTCCCTTGGAATCTCGCAGCAAACTAAAATTCGTGCCATAAATTGACGAGCTTCATGGGAAAGACCCTTGCTCTACAGTAGAACGTAAATGGATTGTTATGATAGGTTTGACTATGGTTGGCGTGGTTAGCAATACTTGTAAATATAGGCATTTGCTTATGTGAACTGATAGATGCTGATAGGATTATTTTTATTTATTGACATTAATTTAATAGCATATTGTTATGGTTACTGCATTCGTCTTAAAATGTGATCTTAATAGAGTTTCTTTTTATTTTTTCTCTCAAACTATACTCAGAACTGACGCTAGATTTGAATTATAACAAGCATATATAGTCGATTGTAATGTAATAATCGAATCGTTTTTTATTTTATTTAATTTGAGAAGGTAAACGAATGCAAAGAAAGAAAATTTCCAAAAATAGGAAAGCAATTTATATAGCTAGTGTTTTCGTCGAATTGCACATTTACGATATAAAAGTTGCGTATTGTATGGCCATTAACTAAATGACATCGTTATCGGATACTTTTATTATATTTCAAAAATATAGTACATAACTAGATATAATTGAAATCCATAGTTATTAAGATTAGATTAAAGTTAGATCAGAATTTGATGTTCAAATATTCACGTTTCTCTGAACACCGCCTGAACCATTATAGTCTTTTTGCTTGAAAATATAATAGCAACAATATTTCCAAGTAAATTCCTGATTTATTAACTCCACTCGACTATTTAATACCTCGGATATTGTATGGAAAATACGGAAAAATCCTTAAGACATGGCGCTCGCTTGAGCTTAAATAAGATGTTTGCGCTAGTATACAACGATGTTTTTGTGGGTAGTTCCAAGTTATAGGAGTTCAAGAAAAAAATATTTATTTTAATTTACAACTAACTTTTACCTGCGACTCCGTCTGTACAAACTATTTGACTCCTTTTCATATTAATTTTTGACATAAAAAAAAATAGACTGATACATTCATATATCTTCTATTTATATGTAGACAACTTCTTGTTATATTTCAATTACGCCCAGTTTAGATGATTAAATCTGAAAAGGTAACAAATAAACAGACAGATAGTCATTCATAACAAATGTACTGAATTATTTGCACATTTACATACAAAACTCTATGGACGGGACACTAATTTAAACTACATATAATACCACTTACAATAGAGGGTGTCGTGGATTATTGGATCACCTGACTTCGACCTCGACTTCAGTTCGTATCTAGCCCACACCAAAAAAACGTGTTAGGTTAATTTATATGTGATTGAAATATGGAAATAGAGAGTAACGGTAGCTTTGTAATTTGGACTTGTGTTAATGTGTAGTTAAGCAAATTACATTTTTTGATGGAACCGTGTGGAGGTCAGCCTAAACTAGCAATGCACTATTATTGTTAGCAATAAGATAATGATCCTATTGATAGCAATAATTCCATCAAAAAATGTGATTTGCTTAAACACTTCTCTTACGTAATGCTCTTTATATACAACTAAGTTTTGGTAATTGTATTTGCATATACCATATTTTGAAGAATCATTTAATCTTTCTTTAAACGCTTGTATCTTTACACATATACCACAAGTTTTACACTCAACTTATGCGAAAAACCTGTCTTCTCTGAAGAAAATGTAACGCCAACACAGCACTTTAAAAGTAACTTTAAAATTTATCTTTTTAAAACTCCACGTATTGGCCGAACGTGTTAATAATTAAGATGATTTTGTACAAAGTAATAATGTGAATTTGTAATCTATGTATGTGTTATTCGTTAAAAAAGGCATACAATGTACGTACATACTAATATTACAAATTACAATTATTGTTATTACTAGACTTCATAGAGCATGTTACTCTAAAGCGTTAGTGAGAAACATCAGCAACAAATCTATCATTTCTTAAAAAAAATACATATGTACATGCCACTCCTATTCGCCTAAAATGAAAGATGTGAGTACTGCAATTTCACTTAAAACACTAATTGACTAAGATCTAGATTGCTTTCAACATAACCGTGACGCAACTGACAATGTATATAAAATATATTCTTTGTTAATTAATATTCTTTGTTGTAATGACTGACAAAAGGATCAGCCTCAATTGGTACTTTAGTATTTGTGTACCTTAAATAATGTCAAATTACTATAAATTTTGATGATTTCTAATGTGATTTTTGATTTGTTTTTAAAAAAAGAAGTGTACCTCTTTGAAGAATTGGTCGTGTAACTTCTTGCATTTAATTTGTTAAAACAAAGCGTTGTTAGAAATCTATAATTAAAGAAAATAAAATACATCATATAACATATTTGTAATATACTCCTAGAGACTCCGAATATAGTGAGACCACCATCAAGAATACTCGTATATACAACATTTTTATATACATATATTTTTATATCAGATGACCATAGGTTTGATTCCTCATGCGATGCAAACATTTGCATTCATTTATTTTTTCTATTGGTATGGGTGTTTTATATGTATATATTTGTTTTCTAACAAACTGGTGTTATATGTATTAGAACTGTCGAATACCCATAACATAAGCTATGCTGAGCAATTTGTCTAAAGTTATTACCATTACACAGTATAAAATAAAGTTGCTGTCGCGGTCTGTCCGTCCATATGTCTACTTAAATCTTTAAAACTACGTAACGGATTTTGAAGCGGTTTTTTTAATAGATAAAGTGATTCTAGAGGAAGGTATATACATATAATATGTACATGTATAACAATGAGAAGCCGGGGCGACTAGCTAGTTAAGTTATAAATTGTATATATAGTATTTATAAAAAGGTACACTAATATTTGCGATACTATTTCCCAAAGTATTCCCGTGACAAAAACCTTATTTAATCTGTCATCATAACCTTTAACCAGGCCGGGTAAGTAATTTTGAGGTGAAACTTGTGGATATGAGACCGGGGACCGACCTTGTTCCTCTCATAAATATAAGAAGATATTACCTTCTATACTAACTCCAACCTACGTTCGAGTGGACCCTCTAGCTATGCAATTTTCAACTTAATTATTTCAGCGATAAAGTTAATTATGTCTCAACATTAATGGAACTATAAATGAACAAATATGATGTGTCAGCACATTATTTGCCAGAATAGTATGGCAGTTGTAAATTAATTTTTGTCGGGTTATAACTGTGTGAGATTGTTTCCGATATGTTGTTAATATCTATTCCTATATAGACCGACCGTCATTTCCCCGATACGTAATAAGTTATTATGTTATAATTGTATTATGTAGACTAAGCTAATGGAATATCTTGAATACAGGTAATAAATTACCTTAGTCAGTTATTTGCTCTTATTTTTATAGAAAACATTATTTAGTATAAATACAAGAGCAAATAACTACTAAAATAATTCGATACATTATTGTATTAAATTGACTACTAAAATATTCTTATTTCAGATACTAATACAAGAAGTATTAGTAAGAATTAAGAATATTTTAAAACAGTGTTGTAAAAATGTACATATTTTTTTTTTAAAGACTATTTTACATAATTATGAAATAATATTAGAAGACATTACATTTTAATCAAATTTGACATGACATAATATTTCTCTCTTTCTAACGTATGTAACTTTACAGAGTTGTAAAAAACATAGTACACACTGAGATAGATTTTCTGTGTGTGTACATTTGTCACATCTATTTGATTTGTTACGGTTAAAGGTAAGGATAATGCAGTGATATTATCGGATAAGGAGGCCGAAAGCTTGTTAGCATTTCAAAATAAAAAAAAAAGTGCCGAAGCCTTGCAGACTTGCTCTTCAGTTTTTGAGCGGTAAATCCTTTAAATATCCGTTCTTGTAGAGCAAAAGTTTGCGACGCTTGCAACTCGAAACGCATCACTTGCATGCAATTCACCGATCCTTCTCCTTACGATAAGAAGTTCTTGACTTACGTTATCCGATCAATATGACGCATATTCAGCAATTTTGTCTTTAAACTGGATAAGAGCAAATTAATACGTACTTACGAACTGAGGAACGCCAATAATTAGATTCGGTAAATGTTTAGTAATAAACGTGTATGTTATTAGTTAGTCATGTATGAGATTGCCAAAACAATGTTAGAATCAAATAAGTGAGGAATGTGTAGAATTGACTTTAACTGTACCTGTACCTACTTTAACGCAGTCAGCTTGTTTTTTGTTGCAGATACATGAAGAAAATGATTTTGAATAATAAATCAATGAAAATAGTTTATAACCTTAACTTATATTTCTGTTCACAAATCTGTAAGGGTGGATCGTAAAAATGACTCTAATAAAATAAGTTCCCCTTTTTTATTTCTAGACTATTGTGATTTTATGATTTAGGACTCATAATATGGAGTGATGTTTTATGATAAAATCGATACTAAGAAATTGCTGGCGCTGGTTCTTTGGAATCAAATGCCAGTCACGGATTAAGGGGCAAAAGAAAAGGAGGTTCATTCTAACAATGTTACAAAATGCGATTGTAAAATTTTACAAGTTTTTGCAGTTAATGTTTTTCATATTAATTTTTTATTTTCATCGTATAAAAGAACAGCGTCCTCATAATTAATGGACTAAGGACAACACATTTATAGAAATCGAGATACCATGAAATCCAAAAATATGTACTTTCTTATATCCTTATATAGTACATTAATTAAACATTTGGAAACATGAATTTAATTTACTAGGCAGTTCAAGCATTTACTTAAATGCATTAAATATTGGTACTTACATTGGAAATTTCAATCAAATTTTTCGAAAGTGGATAAATAATGAAAATATATTTAATTTCGTATTAAATAGTTGTATTTATGAGTACTATCGCAAATAAATTTCATTTCTTCATCCGTTTCTTCAGCGGTTTATTTGCACGCCGACTCCCGACCCTTGGATACATCCTTGTATTTTATTTGAAGTATTGAGAGATGCGTTCAAATAACCGAGTGACCGGTGTAATGTAGAACACCGTAAAAAGACGAGTATCTACATACTATACGAAGAGTAACTCAATTTTAGTGACGCATCGATGTTCGTAATGTAATAGAGTTCCTTCGCTTCTACTTAGAATTAGGGTTGGGAAACTAGGTTAAATTAGATCATTCTATACATTATAGACTTATTTTATAAGAATTGGTAGGTTTTATACGTCTATCCGAAATATTTAATATAATGTTTATCACAGTTATAGTATCTAAAATTAATGTTATAAATAGCAAAGTTTGATTAAATACTTTATGTAAATAACATACAATTTCATTGTAATGTTTTTATTAACAATTAACTTAAGCTGAGGTGGATTATGTACTAAATAATAATGGTTCAATATATATCAGCTGACCTGTATTTTACTAATTTATACTAAAATTATAAAATTTAAAAGTTTGTTTGTTTGGATGAAGCCGTTCATTTAAGGAACTACTGGTTCGATTAAAAAAATGCACTAAATAGTCCATTTAATCAGGACTATACGCTATATAGCATTACGTTAAGACTAATAGGAGTGGAGAATCAATGAAAAGTAACGCAGACGAACTTATGAGGGTCAACTAGGATGATCATCATTATTTCAGCCTGTGTTTATCCACTGTTGGACATAGGTGTTTCCCAATGCCTTCAACCATATGCCATCTTTCGCCTTCTGCATCCATTCACTCCCGGAACATTTCCAAACCGGCTTACTTTTTATTATACGATAATCATATAAACAGAAGACTGTCTGTTAAGACAGTCTTGGTTTTATATGATAGCATTCATGAATACGACTCAAATAATCATTCTGTATTCACTTCTGGTTAGATTCCTTCTGCCATATAGAGAGTACTGAGAGTTAGATCAATACCTATTGACGCAAAGTCCTAAGCCTTGGACTCTCTGCAACATATTGGAATTTACTATTCCATAGAAATCCATCCAATTCAATCTTAATCTTGATATAAAGAGAACTGTTATTTATCTATCAACACAGCTTAAATATTCTCGAGGCTAATTTCGATAATAGAATAATTTTATTACGTCATTTACTATATACAAGATATTCAATAGTTTGGTCGGAGAAAGCTAAGATGAATAATTAATAAATACAGAAATGTTATGTACGTTATTCTCAGTAATAAATTGGATGTAAATTAAACATGAGATTAATACGGATCATTACATACTTTATGGAAGCGCCAAATACATACAAAACAAAATATTAAAATAATAACTGAGATCTTATTCATCGTTTGAAATGGCAGTCCATCTATTTTGATATTTGGAATTATAATAGTATATATATTTATTATTTGTAAACCGATTGTAAAAAAAGAAACTAAATTTGAAGTGAAACTTACAACATAGGAGTGAAATTTATATATAAATTCATGAAGTTTTTTCTCAGATTGCGAGTACAAACGCACAGACCAAAAATATAATAATTATTGTTTTATTATATTTTTATATATATAATACACATAAAAATCTATTTATTTTTATTCTACCGCTCATTTTGCGTTGTAACATTTTGACCATAAATATTTCGACGTTAAACACGACATTTGTAACAGCCTGAAAATATCAGAAGGTCATATGTAATATACTAGCTGTACCCGCGGTTTCATCGGCGTGAAATTTATAGCCTGTTTTACTCTAATGTATAAGTTATATTATTGTAAAGCTTAATTAAAATCCATTCCGTAGTTTTTGCGTTAAAGAGTAACAAATACCCAACATCCATCCACACTTACAAACTTCCATGTTTATAGTGTTAGCACAGATAATATAATATTACATATACTAAGAAAATCATGATAATGCACGCTTATATACTACTGAATTAAGTTAATAAATATAGATTTTAGTAATTAGAAATAATACTTTAAAATAGTTTAACGAAAAATTTGAATTTGTGATTTAATGAGTTTTTACTAAGAACGATACATCCCGTTTATATGGTATGTATAATAATATCATATTGAATTTTAGACACGTTATTGAAAACATTTGAAATTTGCATTAATGTTACCAACCCTACATATAAAGTCCCTTGTGTTAGTTTAGGCTTTGATATTGGCCTAAGGGTAAATATCTTAGTATGTAGACACTTAAATCTGTCTATAGGATTAACTATCGAGATATTACCACTAGTAAATACATTAGAAAACGACATTGTTTATTCTACTATGCTCGGCTTATGGCGTAATTGTATGAATATAATATATCTAATAGGGTTATCCTAGCGAGATACTGATAATTGTTTGTTTTGAGTTCCATTCTTAGTCAAGTAAGTTTAAAGCGACCATTAATATTAATAAATTTTAGTTACATAAGTGAATAAAATTTAAAATAGTTATGTAAAAAAATAGAATAAATTATTTATATATATTTGTAAATACATATATTTTTATTTTTAAGTAAACCACGTAATCACTTCATCTGATTATCGCACCTACAATTGTAATCATGTTGTTATAATTCTGGATTCAGTCACCTATCTAATTTATATTAATTTTATGAATAATATAAAAGACTAAATATTCTTATGAATTTATTTTGTTTGCTTGCAATCTACCTCAGTAATATGACTAAACGATGCGCCAACCGATCTAACAATCGCCTTTCATACACACGATTAATAATAAAATAATATAGTATATTTTAATTAAAATAGTATATATGTAGAATATAATACGTAGGCATAATATTCAATATACTGTAATCTATATACTTACATATACTCGTATTTTATGTATACTGAAGAAACGCACCGTCCAGGCTTCGCGCAGTTATTTCTAAGAGTTTAAACAATTTCTTCTCAAATTATACTTTAGCATGAAAATCGTTCAGCAGTTTATAAATATATCTCAAACATATAGACAGATGCAGGGATTGTGTTTACGTATAGATTATATTTTGAAGATTAAACATCCATCTCTAGACATAGAAGATCAAGAAATTGAATAGAACGCTTATGTTTATTACAATTTTTCTTAATAAATTCTACAAAATGCAAATCCACATTAACTTCAACGAATCTATTCATTCGAACTGGAGGTAGGTAATACTGACAATCGTATTATTCAACTGTAAAGATGCTGCAAATATAGTTCTTAGTGAGAAATCAAAGAATAGAAGGTGCAGTGACTTGGAGTTAGCGAGAATAAAATAGAGAGAAACTTTTCAGTGCAAGTTAACCGGTTGAGTTTTCGTTCTGGCTTCGGGCCATTCTCGGAGCATGTGTTATTATATTTTTGTATTTAAAAATATCTTTATGTACTATAATAAAATAGTAAAATCGTGAAGAGGTGAAAATATTTTCTTTATGTGTTAAGATTTAAAGTAAAAAGGTTTGGAGAAATTAGGATAACAATTTCAAAGACAATGTTGCTCTGTCAAAGCTTCGTCGTGAAACTTGCATTAGTTTTACTATATTTTTTATATATTTTTTTTTATATATATTATTTCTATCTCTCTTTCTTTGTTAAATATGGATCAACATAGGATAAATGAAACCGAGATCCTTCCCCCCTCCAAGTGGTTAAATAATTAAATAGTGAATATTTGAAATAGGCCGCCTATAATTTGATAACTAATAAAATATCAGATGGCTTGATACAGAACTTTTTTTATTGTCGTTGTTCCTATGTATATCTAACAATATGTAACCTGATCAGGTTACATATTGTTAGATATACATAGGTCCACAAGTGTAAATCTGTCTATAACTTTGAAATTAAATGCCTCGTAAAAATCCTAATCTATCTTCATGAGAATTGTCATTAAGACAACATTTAGCCTTCTAGCCTGAAAATGTAACAAAAATAGATAGACAGACTTTTTTTATTAATATGGATGTAGTAAACCACTATCTAGGCCACGAAGCTCCTTTCAAATAATAATAATCTCAGGACAATTCACACAGCGCTATCTAGACCCAAGTTAAGCTAGCTAAAGCTTGTGTTATGGGTACTAGATAACTGATACAAATACAAAGATATTTTTTTTAGTAAAAACATACATATTATACATATAAAATATCCAGACCGATACAAACAATCATACTTACTCATGAATACAAATGTTTGTGTTGTGCAAGGAATCGAACCCGCGACCATGGGAAGTAGGGTGTGCTACACGAGGCCGTACTTTAAATCTCCACGATGGAAACTATATAGAAAAGTTAACGTAAAGAAACGGTACTCGCGATGTCTGTGAACAGTTTACACATAATCTTAAACAAGAAGATCTTGAAGAGATTTATGTTCAGCGGTGTAGCCACTATCTTGGGTATTAAAGCCGAGCTCGCCTCATATAAACAGCTTATGAGATAAAATATTCCGTTAGATTCTCTTCGCTGCTGTTAATAATATTGAGTACTAATACCTCACTTGGGAGGGAGGGAAGAGGCATCATGACCCCATTACCAGCAATGTACCATATCGGTTGACCTCCAAGCGGTTTCCCCTGGAAACCATCCTGATAAATTCCTGGTGAATTTGTCACGATGGGCTAACTAACCTGACCTCATGCTCGTCTTATTATCCTCCTCTAGTGCCCCGCCAGCGTAAACCGTTAGCAGAGGCGGGCACCATTTCATTATCATCCATGAAAAAAAAATAATGTAGCACAAACATATAGACTTTTTTACACATATAGACAACTTAAAAAAACAATCGGTTAAGTATTTCTTTAGTTTATCCATTACAGACAAAAAGTAAAATTTCTTCTCTTTATACTATTAACTATCTACTCGCCCTGGCTTTGCCCGGGTGTACATGTATTATATATATAAACCTTCCTTAAGAATTACTCTATTTATCAAAAAAAAAGGCTTTAAAATCCGTTGCGTAGTTTTAAAGATTTAAGCATACATAGGAACGGACAGACAGCGACAGATACTTTATTTTATACTATGTAATGATATACTTGGAGTTTATTAAATGTAAGTGCAAAAGGCGTGCATCCGAGCGAAGCCGGGGTCTTAGTTACCATAATACAAACCAAGAAAAACACCGTAGTACGGTGCCACTGGGACGTTTCGTGTGCTTTCTAATTATACTTTCAGTTGTTTAAGTAGTTTGCGCTGATCTCAAGTGTATTTGAACTTTTCAAGGTGACAGCACAGCCGGTCGTGTTTTAATTATTCAGAAACCAATTTACTCGGCGCCTTGTTTTGTGGTGTACAACTTTTGGGAAGAAACCACAGCGCTGCGTACATCCGAGTACATTTTATTCGGATCTTTAACTAATTTTGCTTATACATCCCGGTGGAATGTATTTGATTGATATATTCGTTTTAAGAAATTAATTTTAGGGTATAGAATCAAACAGCTAAATGCAAACCCTTATGGTGATGAGAGATGTAGGGGGTCTCCCCCTGGTACTAATGACCTCTCAATCTCTCGATTGAGAGGTCATTAGTACCAACCTCTCTACTACTATTCATCTCCGCGATCGCCCTTGGTTGAATTAAAGTATGATTTTCAGGAGAAAATGTCACAATAGCGCCTGCGTTATTTCATAATCACTCAATAAAAGGCCCTTACGGCGATTGTCCGTTCATCTAGTCGGAGGATAGTCGTCATCGTCATAGCTTTGTATTATATTCTTTTATTTTCAAAAACAACTAATGCAATATTTTTATAATTTGGTTTTATATATTTGTTAACTGTCTTATAATAGAAATAAATATATTTTTTAAAACGATTCACGAGAACTAACTATTTAAGTCCTTATTCAAATAAACGCAACGCACACGTGACACCCCTGATATTTTAAGTGTCCGTAGGCTGCGGTGACCGTTTACCATCAGTTTGTTTGCCATCTATATAGTATAAAAAAATCTATAATACATTATCTGTTCTGAACCCTTAGTGTAAAACAACGTTTTTGATTGGATGGAAAAATGAAAATCGGCTAAGTGAGAGAGAGTACTTAGCCGATTTTCATTTTTCCATCCAATTGACTCTACTACCATGAACAAAAATGTAAATAAAATTTTGATAATACCTTAAAAAGGTGAAACTGATCGGAAAGTTTAGGGAAGGATTTAGTAGGCGTATTTGTGTATATATTTCAGTAATATATTTTTTCAATGTTAAAAGGTAAGGATCTCGATTCATTGTATTTCTATGTGCTTATTACGCAATACCTATATGAATTGAATACATTTATTTCAATGTATACAATTATTTTGTATAATTATACTAGTTGTTTAATTATCTTTTTGGTATGTTTACAATATTTGTAAGAAATTGTTTTACACTTTTTTATTTATAAATTCATTAACATTTTATTCAAATTATTGTATTAAATTATGATGAGATAAATATTAGACGTATTTATAGTGTCAGTTTATGGTTGAATAAAATATACTTATATGTATATGATATTATTATGTTTTCATCTTTTATGTTATATAATTTTCATATTTGTTTTTATTGCTAATATTGTGCATACAAATGCTAGGGGTAGACTTAGTAAATGTCGTTTACGTGGTTAGTGGTCTTCTTGGTAAACTGAGTTTCGGTTGAGGGTTGAAATATGGTAGTGACATTAGATAGATGATTTTTTTTTTCATTATGTTAAAGGCACAAGTAACGTGTAACGGAGACATAACATCTTATTGCTGGCAACGCACCAGATGTATTACGGACATTATATCTATGGCTCACTTCATATATATAGGTAACAGTTGCCACTTACAATCATGTGTCAGTCAGCTTATATACATAAAAAAAAGGTTAAGAACGATTAAGAAAACACAGGTGAAAGTAATAATATTGTTAACAAGTTGCCAGTTGATTTTATACAATTTGCAAACTATATATAACTGTTCAATTACAAGTTTTATTCTCCATGGACTGGCATATACTGTATTGTGGTATACAAACGAAGTTTCTAAGCACCTAGCCTTACTTGAACATGACTTAAGTTGAAAGTACGAAAGCAGATCACTTTGCTAAGTGTACTTTTAGTTTTCTCTCGGATTTCTGCATTTAAGTATCGAAACTGTAAATTTGTTGGAGTGTTGTGAAAAGATTTGCTTCATTGATAAATAGTTTAGCTGTACGACTGAAATCTTGATTTTAAGTAGAACGAAATATATAAGTATTAAGTACATAGATTCCAGATTAGCTAGATTTTATCAATCTGTTATATATAATGTTATTACATTCTTTATTATTATGAAGGATAATATTATAACTTTGTAGGAGCTGCTAAGTTCTCGGTACAGCTGGTAAGTGGTAACTGTTGCTTTATTCACGAACAGTACTGCGGACATCACGTTATCATATGTCACTTGTGGTACTACTAATGCATTAATCTGTAATTTCTCTGCCTTATTACACCTTGAAGGGTGAAATAAGGCAATTACCGGTGAAAACAGTAGAGACAGAGATACCTACGCCAACCACTTTATATAAAGTTTATTTTATCAGTTTATATATGCATATTACAAAGAAAATGGACCCTACCCTATTTTACAATAATAATAATAATAACTCTGAACAACCTACACAGCGTTAACCAGTGTCAAGTTAAGCAGAGCGTGTGTTATGTGTACTAGACTACTGATAGAAATACATAGATATATATTCTGTCTTATAAATACATATGTAATATACACAGAAAACACCAAGACTGATACAAACAAATTTACTCATGTGAAAGGCATTGAACCCGCGACCATTGGAAGTAACGTGGTGTGCTAGATCACCGAGGTCTTCAAACAATACTTTCGATTCTTATAATAATATTTTTATACAATAGTAGAATAGAAACTTGCATACGGGCCATGTATATCTCCTTCATTTACTAGAGATTATACTAAGATAAAAGAAAAGAGCCACTGTTTCCTTCAAATTAAGAGAATCCCTAAAGGCCACTAAGTAGTCTTATGGGAGTTACTTAATTATGTGTCGGCATTTGTTATATTGTTTTCTTTTTGTTATTAGGGTATTTAACCCTATATTTCAAGCATTACTTAACACTAGAAACTTATTGCCACGCGGTACCATATTGTGGAATCATCTTCCAGCAATGGTATTTCTGAAACGATACGATGTTGAAACCAAGAAAAGAACTTATTGCTTCTTAAAAGGCCGGCAACTACTTACTTTTTTTTCTTCTTAAAAATATTATAATCAGTATATTTTTAAAGTTCCGTTTTACATTAAATTGATTAATAGAACAACAGTCATGTTGCTCAATTTTCTTAGTTGAAATTACAAGTACCAGATAAAAACATGGGAACTATTCAATAGAAATTATATTAATGTCATATATATTAGAATATATGACAGATAGAATTCTGACTATTTATATTTCTTTTTATAATCTTAGGAATATATTGTTTACAGTTAGTTAATTTTGAAAGTTGTAGATTAACAAAATAAACATACCATCACGACTATATTCCCGGAAGGAGTAGTTAGAGATTGCTAACGATTAATGAATGTATGTTATATTACAAATCGAACATGGAACAACGAAGTGAATTTTTCGAGAAATTATTTAGTGGAATAGCGGTTTCACCCCAATATAGATAGGATACAATGATAAGATTCAGGCATTTTATGTATTACTAGCTGGCCCATTCAACTTCGTCTGCGTGACACTTACTTGACATTTATCAATATATTTTGCCCAATTTACATACTATCTTTTTAAATTATAGCCTACTAGCAGTGGCAGCGATTTCACCCGCTTTAAATTTCAATAAAAAATATAGCCTATGTGTTATTCTAATTTATAAGTAAAGTTTCATCAAAATCCGTTAAGTAGTTTTTGCGTGAAAGAGTAACAAACATCCATACTTCGTTCGCGTTTATATATAATAAACTCGAAAGTTTGTAAGTGTATTATGATGTATATACTACATTACTATAAAATATCATAAAAATCGGTTCAGTACTTTTTGCGTAAAAGAGTAACAAACATCTATCCATACTCATAAACTTTCGCGTTTGTAATATTAATAAGATTTCAGATTACGATGTCAGGAAGAAAGAAATAGTATTTTGTTAACATCCATACCATTTCCTCAACTTTCATGTCCACATTGAACTTCACTCGTTAATTTATGCGCTAACAAACCTAGATTCATATAAATAAACTGAAATTCATTAGTGGAAATGAGACGATATTTTCTTAAGGATTGCTCTCCGGCCCGAGACTTTAATCTTTAGCCCTTTTCACTAATGTTCTGACATTGTCGAAATTAAATTTAAGAGAAAGTGCGTTGTAATTCTGATTTAATAATATTAAATCAATATTTTAAGAATGTAGCTAGAATTAAACACGTTCTGTGCGATATATTAAATTATACTAAGCAAACCTAATTACAATAGGATTCTTTAAATGATAAATGTGTATGGCGATACTTATTAATGAAAGGTGCGATCTACACATATATCTGGATGGCATTGTGTGAATTGTTCTGATATTATTTATTAAATGTGACGTCACACGTATTACTTGATTTTTTATGCTCCCCGCATCCTTGTCACAGATGGTCACATTTGTCATACACACACAGGTATCATAATTGCTTTTTAGGTATTCGAGCGTGTTACAATTGTGTAAAAATATAATACCAATTCAAATAAAAAAAAAACAAAAAAAAAAGACAAATCAAAATTTCTTATAACATCTGACCCTGTTTCAATAGCGCAAGTAAACATTCCTCTACGTTCCCGATCTATATAGCTGGTCATTCGATTTAATACCAATTCCGCTATAACACTTACAAAGGCAAAATGATTGACCTCCTTCTCCAGTAAAGGTACGGAAGGGCAATCTTTGAAGTGGCTCGTCCATTATATCATGACCTCTATAACTTTCGAAGAACTGCCCATAAACGAGCCTCCAAGAAAACTGCTTAGAAGCGATTTTTTACCTTTTTATGTGCGAAGATACAAGTGATACTGGGGAATAATATGTTTTTCCTCAACTGTAATCTTCAGGAAATTGTGAACGTGAGCGTGGTAGAAATATTAAGACTCAGCCCCTCTCGTGTGAAGCAGCCTTACTGTAAGGTAACAATCCAATTGTAATAGGATTGTTGTATTGAAGAATAAAAGCTGGAAGTATCAAGAAGCAACGGATAGGGAGTGATCTATTTTTAACACAACTTTGTATGGTGTTTAAGTATGAACAAGTTTTAAAGGTTAACATGTGACGGACGTCTTCAAATACCAAACATAGAAGCATAAATCCTTAATCACGAGGTATAGTAACGCTTGAAGTCTGAATGTATTCTTCATGTGTACATTTGTAGTGGATTTTCTAGTTACATTATAGAAAACTGCCGGTAGTAATTTCCCTATGATATTCTCTTCATTGTTCATCATTATATATCAATATTAAAAAAAAACAATTGGGTACTATTTATCTTGTTGCTTTCCAAAGTCTGCCTGAGATTAACTTTCCTTGGCTTGCTCTCTTTTTGCAGATACTCTGTCATGTTTGCCATGTGATGACATCTGACTTACCACAATACATATGTATTTATTATTCTTATAAGTATTATTATACATTTGTAAGTTACTACTTCTAATTTACATTTACATTTTAGACATGATATGCAATCAAGCAAACAGGATTATACAAACTTCATTCAGAGTTGTAAAAAATTATTCATCCAGATCTTTGTACAACTTATTGGCAAGTTATAAGTTTGAATATTTATAACTAACTTAGACAACGAAGTTTCTCATTGCCATTAAATGAGTTAGGTGTGTAATTTGACCTATTTAGTGATCTACCATAGCTATATGTACCCAAATTAAAACTAAAAATAGTTTTATAACCATGAAAAAATCAAAATACATTGAATATTAGTCAATATGTCGTGTAATATATTATACCGAGCACTATTAATTTGATAACCTTTTGACGCACCTTTTTAAATATAAATAATATTTATGAATACAGAAATACTCCCAGAAAAAAAGTATGAATAAAAATATTTCTGGTAAAAAGACTAATCTATATATTTACTTTTTGTTGCCTGAAAAATTGGCAAGGCTTGCCATCGTTTTTTATCACGAATTGTTTTTGATGGTACATTATATCATAGCTGATAATAACTGTTACTCGCAGCTTTGATCCCATAGAACCTTTTGAAATAAATTTGTGGAAGAGTACAAGTGTCCTTATCTAAAAAATCCTTGTCTGGGAGTATAGAAATAATTTGCTTTTTCGTTAGAAAATACGGAAACCCAGTGGGCACTTGAAAGTAAATGGATATTCGTGAAAAATATTTATTCAAAGCGCTTAAGCTTTATATAATTTGACTTTAATAAAGACAAAATGAAAATAATATTTTGCATGTCGATGACAGCTTCTGTTTTAAAACTAATTTGGAAAAACAAAACCACAATCACAATGTCGAGCATTCGAGAAATCAAATTGAAATATAAGTCAACAGACATGAATTGTAATCAGTGTTGTCAGATGACCGTCTTACTTTTATCCCAAAATTTTCAGAAAATTGTCCTAAACTCAGATTTTGACAAAAAAATCCATAAGATATAAAGTCTGTATCACTAACGTAATATACAAAATGTGATGAATTTAATACTTGTCTTTTTTAGCTCAGTCTTATAAAACTACTCACTCTATTGTTTCTCCCAAACCCAATTGTCCATCTCACCAAATTATCTATTCTCACAATAAGCCTCACAAACTGGAGAGATTCACTCAATCTGACTTCACTGATTGTGGTACAAAGAAACTTAACAAAGTGTTTATAAATGGAATCGGGAGTATTTCTGAGTTCTTTTGTAATTAACATTTTGTTTTTTTAACTGGCCAGATCTCTTCCGAGTCACGACCTCTTTCTCATGGGACGTTAAAAAATATATAAAAGCCAAGCGTGATACATTATTGATACGTTTGGCCAACATTCGACCGAATTTTAGCCTGTTTCTACGTGGGTAGAATAGCAACGGGCTTGGGCGGGAGATCATGCCAGGAGAGGCCTTTAAGTTAACATTGGCGAGTTAAATGAGATTACCGGTCTGTCTTATATCTGACAATAACTAAAACGATTATTATCTTGTTTTATATATTACATATAGGTAGCTACCTACCTATATATTGATTCTTTCCTGTTTTATAAACAAATATATTTACTATAATGCTTTTAAGAATATTGTTTAGTACTAAGTTCTGTTTGCGAAACAGGCCGTGTGGTAAACAATGATTTGGTTAAAATGTAACTTAGATCTATTTTTAATTTTTTCATAGTGATATATTGTATGAACAAACTCACTTTTATATTTATAAATTAATTTAAGAATACACAAGAAATCAACTATAGCAGCAATACAAAATCTAATTTGTTAATACTAATATTATGTTAATATTAATTAACAAAGGTATGTTTGTCTCTCGGTTTATTATTTTCATATGGCTTCGCATAACTAAATGAAATTTAATAATAATTGACTTGAAGATATATTGTATCACGAGGACATACTATAAATTACAGAAAAATAGATATAAGATGAAGTTGAAAATAACAGAGACAACATGTAGTAAGGATGCAAGACCCATAGGACATGCATATGAAATACTTACTATGGGAACCTAGCTAAGCATCGTAATTGGGCTATTAATAAATTTTAAATTTTATTGAATAATATCTTAAATCAACAGCAATTTCTACAGTAATTTTAGAAAGTATAAATGTTATTTAGTTTGCAGTTCATAAATCTTTGAATAGGGTTTTAAATTCAAATTCCCCCAGTAAAAAGAGCAGTGGTAATTCATCGAATATACAAATAATTACAGAAATTTATGAAAGCTTAAATACATGTTTGTGTATTAATTATCTACATATAATTTATTTATAAAATCTAACATATATTTAAATATAATATATTATTCTAAATTATTCAATAATACATGTATATATCTTCTTTATATATAAAAATGAATCCCTATTATGCTTAGTCACGAGATAATCCGCGTACGACTCAACCGATTTCATTCGTCTTTTTTATTGTTTTCTGATACCAATTTCGTAAATGGTTCTTAAGAACCGCAAAATTAAGAAAATTGCGCATGAAATTGGAAATTTCAGAGAAGTTAACGACTATTCTAAATTTCCGCGTTTGACAATTCGTACCTTTGATGAAAGAATAACCCTGGGTAATTCACACAGCGCCAACTAGTCCCAAGCACTGCTGCGCAGACAGACTAGATAGTAATCCTGCATAACTTGTGTTATAGGGCAACTGATATAAATGCATAATACGAGTATATATAGACAACACCTAAAGCAATACTAACAATCATACTCATTATCAGAAGCTCTGAATTCGTATGATTTATTAGCGAAACATATTGTAAATAACCAAATAAAATAATAAATAATTGTATGTATATTTACATTCTAAGTATTAACTAATGTATATAAAATATAATACAATATATATTTATTTATTTCGTAACTTAGCATCACCTACAGAGGCAGACATTAAACAATTAAACTCTCCATATCAAATCGCGGCTGAAGTAGTTAATGTTATCATCCAACAAAAAATGAGATAATAAACACAATAGAGAGACAAATAAAATTTATAAAAAAAACAACCAAACTCAGGAATACAAATGTGTCCACCGTGTGAAGAACCAAGAACATCGGGTGTAAGCCAGTGTGTTAAAGCGCTAGCCTTCAGAGATAACGGACAACTCTGTGGGTCAGCTATCATATGTGTATAGTTAGGAAAGATTTCACTTTTAGCTTGTAGGTAATAAAGTCAAAAAAATACTTGAGCGTCTTTGTTAATATTTCGCATACCGAAAATATGACCTTTATTTTATGTTCAGTTGAGCTTTATCTTATAATAATGGCACCTTTACTATTGTTATCCTGGATAAGTTACTAAGAGCTACTGTATACTATTACACTCTTCATACACATTCACACTATATCGTATTTAATATATAGTTATACAATACTCATACAATATTTAGCAATACTTAACATGCTCATGCAACGTTGCAGACCTATCTCTCAGTTTCAGTTCTTTGTTGGTTTGCTTTCACCGTTACTATAGAAGGTCAGTTATAAACATCACCAATTTTTTTTAGGTATTACCCAATGTCTGGAGGATAAGTATTAAACTATGAGGACAAGATACTAACTCAAATTAATGACTACTAGCCGACCCGCACAACTTGATCTGCTTCACACTTACTTGACATTTATCATTATATTTCACCCAATCAATATCTTACTGAATTATAGCCTATGTGTTATTTTGATGTTTAAGCTATATTACTGTAAAGTTTTATCAAAATCCGTTCAGCAGTTTTGTCATTCCATACTCACAAACTTTCACTTTTATAATATTATTAAGATAATATTTCATGTATTATTAATTATTTTTTATAGTATAAATCAATTATGTTTGTAGATCTATTTGTACGTATGTCTCTGTTATACCGTTCAACGGCGAAGAAAATTTATTCTGTCACAAACACTCTCTAGCTGTGACACTGTGGATCCTGTTAACTGAACTTAATGACTGGGCATTCGGCTCATTAATTTGACTGCCCCTTTTATGCCCCGCCTTTTTGTAGGACATTCATTACTTCCCCTCTTTTCGGTTTCAACACTGAATGCGTGGTTTTTTTTAATAAATTATCCAGGTGCACGCTAAGGTATAATAGAATGTGATTCAAGGTTTTGACTTTTTAAATATTTTTAAGGAAAATGACGGCGTATCTTAAAGTAGCATTTATTTAGGTGGAATTAATACGTAATAAATTGTGGAATAAAATATTCGTCATTTTAGTTAA
The DNA here is from genome assembly GCF_030625045.1 of Achroia grisella. Lineage (NCBI taxonomy): Eukaryota > Metazoa > Arthropoda > Insecta > Lepidoptera > Pyralidae > Achroia > Achroia grisella. The sequence continues at coordinate 2,579,893 of NW_026712999.1, forward strand.
GAAACAGGTTTTAAAAGTTTATGATTTCATTTTTCTCTTTGCATATATCTAACTAAATCGTAAAATCATAACGAGACGATAACTGACTTTTCGTCTGTTTATCTGTTGTACAAAAGAATGGAAAAAATAAGTGGCTCAAGTGAAAAAAATAATGGCAAATAAAAATATTTTTTTTAAATAAACTTTTATTGAACATGTTGTTAAATATGAAATATATATTTCTATATAATTTTCCAATATATTATATTACCTATATGCTTTAATATGTGTTAATAGATCTAGAGTGATGAATGATTTAGTCACACGATTCATTCTCGCATAATGCAATCATTATTTGTATTGTTCTGAGTTTTTTCTACGCCTATTAAGTCAGTATTTAAAAAAAAACAATCTAAGTAATTGTGTACTAAGCATTTCTATTAGTTTTTTATTAATAATAATCATAGTTTATATTAAGACTAAACAAAAATATTTAATATATTTTTTATTCTTTTATAAATACATATAATATTTCATTTCATATCGCAGAATAAATATGCTCTATGGTTTCATTTCCATGTACAGACAACCTACACATGTTACGTACATGTCTTTCGTTTTACAATTCTTTTGCAAAAGCCAGCTTTGATTTATTTAGTGTGCATTTTGTGCCAGTGTTTAGATTTACCACGAACAAATTGTTGCCATTTTTGTAGTATGTTAAGAGAAAACTGCCAGCATTTACGATACATAATTTGAATACATTTAGTTTTTACTTGAAGGAGTACGTAGAGATCTGACTATCATTAGAAATTACCTACCGTCCTGTATTCAAATAGGTGTAGTCACGAAAATGTGATCGTATTAAACTATTTAATATTGGGAGGGAAGTTTTTAGCCGCTTATGAAGTCAAGTTTTTGTATTACTTTTTTTACTACCATCCCATTGAGTATACAGATACAATTGAGAGAAACTGGCAAGATATTCAACTGATTTTCTTATCTCCGAACTTCTCACTTTAACAGAGTAAATAGTGGTATACAAATAAATAACGTAAAATAACAGACAAATAGGAATATATTTGTAAACAAAATAAAATTATATAAAAACATTTTTATTGTATTGGATAATATGGATATTTTACTTGAAAGCAGACAAGAGGACAAAAACATATATACATACAGCGCTCTGCGAGTTCAATACAATAATGTTTTCAGAATGTTGTTGCGTTTGCCGCGTTTTTGTAGTGCATCCACAATGTTTGCAGGAGCATCAACAGACGACCTGTATGCCATCAGACGCAAACGGATCGCTTCTCTATTGCACAGACTGCGGGGCAGCAGTAACAGCATTCTGAAAATGCTGTGCAATAAATTTGACAGCCCAATACTTTGTTTTTGGACCCAAATTGTTACGGGGGCCCTTAAAGGATAATATGTAATTTTAGATATACTAACATAGGCTAAGTACAATTGTTACTAACAAATTGGATCTCTGTTATCTGAATAAATAAATTTAAATAAATAAATAAAAAACACTCTTTAAAAATATACAAACGTCGTGTGCCAATCGTGTGCCATACCAGTCATTCTGATCATTAATTGCAAACCTCGTTCTAACAAATATTTCTTTTAACTTTTGTCAACAATTAGATCCACGAATACACAGTTTTTGATTGATGTGTTGTGCCAATATTTTATTGAAATATTTGAATAGGCAGTTTAGACATAAAAGCGAAAAATATGATTTTTCATATTTTTTCCTAGAATTTTTCCAATTTTTCTCTGTATAAAATTCACGGGCACAGTGAATTTTTATTAAAGGGAATAACCGATATGCTCCAGCCGTTCTTTAGTTTTGCGGATTTCACACATTCAGATATAAGTATATATTTTAATATGGATTACACAGTAATACCCAACATATGTGTGTGTGAGGTGCGTGAATGTGATTGTTGATTCTATTAAAAAAACACCAAAATTGTGATGAAATTGTAATTATATATTTTTATAATAATTTCGATATAATAAAGTAATGTAACAATATTGTCGAGAAGAATATAAGGCAAAAGATAACCGTATTATTCAATATTTCTTAAACAGGTTTTAATAATTATTTTTGGAGAAGTTAAGAAGTTAAGAAGTTTAAGATAGCGACTTATATTGTAAGGACAGTAAACTTTAAAATCGATCGATGATTGATGTATTTAAGTATATTCAACGTGCGGATAGATTTTATCACGATATTTATCTTTATACATATCTCGTAGAAGAAGATGAAGAAATCAGCTAGTTTTTATTAAATTTATGGGCTTTGTTGTATAGTGGTTTAGCATACCATCTTTCTTCCAATGGTCGCGGGTTCGATTTCGATACAAGAAATTTTATTCATGAGTATAATTTATTTGTATAGGTATGGATGTCGTCTATTATGTCAATATTATAAAAATGTATTTATGTATTTCTTATCGGTTATCTAATATTCATAACAGAAGCTCTGATTAGTTTGGGACTGGTTGGCGCTGTGTGAATTCACACTGGGCAATTGTTCAGTGATATTATTATTTTAAAAGAGAAATAAGAGGTTATTATTAGAAATTACTTGTTTGCAACCGGTTTGCACGTAGCAAAGAAATGTAGCTATTGTTCAAAATAACATTAAATTTCAACCGGGTCGGCAGAAATATCAAAAGTGAGCGAGACTAATGAATAATAAATAAAACCTCCCAGGTGTTTTCAATTCGTTGTTCAATTTGTGAAATAAATTGTGGCTTTTCGTGTCTTTGAAATATATATCTATTTACTTATATTTGGGAATTTATATTATGTATTAAATTTATAACTTTGCTTAAAAATACAAGTAGTATTTTTAAGCCTCTCGTTATTTACTTATTTTATAGTGTATAATCTAACATGATCAACTATATTATATGCTTAATAAAAACGCGCGGTATGAATTCTGAAAACGAATGAATAAAGAGTATTTTTTTGGCGTTTTGTACTTGGTTAAACGCACAACGGCCTAGATGAGAGGCCAAATACGGAGACTTGAGTCCACATTAGATTACAAAACATGATTACTATTTGTACTGATTTTTTTTAACTTTATGTACAAAGGGTATAAAAATAATTTCCGTTACTATTGAATGTTCATATCTCAATATAGTTACAGTTCACTACTAGGTAGGCCGGAAACTAGTTTCCTATTTTGGCTAAGTAAAAAAAAACATTATTGAAATACAATAATGCTGATAGGTTCTCGCACTATGTCCAAACGTAGCGGAATGAAGTAGACAAATTGCGCAGGCCGACATCCCTTAGTCACGGGTAATCCAGGCCGACCGCCGGGGAATGGGCCGATGAGAAAAATAGCTCCCATTGTAGATTCGCAGAATTAATTCCGTGGCTTGTCGGAACTTTGTCGCTAGTATGCATATTTATGAAGTAATCTATTGGTTTAAGATATCCTATTGTATAAAGTTAAATTATGTAGGTGTAAAGATTGTACGTGTACGTGGAAAGATTGTTTTTTTAAGTAATGTTTAATAAATAATACCCTGGACAATTAACAGAGCGCCATCTAGTCCCATTGTAAGCAGAGCTTCTGTTAGGAGTACTAGACAACTGACATAAATACTTAGAAATATATTTTTTTGCAAATACAGACATAATATAGATAGAAAGCACCCAGACCGATACCAACAATTATACTCATGAATATAAATGCTTGCATGGTGCGAGGATTCGAACCCACAACATCGGAAAAGCGATGTGCTAAATCGCTACACCACCGAGGCCATCAATAATGTTAAGATATATATAATATAATGACTAAGATACGGTAGATTATATTTTTAGCGAATACCAAAAAACTTCGTTACAATTTAAATTTCTAACTGATTCTTCAAGCGATAGAGTTAGAGTTTCCCTCTGTGACACACGATGGACTCGGTACTTTGAATGTTAAAAAGTTCGTCTCCCCGATATCAAACTACTATTCTGAGAAAGGCAGTCAGATCACTCCCTGCCACGTTGGATTCTAATTTGACAATTGACACTTATTCCATCTTGGATAACGCTCTTACGGCATATTTATTATATATTTAAAGTATTTTTATGTTAAAAATAAATATCGTGTTCTACCATAATTATACCTGTCCCAAAAAGAGGTAAGTCGTTACTAAAATATTCCTGTCCGTAACTTAATCATAATGCCTTTCATTACTATTAAACAGATCAAAAAGCCTATTACGCTTCTTAGGATGGTTTTTCATTTGACATAAGCTTATAATATTAAATTTATACCTGTATTAAATAATAAAATATAAATTATTAGTAATAAGGCTTAGTTTTGTATTGCCAATAACCTAAATAGCGGCTTAGTGTGGACAGCGATGAACATTCCAAGCTTTACAATTTCACACATATTTCTATTCACAAACAATTATTCCATGTTTTTTGATAAATAAACCTTGTCAAATGTTGAATCTGTGTACCTGAAACGAGTTTGAATGGCCAGCAATTAATTTTAAAATCACATAAATACACAACATAATAAAGGACGTTCACTTTGCTGTACATAACTTAAACGCCCTACATTATGCCTCCTCAGTCTATCTCCACATTTACATACAAGGTTAAATGGATTCATAAATTAATGAACATGACTCTTAATACTCGGACTTTAAGGTCTAGAATGTAACTAGTGGCAAGAAAAACAGTGTATGTCAACTGCGCTTAAAAAACCACGTTCATTTGTCAGCGGCAGATGCAGTCGTATCAGGCAAGGAGCCACAGAAATAGCGTATAAATAAGAAGTTAATAAAGACAAATAAAAATGATATTTTTTGTGAGTCCTTCTCACACTCGCCCCGTCTCATTTATATAATTTTATCTCTCCTGTCCACGAAACACTTCAGTTGTTTTAAATAAGGGTACCAAAGTATTCGTAGTAAATATTGAAAATGGCCATAGATGGTCTTTACAGCTTCACCGGACGTTAGTGGGCGAATGCAGATGTCACTCCAAACCCGCGGAAGGACTTGTGGAGCGGCTGAAGACTAATGCCCGCCTGACGTATACGACTTTAATCTGAGGGCATCGCTAGGGTTTCGAACTTCGGCTCAGGACGTCGTAATTTCGATCCCTGTTTGAATTGTATGGGGAATTCATCGGAGAGGACTCCAGTTAGCTTGTGACTATTAGCACAAACTAATTGTAACGTCGAGAGATGTAAATATTGTTATTTATTATAAGATTATTCATGTTAAGACCTGACTTCTTATTAATAAGCTATATTAATAACAAATAATCTCTTTTAGAATATTAAAAAATTAAAACAATTTCAAAACAGGTGAGACTTTTAAAGAAAAGGTCGAGATTTTTTTAACGGGACGTATATATAGAAGTTCTTAAATATATATATCTAAATGTATTTGTTATCAATTAGCGGCGTACTTTAGGTTATACTTTGAGTTGTTGTTTAACAATACAACTCGCAAGCACTAATAAACTAACTCATAGTATAACTACTATGAGTTGGTGTGCTTTGTACTATGAGTTAGTATGCTAGCTGTAAATAAGTTTTTTTAACATTGGTTATTTTTTATTTTCTTACATTAAAATATAACGATATTTTCTCTTTATAATCCGCCTATTCAGTTTCCATATCCATTTGCTTCTATGAGTCGAAAACAAATGTGCTGCTACAGCATTCAGTATAATTTAATCGCTTACTCTGTGCCCCCATGACGGCAGTCAGGTGATTGAGCGGTGTTCTTTGACACGGCCCGGGGGAAAAATTACGCGGGTTTTTGCGAGGAATCGTGCTGAGTGAGTATTATGGCATCATACGACTCTATGTCGTATGACGTTTGTAACTATATTATAGATGTCTTTGATTATACCTTTACGTGTTGGTATAGGATCACGTACTATATGGAACGTAACGTGCAATTTTTTTTAAATAGTGGGAATGGCAGGCTAACGGTGTATCTTTCCCGCGTCCCCGGCACTATCACGGCGAGGATAAATACCGTGGGGTTTTTAGTGAGTAGGAGTCTCACAGTACCCGTCAGAACCTCCACTGGTACCCCGCCAGCGTAAACCGTCAGCGCAGGCGGAAGCACCATTACCATCCCTTAAAAAAAACCCCTGAGACGGGGGAAAGGGGATTGTTAGTAACGTGGATTGATTATCTTATTGCTAGTAATGTACCATGTCAGGTTGACCTCCACGCGGTTCCCCCTGGAAACCATCGTGTTAAATTCCTGGTGAATTTGTCACGATGGGCTAACTGACCTGATCTCATGCTCATCTTATCATCCTCCACTGGTGCCCCGCCAGCGTAAACCGTTAGCGCGGACGGGTGCACCATTCCATTATTATCTATAAAAAAAAACCCCTGAGACAGATTGATAATTAAAAATATTGAAATATTTTATTCTTGTTCTGGTAACATATGAATGACGTAGTATTAATAGTTTTTAGGTATAAATAAAATAATGGCGTAGTAGTCTGTAGCCTGAATTCGTCTCCAAAGGCCGTATGTTAAAATTTTCCGCCATTTATATAAATACTTTGTGTTAAAATTTATATTTACGATGTACTCTCCGGTAAAACGAAATGTAGGCATGTCAAGTGTGCGTTTATGTGCTAACTATCTTATCTGGGATAGAATAGAATAGAACAGAAGATAATAAAAATATTTTATTATAATAAAACAAATACCATTTATCATAAATCAGTAAAAACAACCCTGTTAATTGCAACACGATTATAACACAATCGGAGACTAACAACTGGAAGTGAATGTATTAATTTTCTGCAGCCCACAACCCGCATAGACGTACAAAGAGATAGACAGATGAAAAAGGAGGGCCGAAAAAAACGGTCCATTTCCTTATTGTGTGATTTCTATACCCATTTGTCATTTCAGCTGTCGGTTGGATTTCGCCTCCTCACGCCCGGATGAATACATTATTCCTTGCTTTGTTGGTAACTGTGTGGATGAAAAAAAAATCAAATTGTTAACCGCGAATTAAATGCTCAGTGATTGGGTGGATTCCAAATTTGAGGGTGCGCAAGGGTTAGCCTACGCTTTCAGTTCGATGGTGTGGTAATGATAATTATTTTTAATAGAATTAATATCAACGTTTCCTTGTTAATCCCATCTTGGACGTTATTAATAATAAATAAATATAATAACTCCATGAAACAATAGACATTTCTGAATATTGTTAATAATGTATTTTTATACATATTTTCATATATTATTATTTGTTCTTCATTTCACTTATAAAATTGTACAATTTTAAGAGCTTAATGCCATGTGGATACAAATTATGTATATACACTCAATATAATAACAATAATTTTCAATAAAATTTAAAATAAAGATCTTGGTTTTATATCTATGGCGAGAGTAACAACGATAATCTAAACAATTTAATCAGGACAATTTAATTTGGAACCCACAAAAGTTTGCGGGGAGCGACGAAAACCATTTCATTTATCATATTGGGTCAATGGGAAAACTTCGGGAGTAACAAACAAGCAACATGAAGATAACAAAAGTGTGGACAAAATTATATCAACTTCCATCATTCTTACCTTAAACTTCCACTGGATCTTGGACCATTACTTATCTTGAAAATACTGTATATTATACTGACTACAAAGTTTTCTGCGTAGGTACCTCTTTTTCACTTGTTTCAGTCTTCCAAGCAACTTGCATTGTAAGATGTGTTTTCATTCACAGACAGGCGGTGGCCTGGCGGGACGGGTCTTTGGGCTCTCTACAATATGGTTGAGTGCAGTGATGGTTGGCTCGCCGGTATAGTCGTGAAGAGAGTGGTCGGCTCTGATATCTGTGACTGATTTATTTTGTTAGTCAAGTAACTATTCAGTTATTGTCTACTTACCTTTGTGGCAGTATGTATTCACACAAAATTTCTGAAAGTTTGGATTATTTTTATTAATTTTATTTCAATGAAGATTAATTCTATTAAAGTCTGAGAGGCATAGCAGTAAAATTACAGGGCATGGTTGCATGATGTCTAAGATATTAGAATGTAATTTTAGGCAGTACGTGTTAACATAATGTATGTGGCGCTGAACATGATATATACATGTTGGCGGTTATCACATCATATCAGGTAAGCATCAAGTACCAGTTAACTACATAAAAAAGTAATTCATACTTCAAACTCCAATAAAATCCTATTCTTCTAGATATTGAATACATTTTTTATATTACTAATCGGGTCTTAATACTAATAATTTTAAGGCAAATAAAGGTACGGGAGGTCATTGAAATTAAAACAAATATCATCTCATTTCAACAGAGAGGACGACGAGTTAAAATTATCTTCTGTGTAGAAACCAGTTAGTAAATAAATTCAAGCAAAGTTCAGTAGTATCAACAGTTAATAAGATACAGATACCATGAGTGCTATGTGTCGGGAACTTTCGTTGAACAATCTAGTGACGGTAGATGAAAAACTGCTAGCACCTATCTACATTGATATCGCTATTACTCCAGTCAGCTCGTGACCACGGCTAGTGCAACCTAGTCGAAACTAGAGAGGTACTTTACCTTATTATAACTTTATTTGCCATAAAATTATTCGCGTTAAGACCCGGTTAATAATAGAAATAAAGTATATTAAATATGAAAGTTTAAAAATAACCATTGTACATATATTTGTAGGTAGCGATCTAAAATTTAAGCAAACAGTTGCCTTAGAAAAATATTTGTCTCGCCAAGATTTTATATTCTCATTTTCTTTCTGAGCCCTTTCTGCGTATAATGGAAAATAAATTATGCGTGATTGATCACTTTTTCGTATTACTCGTATACAGTAATATAAAACCCAAAGTGCACAATAATATTGTTCGCATGTTTATAATATGAACAGTTTTGCTGATGGAAAATTCTATTCAATTTTCATGAAAAGGAAATTGAAATAAATATGACATTTTTATACGATTGGTACGGCAAACATGCCGTAAACAACATTTACTTCTTACATGACATCAAAAAGGAGTAGATTCGACCTTATAAGGAATAATAATTATTTTAAATGTTATATTTTAATGAGATACCATCATGAATATGGTAATTCGTATTTATACCTTGTAATTAGATCTTCATATTATAAATTGTCCAATAAATAATACCCTATTATAATTATACCTTTAGATAATTCCTGTATAAATACATAGATACGTTTTTTTGTAAATATATACATATTATACATAGAAAATATCCAGACAGACAAAAAAAAATCATACTCAGAAATAAAAATAATTGTACCGTGCGAGGAATCGAACCCGTGACCTTCGGAAGTAAAGCGGTGTGCTAAACCGCTAGACCCCCGAGGCCGCCAAATTGGCGAGACAAATTATATCTTGATCATTTCAATGTCATATCGATTAATTAATTTCATGATAATATAGTATTATCGTAATACGTATTAAGTTTGTTATCATTGAGTTTAATTATTATAAATCATACGTTCCATAATTAGTTGAATCCGTAATCCCCAGTTAAACGGGGCCGGCATTAAACTCCTTAAACTTAGCTAATTAAACTTCGGCCCACTTAGGCCCTCTGGTGTGCCGAGAACATACGCTGTTTATCTTAAAACCAAGCATTATCCCAAGTTATGAAGTTTCCTTACATTAGTATCCCTTAAGTTGTCTCCTTTTTATTGACTTGCCATCCAATACAGGTTACAGTTATTTTGGTATTTTTTTTTTATTTTAATTCTTATTTTCCTATTTTAATATTTAGGATACGGAGAGAAGAGAAAGCAGAGTGTGTGTGTGCAAAGTTTACAATGCTACGATATTACTACTGTTGACTGATGCACGGAAATAAGTAAATAATGATAATAAAAACCTCTGAACATTTCATGCAATTTCATCTAGTCCCAACATAACAGAACTTGTGTTATGGGTACTAGATAACTGATGTAACAGATTTTTTTTAATACATACGTAATATATATATGATGTACGTATTTAAAAAAAATCTGTATAAATTAAAAGAAAATACCCAGGCAAGCAGGCAGGCAGGATACAAACAATTGTACTCATGGATACAAATATTTGTGTCATGCGAGGAATCGAACTTGTAACAATCGTAAGTAAAGCGGTATGCTAAACCGCTAGATCACCGATGCAATCGTTAATTGATATGTTAATTATCTAGTACTTTTTAGTATTACAGATATAATTAACTACCTATATGTCTTTGTTTTGTTTACAACAACTTAATTGTTAATTTGGGACATAATCTGTCTTTTTAGAAAATTTTAGGAGGATATTATAATATTACTAGCTGACCGCCAGACTGTCTGTGATCTGTTATATAAATTAATGTAGATCTTAAAAAAGTACTCAAGATCGCGCGGAATCAATTCCAAGTAAGTGATTCAATATTTTTCCTCACGAGTGTAATAAATATAAAAAATGTAACTAAAAATAAAAAAAAATGTGGAGGGACTATCCTTATCACTTACGGGTATGAAAAATACTTTACGTTCTATTCTCAGATCTACTAAATATACATACAATAAGTATCGGTCAAGCGTTTCCGAGAAGTTTTGTTACAAACACTGAGGTGAGGATTTTGTATATTATTATTGTAATATCGGTGGAATTACATATAAAACTTATACTATATATACTTACGTATATGAATTTCAAATATTGATCAACCCAGATATTAAACTTTATACTCCTATCAAAGTTATAAAACAGAATGGTTCGCATTATAAACAATTTGGTAATGAAACTCGTAACACTTAACATGTTCCAGTTAAATATTTTAATTTTAACTTTTCCACTCCATTATTTAAGTTCCAAATAAGTTACTTGTTGTTCTCTGGTTTATACCTTTAACAGGATATTATGGAGAAACGAGAAACGTTGCGACACATTAGTTTAATAGCGCAATTTTTTTTTATTGTACAAGAACTGGAAACAAAGTCATGGGCCACGTTATATGGAGCAACTGTATCCTATATACGTACATGAACAACACCACGGATATCAGCTTATCATCCGATGTCAGTGGAACCTCTCATATGTAGCTATTTCGAAATGCTAAGATTTTTTTAAATCTTAGATTCATTTGGGAACTTTTATCATAATATGATAATATCAGTCCCAACGTATCTTAAATGTAAATTGAAATTACATGCAATTTCAAATATAAACCTCATAAATTGTAATCTAGTCATACAATCGCCATTTTATTATTACATACTTTATATTATAATAATAAACTTAGTACACATTGCCACTTAATTCCAAGTTAAGCAGAGCTTGTGATGTGGGTACTAGACAACTGATATAATTAGTATTTTTTTTGTAAATACATACATAATATACATAGGTTAGTTCTATCTCCATTGAACTTATAGGGGAGATAAGGGATCTTGCTGACTTATATAAATCCATGAGTTCAATGAAACATTTTCTCTTGTGATTTTCTTTGTGATAGTACTCATAAAACTGATAGTAATATATGCAGATTCTTTAATATCTCTTACCTATACGTAATTATTTATAAAAATGAATATTCACAGAGATAGACTGCAAAAAGTTATTTGTGTGGTTGTCTTAGTCTCACCTAATTAAGCCGCCGCACTTCGCTTGTATGATGCGATTAGGCAGTGAAAATACTGGATAAAGGTATAATATCGTAGTCGTACCACAGATAACATAATATTACATAGTCGTACAAAATATTCTTATAATATTACTTTTATTCTATTCATAAATGTATAATTATGAGTAAATGTATAGTAATTGATTATGTATTATAGTATATGATTTGAAGCATGTTTCATGTTCGGAATGTTATTTGGTGCTTGAAACAGTAAGTCCATTTTCTAAATTGGCTCAACTAGGAATCGAGGTTAGACCTCATTTAGGTACGGGAATGTTTCTTACTGTTAAGTAAAAATGTTTTGGTGTATTTCCGTTCTTTCTATATGTCTACTGATATATTGTATTGTTAGGTATGTAGGTATTTGCTTTATATATCGCAATTTTTATTAATACATTTTAATGTATTTTATAATTCTGATATATTCTTATAGGTATTTATAAGATAAATAATAATTATCATTATTACTATTATTTTGTCGTTTAATTATATTTTTGTGACTCTATTGTGTATATGGATCACAAATGTAAATCTATTGTGTCAAATTTTCCACATAGAAAAGGTGTACCATCTGTAAGTATGGAATTTTTAAATTATTATGAGTGATTACTCTTCTTAATTAAGTGCTACGATATCGTGGGACCTATCTTTACGCAGAATAAGGTAGGGTAGCTCCTCTGGGAAATACCAAGCTCTTAAAATAGTTCGATAAATTACTATTATGCTATGCATCACATGGGTGAATATTATTACTCACAGCATGTATTTTTTTCGTATATATATTTTATGCGACTGTAAAGACAAATAATGTAATATTATCACTATCTGATATTCAGGTCTAACGACGTATAGTCCTCATACATTACTATTACTAAAAACTAAGATGTTGTGACTGTACTTTTAAACTGGAACTGAAAAATATACTCTTTGTCGGTCAAGATTTTGTAATAAATTTAGTCGGATATAGAAATATTAAATGAGTCATACGCAGATGTTTTTGTAGAAGATATCCCTCTAGTAAAATTATTATTTGTCGTTGTTGATTAACTCTAAGTAGTAGGTATACTTACAGATGCTGAGATATTTCTTTGATAAAATTATTCTCATTACTCAATTGCTTAAAAGCCTTCATTATTGCTTAGTATAAATATTAATATACTGAAAAGTATAATTTATACATTTACATTATATTATATTATAAATAAAATATTATTCTAATTATATATGAAAAGGAAATTATTAAAAAGAAATCAAGATTTTTACCTCAACGTAAAGTTAATACGCTGTTAGATTTACTACAACCTTTATTAAATGTATAAGAATGTGATGGTAAATTTTTAGTCTAGTGAACAAATTATTTACGAATTAGGCAAAAGCATTCGTCTGTTACACCGGCCTAAACCAAATTTCATCCCTCCACGCGGCAAAATGACAAGTTTAATCTTGGAAAATTTCTGTTCAAACTTTCATCAATACGAGGGCCGCCCAATCTCCATTTTCGTGCCTCTTTTTTATATTGTTTTCGTGAAGGAAAAACTCGTTGGCGTCAATTCTTAGATTAATAAAATGTAAATGTACGGACACGGCTTGCGCTTCCGAACAATTTCTCAAAGTATTAAGAGAGAGCTTGAGATCGCCTCGGGTGGAGTCATTCGGATTTTAAAGAAATTTCTCAAGTACTGGTTAGAAGCGAAATAGTCGGGCTCAAGTAGAATGCAGTCATTGAAGGGCGAATGCTCGCTCTCATTATAGTTAAGTCGCATGTAACAAACTGTTTGTTGTAAATGATGCTTGTTTACTAGCAGTAGTTTTATGGGAAAAAAACTAGATTAATACTATATATAAATAGTTAAACTAATCTTGATGTATTATTATATTATTCTCGCCCATTTTCAGAGTTCGTTACTAGACCCGTCACGGACAATATTTGAAGGATATTCTTAGGAGCGATGGTTTTTATCTCTTCAGGATAGGGTGTAAACTTTCCAAAGAAGATATTGTTATGCATGAGGGGGTTACAACCACATAGAATGCGTAGAGGCGTTTCCTCTTCAGTTTGAAAAAACTACATTTTTGTTGTGCACAGGCTATTGAATAGATCTATTGTAGGTCGTAATGTTAGAGTTAGGTACGAAATAGGTATATATAATACTAGTTTGCCCATCAATGTTCCAATATTTTCTTGTGTTTGTATTACTAAAACAACTTAATTTCTTTTTTAAATCGACGTTTCGTCTATATATTTCTCCAAATACTTTTATTTTATTAAAGGAACGTATTTTGATACGTTTGTCACTGTTGTTATGAGAATTTCTTCCAAAAGGTTAATTTATATGGAAATAACATACGCATGCAAAACCTAGATAGGTCGCTGGTTACTTGTAAATTATTTAATATATCTTCATATTATTTCGTATACACAGATTTTAGTTTAGGTATACCATTCCCCAAATGAATCACACCGTCGTGTAAACGATTATTTTCGTAAATAGCAGCTAAAATACTTTTCTCAAGGGTACAAAAAGGATAAAGGTCGGCTTAATTGCGAACTATTTGGAGCGAGTGAACCAGATAGATGACATTCAGTTAAATAAACCTTTATTTTGTTATTTTATGTTACTTTTATCTAAGTAATAAGTTTAAGTTGGTAACATAAAATCAAGAGATTATTTACATATTACATTTAATATAGGCAATATTCTGTCTACTAAAATTCGAATACATTTTTAAATTGTTAGTTAAGCATTCACGCCTGTTAATAACAGCATTTGGTCGCTCAAACTATATTTCGCAAGCAGAAACTACTGATGAATTATGAAATGTATGAAACAAGAAATGTATATATTTAATAACGGCTCCCTGCCTATATTTTCTTTTTTATACCACAATGGTATTAAATAAGCATACGGCCTATCAAGGCTAACGTAACACTTATGGTAAACGGCTAACATAACCTAAGATTGCATGAAACACCACGGGTTAGGAAGAAGAAGCCTTGATATGTCAATTTTAGAGCCTTTCAATAGATGTGGCGTAAAGATAGATATAGTTCATTGTCATTATATTTAGAACTTGTTTCATTTGTACTGTTTTGTTCTTTTCAGCAGTTTTATTCCTAGAGCGTAAGTAATCTGAACAGATTCCTAGCTCTTCTGGATTCTCGTAGCCTAAGCTCTCGCTTTTGCTAAGTAATATAAATAGCAAAGAATAACGACTACATTTCTTGTTACACTTTATTTTTTTGTATTAAGTAATATCGTCAGTTATTAGAAATTCTTAGACATACCCTTATCTATAAAGAGTATCTCATAGAGGAATCGGTAACTAGTATATGTATGGTTCGTCCAGGGTTCTTATTATGAAATTTAGGCGATAGTTACTACTTTCTTGGGTTTGCTTGTGTTTTGAATTATAAATTTCTCCGTCCATTACCACCTATAGATTTACCTACATTAAACATAATTATGCGAGTAGGCGTTAGGTAAACAAACATTAATGAAGTTAAAATGTATCTTAGAGCTTAATATAAAATTAAATATATTCGTGTATGCATTACACACGAAAATGTCCATAAATATATTAGCCTGGGTCTCTTTTCCGTATCCTTTGACACGCCAAAAGTAATTAAATCCAATAAATCCCATAACACTCCCCGTTCCCATTGAAACTCGATTAAAATTCAAGCAGCTATAAAACATACATATTCTAACATCAAACAGATGTTGGGTTCATTTCATACTTGTGAAAGGGTTGGTTCCTAATCTTGGCCATTTTTAGGTTTGAATTTTGACTTGACCAACATATTTATGGAATTTCATCGTAAGTAATGTGGACGGATGATAGAAGTAATATAAAATACGTTTTTAGTTACTTATTTATTTTTTATGTAACAGGACAAGCAAACATACCTATTATATGGTCCTATCTGATGGGAAGTGGCCTATATTAAGAATACTAAGAATACCATCATTGACATCACGCTATTATGTTAGATACGTATTACTCCTTGTAGGCTGTCACTCTTAAGAGGTAAGCTATTTCCGGATGATAATGAAATAGTTCTCCCGCCTGCGCTAAAGTTTACGCTGGCACCAGAGAAGTATGGTAAGATAAGTATGAGGTCAAGTACTATGTACCAAATTTACTAAGAATTTATTACCAGGGGAAACAGCATGATATGGTATATTGCCATTCCAGCAATGGGCACATTAATCCACATTACTAACAAACCCTTACATCTAAGGACTAAGGTATTATATCTCCGTATCCTGTAGTAATAACTGCAATATCTTACATAGTAATACTTATTAGACAGCACGGTGCTTGAGATAGTTGATACAGAGCTATCCAGGTAAATGACTTTTTACAAAGTCTGATTCAGTAGAATCAATACCTTTATTTAGAAATTATTGTGTATATAAGTATATATATCCTTAGTTTATAGATGTAAGTTATATATTTACACGTGGCGTAATGTATATATAAGAATTTACATTCTCCTATATATTACAAAGGGAAATATAACATAGGCGGGTTTGTTGCTTAAGCCTTCAACCGTTTATTATGTAAGTATAATTATCATTGTAATATATTCATAGTCACGTGCAAATGAATTGTGAAGACTGCTAATCAAACTAAACACTTTCGTAAGCATTCGCTGAATTAGGCCAGTAAACGCAGCAATAGGGAATTAAAGGTACAGGTGTCGAGAATTGCCGGAGGTAATGCTCGGGTAAATTCGACAGGCAGAGGTCACCGACTCTACCATCGATTCTCGATGTAAAAGCGTACGATTTAGTAAATTGTAACATGTAGAATTATATACAACTTTGTATTATTTCATAAGAAGAAGATAAGACACTGCTAATTATTGAAAAGGATCAACGTTTGCATATAAGTTTGGTCAAGTAATGTCGCTTAATTACCATTGTATTTTTTATCGCTATGGACTTTGTACAAAGTCATGTACATATGTGATTCTGTTTCTTAATATTTTTAACTACAATTCTAGATAACGTTGTCGGAAGTACTATAAAATTTGTCGCGTTAAAGTGAATACGGTAATTGAGATACCCACATTTTTCTGAGAAAAATTGAATAGATCAGTCATTCTCAGAGGCAATACAGAAAAATGGCAAATGAGCTGATGGCTCACTTGATGGTCAGCGTCGCCTATACAAGAGTACATGAACACACCGATATCATATTATCACGCGATATCACTCATGCGTATCCATTTGGGTACGGATGACTGGGTACTTAAGACTAAGATAAGATACATCCTAGTCTTCTCAAATAACAGTGAAATTATAAAATAAGAAACACATGTTTTATCCTGTAATTTCACATTCTTTTCTGCACGCTACAACCAAAGCATAACTTACAACGCAAGCTGTTTGGCATCGAAATATAATAGGTAACACTGATGTACAACCTTGCCTAAAGTGACTCCTTTTAATAATATATTTTAGTTATTATGTTATATTTTTTAAGGTTTCTAATATTAGGTTCTTTGTTGTATAATTAAGTTATGTATATAATATATGTTTAGTAAGTTATTAACTATTAAAAGTATAGCAAACATTAATTTCTTACGCAGATAACTTTTTACTGTCTATATATGGTATATTATAAAGAAAATTCTTAAATTCCCTAACACGGAATATGTATATAAGGAAAAAATTCAGGCATAATTTATAGGCAGTGTGAGAAATCAAGTATGATATGTGCATATAGAAGATACATACTCTGTTTATATGTTTAGAGCAATGTTCTAATACGCATTACGCAGCTCTACGTTAATTAATAATCTTTGTTTGTTAAATACTCCTGATTATACGTATTACCATGTGATTATAATAATCATCCTTTACATAATACGTTGCCTACGTCTTCCTGTATGAAACGCTTCATGTGACTACATATGCGTATGATTAGCTCAATAGCTAATGATATTAAGCGTATTATTAGCTTAATATCTATCTTAATATGTAGACGCATTCGAAATTTAAAAGTTTTGAGGTTTAGAATAACATCACAGTAAGAATTAAATTATTTATGTAGTTTTATAATAAAATTATAACGCTACAAATGTAATAAACTAAGAGTACCAGAATTTTGCTGGCATGTACGAGTATTTGGAAAAATAATATATAATAGTATCTGTAATACCTGAACATTGCCTATCAATCAATCGATATATCTGTTATTTGATATATTCTAATTCTTAAATTAAAATTAGATATAAAATTCCTGGTGCAGATTTCATATGCTTAACTGGGCATATCCTTTTGTATAAAATAAAAACATTACTTTAATTTTCGAGAACTACTAGTAAAACAGGGTCATCGACTAAACGTAGTGTTAATATTTTACATGAATATTGTTAGGTAATTCCCGCTTGCTTTGTTTATGTACCTGTTTTGCCTCACAAATGTGTACAACAAAGAGATATTCTCACATTTAGACGGCTGGGTTAATCGTTGTATTAATATATTAACTGACATGAAATGTAGAATTTACTCAGGTGTTATAAAAATTGTTACGCAATAATATGTAGTCTAACTCTTTATTGCAGACAGAACAAATATGTACAGTAAAGAAATGTATATATGTGCTTTACAAAAGTCGGCCTGGCTTAGCCTCATGGCATAAAACAATCTCTAATAGACGACCTAAAATATTTGTGTCACCTAGTAAATATACTATACAGTAAATAAGTGTATTAATTACCTTTGTTATTAATTATTGCTAAAAGACCAAAGAGGTTGGTAGACTTCTAAATATTTATTCTGCATAACATAGATAATATCTTATATTAATTGAAAAAGTTTTAATGTTCTGTTAGTTTTATTATTATATTATTTTGTTAAAACAAAAGGACAATTTTACATTATGTGACAAATAAGCTGCTGATCCACCCTATGGAAAATCTCATTTATTTATACATGAACAGCACTTTATATAACGCCCATGCCTGTGGTTCGGCTATAATATAAATCTCGCAACATGATTTTTCATTGACGAAAATAGATTTTAAATTAATAATTTTGATACATTTATTTAGCACCTGGTAAAACAATGAATATATCTTCGTACATAATACGTACTTGTACTGTTTCTTTATGAATCAACAAAAGCTCATATTGTATTATAAAGTAATAATATTTTACGTTTTCACTTCACTTACAGTGTATAGAAAGAATATTGAAAAATAAAATTAATTTTAAAGATAGAAATACTTTGGTGCTTTATCTTCTAAGTTATTTGCATTTAATAGTGACGTCATACGAGTTATTTATTTTATATTTCACGCAAACAGTAATCTCTCCATATCAGGCTATAGTAACTAACTAAATACGGTGTTCTATACATTGGCTGTTTTCTTAGATCTGCTTACCTATAAACCTGTCATAAAATCAAGCTAAACTTGTATTTTATAATATTATACCTTAATACGTCATATTAGGTTATAGTTTGCAGCGTGGCAGCTATTACTTAAATGATGCATTCAGTATACCTTAAGATGTACCGTAATGAAGTTGCTTATTAATTCCATGCAAAGCTAACTTCAGCAAAGAAATTAGTTGCAAGGTTGGTGTGACAACTTTTAATTTATTCAGCTTGTAATTTGAATAGCTAACTAAGCGGTTTGATGTGTGGTAGTGTAGGTGTGTTTTAGTTCTAATTTATATCCAGTTTCAATTAGTACAATGACGAATATCCTTCAATCAGCACATACGTCTAGTGTACCAATATAGCAAACTAAGGGATTTGATGTGTGATAGTGTAAATATATTTTAGTTAGAATACAATAGAAAATTTATTAAAATAAAACTTTATTTGAATAGTCATAATTTTTTTTTTCTACCGCTCATTCGGAAAGCTGTATGTCATCACAAGAAGAACGAGCAAAAAACTTATGTATTGCTCGTTTTAATAATCGTTGTAAATTTACATTTTTCAAGTCGAAACGTGTGAATACAAACTACCTACTAGGACTAATTTATTAGGCTCAAATACAAAAACAGAATATGATTAAATCAGTCGTAGTGATTAGAACAGACTAGTCCTAACGTTTTGGGTTAATATCCTGTTTCAATCAGATCTTAATACAATGATGAATATCCTGCCTTCAATCAGCACATCTAGTGTACCAATCTGGAGATTAATGAAAGACGATGCTATGTATGATGCACACGTTCATAATAACTGGTTATAGGAATACGTAAAGGATCCCATGAACATTCTGAGTCTGTTGTTTGTTAATATTGTGCAATAGGATAGTATAGGAAAGACAAAGAAAAGGATTATATGCAGTTATCTATAAATACAGACTAATTGTATATATATATGTATGCATGATCTTGTCTATATACCTATCAAACTGCACTACAATTAAAAACGGTATTTTGGACAATAATATCTTTAATATTATTGTCCAAATATTTATTATATATATATTATATTTATGTGCTCATAGTATAGGTCGATTACATATAATATTAATAATAATAAAAGTTTGTTTTTCTGTATATATCAACCCATTCTTCAGCAAAATCTGATATATAAAGATCTGTCTATATCTTCTTCTCAGAATAATGATAATGAAATAAAAATAAATATTTATCTTATGACAATGTAATGATGGTAATGACTTATGCTTGCGAAGCTCCAGTGGAGGATGATAAAATGAGCATGAAGTTTTTAACGAAAGATTGAAAGGCTGGCCTACAATTGGCGTATCTTGGTAAATGATAATTTACTATAATGGTTTCTAAGGGGAGCCATGGGGGGCGGTCTGACATGGTACATTGCTAACAATGGGGTTGCTTGTCCACATTACTAACTCCCTTCCTCCCAGAAAAAAAATAGTACATCATGAAAAGGAAAGGGTTTTCAATTGGAACTGGTACCAGCTTTAAATAAATCTAAATATCGCACACATTTGTCGAGGGCAAATATTTGTACCGTAAGCGAAGCGTGTACAGCCCCTTATACATATATCCTTGCAACCAGTACGTTTGTAAATAAATAATATACAACATACAACATACCATCACGACTGCTAGCTTAGATAAGATAGTCAGAGGCAATTTTAGTTAGCAATGTTATGGTGAACGCAACAGTTAGCATAGCTAATTTTCGCTAAGTATATTTGAATTCAAAGTGGCAGGGAGCAAGCCTACCACAGTATCTCGGACAATTTTTATTTTGAATCAGTATTTTCTCCACCAGAATTAGATATATAATTCACACAAAGTTTCGTTTATATAGTATTTAGTGTCCGCCATATCAGCATTTATTGTTCCAAATTTGAATTTAAAAATGTATCTGCATTTTTGTAAACATGCTCAAGTTCATTTTAAAAGTATAGGAGCTGAGTTTCTTGTCAGTTCTTCTTAGCCTGAAAGCACTCCTAACTGACTATACGTTTGACATATCATGTGAATAATTTTGATTGATCGATTTTAATTTTGTAATAATAAACAAAATTAAAATCGATCAATCAAAATTATTAAACATGTATAAAGAATATATAAATGATAGTGAAATTCTCATCACTCTCACCACACGCTATTAATTTTATACTATTGTTTATAAAATACGGTTATTTTTGTAACAATATAATAGATGTACGCAACAGTAATAAACCGGATTGTTAAACTTTCACACAACAACGTAAATCACTAGCAGCTCAGTAAACTTTGGAATATTAAATAAACTATACGATTTAATATGAACTTGTCTTACTAACTGTATAGGAATTAAACTATGTTATCAAGGAAAATCGCTGGAATTAAATAATTCTAGTAAATTATATTGTATTACTGTGTATTGTAGTAGTTTGTCCTGGCCGCACTCGTATGCTTGTAACTGAGATTTATATGTATTACCGTAATACTGCAATGATGTAATAGTAGAAGAATTTACACAGCCCCATCTAGTCCCAAGTTAAGCAAAGCTTGCGTTATATATGTATATGCACTAGACAACTGATACAAATAAACAGTTTTTTTTGTAAATACGTACGTAATATACATAGACAACACCCAAACCAATACAAACAATCAAACTCATGAATACAAATATTTGTACCGGGCGAGAAATCGAACGCGCGACCTTCGAAAATAAAGCGGTGTGCTAAACCGCTAGACCACCGAGGCCGTCGCGTAATATGTCCTTTATAAGTTTGTAGTTCTTTATGCAATGTTTTAACATTTAAGTATAAAATACTAACAGATAAACAAATATAGGCTTTAGTATATAAGATTAGGATTTCATTTCATTGTTATTGTAAAACATATAATTTTAAAAGACCAGTATATAGTTAACAGTGTACCTTCTCTCACCAATTACTCACGTGTATTATTTTCTTTATTTAAGAAGAAATGCGAGATACTGAATCGTCGCATAAACGTTTTTACGAGGGACTGTACGCTTAATAAATCTAATTTTATTGACTTCGTGGTATTTTTCTGAATAGTGCACAAAAAATAGAATATCATGTTGGACCGGTGGAGTAATTGATATTTTTGATTAAAACTTGCTCTGTTCTTTAAAGAGGTTACATCAAGTCTAATAGCCTTAAAACAAAACTGTGTATAGGAAAGACAATTCTTTATTCTTCTCTATAGAGTTTAATTTATGTATAGAATATATTATCTTAATATTAATATTGAGGAAATAATGGGATCTTACCAGGTTTTATTAGTTACTAGCTGCAATTTAACTTTATATTTCTAAAATAAAAGTAGCCTAAGTTACTCCTTATTACATCAGCTCCCTGCTAAAAAAAGTCCCGTCAAAATCAGTCCAGTCATTTCAGAGGTTAGCTGGAACAAACAGACAGACAGACAAAAATTGAAAAAATGTTATTTTGGTGTATGCACCGTATTTATGTTCATATGCTTGTTATAAAAAACGGTTATTTCAATATTACAAACAGACACTCCAATTTTATTTAAAATATATGTATAGATTATGGAGTTCTCTTATATGATCATATTCTTTGTGGTTCTAATTATAGAAGCAATAACACAATGACGCATGAGTATTATCACGGGTTTCACATGATAACGTGATGTATGTTGTACTGCTAATATACCTAGTTATATAGGACACAGTTGTCATTTATTATTAGGCAGGCCGTCAGATTATTTACTGTTCCAGTTACATGAAAAAAATATATACAGTATATTAAAATTTACGGGCTTTTTTCATTGATGCAATTGTGAATACAACGAAACTAGCTGATTCTGCAAACGTTGTTTTGTCGTATAAGTTAAAATCGCTATTAAAAAATAGGAGTTGATGGTAGAAGGGTGAAAATTCAGGGTTGTATGTAACTTAATGCCACATTATAAAAAAATATACAAAAAATAAAAGAAAATGTTGGGGGTAGACAACCTTTATCACTTAGTGGTATAAAAATATATAGTAGCCGATTGTCCGACCTATTAAATATGTATATAAAGTTTCATAAAAATCGGTCAACCCGTTTCGGAGGATTATGGTGACTAACACTGTGACACGAGAATTTTATATATCAGTCATATATAGAGCTGACTATACCCATCTGTCTAGAGTTCCATACGTTGTAGTATGCTACCAAAGCAATAAGATAAAATAACACAATCTGGCTGTCGTTATTGATGATAAAACGTGCCGATCTTAAGAGATCGGGCACGTTTTTCGTATAATCACTGCAGCGATCTATGTAAGCAATATTTTTAGTTTTCTTTATACTGGAACTATATATATAATCTGAAATATAACTAATGGTAACATACTAATACATATATAGTAAGGATAAATTTTAGAAAGCAAACTAAAACAGCAAATCTTGCATAGTATCGTATCGTATTATAATCGTAAAATCGTGCTAATGCGAAATATCTGTTTGTTTGTAGTTTAATGTGTTTAGTAAAAACGTCTTAAAAAATTATGTGAATTATTGTCGCAGATTGTGCTGTTATTTATTTATTTTCTCTTTATTACAAAAGACGTAGTAGACGAAGTATATAAATAGAAGTATAAATAGAATATAATAAAGTAGATGGTTTTATCGCATAAGCAATCTCTTCCAGACAACCTTTCTATAGAATAGAGTAGACAGAAAGTTGTGGATGGCACAAGAATGGCCTAAAGAAATAAAAAATGGTACTGCAGTACTAAATATGAATAATAATAATTGACATATACCACTTACATACCATATATATATATAATAAATTTTATATATATAAATTATAATACATACATATATAAATACACAATACATAAGAGTGTAAAGTATAAGTAATTATGTTAAATATGTATCGGAATGTTGGTGAAATACCGCTTAAAAAGGTGAAAAAATGTATATACGTACGAAGTTAGGGACAGAATTTGTGGACAAGTAGGAAAAGCCTGAAGTATTAAATAAACCCTTGCCCTTATAGAAAGTTACCTTGTCCTATAGTCACAAAAATTGTACTTAAAATTTAAAATACATAAAAAATTTATAGTATAACAATAAAATATATAAAATATAAACAATTCTTATTTTTTCTAATTTCATATAATTTGCACCGCAGCCTTACCATGTCAGAGTATTACAGCTTGGAATGTTACTAATTTCCGTACCTCTTATGACCGTACTAGATGTGCTAGGAAACACGAAAAATTTCCAATATCCTATTACCGAAAATTCTTAAAAAAAAACCTTGTCATAACCCTTATCAACAAGTGAGTCTATCAAATTTTATGAAGTATGCGACCTGGAACAGTTAACCTAACCATATAGTACCCGAGTGTCGATGTGTGCTAACCCATAAAAAGGAATTTTATGCTGTCCTCGAGTGCCATAAAACCAAAGGTTACATGTCTTTGATCTGATGTTACGTTAAAGTGCTCCGAAATATGACCTCCTTAAATTATATTTGCGTAAATGTCAAGATGTCTTGTTTATGTTGGAGCGATGGCAACGATCGTGACGATTGACGGAATCTGATTTGTCTTCTCTTTGTTGAAGAAATCGCATAAAGGACAAAGCTGTTTTGTTACTCTAAACAATCGACAATCGATTTAGAATGCACAGATTGGAAATATTTAGAGTCACAAGTTATAGTACCTAGTATTAATGGTTTTGTTCATGTTTTTACAGGCTATGCGGAAAAGATGTGTATCCCTGGTGCGGAGAGTACGTGCCAGTACCAATAGCATCCTGATGATTGCGAGCAGGCTGGACTGTGCTTACGTTACACTGCTGTGCAATTTCCAATGAAATTGTACAGCGGTGATTTTTATGTTATTTATATTTTATGTAATTTAATTTAATATTTATACATGTTATTATTTATATGTGTAATTTAATATTAATAAAATGGGTAACAAAAGTATTAAGTCCGCCATATGTACACATTGTTTTTGCATTAAAATTAAAAAATAAAAAAAAAATACTATTAATATGCATATAAATACACCATTGTTTTGTCTTTGTCATAATTGTGTATTAGTATTTTATACAGGTTCTAGCTATAAACCAATGTTTTGCTTCGTAATGTGGGAAGCATTGTCACTGGGACCTTTACGGAGTAGTGACCTTTTTGTCCATTCACACATCTCTAGCACTAGTTACCTAAGAACCTCATCAATGCTGTTTTTTCTTTTTATATTTATGTCCAGATTTATAATATTAATGCGAAAGTATTTGTGTGTACAGAATAGTTATAAAATTGCATTTACTTTATACAATTATCTCATTTTAGCTAGGTTTTGGTTTTGGGGTTCATCAACGGATTTTCCTTATATTGAAACAAATGTGATATGAAAATAGTAAGATTTGTAAAAATAATCATACCTACAGATAAATATTTAATCTGTTGAATAAATAACAATACAATTTACTTGTTTGTTCTGTCAATAGCGTGCCAGTCAATAAAGCTAAATTATATTTACACTATTACATAAATATTGACAAAACTATGTTACATTAAACTTATTCTTTTACTTATTTTATCATAAGAATGATTTTGAATGAGGTAAACTTAAAAATCTGCGTGCATGTTTTATACATACATACCTTCCTCTGTCTACCACTTTCAGAGATATGACCTGTTAGTCCTCCGTAATGGGAATGCATGTATAATATAGACGACAGTCACCACTTACCATCAGGTGGGTTTGCCATTCCAATTATATAAAAAAAAACATTAGTACTACTTTTGGCATTATTAAAATATAAGGAATGATTTATCCAACTAATTTAGTTTAATGGAGGGGGGGCTCCATTGTTCACAATTATCATTATTCACAAAGATCGCTTGGAACGTTTACAGAAGATATTTATTAAAAATCTAAATTACCGATTTCGTAAGTCAAATCATCTGTTTATAAGGATAACTGTAAACAGCACAATATATTGACATTTGAAGATAGACATACTTGTAAGCTAATGGATATCTGTTACAAGAAACAGATATAGTAAATGGAAAGAAAGAAAGATATTTTATTCAGTGCTTTTGAATTTTGTACGTCTGAACAATCTCGATTTAGTAACTAGTATATCATATATTGTACCAATTAATCGGTCCTGACGCAACACTCTACCATTGCGCATCATCTACATACCAAGAGCATACACCAACTACGCAAGCAACGCACCACGAATGCGACTGCTGAAGCTATATAATGATTTTTTTAATGAAATCGATCTATTCAGCTTACAGAAGGTAACAGTTAAATGTTTTGCTACGAAGTCGTTACTTCGTAGTAAGAAACTGTGCAATGCTATGAAGTATTTTGTTCTTTTACTACCAAAATTTGAGCATTATATTGTATAAACTAGACTTGTGGATACATACTACAATAATACGTTAATACTTTAAAAAATACTGCAAAAAGAAATATTTATCTGTACCTTTAGTGTTGTAATAGTAGAAAGCTTTTAATGGGCCTTATTTATAAGAACATATAATTTATTATTAGATTGTATTTCGCTGTTGGTTTTTAAAATAAATTAAACTTATTAAACTGAACTAGGGAAACCAGTATAGAGTATAATTTCCTTTCTCTGAGAGGTACTTTATTCTTTTACTCTGTCATCACAGAGAGTGACGCAAAAACTCTCTCTATATTTTATTATATTATTTAAAATACATGTAAAATGGCAACCAATGCAACGAGAGCATCGTGACCTAGTCTTTTATTGTTCCCACTTACACTCAAAAAGAACTTCAAATTTAACTAACATATAAAATTTGTACCAATTTATACTTCTGACTATACAAAGAAATAAATTCGAGAGAAGGTAATATCAACCATATTACCTCAAATACATTAAATTCAAATACATATGTCCAGTGAAATGAAAGTGCCAAGCGTTCACCATGAGTTGCCAATTGCTAATTATAATACCTCATATTACCCCATTGTAATTCCTATATGGATAGGACAGAAGTCGTGAAAGATTATTATTTATAGATATGGTAGCCTACATTCCTAAAAGCGCAATCATAATTTATAGACTGCCACAAAGAACACAGAATACACTGCGTCAGACCTAGATGTTACTCGTTGGAATAATTATATCACTTAGGTACATAAATTAGACCTTGAATAAATTAAAAAGCATATTCTAAAGATAAAGCTAATGTAATGAACATAATATATCCTGTAAAGTTGGAATTAGTGTTTTATGTCACGTATGAAGGTACCTAATTAATTTAATTTTCTTTATGAGCAAACAAGGACCCATTAGACTACAGATAATTCGTGTTAAGCCTGTCTTAGAATTTAAACGGCCTACACGTGGCGAAAATTTGGGTTAATATTGGAGCAGTTCTTTAGCAATCTATTAGCAATCTCAGAAATCAGACCTAATTTCGCTACACACTAGGAAAATTAGGGAAAATTACGTTCCCCATCACTACTCTGATATTCGGATGGGACGGTACGGATGAAGCAAAATGATATACATGATAAACCTCCTCACTTCAGATGGTCGCGGGATCGATTCCTTGCACGATACAAAGATTTGTATTCATGAATGTTTCTTTCTATTGGTATGGAAAAGCAGTGCCACGTATTTTAAATACGTATGTATAAAAGAGAAAACTATTTCTGTCACTTAATTAGTATTCATGTAACAAGTTCTGCTTAGATTGTAACTTGTATATATATTTACATTAAGAAAGTGTCTAGTACTACTAACCTTAAGAAATAATATATATAAATATAATAATAATAATTAATTTATATAAATAAATAAATAAAAATGTCTTTCTATTGCTACATATTCGTCGTTAAAATATCATAATTCGACAACCCTTTAAAGTTTTAGCACAGTTATTATGATAGTCTATTTTTAGATTGGACTGAGAAATTATAATAGGTATGAACGTACCTTTGACATTAAATAATGGGTTTAGCATGTCTCGGGTTGGTCCGAAATAGATTTTACTTAAGCAATGTATATTTTATAAATGAGTTTATATTATTCAAAATATTAAGAACGATAGACAGAGTAATGACGACTTTAAATTATTCGATGCTGTTTATTATGGGCTATAAAAAGAAGACATATTGAATACCCAAAAGACCTAAATGAATAATAGTTAGCTGTTTTGAATATAATGTAATTCGTTTTATTTACGGGCTATAGAGTTACCTGTTCACTTTTTTTTATTAAGTAATTTACATCCCTGGGTACTAACCAGACCAGAGCTACATAAGCCGATGGCTCACCTGATGGTAAGTAGTAACAAACTAACATACATCTACACTACGACTTCACTTTGACATTCCTGTATACAAAGACGTCTTTTTCTTATTCTGTAATTTCCCTACCTCATCTCTTCAACTATATTAGGCTTACAAAACATAACGTTTGGCAGCTAAAATGGGTAGTCAGTGATACCCACGGAGAAGTTGAAACAGAGTTTTACAATGTATACAATGTATTGGTATATATAAGATACTTATTTTTTGTTTTTGACAACAAGGCATCTATGCGGAAGCGCTTCACGCTTCACGAAAAATATAAATACTAATAAAAACAAAAACGTTAATCACTTAATCAAAACCCAATATCTGTATTTACAATGAACATACAACAGCCAATTCACAGCAATAACTAGGTCAGAGGAAGGAAACAGGAAGTCGTCTATCAAATCGTTGTTTTTCACAAAGACACGACCCTTTTCGGTCGGGAATACGTTATGACTTCTAACTGTTGCGAAAGTTTTTGTGACTTCATATTTAAGCCGCTATTTTCATCACTTTCAATAAAGTTTTATTGCAAACTTACTGCCCGCCATATTTTTATATAGATAGAACGTCATGTGTATATTATTGTTAACACACCACACACCCCGGCTTCGCATGTACATGTATTGTACGTATAAACCTTCCTCTTGAATCACTCTATTAAAAACAGCTTCAAAATCCGTTGCGTAGTTTTAAAGAATTAAGCATACATAGGGACAGATATCGACAGCGACTTTGTTTTATACTATGTAATATAAACCATTATATTAATACTTGAAATAAAAATTTGTACTCCTCTTTCGAAACTTATGCGGACGGAATATTAGATTTCGCACACATCCATATAGTTCATACAAAAAAGGATTTTTTTTAAATACCATGATACGATATGATATATACACCCATAGAAGTATAGTCTTTGAGAATAGAACCTTAATAATGTTTCACTATATTATAGTCAAATTTCAAACATTGGGCGACCTATTAGTATATGGAAAACACAGTTTTCATTTTTTTTCACGGTTGTTTGGCATTATGATCATTATATTTCTCATTATATTATTTTTTATCGCCTTTATTGGGCTATTTTGACGCTGTTACAAACGGCCTAGTCACGAGGTAACTGGAGATGACGGTGGATGTAAACATTTATTAGAAGCAGACATACCTGTGTACCCATTTTTCTATATAAGTACCATCGTAAATAATTGATAGTCGTGGCATATCATTTTGTCTTTTTTTAATACATTCTGGTTTTAGATTTATTTTTAAAATACATCTAGCAATTATTATTTAGTAAATCAGTATCTTGACTTCACATTTAATTAAGTAATTGTTGCCGAGTAATTGTTGATGTTTTTTTATATTTTTACATTGTGTTTATAAAAACACAATGTAAAAATATAAAAAAATACTAACAATGTAAATACCGCTTGTTTTCTATTATCACATTCCTTTTTTTTTCATTTTTGTTCTTTTAGCTGAATATACCAATTACGTCAACTAGGAAAGTATTTCATTTTAAACCAGTTTAATACAGTGCTTCCGTAACAGTAATTGTATCTCTTTAGATAAACTTATATTGGGAATTTTCGAATAAGATTTTACAGTTTATAATATTAGTTAGGATTCTTCTTTCAAATATGTAAATATGTAATGTATTTAAGGTATATTAACTAGAGTACCAGACTTGAGGCAATTTAGAAAGTTCGCTTGGTAAATTGAACCGGCTGAAATTGAATACGCAGTCTCATTTATACAACGAGTTGCTATGATAATCGTGAAGATTAATAGCTATTTCAAGGCTTGTTAGCAAGAATTTTATGTAGACGTTATTGAAATTTTGATTTTACAAGAACTAGATAATTACGCTTAGATTTATTTATAGGGGCTATTTGATCTTGAGGTGAGCTGGTTATATCTAAATATAGCATTTGAACTTTGTACTTTGAATTTTGTATTTTGGTTAATTGAGCGGTCGCCTATAGGTATGAGCTCAGAACTATGAACATCATGTTATTATGTGCATTGATACCATTCATACTTTGCTATTCCTGAGAAGTAAAACATCTTATACCTCTTACTTGGTGATTCCACTGCTTTGTTGTTAAATTTTTATTTTGTTATATACTAGGTATTTATTTTATTCTTAATATGAAAAATAAATTATATTATTAGGTAAAAATGAATAATTTGATGAGGTTTTCTCACGAGACTACAGCATGGGGTGTTTCTAGAAGGGTACATTAAGGTTTCTTAATGGTCGGCAACGCTCACGTGATATCTCAGACATCCATAGACTACGGTAACCATTTACCATCAAATGGGCCGCATGCTATATTTGCCAACATTATAGTATAAAAAATAATTTCTAACTAAATAATGTTGATTAATTGTAATAAGTTTTCTTTTAATAAATTGTTTTATTTTATTCTATATTGTATTCTTTTTAATATATATTCATTGAAATTTATGAGTGATCTATTTATACGAGAGATGATATAATACTCAGAATATATAACTTTCCAGTTTGGAACAAAATAAATCCATAGCTATTTATATAAGGTGTGTACCTTTACGTAGAACTGGATGTTAATCGGCTGTCATAATTACAAAATGTCTTATTCCAGGAACATGAAATGTAATAAACGTTAGATAGACGTAAATAACTCCACGAAACGATTGAATAATAATTGTTCCAAAATTACAAATGTAACAAATCTACTTAATTTACCATTAAATTACTTTGTCAAAATTAAATGATTAAAATTGTTTGATATAGAAAACAGTATTTTGATATTTTACCAATACAATATCGTTATGGTTGATTTATCAATTAATTTTGTTTATACTAGCCGTGCCCGCGGCTTCGCCGCTTAATATTTTTAGCCTATATTTTATTCTGATGGCAGTAGTTAGTAACAAACATCCATCCATAATAAACTTTCGTATTTATAGTACAATATTAATAAGATAATAATAAAAATCCTGGACAAATACACAGCGCCATCTAGTCCCAAGTTAAGCAGAACTTCTATTATGGGTAGTACACAATTGATATATATACAAAGAGATATATACAATTTTTTTTACATACTTACATAATATACTTAAAAACACTGGGACCGACACAAACAGGTATACTTGTTAATAAAAATGTTTCCACGGTGTGTGGTATCAAACCTGCCACCGTTGGAAGTAAAGGGGTATGCTAAACCACTAGATCACCGACGCCGTCAATATATGTTTTTTATAATAATTTAGAATTAAAATATTATGATTAGTTTTTTATTTGTCTTTACATGCTGTGTTGTACGCCCCAACTGACGGTATTGTATAGCCTATTTTTTTCTACCTCTATTACTGTGTTAGTGCATCATGAAGGAGCGGATATTGTGATGTCCTTAAAATTTGCATATAGATTACTACCAAAACTTGAATAATCTTTATTTTCTAACGAATATGCTAACTAATCTACTACTAAATCAACTAAACATTGAAACTTGTAACTATGTTCCAATGTTCAGTTGACTTTACATTTTTGTACCGCTATATAGATTTGAATGATATGTTAGAATGATACTTGTCCCAAATTAATTAATAAAATATCTTCTCGTATCCTACTATACGCAAACAGAATTGTATATATATATATACGTAACTATTAGTTATACATTAACACTGATACTGGTTAAATTATAATTAATTTTATGTAATTATATTAAAATAACCTACATTTTACTATTTATAAGAACAGGACTAATATTTTTTTTATGTATAATAAAAGTATATAACCGTAGATATAATATATAGAGAGAAAGTAGGTACAAATTGGATGAAAGTAATATTTCTAGCCCCTTACGAGTCAATTTCTTTAGGTCAGTCCTCTAGTACTAGGGGAACCGTTTAAAGCACTGACATATCGTTACAAGTAACTTTTGGTTCATTAATATAGTTTATAGGCTTTTTAATATATAAAGATAATTTGCTCCGACGTCCAAACTATGTGGTTATATTATTTAAATTATTAACCGGGTCTTAACACGAATAATATTATGACAAATAAAGGTATTTACCTATCTCGACGTTTCGACTAGGTTACACTAGCCGTGGTCACGAGCAGACTGGAGTAAAGCGATGTTAATGTTAAAAATTTAAGTAATGTATAGTAGACACGAATGTTTAAAATGAACTATGTGGTTATAGCTCCACTCCTGCATAAACGAAATATCTCCTTTGGAAAGTTTACAGTAAATCATGGCTCATAAGAATATTCTATAATTCTTATTCCCGACGGGTCTAGTGTAAACTTTAAAAAAGAGTTAGCACAATAGATTCTTCTCTTCGCAGTACTACGTACTACATAGATCCAAGCACCTGACAATAGCCCAAATTTCCTAATAAGAATACATGTTCCAGTAATACCGCATGTATAGAATTTGTTTATATTACGTTATGTTTCTCTTTATGTATTTAGGGGGATAATTAAGAATCTGGCGGATATTGGCATTCTTCAAACCCATGAGTCAAAGTTAAAATAATTTGTTCACATAGTAAATAGTTTTGTCACTGTCCACCCGGTTTGCTCATATATGTAAACAAGTTTTTTTTATTAGAAATCTTGCAATCAGTTACGTCGACTATAAGCAGATGTGATGTCCAGTATATAATACGTAGAGTGCCGCTCTAAATACAGTAGCCCTTCGTTCTTAATAGACAGTCTCCTGTTTGACTATCTTGGTCAAATAATCCACTAACAAGTAATGATTTTTGTTTCATTGTATAAAGGACATACGAGTTTGCCGATTGTAAATGATTATAAGTGACCACTGTCCATAAGCACGTGCCTTATCATTCGTGTTAAACGGCCTACAGACGACACTGAAATATTGGAGCAGAGGTGGAGAGTATCGCTTTCTAGATAGCCTCATGTGTAGCGAAATCGGGCCCTATTTCAAAGTGTATCCGCCGACCCAATTTGACCTCCACTACCACTGCTCACATATTGTACCAGCTTTTAATTCTGCACATAGGCCGCCTAAAGAATAATTTCAAAACAATATAAACTCTACTAATTAAATACATATTAGAAACTTCGGAAAAACAAATCCAAATCCATCGTAAAAGTTCAATCGGCTGAAACTACTGAAGAAAAAGAGTTTTGTTACGTCGTAAATGGAAGTTGCAGGAACAATAATAGATGAACAAACTTTAATGAGATCTCACAAACCCTGTGACCTACTTTTAGAGGTGGAAGACGTTTTATTGGCATTAGGATAGACTCAAACGAACATAAAGTAGTAACAGTTGACGATAATATTCTTTTACTATACAATTGAAGAATATAGAAAGAAGTACGTACGTATATTACCTCTGTGGTCTAGCCGTTTAACCTTATTTTGTGTAAGTATTCTGCGTGAACTATCTTACCTACTTCAGCCGTAGCTTGCTTTGTGAATTATGATTCAGATGTATATTTGATTCTACGCATTGGTGTAGATAATGTGGCAGTGAAATTACAGATTATGTGCATAAAATGTTAGCCGGTAATCTTAGTGACCAATGACCATTGCCACTTACTAATATTCCGATGGCTCGGTGTATTTACGTAGGAGATTTCAAATTTTATTAAAACTACTATGAAGTTATTAATTACTGTTAAATATACATACATTTTAAATTAAAATATAGTTCATTTGTTCTAAATATTCAAAACGTGAATGAAAATTAGTTATTTATAAATAAAACCAGTTATATAATAAAGGTCAGTTATATAATAATATAATTAGGGTCCTGATCATCTCTATGTATACAGTTGTAAACTCTTTGGACATTTTTATATATTTGGATTATTTTTTTTGATATTTTTCTACCAATTTTAAACATTGGTATTTTCTTTATAGAATTGTCATATATTTTTTATTGTTATTTGTTTACCTTGCTACTATTTGTGCTCGTGAATGAAGATCATTGAAAGTATTTACTATTTTCTACCCATTGTTTGATTTATATCGCGCATATGTCAATTTATTCTATTACCTAAATATACTATAATGAACGATATCTACAAATGTGGAGGAATATTGAAAAACTGACATGTACTTGTAGAAGAAGAAGAAAAACTGATATGTATAGTAACTGTAGTTGTAGACTGAAAAACAAATGTGCATAGCTACCAACGCCAATATTCCCCCGTAATCTATACCTCGCGTTCTATTGCTATTATTAGGCGGCAATAAGTTCGCACACTCAGCTCTAATTTAGAATTTTACACGCGAGCGCATTCAGCTTTTTAGATTAAGGCGTCACGTAAATTCGTGTAACTTACGGGGCAGAATGAAAACGTTCGCACGACCGTAATTTCAAGGCTAGTACCATACCAACGTTGATATACAGAAATACCGCAAATACCTTGCTAGAAGTGCTAAATTTTACTATAGTACACAGTATGCGATTTCAGCAAAAGCAGCGTCGTTTTAATTGATATTCTTAGTCAGATTATTATGTTATGTTTTAAAGGATAGGACCTACTATTTATCGCTAAATATAACATGTAGCAAGATCTATTGTACTCTTGCTACATTTTATATTTAGCAATAAGTAGTAAAGCACTCTTTTTAAAATTCGCTACCTAGGCCCGTAAGGGACAAGAATTACAGGACGTTCTTAGGAGCGATGGGTTTTCTCCTCTCAGAATAGACACTTTCCAAAGGAGATATTTAATCTTTTTAGATATTAATAACAAGAAAGGAGGCTTCATAATAATTAGGATGGAGCAGACCATAGTTTTTATATTTTTGTTAATCAAAGTTTTCACCGTAATGCGTACTGTCATTTACAAATTTATAATATAGAATCTTAACACAAACTGGGCTGTATTTATAAAAAATAGTTGAATGTTTCTACAACTAAATGTAGATAGTTGAGTTAGCAATGTACAGTAGTAGGTCCACTGATGTTCTTTATTTAAAACGTACCTTATCATCAGTATTCCTGCAATTAAATCGTGCATTAATAATTGTATTCAATATTTTTATATTACTATTTAAATATTTCTATAGTGGTAGAATCTTAATCGCAAAAGTAATTGCACATAATTTACAGAATGTATAAACTATATTATTGTACTAATAATTTCTGCACCTTAGCAACTTACTTGTATGCTCATTTCCAATTTGAAGGGTGACATATGGTAGTGAAATCGTAACTCAAGCCTATAACTCACAAATGCCGGTAATATTACTACTTGTGAGGCTTGAGTTGAGTAACATGAGGCTTGTATTAATGCAGTGCAATCGTTCCTTATGTATTAAAATTTTGCTAAACATATATGTCAGTGTTACGTGTATTATGTGTACTTAAATATAATACTTTTTATTAATCGTCGTACACCTCAGGTAGTTAATTTAGAATGAAACATTCTAAATTTATTTTCCATTTTCCGCTAACTTTTACACTTTCAAATAGGTATTTCTTTTTGGCTTTCAGCTTGATATATTTACGTTTTGTGCTTAATTCTATAATGACAGATCCTGTCCAATTCACACGATACTATCTAGTCTCAAATTAGGCAGAGCCTGTGTTATGAGTATAAGTGATATATTAAGTAGTAACATTTTTAAATTCATGCATAATATACAAAGTAATCACCCAGACGAATACAAACAATTACGCTCATGTACATATATATATGTTTGTACTGTACGAGAATCGAATCCGCTGCCATCGTCAGTAAGGCGGTATGTTAACCGCTAGACCACCGCGGCCTTCGATGTGAGAATATGTATATGAATCATATGGCCATTGCAGATAAAAATCAAACTATAGTTTGCAACTGTATAAAAAACATCTATATCGTAAAAGTTTTAGTATCTGATACCAATATCTCCTAAATAATTCCTTCCAGTTGAAGAAGTTCTCTTGTATGTCACTGTACCATAAAAATGAATGTAAAAACTGTCATTATTTTCAATCAATCAATGTGGATGATTGGACAGCCTTTAGTATAACACAACACGGAACCCTGACCTATATAGACATGACAATAAATAATATGCATTCGTAAACATGCACATAAAAATTGTTTACACTTGTTTGCGGATTATGTTTTCGTTAAATGCCCTATGTTATTGTATTTGGTTTTATTCGTTTTAATACGAATATCGGTTATATTCTCAAATTTTCTGATGGCCTCGGTGATCTACCGGTTTAGCACACAACTTTAATTTCGATGGTTGGGAGTTAGATTCCTCGCACGGTGCAAACATTTGTATTCATGAGTATTATTGTTTATATCGGCCTGGGTGATTTCTAATATTATGTATGTATTTTTTTTTTATTCTTAATGACATATAAATATTATGGATTATTTTATATCATAAATTTTACGCAGTTTGTGCTCCGTCTTATTAAGATTAGATATACCTTTTAAATAAACAACTTTTCCGAGTATATTTCACCATCAAACACTGAGTACCAACAAATACTCGACTTTTTAAATAATGTATTATAACATGTTCAAGGCACATATAGTTTTTTTTTTATAATGCAGAGTACAAACTAGCATGCGGCTCACCTGATGGTAAGTGATTACCGCCGCCCATGAGCACCCGCAACACCAGGGGAATTATAAGTACGTTGTTGGCCTTTTAAAAAGGAATAAGCTCTTTTGTTGATGGTTTCTATATCGAATCGGTTCGGAAATACCATTGCTGGAAGGTGATCCTGCAATGTGGTTGTGCGTGGCAAGAAGTTTCATTATAGTATACAAATGTAAGGCTTAATTGTCGAGAACAAAGTTCTATTTACAACATGTTTAACCCTTAAAAGGAGTTTCTTATTTCTAATAGAGTTCAATGAAAAATTTTACAATCGACATAAGTATATTATTCCTATTAACATACAACTTGATTTGTTTCTGCAATTGAATGCCCAAAATAAAGAAATTACTGACCTTTGCATTAACGGTAACAGGAATTATTAAAAAATACTTAACCGTTTGAATATTATTTAATAATAAGCTTTATATGTACTAGATTAGAATTAAATATGCTAATAGCAAGTAGTCTTCCATTACTTCTGTTTCTGTGTTTCAGTCCCGTGGAAATTCGTCCGTAACAATTTTAAGACGAGCTCCGGATGTAACACTTAAGTCAGATAAAGGCATTATTCGTACCCCAACATCGGTTTATTAGATTTGCTTCCGATATGAGACTATATTTCCCGTGAAATATCCGTTTTTTGTTATTGTCATAATGTACATAAATATTATATTATGTACATAGATGTTGTATTCGGTCAATATTGTATCGCGTATGTACTGTTAAAAGGAAATTATTTTGTTATGGCTTTTGCAATATAGCAAACAGAAATATAAATATGTATATCTATTTGTAGTTATCTAAATGTTTTCAGTAATCTATTTTCTAAAGGTTTAACCGGAATAGCAACATCTGATATGTTGCTGTACGGGTTTCATGGGTGTCAGCTGATAACGTGACGTTTGTTGTGTCGTTCAGATTGTTGTTTATATTATAGTTTATGTTGGCCTGCTGTTTAGCACACCTCTTTACTTCCCATGGTCGCGGATTCGATTCTCTGCACCGTGTAAATGTTTGTATTCATGAGTATGATTGTCCGATACGTACAATCATACTCATGGAAGGGTATATTCTTTACAAAGAATATTATGTATATATTTACAAAAAAATCGAAGTATCTATATGTGTTATCTAGTACTCATAACACAAGCTCTGCTTACCGTGGGCTAGATGGCGCTATGTAAAATGTCCAGGGTGATTTATTTATTTATATTGGCGATAATTACAGCTTATTATCTTGTTTTCTATATCAATGAAGTAAAAAATATTATGAATATTCAATATAGTAGAGTTCATAATATATTAAACTGGTTGAGTCACAAGAATTCTCTGTGGACGGATATGATAGTGCATGCGCCTTAGGATGTCATATATTTTTACGAAACTATAGGTTATAGGCGAAAGTTTAGAAATAAATTTTTATGGCGATCTAAAACTTGGATAGTATTTATGTTGCTTTAGTTTGGAATGTGTATTTTTGCTACACGGGGTAAAAGTATTAACTTCTGCTAGATATTGACTTGTAGTGTTGGTTTAGTTCGTCCGTATAGTATGCATTATTTAAGTTGGGTATTATTTTTGTGTTACCGTAGAACTTAAGTTATTTCATGTACTTTCATCAAAATAATTAGGGCATTACTCTAGATCTCTACATGTTACACAGCAATATGCTTGGTGGTTGACGTTCATACGCTAGAACCTTAGTGCTTGGTGGTTTTTTATTTCTTAATCTTTATTGTACAATTAAATGAGTGCAAAAGGCGAGCTTAATGACAAATGGCATTCTACCTTGTAAAGTAGTACCTGTGTTCAAGTAAAAATGTCCTGAATTATACCAATAAAATACTTGTATATTTAGCTTGAACGAAAATAAAAAATATATAAAATTTAAACTGTGAATTAATAATAATAACCTAATAACCCAAGTTAAGTTTACTTAAGCTTGTGTTATGGGTACTACATAACTATTACAAATACATCGATATATATTCGTAAATACATATTATACATAGAAAACAGACAGATACAAACAACCGTATTTATGAATACAAATGTTTGTGCCGTGCGAGGAATCGTACTCGCGACCATCGGAAGTAAGATGGAGTGCGAAACCGCTAGCCACCGAGGCCGTCAAATAAACATGTTTAATCTAAGTAATTTAGGTTAGGCATATCTCAAACTAGGCTACATTGCTGACATTAGGAATGTCGGGTCCGCTGGATAAGAACATCCTTTTGGAACTCTTAATCCACCCTCACCATGGTATTTGCGTAGATGCAGGGGAGGTAAATCGTCCCTACCACGAGTAATATCCTTAATAAGAACTGTAAAATCTGCTCTCTTCTAAAGAGAACTTGAAATTTCTTTTGAAGAACTTTTTAGTCCTATTATATATGTTTTGTATATATTACCAGTTGTCACGTTGTCATAAAACCCGTCGCTATTAACAAATGTACTCAAATCATAAATCATTTAGTCATGTAAGACATTTTACCTGCTTATGAATTTGAAATTGTTTGTTTTATTATCTTTTCCCTACCGTCATTTTTCTCTACCATACTGACATATACATACGATTCAATGAACGCAATAATTGACTATTTTTCTGGGTAATATAGGTAATCCACGAATATAACGTCGTAGAAAGCGTACATACGGTAGTCTTCTATAAAAAATGTTTTCTATAAAAAAGAATCAGTGAGGAATATCGCAAAGCTTTTTTGATATTGTTCAGATTTCAACTCAGGACTTTTTGGATGTAATTCAGGACAGCAAACTATTAAGCAATGACGGTTCTGTACTTCTGTATTTGAAATGTCCTAGTATTTTTATAATAAATAATAAAAACGAGTTTAGCGTCTTGTACAATAATTTCGTGATTAAGAAGTAGGGGCTCCGTGTTTGAAGTAGACAGAATTGGTGGAGTGATAAATCAGAAAGGTCTCCCTATTATTTCAACAAAGAGATTCTCTTACAA
Source organism: Achroia grisella (assembly GCF_030625045.1). NCBI lineage: Eukaryota > Metazoa > Arthropoda > Insecta > Lepidoptera > Pyralidae > Achroia > Achroia grisella. The sequence continues at coordinate 2,619,878 of NW_026712999.1, forward strand.
GTGTTTGTTAAATGTGCAGATAGTTAGATTTTAACATATTGCTATTGCTTGTTGCTATTGCTATCGATTTAACTTTGAATTAATACATATTATTAATAATAATAATAACCCTGGGCAATTCACTCAATGCCATTTAGTGCCGAGGTGCGCGAAGTTTATGTTATTGATACTAAATAAGTAAATATATACATAATATACATAGAAAATACCCAGAGAGATACAAACAATCGAACTCATGAATAGAAATGTTTGTACTGTGCGAGGTGTTGAACCTGCAACCATAGGAAGTAAGATGGTATGCTAAACCGCTAGACCACTGAACACCGTCGTCCCAGGTACATACATATTGGTAGTGTTTTATGTAGATATATAGTTTATTAAATGTATAGTATGAATGTATAATACTATGCAAATAGCTGTAGTATATTGACAGTTTATATGAAGTACATATTACATATTAACCGACTTAAACAGGTTTTAATACGTATAATTCGTGACGGCTAGTGCAACTCGAAACGTCGACAGAGGTATAAATACCTTTATTTACTATAAAATTATTCGTGTTAAAATACTGTATTAAATGTGACAGTTTAAAATAAATATATTATAATATTAAGAATTAAACGTACGTTCAGTTCTGCAAAGCTTTTATTTCTTTGTGAAAAATGTCAAAATATATAAAATATAACGGCATATGTCGGCAACAATAAAGTAAATGAAAAAGTAACTCGTCAATCTGTCTTTTACCTTTTTATGCCTGTTCAAGCAACTCTTGCTGAAAAATTTTGTTGAATTTTTGGTATACGTAGTATTTTCAATTAAGGATATTTTATCCCATTTATTAATGGCCATGGAAATGATATTACAGGTTAGTGTATCTACTCTTTGTATGATAATTCTCTTTGGAACTTAAAATAATTTAGAAACATTAAATAATGTTTTATTATTTTTAGAAATTGATATAAACCCCAAATTGACAAACATTGTCTGATTCAGGTGTGAATGCTCTTAAAATGAGAATGATGAAAAAATATGAAGATTACTTCCTTTGTTCTTTTTACAGTATCTGGTAGAGACGAACTTAAGAAGTTTCATTCATATGAAACTGGGTCCATCGTGTGGCAGACGAAAACTCCGAGCAGTTCCCTGGACCCAACTCAACAACACGTACAACACTCACCTTTCTCATGTTCTTCTTACCCAACCAAATCTGGTAAGATTGCCAATGCAGATTTACATACACTCTATAACGAAAGTAATTTCGTAATGTTGATTGACAAACATGATGCTATTAAAGATTCTACTCCATTTAACTGCGGAAGTCGTAAAAAGAAAAGCTAAGTATATCTAATAATTATAAAATTAAACAATTTTACCCAAGAAACAAAATGGAAATTTGAGAATAAACTATAAACTTTTCATACTAAACTGATTACGCAATCGTGCTGTTTTAGTATAGGTTTTAAATTATTATTTTACTTCTTTGGAAATGTTGCTCTGAATTATTAATACCACTGCTAGCTTCGGTTTGGCTTACTGACTATATATCTGTCTGTCTGTACGAACGGTCTGCTGGTTGGCCGACCGTTAAGAATGTCGTCGATAATGAAAAGAGAGTTTATTTGGTAATAACATATTAATTATATTTTATTACCAAATAAGCTCTCTTTTCGGTAAAGTTTCTATTTGGCCTCGGTCTTTTTTGTCTCGTCAATTGTTCCGTCTGTCCTGGTCACCTCTTATAAGCGGCCAGCAAGCAGTCCTGTCAAAAGAGGCCGCTACACTGTATATATATATCTTAGTATATAACACTCTTTTCGACTGACCCTGTATATGAATGCATCAATGTCAAACTCCATGACATTAATGATCCACGAACTTGAACAACAAAATAAGGTGATAACGAAATAGAAATACACCTACACACTTTTTGTGCGCAGTGATTGATGACGTCTTTTGTTTCAAAATTTGTGGGAATGTCTCGCTAAATCATTGAGGTATATTTTGTAATTACGCATCAGAGGAGATATTGTATTTAAATGCAGTTGCGGTTGTAATTGATTGCGGTACTGATACCGCAACTCGTTCAAGCACTGGACGCACGCTTGTTTATTTGTTAAATAGTAACCGAGTTATTTTTCAAAGTGCAAAACTTTATTTATAAAATCTAAGTTGATTTTTTCAGTTCTTTTGAATTTAAATAGCGAATCGAAATATGGAAATTTCTAAAATGCTTTATCGGTAGAGATTAAAAAAATACGTAAATAAGTGGCAAAAACTGTCATACGTGAGGAAATGATTTATGACTTTAATACTGAAAGAAAACATTATATTTATATTTTCTTTCAAATTGTATTATAGAAACAAAATGATGAAGTAATGATATTTTAGACAACCCTTAGTTGTACCCTTATGTTATCAATTAAAGCGTATATAATCATATAATGCATGAACAATGGTTAAGTAAAATTAAATTTCAGAAATAGAGAAGAAACTTGATTTCACTGTTGTTAAAATTAACTATGCTTGATAAGTGTCCCAAGAATATCACTATAAAAGAAAAAGTGTATTGATGCAAATTTATACATTTAAAAATGCAAGTTATTTATATACTACACAGGATTCAAACTTCTAATCTTTTTATTAGTGGAAATAAATCAGTTTCCAACCATTTGATTACAAATTACATTATATTCAATTTGATTGAAGGTAAGCCAGCTTTTATTTGCCACGCCGTGAAATAAATATGTTTTCGTATATTAATGTATCCGCCATTTTTAATACGATTTCCTTTTGTTTCTCAATGCCCACAGAAACACAAATAAATGTATTTCGTGTGTTTAATGAATACAAATGAACCGCTTTTGAAACGGAGGACTAATATTGATGACACTTATAAGTTATTGTCATTTGAAATTAATACGTGTCAACTAGGTAATATTGTGAAATATTAGTTGTTAGGGAAATGAAGGAAAATGAGGGGTGACTTTGGATATTATTCATGTTTATTAACTTGTTTTTGTATAATTATGAGCTGTTCACAGTCATAAGTGTCATTAATTTGCGACCTAAACTTATTACTTCCGATTCAGTAAACATAAAATTTATTTCATCATTTTTCAAGTACAGTTTCTTCATGACCTTACCTATTCATTTTTACTTTATTGTTATTACAAGATGCATTAAAGGGTTGCAAGCAATGCATTAACACTCGATGGTGATATTTTGAAGAATTGTGGTACTGGTTGGTTCATGTTGTCTTGATGTACAAGTGGTTATACAACGTTCTCTACCATATAAAATACCACATCCAAAATATTATCACAGATACATAAACAAGACTATATGGAAAATAACTTTTATTTTATTAAAGAATATGTAATTACGTCATTATGCTATTATATAATTTCTAAGAAAATTATAGGTATTCATAACGTAATTAAAGTTTATTTTCCTCTGTTGGTAATGTTGTATTTAGTTTTCTGTTTAGTATAATTAAATTATAAGCAAATGTTTTTGGAATTATTCGGAGCACAGCGCTAGGAAATTAGATTTCTGTTATGAACACTAATGAGTTGTATTTTAATATTTTATTAAGTTGCAAAAGGAATTTGATTATCCTGACTATAGGTATTATAAATATAAAAGTGTGCTTTATTTTTGTCTGTTATTTTCTTATATAATTGAACTGGCATGCCGATGGTAAGTGATAACCGCTTCTATATACATGAACAGTATTAAAGAAATCATGTTATTATGTGACTCATGTGTTGTCATTCTAGAAGTCGCAAATATCCTCTTATATTCAATTTTACTGCCCAATCTCATCCAACATGAAATATTTTTTTATATTGATATTTACGTGCGAAGGTTACCGTTTACAAACAAGTGGACCATCAACTTATTTACCATTCAATTTACATAAAAACTTTTAAACGTGTTGAGATATTAGGACAAAAGTGTTTACGTGTTGCTTTTATCGAACTATTCTAATGTTATTGGCCACAGCTGTAAATGACGGCGAGTGATGAAGGCACTCGAAATCTGCGGAAGAACTTATGGACTTCAGTCCGAGGGCACAGTTAGGACTTCGTTATAATATGACGGGGCATTCCTTGTAATATATTATAGTAATGAACGTCAGGTCTCTTAAGAAGCATGCAGGATATACAGTCCATAAAAAAAGTTCAACTAATTCGGTTGGCTAGCAATTAGAAGCAACTACCTTTCGATATATCGAATTGTTTCTCTACATTATTATAATATTTGTATACTGTATACTTGTTATTAGTATATATAGAAATATAAATAATCTATATCCAAATAAACTTAAAATAAACATTTTTGAATAGTCAAAGATTGCTAATACTGTTTTGTATAGTAAGAGTAAAAACTTAATACAAATCGATACATTGATCTTAAGAAGTCAATTAGTACATTCACGGACGTATCCCTCAAGAGGGATTTCTTCCAGTCTTTGAATGATTGGTACTTTATTTTATTTATCTAAAATCCCATACAATACGAATAATTTTAAAAATATTAATTCCCCAGCCACAGTTTAACTATTGCGTGAAATATTTCAATTGGAAGTGTTGCCGCATGCAATTTGATTTAGTTTTCATCGAGGCGTAACTTTAGATATTTCACAAAATATTCTGTACACATCTTTTAAATGCATTTTATATACGATTTCGAAATACAGGTGGCATTCAATTGAACTCTACATTTTAAAGAGTAACTGACTTATTTTTATACAGTGACTCGAAGCTATGAATTATTTTTATTAAACAGATTTTTCACATACCAAAATAATTTTTTTTGTGAAAAATTATTACATTTCATGGCTAATGTATAGATTTTACTCACAATTAAACCCGTATAATCTAAATATATACATAAATAATACCACTAGGGTCACAAATCTAAAGGACAAATATTGTCATTTAATTTTGATATATTATCATTACAAGTTATAATGGTTAACCAAATCGAAATTGCACATTTGGGACGCGAGAGGGCTTATGTTGCCGTTTATCAATGTTATCATGAACATACAGTAGCATTTCCTAAAGATAACGCGACCACCCCTAGTCACGTGATACATTTGGATTGTCATAAATTAATTAACATTTATATAGTTTGGGTGACTTGGGGTTACTTAGGAACTATTTTGAAAACGCATCTATATAAGTATGATGTTGTTTAATACCATCCACTTACAGTAGGCTTTCTGATGCGGTTTTCCGAATCAAATACCAATTCTATGTAATGGCGCACCTGAGTTTTCTGTAACCGCGCACTTATGATTAGGAACGATACCATTTCAAAACTCTTGCTACAGATAGTTCTCTTCAACGGGCTGCTTTGAAACCGGAGAAACGGTCGCTTACATAACCCTGGAGTGCATAGCAGTGGCCACATCACGTACATTATAAAATCTTGAAGTCAAATTGTAGAAATAACCGCTTTAAAAACTGGCCGAATTACAGAAACAGTTTTGTGTTATGTTTCATCGACTAGCATTGTAACTTGTTCTTCATTACTGGTATCAGCCGTTACTGATCTGACAAATACATAGCGCTTTCATGGCCTTTGGATGTCAAATGTAGCCTTAAATTAGGATATCTTGCGTTTAAACTTATTTACTCAGACTAAATTTCAATTCGGAGTTTCTATATTAAAGTTATGTAACTGAATATAAATTATAGTCGATATTTATTGTACCTACAGTGGAATAACATTATGTATATAGTGGTGTATATATAACAATGTGTTATAAAGGAAAATTATTTAGTAGTGACATTTTAGATTTCATATTTGTACCATGTATTTCAATATAAGATTTTTATTTATTGAAAAAAAAATTGGCAACAAATCAAACTTCAAAATGTATCTTACAAATAAAATGGATATGGAGTATTGGAGAGGCGAAAACATTAGCAGTAGAATTGGGAACCTCCTATATTTATAGTCGGTTAGAACATAATATAGTAGTAGTCTATAGTAAATTATCTAACATAATATACGTAGAACATCAAATTTCTACTATGTAGGTAGCTACCATACGTAGATTTCGTCTCAAATCTGATTACATGAGTCAGCGGTAAAGTTGTCGACGTAACGAAATCGTTACTACCACAATACAGACAGCAAATATATACTTATATATACGTACAAGGTTGTATTTGCATAACTTATTATTTGTAAATATCTATGTGTATATTACAGTATAGAGGTATATACAGATGAAACAAACTACGTATATATAATATACGTAGTTTGTTTCATCTGTATATACCTCTAAATAGCTTACTTTTATCCCCTCCAATAGATCCCCCGTCCAATTCAAACGGGGATCGAAATTACGACGTCCTGAGCCGAGGTTCGAACACCTAACGGTGCCTTCAGATTTGGGGTTTGGAGTGCCATCTGCACTCACCGCCTATCGTCCGGTGAAGCTGTAAAGGACAGCTTCGGCCAATAGCGAAAAAATATTTTTGGTACGATTCGACTAGTAGATATAGCCCCAATATTACATAATATGGTGGTGTGCAACCTAAGTCCTTAGAAATACCAAAGCATAAGGAACCCATAGTGCTCTTAACGCATTACATAATAAGCGAAGGTTTCTATAAATGTTATAATAGAATAATAACTCTATACTATTTACACGACGCTATCTAGTCCCCAACTAAGAAGAGCTTGTTTTATGGGTACTAAAGAACTGGTACAAATAAATACTTTTATAAATACATACATAATATACATAGAAAAGACCCTGACCGATACAAACGATTATACTCATGAATACAAATGTTTGCACCGTGCGAGGAATCAAACCCGCGATGATAGACCACCGAGTCCGTCACATGAAATAGACTATGTATATTAATATATTATGTAAACGTACATATAAATAATGCATCCTGGGAAATTATGTGGGACCCAAGATAAAGTATAATCCTATAATAGTTCAGGTGACACAAGTATTTTTATTTATTTAACTTTAATTCACAAAAATAATGTGTACATATGGCGAACTTAATACTTTGCGGCGATATCTACCAGTCAACCAAGAGTGGTGCAGAGAAAGATTGTATTAAAAATTGTATGTTATCACTTTTTAATGTTCATACAATCACAATTATGTATCATTGTTTATAATTGTAATAAATTACTATTGTTGTGCCTAAGAAGCGGTAAAATAAATATATATATAATTCTCGTTCTCTGATTTAGTAGCCATACTTCTCCGAAACGGTTTATATGAAATTGTATATATATACTCGTTCTGAGAATAGACAAAATAGATCTTATTTTTTTTTTCTCAGGACAATTCACACAGAAGCAACTATACCTATATATAACTAAGTTAAGCTAGCTAAAGCTTGTGTTATGGGTACTAGATAGCTGATACATATACACAGATATATTGTTTTTGTAAATACATACATATTATATATATAAAACAGCCAGACCAATACAAACAATCATACTCATGAATACAAATGTTTGTGCCGTGCGAGGAATCGAACCCGCAACCATCGGTCGTAAAGCGGTGTGCTAGACCGCTAGACCACTGAGGTCGTCATACCTATTTCTACACATCTAAGTAATAAAGGTGGCCCACCCCATTTTTTTTTACTTTTTATTCAATATTTACGTCGTTTATTTTTTTATGATGTGGCACTAAAAATATATGTAAATATTCGCCCTTCTATTTTCTATAGCACCCTATTTTCTATAGCAATAATAATTTATATGGCAAAATTACATCTTCTTTCTTTATAACACATATACCGGATTAGCTAGTAAGCTATTAGCTAACCCGGCATATGTGTTAACAAGAATTAAAATGTGTCGTCTGAGTCAATCATGTGGTGTTGAGTTAAGATAAAAATGTATGAAGATATCTGCATTTCTTTTTTTATTTTTTTATATTACCAGATGAAGAATATGAATTTATTGTACACATTATAATCATAGCTTATAATTAACTATAGTGATACGTAAACCTTAGTTCTTACCAAATTACATATCCAGTACATGTACATATCTATGCTAACCGTACTTTCATTGAAAACCAAATTATGAAACCCCATTGACTGCTTTCGATTGGATTTGGCAGCGTACCTGCATGAATCGTCACTAACATAGATATGTCAGCATTCAAATTAGCATCAAATTCAATTTACATTAAGTAGGTCAATTTTGATGCATGTCAAGTATGAATTTAGGTTATGATCATAAATCAACGGGATTTATTATTGTTAACGCGCGATTGTATGTCGGATTTGTAACTGCTTAAATCTTGGTTCATATTCATGACGAATTTCTCAATAATTCTTATATTGGACTCCCTGTCAGTGTTGTTAGATGACCGTCTTGCTTCCCCCTTTCCACTTTATTCCTAATTTATGTTTAAGCTCACCTAAGTTTTGCAGTGTTCACTAACAGTGCTGTATGACACTTTAGTTCTCTGGAATAGCAACGTATGAGGGTACCAAGTATATTACAACGTTCCTAGCCATATCTGTGGTCCTGGTTCATGTACACATTCGGTATTGAACCACTTAGCTTTATTCTAACGAAAATACAACGCCTGTGTTCAGAAGAATCGTTTGACCTGATGCCCACGACTACCTTTTACCATTGCATCACTCGCTATCGACAGGGAATTCATGGCTACATGTTGGGACCTATGTGGTCTCGGACAGTACAGAATTTGAATTTGAATTTGAGTTTGAAATTTGAATTTGAAAATTTGAAAGTTAGTATTGCAGGTTGGATTACATGTGAACCTGCAACCCATTGGAAGTAAACCGGTATGGTAACTAGACTACCGAGATCAATTTTGTATTATATTGTTTAAATGTACAAAGAAATCAATATCATGTATTCAAATATAAATATAATAGGCATTTATACCAAATTGCAAAATATTTGACATACAAGGACATTATTTAACTGGATCTAATAATGCACATAACAAATATAACGAAAAACAATTCCGTTCCTTTCTTGTAGTCTGACGAAAATATAATAATTTTTCCTTCTGAAAACTCTGTTAAGTTATAATGAAATTTTATATTATAAAAGCGTATACAATTACAGACTACCTTATTACTTTTTTTTACAGAGTGAGTCCAATTTCGATTTGGGATAAGAAACCCATTAAGTACCCAATGTTACATGCATTGTATACGTAATAAGATTTGATTATTATAGGATAAACAATTTATGTAGAGCTAATCATAGACATAACTTAGATAGAAATAGGCGCAGCTACAATAGAATCTTGTATAATAATAATAAACCTGGACAATCCACACAGCACCAGCCCCAACCTCAAGCAGAGATTGTATTATGGTTATTAGACAACTTCTTAAAATACTTAAATACATGTTTTTGTATATAAATACATAATATACACAAAAAATACTCAGACACATGAATCCAAATGTTTGTACCGTGCAAGAAATCGAAACGCGACCATATGAAGTGAAGCGGTGTGCTAAACTGTTACACCATCACGACTACCACCATCGTGCTACACATGACGTGTTCGCATAAAGTAACATTCATCTGTAATAGTCATTGCAATTGCCTATATTTCATGGAATTCTACCGATAAGCAATTTATATTGCAAGCTGTGTTATTTCATGTATATAACTGACGGTTGCCACTTACCATCATGTTGGTAGTCGTTCTTTATATAAAAAAATATACTGTAAACTCGTAGACTTTGAACAAAACTGACATGTCCCTCCTACTTCTGTTATAAAATCTTTATAATTTAATGCTTTGATTTAATGGGTGAGATATGGCACTGCTATTGCAGGTTTGAAGGTATGATACTTTAGTCCTAAGGAATGAAACGGCATGAGGATTACCCGAGTACATCATTCATTTAAAAATGCACTAACCTATTATAATAATTACAGTGAAGGTACTTTATTTAATTTTCTTCATAATAATTACAATGCGACTTCTATTTATATGCATATCTATGGCTACTAACCTATTACTCTGTGTATACTACACAAATGTAGTTTTGTGGAGCAATCCTTCACGAACCCCACTAATCTAAGGTCATTCGTCTCATCCTCTCATCTGTACCAACTACCTATATCGAAGCATCATAATAGCACTTCTTTTATGGGTTCCCAACTTTATTTCGTGTAATGAAACAACCTCGCAGGTAAAACTAAATATTACGGTAGGTGTAAATAAAAACTTTAACTAATTCAATTATATTATTGTATTCAAAAAACGTTGACATCCTAAATTCGAGTGTATTATGTATATCTTTTTCTATGTGAACTTATTTTTATGTTTCCTATCTTATTCGAAATCTCGTGTTTCTGAATTTTATATCGGACCAGTAATATTTGAGTTATCCTCAGTAATGGGATTGGAGTGTATACTCTATATCTATATATGTGTCAGACTATTAAAATCCGGTTAGTCATCCATTTATTTATTTTTTAGCATATAAAACGAAAAGATTACAATCAATACAAGAATTTTATTAGGAGCGTGTAGTATTGTACAAAACTTTATTGTAATCCAACACTACGCCTAAAAGCTAAATTTTATTCAATATACGCTATATAATAAGAAGTAAACTAAATAGAAAATAATATACAACTACGTAATAATGTGAATCATTATGTTAACAGAAATTTATGTATAAAAAAAAAGTTTAGCAGTTTGTAAACAGGTAACAATTAGACAGACTGTTATACTCAGATACTTCAATAATATTAGCATGCATACATTCATCATCGTTTTGCTCGTCGAAGTCATGAGTAAGAAGCTATTAGACAATATATTTTCCTTTGGCATTTCTTACACTATCCCAAATCACACGAAATCTCATAGTATTAGTGTTGTCTCAAGTTCGGACAAACAATGTTTCGTGCAGTATATAAATCTTGTAACTGCATCAACTATCTTATTGTCTCTTTGTAGTTCAGTATAATAGAGTTATACATACATTTGTAGCTTGACGTAAATGATGATCTAAGTTTGTTTCTTGGTAGCGTCTACGTAACAATTAAATTTAGGTTTGAACTACTTTCGCGACCTGGTGGAAACATTAAGTAATATCATATTTTTATTACTTGCTGAGTCTAATCCATTTAAGAATAATTGCATGGTGAAGATGGTAAATTTGGTAAAACCAATTTTAATACATATTTTCCTTCAGGATATTTAAGTAAGATATCCTGAAGGAAAATATGTATCTATTGGTTTTAACGTTAGGTCGATTTAGAGTTTTAAAGTAGATATATATACACATGTTATAATTATGCTACAGAGGTAAAATAAAATTTTTGTATGTTTGTCTAATTTGAATGCGATATTCTGTTATATCTACAATGTGAATTAATGGCAGTTTTGTGTAATAATTTATTCATATTCAGAATTCAATTATTTTTATATTTACTTCACTTCCGTTTTTTCGCTTTGCCATTAAATCATTGTACATATAACACATTTTCGCTCTTTATTATAACTCTATCGTTGCAAATCAAATAGTTACAACCTATTGTTATTCCAAAAACAACTCATGCAAAGTCGAGGGCCTAGGTAGTATATAATAAATGCCACGTTCTTGATTTATCTGGAATCTTAAGGAAATCCCACAAATAAACACGCTCTCATCGGTTCTGACACCCACACACAAAATCGTGATCACGAAACGCGTATATAACTGTGGAGTAACAGAAATTCTGAAATTATAGAAACTTTATACGATTCTGTAGAACTTTCACATTTCGTTATATGTAACTTATTTAAATTCTAATGTATATTTCTCATTGATAATTGTTCCGTATTCTGAACACAGTCCTCTTAGTATAAGCAGGTTGTATTACCGGCTTGCTTACTAAAGCAACGGGTGATCGATAATACTGGTCACTAATAAAAATATGTGGCCATATATTTAGATGTACGATATTTAAATCAAAAAAAGAACTGCAAGAAAAAGGATGTTCCGTATTTTTTTTATTTGAAACAAGAAAATTAGTGAATTAATGCGTGGTCATTAAATTGTACAACACGTCGGGACGTTCCTGAGCAAGGGTAAGTAAAGTAAATTTGGTGTAAATGCTGCAGTATTTTCAGGAGTTCGGATTATGGAAGACGTTCTTCCTCGACGAAATTGTATTTCTCCTTTTACATAAATTATTTTATTTTTTATAAAATACAGTCCACTATTTTTATATATTCTTTATTCGGATTCGTAATCCAACCATACATTTCAGTCTCTGAAATGTGATAAGTTTTTTTATGTAACTTGAATTGGAAACATCACCGCAATCATTAATCCATTATGGAACACCGTTGTAACTATACTCCGTACGACGAAGAAGTCATGGCCCTGTATGATTTTACTACCATATCTCACCCATCAACTGAAATATACGTATATAGCTAGCTAGGTAAAACATGTGTTCGTATGTCCCTTTTTTTAATTTACTAAATTGAACTGTAATTTTTAGCTTAGAGGAATAAAACATGTGAGATTGAAAGATATTTTCCATCCGACATATCCGTAAGTATATTCATCAACACAAACTAGAACATTAAAAGTAAACATAGGACCTTCCTGCAATATGATTAGAGTATAGCTCGTTTATACTTTGTGTTTACAAAAACTAATAGCTAACTAGAACGGTCTGTGGAATCGTGGTAAATATCCTATCGTAATTATAAGTTTGTTTACAGAGTTATATATTTCATATAATATGTACTTATCACAAACATTACATTTCTATGTATCTTCTAGACCAATTACTACAGTTTTATTTGAAGTATTCAATCCATATTAAACATACTATTCCTAATATATATTCAATATTATAAATGCGAAAGTGTTTGGTATCTTTCCATGACTAGACGGCTGAATGGATCTTAATGAAATTTCGTGCAGATAAATAGTATCACGAATAAGAAGGTATGCTATTTTATGTTATGTTTTCAATGTGTAAGGGGTGAAATAGGGGAAGAAATCTAGTATTATAAAAGCGAAAGTACATCTATCTGTATAAATTTACATTTAAAAACCGCAGGCATATCGAATAGGCTATATAACATATCTCGAATAAAAAAAAAATAAGTCGCAGGTAACAGCTATCTCGCAAATACTTTAGCATCCAAAATTTTGTATTTAATTTAAATTACTAGTCTTTTATTATGGATTTGGCACAGACAGCATTTTCTTCCGTTTACTTAGGTATTTCAGGAATTCCTTTGTTAAGCTTACTACCTCATATTACTCTAAACAAATCTGAGTTTCTAATTTGACGGTAGATGCAAAGAAATTGCTATTCTGCACAGTCTAATATTAAGATTTAAATTTTATAAAGGTTGCTCTCGTACAAACTCCAGTTATAAGGTTATCTGGTGGAGAATGCCACATGGCATTAAGATCGTCTATAGTACCCGTTTTTATGCAAAATAAAAGAAAATAGATTGTCATACCAATATTATCCGCCTTACAACTTAATTCGGAACGTAAGTGTTATGTTATGATTGGTAAGATATGGCAGCGAAATGAGAATATGACACTTTAGCCCAAATTATAACGCATGAGATACCGTATCATTATGGTGATTCACTACCATATCATTGATATACATATATAATCAATACATATGTAATGGTAAGTAGTAATCTTCGCCTATATAGGCGAAGATTACATAAAGCATCAGTCTGTTTAATATTATAGTTATACAAACAGTTTAAATTAATATTTTTTATAATTTACTTGTAAAATATTTTGGGTACATTACATATAGAATGTTACTGAAAACATGGTATTTTTTTATTAATTGGACTATTATCAGGCGTAACTTGTAGGACTCCAGAAGACATATCTTCTGAATGCCCTAAGAGCGTTAACTTTGAGAGTTTACCTTCTTACGTCTATCAGATATACATAATAATATTATTTATATAAGATTTTTAAGGGCGATAATTTTTATTTTACGGATACAGCGAGTACTTCGACAGGAGATAAATTTGTGTAGGTACGAGGGAACTACAAACATTGTAGTGGCGTTTCCTCCTCACTTTGGCAAAATCTGCCAATTTTAGTTAAAAGTAAGTTTCCTAGGTTCTTATACAATTTGCAGTGTATATTAAACATCTTAGTCATAATACTACATATATGTTACATGTGTTATGATGTATATTATTAATCAAGAGTAAGTGAGTGACTTTAGAGTCTTTTGTTGTGGTTTTTAAATGTGATATTCTAAATTATTTGAATAAAGACTTCATTTTTACGAAAGGAATGATGGCATTCAACATTTATCAACTACTTTGATTATGATTAACAGAGAAAGGCACAGAGCTGTCAGTGTTTCATTATACATTTAAACTACTATTATATATACATATATTGACCGTCTTCTCAGCATCCGTTATTTCATTACTGAAAACGGTCTCGATTCTATTCTCTCATAAATGATTATGTCTTATACTAGAGGATCTCTTGTATGTTTCCCAAGGGCATTAACTTTGTACATACATACAAAACTTGAGTAGTTAGGACTTTGTAAATTGCTTATAGTTATATTACATTCCGGTTTATATGTTAGTGAGTAAAATTTGTATAATCATGTATATCATAATTTAAAGCTCTGTTTAATTTGAATTATCAAATGATAGGCTGGCAGCATATTTATACTATTATAGACTAGAAGAAGTTGCCTACGTCGGAAGGTCGGTTCAGCTGTCAAGCAGATTTCTTTGTAAACTATGTTTCGGTTGAAGGATATGGAGACATGGTATTTTAGTATTCTGGAATAGAAACACATGAGTGATATGACATGCGTCATTTGACAACGTGATGCCCATAGTTCCTGTGTACAGGCTACGGTTACCATCAGGGAAGGCAGGTTGATTTCGATTCCAATTACATAAAAAATTGAGAATTTTAAATATTTTGTTCTTAGAAATTTCATAATATATAAAATAATTTGTTGGGAAATCAACAATGATCATGAATGAACCCAATCTACCTTCATTATTATATTGTTAATTCATTTAAATACTGTTCTTCTATTACAAATTTGATTATTTGAATTTGTCAAAGTATTTTCATGGTAAATTGATTAGGTTTGTTACAACATCTGTAATTATGTAATAATTATTATTCAGTCGTTTCGTAGAGTTATTTACGTCTATCTAACGATTATTACTTTCATGTTCCTGGAAGAAGACGTTTCGTAATTATGAGGACCGATTAGCATTGAGTTCTACGTAAAGGTCGTATCTTATATATATATATTGCTATAGATTTATTTTGTTCGAAACTTGAAAAGTTATGTTCCGAGTAAGACCACATGTTATTGAGTATATTTCTAGTATAAATGGTTCAATTTATGTATTTTAATTAATACGTATTACTAAAAAAAGATACAATATATAATTTTAAATTTGGAAGTAAACGAATTTACGTAGTAAAATAAAATGTATTGCAATTACTGGCAGTAATTTGTCGTACACTATTTATTCTTCTACTTATATATTTCGTATAAATGTTAGTTAATTTTATAAATCAACAGTACGTCTACGGACAGTGTTGGTACTAGACGTACTACGTGAATTGTCTTGGGTTATTATTATATTAAGTGAAAGAAAGTGGGAAGGCCTCTGATAAAGTGGATCTATGATCTGGTCAAGATTGCCGGAAATCGTTGGATGAAAGCAGGGCAGGACCGATCATCGTGGTGAATTTTGGGGTAGACTTTTGTTCAGCAGTAGAAATCTTTCGGGCTGAAATTATGATTATTATATGTTTTTTTTTAATTTGGACTAAAATATATACATTTAAGAATACATGACCAGTTATAATTGCTGAAAAATGTATTAAAAAAGATATTGTACGATTGAAAAACAGACACTGATAAATTGATGGTAATTGACCTGAATAAAATACAAAATTCTCTCTTTTCACATACAAAAGTTAAATTGTATTGACACAAACAGACCGCTATTATATTATTTAAACAATCACAACCGCAACCCGATCCCAATAGGATCGGAATTGCGGTCATTTGGACCATTGCGGCCATCTTTGGAATAATTCAATAGAGCAGTAGCATGCGTGCAAGACAGATGTAGCCATTCTTATATTTTAGAGTACCATAAAATTAGGTCGTTTTCCCGCTACATTCGTTGGATCCGACCCAAGAAACTGTCTAGATAAAATATCTTTATCAAATCTAAATACCTATAAGAAACCTCAGTGAGATAAGTCCGCAATTAAATTGGAAGTCGTCTATGTGGATGGATTTATATAAAAATATAACTCCATACTCACATTCCTAAACCAAAATATCTCATTTTGCCAAATTTCTAAGGTGTCTGTCTGTTACAATTTACGTCATAACGACTAAACAGATCTTGATGAATTTTAATGTGAATATATATTGAATTATTACGTGGACGGATATAGACTATCTTTTATCGAAAAGAATCAGACAAAATTGTGGGTGTATTGTATAGTATTACATGATTTATTTATTGAAGAACATACCATGATACGTTATACATAGAAGTATTGGCTGTTATCACTTTATAGCACATTTTGGAGCAAAGTATGTCCTTCCTAGTGACATAATCACCATACCAAATTTTATTAAGGTCCATTGAACTGTTTAATCATAAATGGTTATGAACATATATATACAAACAAATTCACATTTATAGTAGGTATTAGTACTGACTTAAAAACTATTCCAGTTAGTCAACTGGAACGTAACTCTTCTTAGTAATTAATCTCAACTAAAGGACCGACGTGAATTGGACGGTAGGGACAGTAATAACAAATATTGACGTGGCAAAATAATCTACATGAATAAATTATTTTGACTTTGAATATTGATGATAAATACGAAAACATTGCTATAGTAATGGACTATCCTGGTATCGCGGTTAACACTGCCAATCACTGCCAATACTCGTGTCTTCTACTCTCGTATAAGAGAAACAATTGTATTCTTGTTTTTTTTTATCAACCAGATAGAGAGATTTTAGTATCCAGTTGGTATAATTAACTACTAAGCCACGGTGCTCTCAGACAAATAGTAAGTCGGTTGAAAATATTCTCGATTCACAGTTACAAAGTGTATTTATTAATATAGTTAATCGGATTTTAACATAAATGAATTTATGGTAAATAAAATAAACATCTCATTTCGATTTAGACTCAACCTAGTCTAAATCGACATGAGATGTTCATTTTATTTATTACATTATGTTACATTAACCATGGTCATGAGCTGGCTGGAGTACAGTGGTGTCAATATCGGTAGGCACTAACAGTTTTTTCAACTACCGTAACTAGATTGACTAATGCTAACTATAGAATACCTTTTCCTTTAATTTATTACATTTTCATTAAGTGTTATAATAGGACACAGAAATAGTGCATATACAGAAAAAGTCTGATGGGATACGTGTCGAATCTCCGGAATAAGGTTCACTACGTCCAAAAAAGCATAGACAAGGCTTTTAGGGACGTACAATACGACGGTTGTGTTAATCTCTTTGTTCTCTTTACACGAAGTGGATCCGAAAAGTGCCCACCGTATAGGTTTTATGTTTGAATCAATAGAAAAAAGTCATGAAAATATAAGAATATAAAGAAATAATGTTGGTGTGATGGATCGGATAAATCGATGATGTTGTGGATAAAGATTACGAGGTTCCGAGACAGCGAGTACACAGGATGAGTGGATTTATATATGACTGATACTTTCCAATTGATATTTGATAATTATATATATTCTATTAAATAAAGAAATAAAATATTTTAATAAATCAAGGAAAAATTATAATGTCACTTTTTTCAAACAATCTGAGGAACGAACTATCAAAATTTTAAAACATATTATTTTTAAATACAAAAAGTTAAACGAAAGAGGATTCACTACTGATAAGTCTTTAAGTACTGTAGGAAATATAATGAGTAACAATACGACTGCTTTATACTGGGTTTATTCACTGACGACGAATGGTGGGGTGATCATCTGTGTGCGAAACGTTCCACCCTCACAACTTTAGAAGGTGCATACCCTACATTACAACAACACATGGTTTAAAATTGTTTATAAAAGCAATAGCTATTTAATAATCACAAAAACTCCCTGATAGCGTTGTGGCGTAGGGGTTATACTAATTTGAATTACGCCTAAGAGGAAGCGATATCAAAATTGTCGACACAAAAAAACTTGTAAATTTATATTTCGATAGACTCCGGTGAAGGAATAAACCAAAAACTAATAAAAGAGATGGTTGTAGGCTCACCCATAAGGGAGGGTGGATCCTACCTATGTTTACCAAAAAAAAAAGTTCAGTGTAAAATTAAAAAGTACAGCGAGTTCGTGTCATTCTCACATCCGCAGTGATTGACAAGTCTACTCTACACTTTACTCTCAATATCGAATTCAATCTAGTCCAGTTCGAGCCTTCTATTGAAACGCAATCAAAAGTAAATCGAATACAATATTGGTTAGTTTGCCTATGACATATGAATTTTATAACTTGCTAGTATATATTTCAAGAGAAAGAAAATCTGCGAAACTGAATGCGCTTGTCGATATATTCCCGACAATAGCAAAAACTACTAAACGGATCTTCATACAGTTTTCATCTATAAATAGAATTCATTTCATCATTTCTTCTACAATAGTAATTTCTAAGGAATATTTAGGAGAATAATTCGTTTAGGTTTTGTGTATGGGCAGATAATATAATAAGTAACGTAACGCTTTTAAACTTTGGTCAGTCAGAAATTGGCTGAAAAATATGTATATATATTTTTTTATATAAAAAGCCATGGCTTTTTTTTTGAGATTTGGGCAATTGTCAGGTGCTAAGACCTGTATAACTGCGATGTTATTATGCTTGCCCTTTTCAAAGTTCGCTACCTGGGTCTAGGTAGCGAACTTTGAAAAGGGACAAGAGTTCAAGGATATCCTTAGGAGCGATGGTGTTTACCTCCTCTTAAATTTGCGTTGCTAACACTAGTGTTTCATACGCAGGTAATATAATATAATTTCCTGAGTATCTTTAATCCTACGTGTATATAAACTAAATTAAAACAAGAGACGATGCCGTTTTACGTCGCCGATTTACTACCGCCTCTGGAATGTCTCTCGGATTAAATTTTGTTTGTTTTCACTACTTCCATAAGCGGAGATTTAGCTAGAAATGTAAATTCACATGCCAACCTAATTCAATGTTAGCCACATTCTAACTTTTATAAGTAAAACAATCGAGGTTCGATTCCTCGTAACAATACTAACATTTATATTCGTGAATATGATTGTGAATTATAATTGGTTTGCGTGTTTTTTATATATACATATTATGTAAATATTTATAATAAAATGTAATTAAGTTTTGGTATGAGTTGTATAGTTGTGTATCCTGTCATGGATTTAGTCCCAATTTGTGCATAGCTTGGAACTAAATGGTGGTGTGTGAATTATTCAAAGTTATTATTATATTCATAGTGTGTTAAAGTAATAAATATTATTTATCTCTGTTTATGGTTCATCTTGATATAATTTGTTGGGTATATAAAGCAATATTATTAATAAATATTAGACCTTGTTGACATGTCAAATAGTCGAATTTTTTTTATTGATAATACAGCTGTTGTACTATAAAGGAGGTGTCATATGCTAACAATCTGTTTATCTTAAATGATTACTTACTGAGTATGTGTATCTATATGACCAAACTTTGACCTCTAAAAGACGAAAGGGTTAGATATAAACAAACATGGATCGATTAACCCGTTAAATGCGACCGGAATGCAAGCAACTTCAAGCCATTAGTGTGTTCAAACATATTAGAATTGTCTGTACATTGAACGTGAAGGGTTAACGAAAATGGAGGATACTGGCCGAGTTAAGGGCATCTGGGTAAAGGTTTGCTGTTGGAATTATATTCGTATACATCGTAATTAGTTACTATATGTTCAGAAACGTTAAATTTAATATCTCTTCATTGTTTTAAGGTTTGATTGATATATGTATTATAGGTGCGTTATTTGATGACTTCGGTAGACTAACGATTTAGCATTCCGTCTTAATTCGTATGGTGACGAGTTAGGTTCCTGGCACGATATAAATATTTGCATTAATTATCATGATTTTTTTGTATCAGTATGGTTTGTTTTAAATATTTTAGAATAAAAACTAATTTGGGTATTTCTATCAGTTGTTTAGTACTCATATTACGGAACTAGACGAGGTTGTGTAAATTATACTAAGATATTGTTATTATGAATATATTGTAATGAAATATCAAAAAATATTTTATCTGTGGTATTTATGAATGTAGTCAGTACACGATTTTTTGTTCAAACCTTTTATTCATTTTGCTATGGCGCGGAGTTAAAAAAATAGCATTAAATGGTGACTTCATTCCAATTTGAGTATAAATAAAATGTTCAAATGACTTTTTGTTAGTCGTCACGCCTACGCAAACGCTGGCTTGACCAGTACTTACTGAAGGTACTTACATATTTAATCAATTTTGAATATATCTTAGAACCTAAAAACACATTTTGTCTACACCATAAGAGATATGGTGTGAGTATAAATAGACTGATCTGAATCATAACTAAACCGTACCGGCGACGGACGACCGTCGCTGGCAGCTCCCCGATGACGTAAGGAGGTTAATAAGCGATAAGAACGCAGCCACTAGAGCGTACGATCGCTACCCCTCCGAACCGAACCGGGTGCGCCTGCGAGCCTTACAGCGTAGCGTTAAGGAGCGCATCGCGCAGATCCGGGACGGCCGGTGGGGCAAGCTCCTAGAAGAGATAACGCCATGCCACACCGCGTACTGGCGCATAGCGAAATCTCTCAAAACCGACCAACAGACAAACGACATGCCCCCGCTAGTCCGACCCGACAACACTATAGCCTTCTTCGACGAAGACAAGGTTGAGTGTCTAGCGTCCAACTTAGAAGCCCAATGCTCCCCCAGCACGCTCCCAGTCGAGGCAGGTCATCTCGAGAAGATAGACACCGAAGTCGAACGCATCGCGTCCACCCCGCCCACCGAATCCCTCTCACCAGTCACGCTTGAT
Organism: Achroia grisella; assembly: GCF_030625045.1. NCBI lineage: Eukaryota > Metazoa > Arthropoda > Insecta > Lepidoptera > Pyralidae > Achroia > Achroia grisella. The sequence continues at coordinate 2,641,012 of NW_026712999.1, forward strand.
GAGGTCAAAACGCTAGTTAAACAACTACCTATCAAAAAATCACCCGGCTCAGACGGCATATCGAATAGATTAGTCAAAAGTCTGCCATCCCAACTTTTGTTATTACTCGTCGCTATTTTTAACGCGGCGCTGTCCAACGCTATATTTCCAGACAGCTGGAAAGAAGCCGTGGTCATTGGCATCCCCAAGCCCGGTAAAAATAAATCCGACCCGTCCAGTTATCGTCCTATCAGCCTCCTCAAGGCTATAGGCAAGCTGTACGAGCGAATCCTCCTCGCCCGCCTAAAGGAGTTTATATACTCCAAAGGCCTGCTCATCAATGAGCAGTTTGGCTTCCGAGCCAAACACTCATGCGTCCATCAAGTGCACCGCATCACGGAGCACATTCACAAAAACACTCTGTACTTCGCCACCAAGTCCCCCAAAGGCGGTACAGGCGTCCTATTTTTCGATGTGGCTAAGGCTTTCGATAAAGTCTGGCACAACGGCTTGATTTACAAGCTTCATCAGTTAGGTGTCCCCGACAGGCTAGTACTCATTGTACGAGATTTCCTGTCGAATCGCTCTTATCGCTACCGTATAAACGGAGCGTTATCCGACCCGCACCCCATACGAGCCGGCGTCCCTCAGGGCGCCGTCCTCTCTCCGATGCTCTACTCGTTGTACACCAACGACATCCCCAAATTCTCCGACTTAAAAGTCGAAATATCGCTGTTTGCCGATGACACGGCTCTCTTTACATCCGCCAAGTCCCGTGCGACAATAGCCAGACGGCTTCAGAAAGCCGTAACGATACTGGGCGAATGGTTCCGTCGGTGGCGCATAGAAGTCAATCCCGAAAAAAGTGCAGCAGTGTACTTTAGCAGGGAATTCGACTCTATGAATCACCCGATCGAACTATTCGGCCAAAACATCCCGTGGGTTTCGAAAACGAAATATCTCGGCGTCACCCTAGATAGGAAACTAACGTTTCGTCCTCACATCAAGCGTGTCCGCGACCGAGCCGCCTTTATACTAGGGCGACTCTATCCTTTTATTAACAAGCACAGTAAAATGTCGCTTCGCAACAAGCTGACATTATACAAGGCTTGCATCCGTCCCATCATGACCTACGCTAGTCCCGTATTCGCCCACATACCCTACTGCTTAATCAACAGACTGCAGGTCATTCAGAATAGGTTTCTGCGTCGAGCCACCGGTGCGCCGTGGTTCGTTCGCAGCGTAGATCTCCACCGCGATCTTAATCTGCCCTCCATCAAGCATTTTATGAAGGAAGCGTCTCGACGCTACTTCGACTCTGCCCAATCCCACCCTAATCCGCTTATAGTCAGTGCGGTCGACTACGCACCGAGGAGTAATATCCGACATACGCGACAACGTCGCCCGAGGCACGTTCTCATTGACCCCGACGACCCCATAACGGCAGGTAACCTCCCCACGGGCCCACCCGTTCCACCCCGACCACACTTTTACACACACACACGACACCGTCCTCGCCGGCGAAGACGACGACCTCAAACACACAATATCGCGCATTCAACCGGGCGCCTGCGCGCGCCCGGGCGCTCCACACCGGCGCCCCCGGGCGCCCCTCCGATCGATCCCCCGTCCAATTCAAACGGGGATCGAAATTACGACGGCCTGAGCCGAGGTTCGAACCCCTAGTGGTGCCCTCAGACTAAAGTCGTATCCGTCGGGCAGGAGTTGGCCTTCAGCCGCTCCATAAGTCCTTCCGCGGGTTTGGAGTGCCATCTGCACTCGCCCCATAACGTCCGGTGAAGCTGTAAAGGCCAGCTACGGCCAACAGCATTAGAGTAGTCCGAAAAAAAAAAAAAAAAACATAACTAAACCAACAGTTATTATACTCACGAGGCATCTATCCCAGTTTTATCCTAATAAAAGTTGTAAATTGGAAAAGCAATTTCCCCCCAAAACAAATTGAACTCGGAACACTGTTAGCTAAAAAAATGGTTATTTCATACGATTTATTATTCACACACAGTGTAGTGGCAGTTCCCATGGTAGATTAACTATCAAGACCGTTACAAATATAAATAGAAAGAACCTTTAAATAAGAGTCTTACAGTATTTAGTACATCCCCTCAGTTCTGATGGTCAATGGTTCGGTTCCTAGCCCACGATTGTTTCTGCCAATATTTGAGTTGTATATGTATATTATGTATGTATTTACAAAAAATGTTTTTCTATAAGTCATACGGTACTTATAATACAGGCTCTGTTTGGGAATAGAAGGCGTTGTGCTATAGTATAACTGAGTATCGACTCCCGAAATTGGCAGGAGTATATTTCATTTAATGAATGATAAGGATATAATGGCACCGTACTTGCCGTAACGGTGTAGGCCGGCGGGACACCAGTGGAGGATGATAAGATGGGCATGTGGTCCGGTCAGTTAGACTACGTGGCAAATTCACCATAAGTTTGTAAGTCACATTAAGATGTAGTGAAATCCTTGATGATTTTTTATATTATTTTTAAATTTTATAATTTTTCTTTGTTGTAACGTTTACTAAAAAATATATTGCAATTGCACCAGTTCAATTTCAATTATTTCTTTATAAATTAATATTTGATGAGAATAAAACAGGAAATAAAAAAAGCGTTAGTATATCCAGAACTTTAGCTCTAAATGGTTATGTTATTGATATTAAAAATATTCTATTAGTATGAAATACTTGACAATATATTAAACGTTTAACTTCGAATCAACCAAAGCGATTATTTGAAACTTGTTCAGTCTTATGCATAATCTACATATTATTGGCTAGATCTAAACAGAACATGTTGATTATACTAACGAACACTAAATACTTGTATTATTAACACGGTACTACCTACTAATAAGCTATTAAGCTGATATTAACTGTTACTTTAGTTGATACATTCAAAGGTACTCCACAATATCTGCTTTACATAACATTTTAGTCTTTAGATTTGAGTACATCCGAGTATAATGGATCCCTACAGAAATTCTTTTAGACGAGTGAGGTCTTAAGTTCCAATCTGGCGGACAACAAGAGAGCTATGTAAGTTAGTTTATATATACTTATTTCTTGACGGCCTCAGTGGTCTAACGGTCTAGAACACTGCCTTACTTCCGACGGTCGCGGGTTCAATTCCTCGCACGGCACAGACATTGTATTGAAGAGTATGATTGTTTGTATATATATATTTGTATCAGTTATCTAGTACGTATAACACAAGCTAGCTTAACTTGGGTCTTGGAATGGCACCTTATGAATAGTACTGAAATTAATATTATTATTATTATCATTCAAATAGAATAGAATAAAAAACCTTTATTCTAATAAACTTAATTAAGGCACTTTTAGATAGTTATAGCTTTTTTTAATCTACGTTGAATGAAAAACTCGCGTGTTGCTCTTTTAAATAATAGTTGTAACTTTACATTTTTAAGTTGATCTATGCGATTACATCATCTATTGTTTAGACTAAAAGTCTTAAAACACAAATGTAGTAGCTGAATCGTATTTATATGAAAAATAAACTTTATATATTAAATATGACTTCATTCGTTTACATTACACCAACCCCTTATAGAATTTTCCGGTTATTCGACTATTGAAAGTGAACAGCACATTTTCTGTTCATATTTTGAACGAAACGTGAAAATATTTTACAATATTTTATATCTTTGTCGGTCGTATTTGAAAGAATATTTTGGCTTGGCTCAAATTTACTGTCATTAGGAATTTTTGAGTGCAATGCACTGTTTATTTTTTTTTAAGTTAAGTCTCATATGCCATGCTTTCTTTTGAGAATAATTATCATTTTTTTTTACCAAACTTTTGATAGACCAGATTTTATATAACTCAAATTACTAAAAGCCCACTTGACGGAATGTTTCATCTGTAATAGCACAATGAATGTGATGTTTTTCTAAGTTATACAAGATCTTTGGCAAACAAGATCAAGGACTTGACGGTTAAATGCGCCATGCACGTTATTATGTGACACCTTGCGTTGCCGCTCCAGAGAATTTAAATATCATGCCTCTTATCCTATAATTCACTGCCTAATCTCACCCAACAACTGAAACACTACTTACAAAGCAAGCCGCTTGGAAGTTAATTATATATAAAAAAATTGGACTGAATCGGCTGGATGTTGATATTTACCACGGCACACTACTTGATCCTGTATCATCGTCAGCAAAATTTTTATTTTCATTGTGTAGTAGAAGATTATAATATTATAATAAATGTCTCTAAAAAAAACTAATTTAAAAAAAATGCTACTTGGAAGCTGAAATAGAGAACTAAAACGATACACGTAGACGATATTTTACAAAGTCTTCTGGATACAAACTACGTTTGTAAGATACAATGAAACTTGGTAAGTAATATATTCAAAGTAATCAGCCCGATTCCTTGAGTGGAAATCTCTCTACATTAGAAAAAGAAAATATGATGTCAACATCATATTCATACTTCCAAAGAACTCGTACAATTGTAAAATTACAAAATTTTATCTTTTCTATAGTTACGTCAAATGAACACTAACACTAATGTACTGATGGAGGGTGTCGTGCAAGTGACATGGGTGAGGCTAGCTCTCAACATACTCGGTATGTTTACAAGACGTAATCCCAATACGTTTGTCAGGGTCACTCACCGGGTTATGTTGTATCTGAAGTACAATACAACATGTTACTGAAACAATCCATATCTACTAATATTATAAATTAAAAAGTTTTTTGTTTATTTGTAATATTTATATGATTATGCAGCTGAACGATATTTAATGAAATTTAACGATAGATTACGAGGAGTAACATGGTATATTCGATTTTATTTTAAAGGAGTATAAGCAGCAGCGGGTAATTTTGTAGAAAATAAATAATAAAAAAACATCTCTTGCTGTGTTTTTTTAGTATATGCATATTTTCATTATAATACATTTTCATTGAATGTTAGATATAGGTATCTAATATTAAATGAACGTGAAACTATTGTAATGAGCGTGAATAACTATTCTCATGAATAACCGTCATATAGTGCATATGTTTTACTTCACAGTTTGAAATTAATTTTGAAGGTAATTCCAAAATACCTTTTAGTATATTACTATAAAATATTAGACTTATTCCATAAAATGCCCATTGATCATAAATGTAAAATTAAAATTATGAATATGGCTGTTGAGAATTTCTGCATACATATCAAAATTTTTGAGAATATATGTTTATGCTAAGCAATATGGGTTATGAAGCTAGGGTGAGAATATTTGCTTCTTTGAATTTCTTTCTCAAATAGTCACGACTCCTTATACAGTAAATCGCGCAAAAATAATATAATCTAAAAATAATATAAAATTCTCGTGTTGCGGTGATTACCAAACTCCTATGAAACGGCTTGTCGATTTTTATGAAATTTTGTGTGCATTTCGTATAGGTCTGAGAATCGGCCAACATCTATTTTTCTTATTACTAAATAATAATTGAACTGAAAATGAAGAATTAGGGGATTTATTTATTTCTATTCTTTTTTACTTAAAATTTTCACCCTTTTACGATAAACCTGTTTTTTTATAGCGATATTAGTACTTTAATTTATATGGCTAAACAACGTTTGCTTGAGTCAGCTAGTAAATACATTGTATTATTGTAATAATAACTTGTAATAAAACCTCCTTTTATGATATTCAATTATTTTAACACTAGCACTATTAAGTGAATCGAAACAGCCTGCATGTGACGGAGGTCGATTCTCTCTCATCTCGATATTCACAAGTGGTGATCCGACGAAATGTTTACCGAATTATTCATTGATTTCTGTTATATTCAATGAACTATCAGATGTTACATATTGAATTATCAGGTATTTGGAGGTTAAAACTCCCATTTTATGCAAATATCATGTTAATATATTGAATATACTGCTGATGAATATGTATTAATAATAGTGTATATTCACGATTGGCTTTCGATGGAGTAGTTATTTTTTTAATAAATGATAATGAAAAAGTGCAACCTGCTCTACCTGTATGCTCTGGCGTGGTGATAGGATGAGATTAAATAGTTCATCGTGACGAAGTCAATAAATATTAATCACGATGGTTTCTAGTGGGACCACGTGTGGGTATAAGTCCCCATTATTGTTAACCCCCTCCCGCAGGTTTGAGATATTGTCAAATAAGGACGTTGTGTGTAAAAGCAACACTTGAAATGTCCACAATTTCGTTACGTAGTTAAATTTCAATTTAAATGTAGCAGAGGGCAATTCAGTCCCCAGCCACCATGACCCATATTAATTTGGTTCATTATTGTTCTTTAATTTATATTGTGGACTATTAAATGTTATGTTCAAAGTCACGTCTTCATAATTCTAAGAGAACACAGAATTTATTATTATATTGATACTAGCCGTTCCCTGCGATTTTCACTGCATTTTAAAAATAAAAGATAACCGAATTCAGTCCTGATAGTGTAATCAAATTTCACCCAATTTATTAATATCTATTCAGTTGTTTAGTCGTGAAAAGGTAACCAATAGACGGACAGACACGATTTCATAATTGTAGTATTAGGTATTCTTCTTGCGATCTGCTACAACGAATACATAAAATTAATAATTGTAATAATCATTATAACGATCGGTGCGAACAGTATGGTTTATGGATTATTCTATTTATATATGCATGTACAATATTATTTCAGATACAATTGGGTTTGTATATATGATTTGGTAGCATCTGTATTTATTAACTCGTTAATTATTAAATTACATTTATATCAATTAATGTCGTGTTATATTAGATGTTTGCTCTGGGAATTGTATACGCCAAATAAATATATTTTTCGTTCTTTCTTTTTCATTCTAAATTACTACTCTCCATCTATCATTAAGTCATCTACAAGGTATAATTTCGCCATACAAAAGAGTATTTTAACGCAACCTCCTAAAATCCAATTCATCTTGAAATTCTTTACGGATGTAAAACATCTAACCATTACGTACAGGTTACAGGAATTATATATATTTTCCAATATTTGCTATTCTTTTTCTGTTGAAATGTTCTCTGTAACGGTTATGGCACAAGCAATGCTCGTAACATTAGCTAGCTACGGTTCTATTAGCAGTTATTTTTGCAACACTGCCATAAAGACGTAAGATTCTGTATATTACCTACGCAGTTATGTCATTGTATATCTTGAAACGTTATTATGCATCGCGGGGTAACAAAGTTCTACTGTTAGGAAATTTCTCGTTAAAAATTACATGCCGTTTGGATTTTGAGTCTAAATTCCGTGTGATTAATTCATAAGTATATTACGCTGTCTCGTTTCTGGTGGTCCCACTCAGCGACTTATTTATACTACAGTATAAATCGTGGTAGTCACATTCAGCGTTACCAGTATGTTTTAGCTTTTATGTTGTATACTAATTGTATTGTGGATAAGAATACTGATGTGATACTGAATAAATGTCTTTATTATTATTATTATCATTATATAAAAATAAGACGAAATATTTATGAGTTTTGAAGGGAAACTAGAGTAAAAAAAATTAGTAAAAAGTCATAATTACCAACCAATCTAATTACAGTACACTTACTGATAGCGGATATTCCTTGTACATACAAGGAATAAAAAAATATATTAAATTAAAATTAGCCTTACCGTGATACATAACTGACCTCGATATACATAAATAAAAGAATATTAGTTATGAGATCACTACTAGCATGTTATCATTGAACTCCAGCGGTTCTCCCTGGAAACCATTTTGGTAAATTCCTGTTGAATTGACTAGGACTGACTAGACGTCAGACCGACTAATCTGACGTCATCCTCAACTGCTGTCCCGCCAGAGAATACCGTTAGCGCAGACGAGTGCAGGACCCCATTTACATCCATAAAAAAAAAACAAATTTAGTAGGGATGTATATTAATGAGTAACAAATGTTGTTGAAAATGCTATAGGGTGATTTTTTTATTGGGTGGAAATAGGTATTCCGAAATGGATATAAAGTATGGAAAACCCGTGATTATATACTTATTACGATTTTTCCATACTTTATTTCCGTTTCTGAATACCTATTTCCACCTAATCACATTGTTAATACCATCTCTCAGATGGTTTATTCAACCCCTTCGAACTCGTAGCTTATCGTTCCGCAGGCCTCCGATGCCCAAAGTTATCTGGACCGGATAACAGAAGCTGACAAGGGTATATTACCTACACCCTTCGGCCAAATCCAACTGTTACCGAATATTTTTTTAAATGGATTTCTATTACGCAATTTTTCCTCGCATAATTTTCTAAACGTCACATTGTTCTATTTTCGAAATTAATAACTTGTTATAGGAAAGTTGTACATTATTATGTTGGTTTATTTTCTGTGTAATGTTGTAATAAGAATACAAATTGTCGCTACTATTTTTTTGTCTCAGAATGTTGTAACAAAGTGGCTTATGTCCTGAGACGCTTGTAACAACATCAAAATATCGGAAACTCGCTTACAATATAATCACGGTAAATATCCTGTTTATTTAACGTATACAATTGTATTGAATATTTTTATGCGTCGTGTAAATAACGTATAATCTGTGTAATTCTCCGTCTATTCATATGATATAAGATGTACTTTATTATTGTTTTGTTAAGAAGCTAAAACTTTGACAGAGAGGATTAATGAACGAATGGTCGGACAGAGTTGCTAATACGGGTCGTTCAGTCTCTTCAGTGACGGAACCCTACAATAACTTACGCATTAAGACAAGAAACTTTATTGGCATCGTTGCTATCACTCGTTAAATGTTATATAGGGAATGTATAACTCGAAATATTTCTACTTACTGAATTATCGATGCGGAAATAAAACTTCCAAAACTTGGTCTCGCCATAAAGTTTCCCAGTTTTCACTTCACCATTCAACTGCGAACATCCAAGTATGACTCGACTTTTCGTCTCGAGATATCGAATAAAAATGATAAAATATACAAATCTGCCAAGGACAGACTTATTTGGCTGAGTATTTCTTAACGCATTGTATACGCGAGTACTAAGTTTAACAATTTTCGATGACATTTTTTATATACGAGAATTTTTATTTCAACTTATAACAATAATAATATCCCTAGAAAATATCCCGGCGCTATCTAGACCCAACCCAGAGCTTGTATTATAAGTACTAAACAACCAATAGAAAAAGTTGTCTAGTACTCGTAACACCCTCTGCTTACTTACCGTGGGACTAGACGACGCTGTGTTAATTGTCCAGGTTTATTTATTTATTTACTAAACACATATATGGATGCCGTTTTTTTGTATTTATACTATATATCTGTGCTCAATATAGAGTCTTTAACCAACTCATTAAATAACCGTGAAATAAGTTTAAAAAGCTATTCATCAAGTATTATAATGACATTTGTTAATTATGGTCTTGTGACCAACATACATTGTAATACACTACTAAAATGTGTAAGTACACACATTCCGAAGTTAATGCAGTGTAGAGCAAAAGGAAATATTAGTACTAAAATTCTTTTCGCATTTCCATCCCGTAACCGAGCACGTAGAGATTTTAAAATTGAAATTTATATTCCTTTAGGAGCAATTTGAATGTGACCACACGAGCGTATATGTAATTTTGCCACGCAGTGTACGGTATTTCAGCGTTAAATATTATGTTTTGTGATATATTTGACAGGCGCGTAATTATATTTTTGTTTAAGGGTCAGCACTGATAGTACTTCATTGAATGCCTCAATTAGAAATAAATTATCTTTGCTTTTATTATTTTTTTATCTATTTAGAATAGACAAGCTGACACGGAAGTAGGAAGAATCTTTTTTTTTATTACAATACACACATCAATCCCTAATACGAACTTCTTTCTACCATATTATTTTCCATGTTTTCCTTTTACATTTTATAACTGTAATTCTACCTAACATTTCATTTTGTCGTACAAACTATTTACTAGAGGTATTTATTTTATTAATTTTTCGGTTTTTTAGTAAGAATCGTTACATGTGTACATGAATAGCAATGGCAGCGCATGTGTTGCCATTCTTGAGGACTTAGGTATTATGTCTGCATTTTGTGCAATTTTACTTTACTGTATTCTAGAAGATAAGATGATAATGTACCCTAATTATCGCAGTACATTCCATATTACAGTACCTTTTAAAACAGCTTGCTTGGCAGTAGTTGTCCATGCATGGGAATTTCATTTAATGTTAGACATACACCTATGTACAGTGTAAATAAACTGGCTTTAAAGAAAAATAAAATCAGTTCTTGAAGTTATTTCCAATTGAATCTGTATACTAAACTGGACGGTAGGGACAAAATATTAACACAAAAAACTTTACGTACATATGTAGCTAAAATGTCCTACATGAATAAATGATTATTGATTTGATGTGATTTATTAAGTATTGTATAATAAGATAATACATTACGTAAAATCGAAATATCCATGTAGTACAAAATCGAACGAGAATGAAGTAAAGAAGAACTGGCCAGAAATTGTGCTGGTAATGGTTACATTTTGATTAACGATGCAGGCTTATAACTTAATAACAATCTAACTCCATGTACGGTCGCCTCCTAACTAATTATTTACTGTGTAATAGGCTTTAGTTTGCTAGGCTTTATTTTACATGCAATGCTTAAAGGAACATTCCATTATTGAAATACTAGCTTATGCTCGGGCCGTTATATGCGTGACATTATTAAATGAAAATTTTAAGAATGTATTTTTTAATTGTATATCTGTATTTTAGATTTCAGCTTTATAAATTTAATAGTTTTGGGCATGCATTGATAGACAGACCAAATAATTTTCTAATGTAAATAGAATTGCAAAAGTAAACGTCGTAAATATATATACAGTACTATGTTCACTACGTACGTAGTGTGTATGTACGAGTATGTTATCATGTGATTTCCATAATACTGCTCATGCCTTTTTATTTTGGAGGACTAAGTCTTGTTTTTATTCTGTAATTCCTGAATTATCTTACATTTCGCAAAAGCTGCTTGGCGGCTGAAATAAGTGAAACTTGGATACCTACACAGACAAGTTTCTTCGTTCTCGATAAAAAATATTACTCCGTTTTTTAAGTGAAATACAGTATTTCTATTCGGAAATAGCGAGAAGTTTGTATAGTCAATACTCGGCGTGAATTGCACGAAGCCAGTACACGATGTCTACAATGTTTGAGTTTGCACAGCCCCGTCCGATAGTACTACGCGGCTGTGCTACCAGCTGGCATGACTTTCGTTCTGGTTTGTACAGTACTAGGAATATTCCATAAGTATATCTTCTTTCATTTAACATGATTTTGTTCACATAGTTTAACATGATATATAATAATTATTAGGCACATTATGACAATAAAAGGTACAATCCACCACATTTAAAAGTAGTACTGTTACTTAGCAACCATAAAATATGCAAGATTCTTGTGATGTAGTTTAAAATATTAAAGAAAATAAATTATGTTTACTGCTTATTTATTTAATTTATAAAAATTTTTATGCGTGTATTTATACGCAAATAAAGGTGAATATGACGGACTTAACCCCCTATGGCATTTACTCCTAGTCAACCATATAGGTTTTAGGGACCCTTTTGCCTACGTAAGTTAACACTCACCTTTACCGCTCTTGTTTCTCTCTATGCCCAACCAGATCTGGTAGGAGCCTGCCAATGCAGCTTTAGATACATGTTCTAGTATAGAACCCACTGCAATACTAGGCAGGTCAAGATCTAATAGAAGATTGTAAAGATTTATTTCGCTAGTATACCTCTCGCTCCTACTTCGACCGTATATAAATTAATCACATAGGCATTTTTCGTCAATTCATTTATTAGTTCGTAATATTTGTTTGTTTTTATTGCATAGTCTTTAGATATATTTGATTCTTATGATACAGTGAGCTCTATATATATATATATCTCAGTTATAGTACAAAATACAAAAAATGTACTTTCAATACACACTATTACAATATGCAGTTTACTTCACTTACGTCATTACGCCACAATGACTTTGTAAAGACATAAATAGGTTACCAATTTATGTAAATATGCCTTAATAACACAGTACTTTCATTCAAGAAAAAGAAACATTTATTCTGAATTATTTATTGATATCACTTCTTTGTGTCATCGATAACTTTGTTGTGATCTTGTTAAATTTCACGTACATTTACAAATATTCTGATCTATATTTGGATATTTGGTTACCATTTTATATGATTCTATCGATAAAGATGTTGTTCTCATTTTCTTTGATATTGATTCTACAAGAAAATATGTATGTGAAATATTTTAGCTACATATGTTGATAATGATTCTTAACTCTTTGACTAAGTTAAAGATATTTTTTCTAAATCATTAAACCACTATCTTACTATTTCAATATAATATGACGGCCTAATAAAGTAAAAAATATATTATGATTTTGATTTTTATTAATTTCTTATGTATTTGTCAATATCGGTTCATTGACTTAAAATCGTACTTATAGGGGGAAAGGGGTTGTTGGTGTGTACATTAATAATCCCATTGCTAGCAAGATACCATGTCAAGTTTACTTCTCCGCTGATTCCACTAGTAACTTGCCATTTGCCAAGACGAGTTAGAAGAAGATAACTAACCTGACTTTATGCTCATTTTATTATCCTCTACTGTTGCCCCGCCAGCGCAAACTATTAGCTCAAGAGGGTGCATAATTACAATATATAAAAAAAAGTCGTGCTTTTTCTATTATTCTCACTTCGTGCCCCGCTAGCGTATACCATTAGCGATTATTAGGGTTTATTCAATTACTTTTCCTTAAATTTAATTTAACATTATTAAATCACAACCGTATCGGGACCGTAACCATCAATTTGACCGACTAAGCCGCGAATTGTAATGTGTTCAGACTTCTTTACAGCGCACATTACAATGTCATTAGACGCAATCGCCGCTCCTAGTCACGTGCGTTACTTTGCTTGTATATTGCTGTTTTTTTACGCTTGCATCCCTAACAGTTGAGCCCCGAAAAACGCTGATAACATTTGGAAGTATTTAATATCCTACTAATACAACAAATGACAAAGTTTTGCTAATTTTTATTTATCAACCTTTGATAAAAACTACTGGACGAAGTCCAATGAATTCGGTACACATATAGAAAGAAAGTAATTAATTATATAATAATAGTACAATTATTCTAATTTAGTTCGATTAGAATACACTTTTGAGAATTTTCACGTCAGCAACCAGCATGTTGGTTCCACGTGGGCTTAATCTCTGTAGTAATAAAGACCTGGATTCAAAAATATCTTTCTTACAATATATACAGTAACAATTGTAATAAGAGGCGTCGTCTGACCAAATATAATTATTATTATAATCCATAATCATATAATTATGAAATTTTTATACTTCTTTTATTATTATTAAAGTTATTATTATAAAAGTTTCAATAACAATCATGTCCTATATATGAACTTATCGACTTGATTATATATTTTAACTAATCCTCTTTTGATTATCATCCAAATACATAGCAATTGAACCGAATCATAATGGCATGTACATTGTCCTATACAATTTACATGTACGTGACTGTTTGTAATAACAGGACCACAACGATCAAAGGTATAAATTTAACAGTACACATACAAAATAATACTAATGTATGTAAAAGAGTCGATTATTGTAAATTAATTGCCTCGCTGTTTTCACGGCCATACACGCAGAACAGAGCGGCGTGCGCGGATCGAATGAAAAACACGCTCATTACCAGCGATGCTGTGAAGGAAGAAATCCGGCAATTTATCGGATTTCTAGTTCACCGACCAGCCCATTCCTCACGCACATAGACCAACAAGTATAATGCCATCACTGTTCCCAGGTGGAGTTATCAGAGGTTTTAACTGTCAACATAGTGTTGGAAATAAAGCTTCTTTTTAATTGTTGATATTGACACGCCATTGGTTGATATTGACACACATTGGTTTTAGTATAAAAAGTTAAACTTTTCACTATCCATATACTATCGATCGATAATATCTATCGCATTTAAAATTACTGTTCTTGTTGCTAAGTTACAGTTATATGTAACGTGTAACGTCAGATTAAATAATATTTACTGCTAGATCATCATCTGCTTCTTCCTTATCCCATTTATTTGGGGTCGGCGTAATATGTTTTTCTTTTCCATTCATCCCTGTTCGCAGTCATCGCGTTATTTACTTCCTTTCTTACCATATCATCTTTCACACAGTCCATCCATCTCTTTTTCGGCCTTCCTCTGCCCTTATAACCATCCACATTCATTTGTAACATATTTCTTAAAATTATTTACTGCTAGATATTCACTGAATATCTCCATCACACACACGTCTTTAACACGTTTGCACTGACGGTATATGCTGGCGAAACACCAGTAATAGAAGTTGATAATTAAGGCAGATCAACAGCCGAGCCTGGAAAATTCTCTAGAAATCCATCACGATAGTTTTCAGGTAATCTGATAGAGAATATTGAACGTAATTGGTCTATGTTTCTAATCATCCTTTTCCTCGCACAGACATATCCAACTTTTTCTAATTGGAGTATCTTTTAATCCAAACAGAGGCCGAGTCCATCACCGTCCCTTAGATTAATTTTGTTTGACAGTGTATATAAAATTTAATTTGTATCCCTAATAACAGTCCTTGACGCAACGGTTTATGAAGAGAACACAGTGAAATACTTGACACAATTTTAACTTATCTAATATGAACTTTATTACAAAACCAATTTATCTAATTTTGCAGTTATGGTATTCTGCCAAGACCCATTGTATGGAGCGATAACAAGATTGGCACCATTTTGGTTTGACCTATAATAGTAAACTAGATGTTTACCACTACTTCGCCCACACGAACTCCGTATTGGCCGCCCACGTGGAATTTTTTTAAACACGAAACAATAACATATTAAATAATGGTATTATAACACTTACATCTTACATAAAAAAGTTTAGTATCACAATGTTAGTCACCATAGTCCTCCGAAATGGCTTGACCGATTTTTATGAAATTTTATGTGCATATTCAGTAGATGTTAGAATCGGCAATCCGAATATCTACTTTTCATACCCCTCAAGAAACAGCTTGCATTTTACAAGCAGACAGATTTAATATGTAAGACAGAGATAAATTCCTTTGCACGACTCCGTACAAAATCTCCTTTTGATTGACATAAAGATGTTCTATCTCACATTCACTTCTTATTTCTATTATTTATACGTTTTATCCAGTAATCAGCGAAAGCGTAGTTACTGAAGTTAAGTCCAAAATAAACTATTGGATATCATTTGCCAAAAAACTTCTATCCCATATGTATAATATCTAAGTATTTATATTAGTTATCTAGTACCCATAACACAAGCTCTGTACCTACCTACTACCGTGGAACTAGATGGCGCTATATTCATTGCCCAGGATTATTTATTTATTACAGATTAGAACTAAAGTATTAACTATGTCATAATACAAATAAATTTATATGTTATAATTTAATATGACGAAATGAGTTGGTTAAAATTCTTGTCAAAACAGACAATTACACGTGACGAAGGATTAGGGTTGTACTATGTGATCGTAAATGCATTATTATTTAAATTCTATTTAATTTTGTAAACAGAAGCTTCATGTCTACATTTTATTTCTTCTTCACATATAAAACGTAAAATGGTGATAAGGCGAAAACTGTCAGTTTGTTGTTAAATTCTATTTATATGTTATAAATAGAATTTAACAACAAACAGACAGTTTACAATGTATTACATAATAATTTGTCCTAAATGAGCTCTTAAATATAGTATATATTGAGGATCTAGAAAAATATCAAATTTAAAAATCAGTGTTTATATTTTTTTATCATAAATTTACTATTGTTAATTCATTTATTAAAGCTTTACATCAAAGCTTAATTATTTATGCCGCCTTGTATTTTCTAATAATAAGTAAAATATAATAATAGTAATATATATAAACAATATATAGAAAAATATTAAAACACTATTAGTCAATGGTGTAATTAAATAACTTTATTGGTTGAAGAATTAAATTCTCCACTTAATGGTAGGTTGAGAATCATGCATATGTGGCAGATTCCGTCAATTATATGTATTTATGTTTTAAGAAATATTTAATAAGATATATTTATAATTAATTAATATTTTATACGTGATAATTTTTATGTTTCAGTTAGTAGACTCTGGCATACAAAAAATACTTTGTACAATATTTTAATATTCAATGCAGTGATTGAAAACATTGATTACAAACGAAAAACGGTGGCAGACTCACCACCGGTCAGTTCTGATACATAATGTTCGGCGACAATCAACTTAACAGTTATCTTCACCACAATGTTGATAATCGACAATACCTCCCAATAAAAAAAATACCACCACAAAATGGTTACCCCATCTGTGTATTTTTTTTATTGGGAAATATGAGTTTTTGTCAGGCGCTAAGACCTGTACACTGCTATCTGTACAGAACTAATGCTCGTCCTTTTTCAAAGGTCGCTACCTTGACCTTACCATGAGGGACAGGAATTGAAGGATATTCTTAGGTGTATCTATACTGAATACTTACACTTGGGCAATTAGTAATGTGGATTGATAATCCCATTGCTAGCAATGTACCATGTCAGGTCGACCTCCACGCGGTTCCCCCTGGAAACCATCGTGTTAAATTCCTGATAAATTTGTCACGATGGGCTGACTGACCTGACCTCATGCTCATATTATCATCCTCCACTGGTGCCCCACCAGCGTAAACCGTTAGCGCAGGCGGGTGAACCATTCCATTATCATTCACAAAAAAAAACCCCCTGATGTTTCCTGAAACGGCATATACCGTAGCCTATGGATACCTGTATCCATAGGCTACGGTAACCGAATGCTTGTTTGCCACGTACGTAATTAAAAAAAATACTTTTAGTTTCCATATCACATGTGGACACAGATTAAATTGAAATTTCGAACTTAATACATTTAAAGTTATACGTACAAATAAAAATTATAGCTGTGACAACCCTATTGTCAACGAACTCATACATTATACGCCGGAGGTGATATGTTGAGCGGTGTTACCGATAAAAACTGAAAAGCGTCGCTTTTTTTTATTAAAACCTTTACATTTTAACCGATCTGTCTGTATTTAAAATTTCGTTTCAATAAAATATCAGACAATTTACAGCGCCATTAATTTATGTTAAAGAGATGCAGTGTCACTCTTTTAAATACAGAATATTAATCAGTGAGCTTATATTTACTGCATAACTATAATTATAACATAACGAAATCTTTTATTTACTAAATATCAACTGTACGGTAATTTATTTTGTGTGCTAATAAATAAATTTATTTCACGACCTTATCGTGTCTTATAACCGAAATTTAACTTACAAATCAACATTATTTACAGTCTACTTCATGAGAAACCGTCACCTATACATGAACATTACGACAATTTGAGAATAACAATTACTTCACTTGATTTGAAGATTCTTTCTTTTCTTCCAAAATCCTGGATTGCTTAAACCAAATAGACCCATCAAATATCAAGCCAACGAAATTAAGACGCGAAATATTATGTAATTAATTAAGACCTTAATTAACATCACCAGTTTACTAAATAAAGGAAAATAATCGTGCCGTATTAAAAATTATGAGCTTGACCGAACAAGACACTGCTTACTCATTGTTTGGTTAATTAAAAAGTAATCATTAAAAAATAATTAATCTATACTAATATTATTAATACGTGTGTCTGTCTGTGTGTTTGTCACTTTTTTGGCACTACACTGTTACACGAATTTAATGTAATTTGACATGAGAATATAAATAGCTTTAATTCCTTATTATTAGTTAGGGTATACAATATTTATTATTCTAATTTATAAGAAAAAATCTAGTACAACTATAATTCTTTAACGGCTGAACCAATCGTCATAAAATGTTGTAAATGTACAGAGAGTGTTTGGGATGGAGAAGTTTATATATTACTTTTTCCGGCCAAACTTTATTACTTAGTTATACCGACGAGGTTACGGGTAAAAGCCAGTCCTATACACAGTAGATAGAAATTAAATTACAAAGTTCTCTACCGACTAATCTACGCAATATTCTAATTCATCCCGGGACAATGTTTAGTTTCCGCGGGCAAGGGTATCAATTACTCACGGACGGAGCCGCGGGCGAGTTTAGTTCAAAACTTTAATATTGTACCGTATTTAATTTCCACCTGGAAAAGCTTAATAACATTTTGGTTAATTCATTCTATAAACATTTGCCCTTGTCAAAGTTTCTCAATGAATTTAATTTGCCAACTCTATTTTTAATATCTGTACATTCAATATGCCGGGTATTTTATTTTATTTATAACGTAGTGCATTTTGTAAAAAGTCGTCTGCGTGAGTTCCTGAGTCTCACCTATTTCAGACCCAGATTGTACGTTCTATTTTAATTGAGTTAAGATAGTGGAATTACAGGCATGTAATTTATATTCATGTAATTCATTTATAAGATGACAGACTTTGTAAAAAGTCATCTGCGAGGATTAATAAGTCTCATCTATATATTTCAGATACCACCAGCTTTGTACGCTGTATTTTTTTTATATTGTATCTTGGTATGAAAGTATAAGGCAGTGAAATTATAGTATAAGAGACGTATTGCCTATTTATATGAATTATACAAATAACACGTTATTATGTGATGCTCGGGATACCACTCATGTGTTCCCATTCCGGAGGACAAGATGTTATGTCTACATAGTGTAATTTTACTTAATTATTACGCCCTTCAACCTTGTAGTGATTTTGAGAATTTAAGTACTTATTTCATTCTCGAAACATGTTTTTACACTACACTATATAGTAAACATATTTAAAAATGAAACAGTAATTTGATTTGAGAAATGTAGTTTCGTGTTAATAGACGCGTAATTAAAAATCAGATATTTGAATGTTGCACGTTCTTGAAATAACGGCTTTACGAGCCATCGGCCAACTAACATGTGTTATTGCTCATGAGGACAGAGGACAGACATGATTTTAATATATTCCGAAAGACATCTTACAAAGTAAGCCGCTTGATGGCTGAAATATATGCAATTGAGGTACCCATAGACGATTTTTTTATTAATATTTAAGGTATCTGTGATTATATTTGTACATTAGAGATTAATAAGAGCAAAATGTTTAGCCATTTAAAGATATACGTAATTATTGCATAATAAATCACAATCACAAAACTATAGATACGATTAAAAATTTTACTCACAAAATTAAAAACTACTCCCTATTTTTTACACTCATTAAGATTTTGTATTGGCACACTTCAATCCTGTCGTGACTGTGATGAAGTCCAATCCTCATTAAACTCAGATAGAAGTAAAAGCTAAATAAACATTAAATGAACTAAAATTAATATTACTTATATTCGATCCTAATAATGTGGCAGGGTCGGATTTATAGCGGAAATATAACAGTTTAACTGAAAGAGCCCATTCGTGCACTATTACGTCGCGTTATATGTTAACGTAATATACGTTAACGAAGCCTTAAAGCGAAAATATCCCATTAAAACCTAAAGTAATTTTACACCCCACTAAGGTACTCCCTAACTTTTAAGTCTGATATAAAATAGCCCTCTCTACTCCTTAGGGGTATGAGAGAAGAAGAGATATATTGAAAGAAGCATTATTCTCTTATATTTAGGTGTTTCAAATATCAAGTATAAATTATACAAAAGAGATATACAATGTGACTATGTACGAAATGAGGTTCTCACTAAAGTTTATTTGATACAACAGCAAATCTAATCTGATTATGCTGAACTGTAGTCCACATGGAATAATTTGCATCTTCAGGTATTTTAGTGTAGATATTATTTCTATTTTGTATTTGATTTCATTCGTTTTTTTAATTCATCAACGGTTTTGTTTATTTTTAATTTATAAATCCTTCATAAATTTAAAATAAAGAAAATATTAATTTAATACTTTAATTTAAATAATAATTCGTATTCTTGTATAATTGAATTATCTACTTGAATAGAACGAAATAACATAAAAATAAGTAAGTGTCACGTATTTTTTTTCATTTGATGACCCCTGTGGTCCTTTATGTTTAGCACACCACCTTACTTCCAATGGTCAACGGTTTACTTCCTCTTCCGCTGCAAACATTTATATTATTGAAGTGTTTATATACATAAACAAATGTATATATTATTTACAAAAATAAAAATATATAAGTTGCCTTAAGGCCTTAAGGCGTTAAGTCCGCCATATGTACTTTTACCTTGGTATTTTGTGCATTAAAGTTATATAAATAAATAAATAAATAAATAAGTAATTTTATGAGTTGCTTAATACTCATAATTCAAGCTCAGTTTGAGACCAAGCGCTGTTGAAATTATCCTGGATTATTATGCTTAAATTTATTATGATGTTTCTTAACACTATATTCGTTTTATATTATATTTTTAACACGTCTGTTATACAAACAGCAAATTAGTAAAATAAATTATTTTGCCATATTTAGGGTACCTTAAAACATTTTTACAAATTTCAGGTTACCAATCTCCCGAAAATTAGATTCGTCTAATAATATACTTAATCTTAAGTTAATAAATAACTATACATGTAGAAAACTTTATAGTTTATACAGTTTCCAACTGGTTCTGGTTATGGGAAAACTATAATCCAGAATTTGTAAGCCGTAATGATATTAGACAGTTAATATTCAGAATTTACCTAACTGTAAATTGAACTTTGGATCTCCTTTACGTTTTCTTTATATAATTATAATGGCTATATGTGTTAAATTATTTGATTAGGTAAATGCCAGTAAAATGACTGATTTTTTTTTTATTTTATTTAGAATCACCAACAATTGTTACAATTATACAATTAATTTAATTACATGTGATGGGTTATGGTCTAATTGTACAATCATTTAAAGACGAACACGGCATACAAAAGTTATATAAAAAAAAAAGGAAATCTTAATTTAACTGTTTCTTTTATATTATAATTTATGCTTATTATCTATTACTTATACTATATACTTATAATATACAATATATGTTACTATTCCAATGGAGCTGTTAAATGTTCGTATATATTTTTTAGATATGTACGGATTGCGTCGAAGTGGATGTCTACGATGTCACTATGTTCGTTCAATAATTTACACAGTATATAGCGGGATATATACAGTCTTATAACCTTATGCTTCGTAAGGTGACTAAGGACAAGCTGTAAAGTCAACACAAATAAAATCAAATCTAACGCGGTATGCTAAACCGCTATACCATCGAGGCCATCATGTTTATATATATTATACGTGTTACGTATATTGCACTTATATTCAGCTACTCATGTCAGCAATAATTTTATAACATGTTTAACATTAATTACTAACATCGATAACCAGTTGATGTTATTACAGCTACCGCGTCGGACGCGCGTCTCCTATAAAATTACTACAATGTATTATTATATATACATATAAGTAACAATCGGGTGATTTTTATGGTGCAAATATATTAAACTCAACGTGTATATATGCTTGTAAGACCATATATACTACCAACCACATGTAGCCGCAGTTGTTTACTAGTAAATAATAATACCCTTTTTTTAACTTGGGGAAAAGCCTCATGGAGACCCGTCAGCCCCGGGGGAGGTAGACTAAAAACCCCAAGGTGTTCTTTCTATTAACCTTTTATCAGAGTTAGGGGAATGTACAAGCAATCTTCAGCAACCCTCACGGCAAATAATAATATAATAATAGCCTTGAATAAGCTATCTAGTCTCAAAATAAGCAGAGCTTATTCTGTGGGTTTTAGATAAGCGATAGAAATACTTATGTATATATTTTTGTAAATACATAATAAATATGATCTGGGTGCTATGATAGAACACGTCCAGACAAATACAAACAATAATAGTCATTATATGAATATTTGCACAGGGCGAGGAATGGAACCAGTGACTATCAAAAGCAAAGCCTTATGCTAAACCGCTATACCACCGAGGCCATGATTGTTAGATGAAAATGAATTCAGTATACAGATTAATTCACATCTGCACTCTGTTTAAAGTCTCGGGAAAGTCATAAACAACACGAAATTTTTCCACGAAGTTGCCGTGTAGTTTAGACGCGAAGTTGTTTTACAAGAACTTCCATCTTAGTTTTGTTTTTTACTTATAACCAAATGAAATATAAAAGAGATAACTGGATAGCGAGTGGACAGAACAGAATTTTCACATATAGATTGGACAAATAATATAAATGTTAGTTGCTATACTTCTCCAATATACGATTTTAACATGTGTGTAAGCGAAGTAGAAATATTTTTAGTCTGTTAAAATTTACACAGTACAGCTATTGATATATTACTTCCCTAGAAAGAGGTCCCGGCTTTCCTCAATTTAGAATTTCTTATACATTGATACTTATAATTAGGAAAAACCACGGGATGAGTTCCCGATATTTCGACAGTGTTATGTAGGTATTTGTAATAATTATAGGTAATGTAACAATTGTGTGTCAAATGTGGGTTGTTTTTGTCTTTGTCCGTTATTATATTGAGTAGTAGCAAGACGTGTTTTCTTTATTCCCGTATATTCCTAGTAATACAAGGAATTTTTATATATTCTTTAGTGGCGACGAGTATAGAGCTGCACACATAATATAATTAGTATTTATACTGTGTGCAGTAAAAATAAAAAGTGAACAAAAATGTCAGTCGGAAAAATTTTACCGTTCGACGTGGTTAACGGTAACTAGGAGACCTACATTGAACGCCTGGAGCAGAACTTTATTATAAATGAAGTTGTGGAGGTTCAGAAGGTGCCTACACTGATCACTGTAATGGGAAGTGAATCATACGAGTTATTAGTACACACACTACACACACACTTTGTCAATTATTCGTATAAATAATGACTGCGTCAAATTTAAAACAGTATTTTATAAATTGATTAAAATCTGGTTTTATACTGTCCTCCAGATGTTGGCAGCAACGTCAACATTTAAAAGTTTATTCCATCATTATTTCAAAGAATTTTTTTATAACTATTATACATATGTAAATTCTACTCGCTATTCTTTTCTTGTATCATAATTTCAGGTATAGACAGTATCAAGTCAATTCAAACGTGTCTGTGCCATAAATTACATCAAAATAAGCAAATCTTGTTCCGTTTGATCGATGCCGTGGGGAGGGTAGACGCCGGCAAGTCTGCGATTCGGGGTCAAGATACAGATAAATGTCGATAAATGTCTTGTTTGTTGGTTCACTTCACGTCACTGCGGTAGGCTATATGTATCAGTGTAACCTTAAACACTGCATAAAACTATCCACGTTCTATAACTGGAACAGTTCTATTAATAAAAATAGTAAATAGATAAAGGAAAGTGTCTTAGCTTGGCGACTTACTATACCATTTAAACTGAAATGTCTTGAGATCATTTCTTATACACGAAATATTAATATTTATAAAATAAATAATAAAATAGACAGGAGTAGACTCGAGAAGAAAAGAAAGTTTCTGTTCTCCGTAGTTCGAATCAAAGTCACTGTTTGTTTGTTTTTTCTCTTACGTCTCTAAATTACACTACGGATTTTATTACGATTTTCACTATCATTTTGGGAATATCCTCCTGAAGGGTATATGTACCTACCTATGGTAGTATATAAACAAACTCAGATAAAGTGTACATCCATGAGAGGCCGAGATGGATCACTAGTGAATTTTTCTGCAATATGTAATCGAAGCAAGAATTTATTGCCATGCAAGTTTTCAAAACATTATATAATAATCAAATGTATAAAAAAAATATAGTGTATAAGAAAGAGACTGCACAATACCATACATAAATACCTCTATCTCATCTATTATGTACTACAAGAAGTTTGCTAAGAAAGCTATGTTCATAATTTAAAGATAAGGAAAGAAACGAAAAATTATTATCTGTAATAATAATAATAATAACCACGAACTCATCACACTGCGCTATTCCGTACCAAGGTAAGCAAAGTCTATGTTAACAGAAATACTCAAATATATTTTTTTCAAATGCCGAATGCATTATACTGCTATATAATTAAAATACCCAGACTAATACAAACAATCATACTCATGAATACATAGGTTTATACCATATAAGGAAGGTAAGGCAGCGTGCTAGACCGTCTTACCTCCGAGTCAGACTGGACAGAGATTATTTGGAATCAGTAAACAATAGTTAAACTTTTTGTGGTGCTAATACATAAATAAATATTACCTATAATTCTAGTCCCATGAAATATGTTTGAGAATTTTTAAAGGAATTTGGAGAGTGGAACATTTAACAAGATCTGGGATATTACAGTGATAGAAGACTATATTGGAGGTATGTAAAATGTCCTATTGAATGTTACACCAAAACTGACGAACGAAATGAATATGAAGTTAATGTTAAGAAAGCCCCGGGTTCCTTTCTAGTTATTATATGGAGCGTGGAGATACGTGCGTCGTGAAGTAAACACATTGTAAATTTTCATCGTAAATTGTTCCTAAGCACCCAGTTAGTGATAATTTGTTTACTGTTGTACATAACCATGTAAAATATGAAAAAACAGGACACTGTTTCCTTTTTTATTATTTACGGAGCAATAATAGTAACTTAACATGTACAGAACGAAATAAAAATTTCGCAGTAGTAGATTTTTTTCATGTACATTTTTTATGTACAGACAGCGATTAGTTTCATTTTTATTTTACGTATAAATTAGAGGCAGTTTTAACTAACTTGTTTCAACTAATTCCGTATATACTGAAAGATATATGAAAAATCTATTATTGGGGAGTTTTATTACAGTAGTTTTTTGTCTGTTTGTGCATTTCTGTGTAAGCTCAGATTAGGCTATGAAATTACGAAGGCGGCGGTGGTCTAGCGGTTTAGTACAAAACTTTACTTCCGATGGTCGCGGGTTTGATTCCGCGTTGATACAAACATTGGATTATAAATGTTTGTATCGGTTTGGGTGTTTTCTATGTATATTATGTATGCATTTACAAAAAAAAACTAAGTATTTATATCAGTTGTATAGTACCCATAATATAAGCTCTACTTACCGTGGAACTATATGGCGCTGTTAATTGTCCAGGGTTATATATTTATTTATTTATTACAATATAAGGGGCGTAATGACCTTTATCCTGTAATCTAAAAATCTTCGTTCTCATGAATGGCAACCATGAGTCATACAGCGGGTATCACATGATGACGTTATGTTGGTAATGTTATTCACGTATAAAGACAATAGCTATCATCAGGTGGATCAGTTTATTTTCAGATTTCAATTATACAAAAAAAAAAACTGATCAGATATGGCAAATGATAATTTAATATACCAGAATATGCAAGAAATGTTTAAGATAGATTATTCATACTGTATTAAATATATACGTTTTACTTACTGTTGCGTTGTACCTCAAGTTTGATGGACAGTTTCATTTATTTTCAGTCAGTTGTGATCGATTGCTGGGGGAAGCGTGGTCTTGGCAGAAACAAAAATAAATTGTACCTCATTAACGTGATTTTTAATTAGGTTTAATTATATTAATTACTACTTTAATATATTAAGATTATTAGTGAAATTAAAAATAATAGTTATTTATTCATATAGGACCTTTCTTGCCACTTTACATAATTTTCTGGTGCATTATTAACGACGGCCTAAATCACACGACTTAATTCTCATCTCACCATCTTTTACTGATGCAATGACAACGTAAACCATTAGCACAAACAGAGGCACCATACGATTAACATCCACTAAAAAAAAACGGAATGTATGTAACCAGGCTAAGTGCATTCTTACTATAATAATAATAATCTCAGGACAATTCACACAGCGTTATCGAGACCCAAGTTTTGCTATTAAGAGCTTGTGTTATGGGTCCTAGACAATACTACTGGTACAAATATATATATTTATGTATATTTTCATAAA
The DNA here is from genome assembly GCF_030625045.1 of Achroia grisella. Lineage (NCBI taxonomy): Eukaryota > Metazoa > Arthropoda > Insecta > Lepidoptera > Pyralidae > Achroia > Achroia grisella. The sequence goes on from NW_026712999.1 coordinate 2,667,086, forward strand.
TACATATTATACATAGAAAACATCCAGACGAATACAATCATACTTATGAATACAAATGTTTGTACCGTGCGAGGAATCGAACCCCCGACCATCTGAAGTAGGCGGTGTAAAGTCTAAATATTATCTAACTATTGCTACATTATAGGTATGAAAGTTAACCCAAGAGACTACTGTATATTGGTTCGCCCCCAGGCAAGTTGGTTTCAAATATATTAAGGGACACGTGGGCGAGTCGATGACATGATAGTCGATAATGACTTTATCAGTCGTATCCGGATGTGAAAGAGCTATGTACAATGAAAAAGACTCAAAGACTCATATGGAGATAGGAAGGTCATATAATAAGGGAATATGTTAAATGGAGTAAGAAAGTGATAAGATGGTATCCCAGGGAAGGAAAAAGAAAAAGAGGCAGACTCCAATTATGATGGGATGTTGATATTAGGGTAGTGCCAGGGGTAATGTGGAACAGAGTGGCTCAAGAAAGAGGAGAATGGAAACGATTGGAGGAGGCCTTTGCGGATTGGCAAACAGATCTGCAGAAATTGAACAAGAAACAAATACTACAATTTTTTTTTTTCATTTTTACTTTTTTCAAGTATTGTTTATTTTTAAAATAATGTATAAGTTGACCTGATTAAAGGCTATAATAATAATAATGTGTACCAAGAAACTGTTTAAAATAAGACCTGATTCATGGGATTGTATACGTATTATATCAGCGTACAAAAGTAACAGAGCAAAAGTTACAATAATAGCTATTAAAAATACTGGAGTGGTTTACTAGCTTGAATTAACCAGTCGTGAATTCATATCTGGCCGAAAACTAAAATGAACTGTTTGTCAATTTATATTACAAACTGACTCTTCGCTGAGGGTACACCGAAGGCTCGCTCTCTGCCATGTTGTATTCAAATAGATCTATGTTGGCATGTTAAGTGTTGCGTCGAACATCGACAGTTGACTTGCCTCGACTACTGGGGGGAACAGTAGTGACAGTATTTGTGTGTATATTAAAAAAATATTAAAAATATTTTGCTGTCAATGACATTGATTCATTAACCTACATTTTTATATTAATAAAATAATATACATTAATATCGCTATAAAAAATAGGAGTTGATGGTAAAAGGGTGAATATTTAAGGTTGTATCTATTTTTTATTGCTACATTATTTGTCCAAAATATAAAAAATAAATGGGGTGGATAACTCTTATCACTTACATGAAAAATAGATAGTAGTTGATTCTCAAACCTGCTGAATATACTTATAAAATTTCATAAAAGTCGGTCAAGCTGTTTTAGAAGAGTATGGCAACTAACATTGTGACACGAAAATTTTATATATAAGATAGTTTTGAAGGTATATCCTTGGCACAATATTTAATGAATACATTCATTTGATCTCAAAACATAGTGAGTACGTACCGTCAGGTTTGTTAATTGCTGAAATTGTAGAACGAATAGCAATTACTAACCTTTACGCCTCAATTACTTAAATTAATAACTAAGTTAACAAAATAAATGGAGTTTGTTAAGAGGGCATTTCGTATAAGACCAATGACCCAGTCAATCTATATAATTACAAAAATTTATAGATATGATATTAGTACGTTCATCAATATAATTATTATACATTAATTAATTAATATTTAGTTAAACTTCTTGCAAAGTCGCTCGTTTTATTTATTTTAGGTTGCTTTATAAGCTACGCCTTGAAGTGTGAGATATGTTAGGTTGAATAGATAGACATTACCTCCATACTATGTAAATAACTAAATAATAAATACCTCACTCTCACCTCAGCCACCAAACAGCTTGTAAGTATTGTGTTTCGGTGTGTAGAGTGAAAAAAAGGAGTTAAATTGCATAGCATGGAGGCATGATACCTTGGTCCTCCGTAATGGAAACTCGTTAGGTATATCACGGGCGGCTCATAATAATATAAAGTTCGTAGTGCTATTCATAAATTAAACTGTCGGTCAGTTACTGTTCTATCAATCAGGTAAGAGACAGCTTATTTCTCTGTATAGTTAAAAAAAACATTAACTGTCCTAGTCAGTCCTATCAGTGAAAGATATATGAAAAAATAAGTACGTAAATGTAACTCATAACTAAATAATAATAAAACTCAATGTCCTAAGATTCTGTATCTTTGGTAATTATTACATTTCACACAGTAAGCACTTTTCTTATTTTTTCTTCGTAATTTTGGTCATATTTTTCATTTTCCCTTTGAACCGTCTTTCCGATTCACACCAAAGTTGATTTCCAATTCTTTCCTCTTTTCTGCTACTTCATTTCGTTTTTTGTTGTTTCTCATCCGGCACGATCGTGTTCAATCGATTCGCAGATTTGCGCTACTAATTTTCTATAGAAATGGCATTGATTTATACCAAACAAGTGCCTACCCCGCGTCCTCATTATTTTATTTTGACAAAATGTAGCGAAAAGGGAAATATAGTAAAGTGCATTAAATTTCCGAATATATAGTTATAAAATATTAATTTAATGTTTATCTATAGAATTTGGAACTTATACTTTACAAGAGTGAAAGAATTTTTCAAATCAATAGCTCTAGAATTTACTTTCCTCACAACAAAATTCGCAATCTTTTATAATGTTTATAGATTATGTCTACGATTGAATGAGGTGCTCATAATATTATTAGAGCGATAAGTAATAAGTAATTTGTAAGTGTAATTGGTACTGTCACCGACGAGTAGGTATACATATATATATTTTTTTTATTAAGTATTTTACGGCCCTGGAAATTTCCTTTCAGCCAAACAATATAAGAATAGTGTTACCAACATCACATTTTCCATCACACCCGCGTTATCACGCACGTGTTAACCATTATAGGGGTCTCAGATCTCATGTCATGCCCCCCTAACTTGTAATTTCATGACTATATTTCACCTGTGAACAGAAACTCAGCTTACACAGTAATAGCTTACTTTGATTTCTTAAATAGGTGAAAAGTAAAAAAGAAATAGAGATGCTGTAGACGAGTTTTTGTAACTCAACATAACGTCACAATTGTTTAATTCAAATAGAGTAGTCAGAGGTAATACCAACTGTCGACGTTGTAGGCAATTCAATACTTGATATGCACATTTCGCTCGTTATTTTTAATCCAATGTGCAGGGCAAGGAACGAGCCTATCGCCCTGGCCAGGATTAATATTTGGTTTGATATCGATGTTTTCTTTATCGGAGAGTGTCAGTAAGAAATATTGATTGATACACAAAGATTTTTTTTCCTTTTTGGTGTCGGCCAGATATGAACTTTGCGCCAATACAATTCCCTGATACACTATGGAACCGAGAGGATCCCAAAAATAAAAATATAGCATTATAATGTTACTACTACTAGTTATAAACCTGTCGAATACATAAATATCGATTTAGTTATCATCTGCTAAATATTTCCACAATTTACATCAAGTTATCGCGTCAGGAATGAATTACTGACACGTGAAACTTGAATTTAAATAGACCTGAGAAAATGTCCAAAAAAAATCTCTCCCGCCTTTTCAGCTTCGGCTATGGTAATGATAACATCCATCTGAGGTAATGTCTTCGGGTTTATACCTAAAACATTTTGCGCGAAAATTTCAAATCTCCCGTGAAAATGGGTGAAATGATGTAGCTCCAGCATTTGTCAAAGTTACATTACCTGGTAGTAAACACATCTTTGCACGACAGACTGCAATTTGTTATATTGAACAAGAAATACCTTTCAGACAAAATGGTTTTGTTTTAAAAGTGTGGATTTTTAGAAGTTGTTTATTTAACATCCATTATTGTACACCATATATAAAGAAATTATAATCAAAAATAAAGAAATATGTATGAGTGTATGAAGAAATGTATAATATATGTATATGTAGTATAGGAAATAAATTTAGGAATTTCAAAATCTTCATTATTTCTTTATCATAAATCAGGTATTCTGTTAACCGTAACTTCATCTGCTTCTACTTTATAGGATACCATAAGGATTTTATTTACTTTAGGATACCTTATGGTATCCTAAAGTAAAGGCATAAGCCTTTACTCATAATAGAAAACGTCTTCTTGTCAAATTCAATCATTAACATCCATTCAGCGGTTTAGTTGCGGAACGACGGTTAATAGATAACACAGAATACAGCCAGTCTTCTTAATAATACTTATGGTGACCCATAACCTCCTTGAATATTTAAAGATTCATTAAAGATTCAGTATTTCCGTTACGCACGCTTAAAAATGAAGAGATCAATTTTAGTGTTTTCACACCAATGACACTATAAAAAAATATATTTGACTCAAAATGTTGTTCTAAATACATAGTTTTTATACTAATATCCAGAAATTATTTAACAATTTGAAATAAGGAATTTAGCAGAAATCTATTTAAGAATATTAAAAACCTTTAATTAAAATGAACAATTACTAAACCTCATTAAGACGAAGTGTTAAACTTAAATTTTAGCGTGATATTTAATCTACGCCATTATCTTAATACTATCTCGGAGATGGAAATTCTCAAATTATGTATTCCATGGTGGAAAATTTTAGGTTATTTAATGAGCCCCGGACCTTTTGATGTCTATCCGGACATTTTGTATTCCTGGACATGACCTTCTCGTTATTTTAGACTAACTTTCAAGTTTAATATTGTAACTCTATTATACGGATCTTGTTAGACATTCTAAATTTGTTATAGACTAGCTGTTTTCTATGACTGTACCTGTGTTAACCGATTATACCGAGTTTACGTTGAAATAACAGAAATTCTGTAGAACTACAGTTTACGTTATAGACGTTAAAATAATATATTTTATTTTACTACTATCGTACTATATTTTAGTAGTATAATAAATGTTATACCTATATAATGTTCATCTATTATATTATTCTGTGGATGTAGTTTTCACTATTATTTCGAAAAAATCTATATGCATATAAACAGCTGTTATATATACTGTGTAAACCCGAGGTGACGCACAAGTATCCTGTATATAAAATTGGGGCAGCTAATATTTTCTCTTTACCTCTTATCGATAAAATAGAGTCAAAACGTGCCATAATTTATTCCAATAGAGGGTCATGAAAATATTATAGAGAGTGGATTACTATTAAATATTACAGTGCCTTTAACGAACAACCTCTACTTAGTTACTAAATTTATTACCTATAAAAGTTATACTTATTTAGTATTAAGTAATTTAATATACGACTCTGTTAAATAATACAGAAAATTTACAATGTTATTACGCAAAATGTTCGAGCGTAAAATGTGAAATGAAATTGGTATGTTTTTAATTAATTATGCAACGGAATATACAATTAAACATAATTTCATCTGTATACAAGCTGAAAAAGCAAACCGTATTACATACAGAGTAACAAAATTAAATAATTCCATACTCATCACTTATATATGTGTATTTTTTTATGTTAATAGCAAACAAGACGTCCCACCTGATGTAAACTGATAACTGTCACCTACGTACACGAATGGCAATATGGATATCACGTTATTATGCGAAGCCTGCGATACCATCCATAAGTTGCCATTCTGGTGGACTACGATGCCATTCTTCTTCTCTTGTACCTTCTCTTCTTCACTACCTAATATCGCCCTACAATCGAAACACATTTCAAGCACAAGCAAGGTATTTAGCGGCTGAAATAATACCTCAGTCTCATCTGAGGCACCCACACACTGTATTATGCAGAGTCTAACTTTGTAAATAATAATTAATGAATCTTTATTTGCTAGTAAGAACACTTTTACATTAGTGATAATTACAACGACCTGCACTTTAGACATTCAACTATGCATCGTGAAATTCAAAAGGTAACTTTTCGATATAATGAAATATTTAAATACTTGGCTAATGTTAATAATTACCATAATCATATTTTTATGAGAAGAATAAATAAAAATATTTATATATTCTTTTGCACAATCGTATACATGGCAGACTTCATACCTGATGGCATTCTCCACCAATCAACCACCGTGGTGATGAAAGATATTAAGGCGTGCAATAACAGATATTTATATATAAAAAAAGAAAAATAAAGAAAAAGAATACATAAATAAATATGAAAATAAAAGTTCAAGGAAAACTTTGTAAAAAATTAACATTATTTAATTTGCAATATTGAAAACAGTTTTAAATAATTTTTATCAACGTTAATTGTTAATTAAAATGATAATTTATTAAAAAAAATTCTATTGTGTTTACAAATAATGATAGGCTTCAGTTGAAGCGACTTTTTCTCTCTGGTCTTGTTATTAAGAAGACAGTGCCATAATACCATTCATAAAATGTCAACAGAACGACGTTCTAATGTGCTGAGAAAAAAAGGGTTTACTCGGAATGATAAATGGGGAGACAACAAATTCACGGTGGGGAAGACGGTACAAACAAAAGCTGACTCAGACAAAAGTAATTTGGTAAATGTTTACAATAAAATTCGTGTAAAAATATTTGAAACTTTCATTATATAAATATAAAAATATCAGTTTATCATGTTTTGTGATTGTCACGTATGCACGTGTTTACGATTAATATTTTTTATATACTACGATGCTGACAAACAAGCGTACATCCCATTTGATGGTGAGCAGTTACCGTAGCCCACATACGCCTGTATTCAAATTAGTACGCAATTCAAAATATACTTAAATGCGTATAATGATAAATTTAAAATATTGTATTCTCATGATAAGATTAATGTTATGTAACTGAAGACTATTTCTACATATTTTATTTGTTTTGAAATCATAACTTAAACTATTAGCGGTCAACTTGAATTTACCCGCTAGCTATGCTTACTATGCTAAATAAAAAATAAACTTATACACACGTTTATTAATCCTTTATAATGCATAATAATAAAAAAATATTATAATTAATATCCCATCTTTTAAGTTCAGCCGAATTATACACACAGCGAGTCAAATTGCATGAAAATTGGTTATGTAGTTTCAGAATTTATTCCGGGCAAACATAAATATTTCGCAGTTTAATACTTTTTAATAATAGAATTTTATTAAATATTGGCATACCTATTAAATGCATATTAAATGATATAAATTACATCTCGGTATACATACGGACCACTTCACAGAAATTAAATTACAAGCAGTATACTCTGAAAATAATATTTAAATATTAAATACAGATTCATATCCTGTACCATCTTTTTATTAAAATGATTATATTTCTCGTTCTTGTCTGTCTATATCAAGAATATGGTAACGGAATTTTCATAAAACAGAGCGTTCACCTTTCATTATGCCTCACTTCATTTCCAAGAGGAAATTAGGTTTGTCTTTTGTTAACCCTCTGAGATCGACACGAAACGTTTATGTGGCTGTAGATTAAAATAGATTTTATCTTCTGTTAAATTCTTTTTTTCATTTAAAATATACTTTTTCTGCCAATTTTATATATTTCCAAGTATTTTGGTAAGTTTATGACTTCTGAAAAATTCTTGTCTCCCTTTTTCTAAAGTGTTATTTAAGTGGCGGTAAATTCCACGTCTAGAAAAGTATTTTTAGTATTTCGAACAAAAAAAGAAAAAATACTTGTTGTTAGAGTTTCTCTGTCAGCATAGCAAAGCGTCTCAAATAAAAAGACGCTATGCTTAAACTCACAAGCGTGAACGGCTGTGACAAGATTTGGGAAGAAGTCAAAAGTCATAATATTCATCTGACGCAATTTATCAATGGACCCTTATTAAAACAACGCACCGCACTCTATCGCATCATACCGCAATCATCGAGACGACCTATATGACAATTTACCTTTAAACGAGAACATTGGTGACTGGTAATAGTTGTATTCTGGGGTACCTATTAATTATATGTGACTGCATGGAAACATGCAATGTTTCATTTAATTCTAACTTTGTACAACCTCTATACGAACGTTACGGTACGTTTGAGGGTGTAGTTTCCCTTTGATAAATTTAAGTTATTATATGTATATGTATGTGTAAGCACATATTTCATATTCTAGAAACTAACACAATCAGTATGTTAATGCTAGCATTAACGTTATAAAAATAATAAATTAAATATTTTTTTATAAATAATATAGTGAAGAAATTTCTAAATTTTACACTTATTATTGTACTTACTTTAACTTGTGTACTATATAAAAATATATACATATGTATATTATAAAAATGCTGACCGGTCTTTGAATATGAACACTATAATGGGCGGATATAATTAACGTGAAAAGAACCCAAAACAATTATTGTTAGAACTATTTGTATCTGTTGGTTTCTGTAGACTAATCACAGATACAACTTCACAAATCTGAACAATTTCATTAGTATATTGTTATTTACACACTTTTTACAGTTATATAGGACTCACGGAGATGCTTCTTTTGACCTATGACACACTGCAATGCATTTTAATTTTCCTTTTGAAATTTTTAATCGCGGATCAAGTGATTTTTTTTACGACTATGTGGAGATTATAGTGGAATACACCAAAATTTAGCACTTTAGTATTGTTTCGATTGACTAATAAATGAAAAGTTATATTTTATGAAATCGACTAGGTATATATATGTTCGTTTTAAAAAGAATTACTTTATTCTAAACTATTATTTTATCTGTAATTCATTGCGTATTCACATAAAATATTTCGTAAAAAATTCTTCTCAATATGTCAAGTCGAATTTGTATTTCTCAAATCTATATCTCTGTCAACACTGTCAAAACAATTCCTTCCTATCATAACTCTTGAAATAAGTAGGGAAAGCGGATGTGACGGATCCCGACGGAACGAATTCCAATAGTGATTTTAAAGGGAAATGTTTGAAGATGGCTGAATCGTACGTTTACGAGGTGAAGAGAAAATTTTCCACTATGTCTTATTTGTTTTATAACTTAGGTGTATAATGCTGACAATGATTCGTTTTTTATTAGTTTAGCCGTGAATCAGAATAGATATACTCAATTAAAGACGACCTCTGTTGTCCAGCGGTTTAGTTCTGCCTTACTTCCAATTGTCGTAGGTTAGATTCCTAGCGTAATTCAGAAATTCAAAGTATTCATGTGTATAATAATTTTTCTGGGTATGTTAGTGAAGAGATGTTAGTGTCATTGGAAATGTACCATGTCAGGCCAACCTCCCTAGAAACGGCAGTTAAGTTCTGGACCATTCGCCTCGATACGCTGACTGACCTGTCTTCCACTAGGACTGTGTATCATTCCTTATTAATTAAACTTAGATTGTAGAATAAACTACGTGCCGAGATTTTCTCACGAGACTATGGCATGGGGTTTTTCAAGAAGGATATATTAAGATTTCTTAAGGATCGGTAATGCGTAATAGACACCCCTGGTTTCTCAGGCGTCCATAGGCTACGGTAATCATTTATCATCAGATAGCCCATATGCTTGTTTGCCACCATCATAGTATAAAAAAGAATTCATTCTAAAACCTACATCTGTTTTTTTAAGATAAAGGATAGCATAGCCTATGTCCATCATTGTGATACAATCCATTGATTATCTCGTAGACAAAGCTGCTGATACAAAATAAACGTGAGATCTACATATTCTATATTTACTGTACACTATAACAGCATTACTGCGAATAATAATAAACAAATACGTAACGGTTTTCTCAATTCAGTTCACGTTCTCGTTCCTGATCTAAACGCATTTAATGTCTGCCGTAAATATAAAAGACGCAACTAAACTGGGTATAAAATGTGTGCAAACTATTCACGCGGTAGCGTGTAACAGCTGCAGAAGGCAAAAGGCAGTAGTTCAACACAGTGTGGTCTGTGCCACTGTTTTAGGCTACTAGACTCTCGTAGTGAGTTTTTTATGTATCTGGAATGGTAATCAAGTTGATATTAAGTGTTAACCATCGTCTGTCTATAGCAACAGGGCAACGGATATGTGGTACCCTGCGGTATCAATCCGAGGACTAAGATGTCATCCTTTCATCCTGTAATTTCACTTCTATATCTTGACCTTCCAACCGAAGTACAACTTAAAAAGCAAGCATGCATACGCATATAACTTTTACAAAGTAACTTAGACTTACCTCAAAGTAACTTACTTCAGTTCAGACATTACAATGCGTTGCCATTCTTTGGTGTCCAATAAACATGATGAATATTATAAATATTGGGTATAATTATATATGTAAGGTATGTTATACGTACTCTTAGCACTCTCTATATCTCTCGTCAATACTGTGGACTTACGGTTATTCTGCCAAAGAATAAATATTCTTAACTTGATTTACTCAATCTACAATTCTCCATACACTGCAGCTGTGAATAAAATACAGATCCCACGACCAATACCTCTATTCCAAATCTATGACGCAATTGGGACTCACTATTTGCATTAATACGGCATAAGTTTGAATTTATATGCAGTTGCACTTTTTTTAACATTGCGTTATAATACTACCTATATTGTTCCATTACTAGGTACGTGTCTTTTCTTGTAAGAGAAGGATCTAGCTTAATACTAAGTTAGGTAACTCGTTATAAAGTTTTATACATTAATTTTCTTAAATCCACGTATCTGTACTTTATTTTGTTGGTTATCTTTACAGTGATCTTGTGAGAACAAGTAGTGATGAAATGAAAAAATGTTTATCCCTTAATAAAAACAATTGGATTACAATAACACAGTGTTGAGGTAACCTAGTAAGCATAACAATATCAGTGTCAGGTACATCCCGCTCTTTCATATATGTTTTTTTAAGATTTATTAGGACATTAGATACCAAATATTTCTAAAGAAAAGTGATAAGATTGTATGTTTATATCACAAAGTTATTTCATTTCATTGTTATAGAGTAATTATCTAGCAACCCAAATTATATCTTACTTAAAAAGTATTTGAATATATGTAGAATTCTGCCACGATCTCTCTGTAGACAAACTAGTGATGGTAGAAACAAACCGCTAATACCTACCGATAGTGCTATGCTAAAGTCAGCTCGTGACTACGGCTAGTGCGACATAGTCAATACGTAAATAGGACATATTTTATTTAACATAAACTTAGTAATGATAAAACCACTACCTATATTATTAATAGAATTCTGTTTCAAACGGATACATCTTAAAATATGTATGGAATCCAGCATTTGTAGAAGTATAGCAAAAACAAACTTGCATGATAACGGTTCTTTGCAATTCTTTAAAGTTCCTTTGTAGTCAAATTGCGGTGGAGTGATGCACGGAGGATTTTTACGCGCGAACTCTGCTGGGAATGGATTTTATAAATTTGTTCAGAAAATATATCAAAGAACTTATGTACCAGATAAAAGAAGATATTATATATTATTTAGATTTGCATTAATATGTTTACATATAACAGAAACTGACCATTGCGCAATGCACGTTCAAAACGGTTAGAGAAATTAGTATGACAATTGATAGAATATTTTGTTAATTAGTGGCTAAAGAAAGTTCAGAAAAATATATTTTTAAGGGTTGCAACAGTAATCTTATTAATATTATAAATGCAAACTTTGTTAGTATTGCTAGATGGATGAGTGTTTGTTACTCTTTCACGCAAAACTACTAAACGGATTTTGATGAAATTTTACAGTATCTAATATATATCACAATAACATAGGCTACAATTTTTACGAGGGCCTCTCCACGGGCTATATTTTTATATATATGTCTATATTTTTTCAATATGCCATCTACTATTTTAATAATAAAAAAAATTGTTACTTTGCATAATTAAACTCCACGAATACAAAGTTGCGGGCACAGGGTAAAGTTAATAACAAACGGCTAAGATAATTTAATTAAGCGTATCAATTTCAGGAAATTTATTTGTGGATTCAAAAGAGAAGTAACGCAACAAGTTCATTCTTATAAAAATATTGTCTTTCATTCCTATTTCAGCTGCAAAAAAGTCCAAGGTTGGCATAATTTATGCTATACAAAATATTCATGAGCCTAAAAAAATATGAGGGAGACGTGATTCTTCTTGGGTTTCCTCGTAAGTACACAGACTTTTCGAACAGTAATCTCTTGATGACTGGAGATTTAAAATTGATTTAGTGGATGATATACATTATTGAAAAACTTGTATTTTGTTTTGTTAAGGTAAAATTACTGCCTTCCTCGATGCTAATTTACAATCCATTGCACCAAGCAACTAACGCATTCGTTGTTTATAATATAATTATTTTTTATTTAATTATTAGTCAATATAAAAAGGGCCTTACGTAGTTGTTAAATATTTTCATTAAAGTGTCACAAATTATCGTGAAACTTGAAATTAGTCTCATTCTACTAATTCCGTAATGAAATTTGAATTCAATACCAAATTTCTATGTAAATACAAACAACTTCAACTAAAGAAGCAATGATTCTACCACAGCATCATTTATATTGTCTGATTATTTGGAACAAAGGATATTTGCTATCCGTTAATGGTTCTAAATTTGTTTGAGTTTGTTAAGACTTGGTGAAAAGTTCGTACAATAGTTGGAGCTTTGTTGTTCAGAACTAATGCTGTAGTTAAACCGCCTAAATGTGTAACTTTAGAGTAAATTATACGTACCTTAACTAGTGGATTTCTGAATACTTCAATAATATCAGTCAAGAATGTCAAGTGAGTAATCGGTTTGAATTAATGTAATAACAATATCTTTGAATTTCCTAACAGCAGTCAATCGATAAGAATAGAAATAATATTGTAAATTTCAGAAAAAAAAGATTGAGGATTATTTTGTGTGGTTAATACTATTTTAAATATTTCAATTACCCCGTTAACATTGCAGGAAAAGGCAAAAAAACTCAGCTCATTGTGTTCACCGATATTCTGATATTACATATCATCTTACTTTTGACTCATTTGATTATGTATTAAGGATTAAATTAAAAATTTATGACATTATATATTTTGTAAACAAGTATTTTTTATCTAGGTAGACTTTTTATAAAGTCATCTGAGTAGCCATTTTAAAATTATCATTTACGTCACAATAACTTGGACAATATTTTCCATAGCCTTCATTCATTGTAATTTGAGGTTTTATATTCAAGGATTAAATATACCGTATTATAAATAAATCACTGTATGGATTCAAAGGGCACTCTGAACTTTATGAATATTTTTATGAAATTTAGAATAGGTGATATTATTTTTCTTTGTGAATTTTCATATTTTTAGACTTCAAATTGAAAAGAAGATGACAAAGATGGAAATTCTCAAATATTAAAGGTACATTGGATTTAGACTGGTCCATTTGTTCAACATAAATTACCGTGTTAATATAGCTTACAAAGATTGAAACATATATACATATTTTCTTGAATTAAACAAAGGAGCGGTAAATCTTCCCTCTTTTTAAGCGTCTATCTTATTTATTAGATATAACAAATCTCTGTGTACATATTATGCATAATATATACTTAATGCATGCAATATCATAACAGGGTTTAATAAATCCTTCTTGTAACCAGACAGACTAACAATATTACAGTTCAGTCTGGTGTTGAAGGAAAATATTTTAAGTCTAGACTTTTAAATTTAAAAATACAGGTATAGCGATAATTTATAGCTTGCGGAGTATAATTAAACTTTTTTTAATACGAATACTTAATGGTAATTAGGTAATGTTTTAAATAGTTTAACTAATAAATTATAGCCATGGCTCAATAAAATATATTCATGGCTATACTAAAATATAATTTCAAAAATTATATTTTATTTTCATTAGTAATGAAAATAAAATATAATTTTTGAAATTATATTTTATTTTCATTAGTATTTTTTTTAATATTTATACAATATAAAGTATTGTAAGTAAGTATTGTATTCAATTTTAAGATCTATGAGTATTTTAGTGAAACACACAGAACTTTTATTTAATGTAATTAATATTTATTTAGCTCATGTTATTCGATGACAAGTAACATGGGCTAAAGTCGATTAAGTAATTTATAAAATTTTCAATTAGAAACCTTGACCAAATGTTTCCTGTTCATAATATTAATTTAGTCTAGATTGTCTATAATTTTCATATATTATTATAATATAGCATACAATGACCCAGTGCTTGAACGGGGTATTTTACAACTCTATTTCCCTAATTAAGTCTGAAAAGAACACGCTGATAGATCGCCAAACATTCTGTTATCCTATACACTCCGCAGTAGACAAATCACTCAACACGTCACGTTTGAACGCAGCGTTGAAATTTAAAACGACTGTCAATTTTTCTTGGGTATCCTCGTACATCGTCAGAGCGGGTACTCCATCACAGTATATATCCGGAATATTCCCGGCATTTTGCAAGTTCTCGGAAAGTATTTGTCAGTGCATTCTATTCTTGTATTCTGTGATACAACTGAATATTACTACGGTAGGAACGCTCGGGTATCGTCAGGTGACATCTGTCTCCGACGCCTGTTCTTGTCGCAGTTGTTGTGTTGAAAATGCTATTTTAAGCTTTGTTTACGTTTTAATGAATAGTTTACTAGTTGCCGTTAATAGTGTTAATTTAAACGTTCATTTTATTGAGATGCTCGTTTATTATCAATAATAGATTCGAAAGGTATGAATGCATTTTGTTAGAAACAATTTCAATTCATTCTGAGTATAATAAGAGGTTTTACATACGCATCAATTGTAAGTTAGCAACTCGTTCCATCTTCGCACGGGTATTTTAACCAATTTACGCAAAATTTTAACGAATGATACTCACATCAGATCTGTTAATGTATAAAAACCGTAAGAAAATCTATTCTGTAGTTTTTGAGATTATCGCGAATATAACGACAGACATTAGGGGGATTGTTTCATAAAATGTGTAGATTTTGTTAATATGTGTAGATTATGAGGGTAGTAATTAATATAATTCTAAACTTAAAAAAATCGCTACTATCTTTTAATACTGCGAACAATATGAAACTTCTTTCAAAAAGTCCAGCACCAGTGCCTATAAAATATGTACTCGTGAAAGATAGATAACCTACAAGTAATATCCGGCAGTCATTCATGCTTGGAAGTGTCAAACTCTGGTAGTTTAAAACATTTTCTAGCACAACAAATGTACAACTAACCAGGATAACACGACCCTTCGCGAGTCTCTCAAAGAGTATTTCCAAGTGAAAACTCCGGGGTGTACAAGAAATAAAGCATGGTTCGCTTTTCATTGGTCGATGTGGTAGTCTTTTACGTTTGTCAAAATTATTTTCAGCTTGTGTTGCACAAAAATGGACGATATGGCTTTGAAATAAGGGTTTATTTGTGAGAATTAATAGCTTGGTAGGTACAGCATG
The DNA here is from genome assembly GCF_030625045.1 of Achroia grisella. NCBI lineage: Eukaryota > Metazoa > Arthropoda > Insecta > Lepidoptera > Pyralidae > Achroia > Achroia grisella. The sequence goes on from NW_026712999.1 coordinate 2,682,396, forward strand.
TCGACCGCATTCCATCGAAACGGAACTCAATTTTACGGGAGACATGCACTCATAGTGTGGACATGGAATTGTTTGAACTAAAAGTGCCATTAGTCTGCAGTGAAAACATTAATTTTACTAGTTCAGTATAATTTTCACATAGAAACACAGTAAAATTAAGGTAAGAACACAGATTTTGTTGAATTATGTTGATTATATGTAGTACTCACATTTTTACAAACAAATTCATTCGTTTGACGGTCTAGTTGGTCAAGCAGTTTAGCATGTACTTCTGATGACAGTAGGTTCAATTCTTGTTCGTACAAACATTTATTATTAACAATTTACGTGTATGATTGTTTATATTGATATTGGTCCAGCAGTTTACTGTGTATATATAATATGCATATACGAAAAATATCTATTTAAATATTTCTATCAGTTGTTTAGTACCCTTTGAGCTTGTAGCTCTGCTTAGTTTGGGACTAGTTCGCGCTAAATGAATTACCTATTACTATTTATTATTATTATTGATACATCTCCCAAATAAGATAAGCGGAACCCGTTCTTAAATTGTCTGCAGGTGACATGCTGTTAAAAGTTATATTTCAGATATTGGAAAAGTTACTCAGTATATATAGGTTATATATATTTTAAATAATACTGATCCACTCTTTACAATGATTGTTAAATAACAATAGACGTAAAAACTTACAAATAAAAAAACTCAATTAGCATTTATATTAACAAAGATAGATAGATATATGAATGGTTTATTTGATAGTTATTTTGGTTAATAGACACAGAACAAAAGAAAAATAAATTTCACTGACTCATAATATGTGGAACACTAGCTGTGTCAGAGGTTTCACCCACATGAAATACAACATATGTGTTATTCTGATGTTTTAGCTATATTATTGTAATGTTTCATTAAAATCCATTCAGTAGTTTTTGCATGAAAGAGTAACAAACATCCATTCATCCACACATAAACGTTTATAATGAAAGAAATGATGTGTTTCTTTAATTTTACTTCCCTTAACAGATGTGTGAACAAATTTCCGTTGAACGTTCATATTTTATTAATTCGCTAGCGTAAATACGCAATATTGACCATTGTATACAAGCTAAGTTGGCTAGAAGTGCACCAATATTAATCACACACCGCAAACAAACGTTTTGTGCTGCCATGCGTTCGTATCGGATCTGAATCTGGCATATTAATGGTTTCCTTGAATGGCCCCGTAGCACCTGCGATCTCAGACTAGAATCTATGCATCACATGCATTTTGAAACGTTCAGTTATTGAATGGGTAATGGTTTGTTTGAATTATAATTACAATAGTATTTGCTAATAGTTATACAGGTAGATATAATTAAATATTCTTTATTGCACTTAAATACATAATTTAGATAGATACAAAATCTTTATTAATTCATGGCATGTACTTATCCGTATTAGATATCTTATTATTTTCGTCTAAGATAACTACGGCCAACAGCATTAGAATTGTTGCTTAAAAACCTTTTTTATAGGGGGCTAAGGGGATTATTAGTAGTATGACTAATAACCCCATTGCTAGCAATATTAAGTTGACCTCCATGTGGTTCCCCAGGGAACCATCGTGATAAATTCATGGCGTATTTACCACGATGGTTTAATTGACCTGACCTCATACTTATTTTATCATCCTCCACTGGTGCCCCGCCAGCGTAAATCGTTAGCGCAAATACTTTATGCCCATATAGAATGACCACAAAATAGGTTCTTTTTTCAGTTCATAAACATCATCGGACCATTGAAAGTCAGAGAGTTGTGACTTTTCTCACAAGATTAAAATACTATCTTAATATTTGTTTAAGTTTAAATAAATCATTGTCATTTCCATTATTTTATATCCACTTTAGTGTCTTCAATATTGTCAATGATATACAACGGAATGCAGCGATAAAAAAAAGTATATCGAATTCTATAAAAAATATTTTACAAATACAACGGCTAAAGAGTAATACACCCCGGACATTTAACACAGCGCTAAAGTTACTAGGCTATAAAGAGCTTATATTATGAGTACTAGACAGCATACACATACAAATATATAAACGTTTTATTGTTATAAATACATAGACAAAGCAAGTTTTAATCATGCTCATGAATACCAATTAATGTGTCGTGCAAGGAATTTTTAGACCATCGAGGACGTTCGTTCTATCAAAATTGATATAAAACCAGAAGGAAACTGTAGAAAAATAATCATATACTATGTTTTACAATAAGTGGAATGATATCGTGAAATATTATTCATTTCCATAAAAATACAGTCAAATTCAAAGAATAATTTCCTCTTTTATTTTATTCGAAGAAATGTTACAGATGAGGATATATATGAAAAATATTTTTTTTATGTTTATATTCGCTCAAAATATTCTTTCGAATAACCTTTTGGATATCAGCTATAAGATTAAGAGTATTGAAAACTTTATATAAGAATGAATGGAATCGTTTGGTATTCTGTTTAATATAAATTTTTAAAACATACTTTATGGGAATTAAATTAAATTTACAGTTTTTTTTAGTATACAGGTGGTATCGCTGAGTGTACATCATTACATAGCATAAAACAAAGTCGCTGTCGCTGTCTGTCTGTCCGTATGTATGCTTAAATCTTTAAACTACTCAACGGATTTTGGATCGGGTTTTTTTAATAGATAGAGTGATTTAAGAGGAAAGTTTTTATATATAATACATGTACACCCATGCGAAGCCAGGGCGAGTAGCTAGTTTTTAATAAATAGAGTATCTTTTTACTAACGTGATATAAAAATCAAATAAACAAACAATACTTTCTAGAAATACTTATTACTTGAACAATATTGTTCTAGGCTTAATGAGTGGGCTGCTACGTATTATTTCGTATTATTCAGGCTGATCACCCTTACCAAATGTCTGCATTATCTCGCATTGAACTCGTAAATTCTATAATATCTCACTCATACAAAACGGTTAACTGCAATTCCAGGTAATTTAACGAATCTACCACAGAAAATCCAGGGTATATTATAAATATTCTATGCTGAGTGTTTAAACCGCCACAACTATGTTTTTATTCATTTTATGTTTCAGGTTAATTCACACAGAGCTTTTTAGTCTCTAATCAAGCAGAACTATCTACAGTACAATGGACACTAAAGCGAAATATGATTTATTAAAGATCTATATACGTACGAGGTAATAAAAAAAAGAAGCGTATATTGATGACATTCCTTTTGTATAATATTTAATGTAAGGTTGTTCTAGTTTAAATGTAATAAATGCAAGCGAAATATACTTTTAAAAAGTACAAAGTGCATTTATATTATGTATGAATATGTGAATATTAAATTGACTACCCACATGTCAGAAGTTCGAAAAGGGTATATTTCTAGGTAACGTATTTATTTTCATTAAAATTGTATACAATAATTAAAACAAAGATGACTATTCATTTTTATTTTAGTTTTATTTCAATAAAAACAAAGAAATAATGTAAGTTTGTGTCTGCATTTAGCGTTAACATACTTGTATACCTTCATGGCTTTGTTTTTTTGCAAATACACATATAACTTAGAAAATACCGATACAAACAATCATATTCTTGAAATAAAATATTTGTATAGCACGAGTGTCGAACGACCATTGGAAGTAAGACGGTGTGGTTGCCGCTAAACCACTGGAGCCGTCAATATTCGATCGAAATTTAAATTGAAGCCGAATAATTTGAAAGCCAAAACACCATTAGTAGGGCACAAACTTTGGACGTTAGTGGCACTGTAACTGCTTGTAATTTGTTCACTTCGGACCAAATGAGAAATGAGTGGATCCGTTGAGGGGCGGTGAGAACGGCGATTTCGAAAAATAACTCAAACGGCATTACGTGACTTGGCTCACTTGTCGAGAATAAATCAGCGTTGCGTTTGACGGCTGGCCTTTTGTAGATAACGCTTCGGAATAACTATGAGGCAAAAAAAAATTGGATTGGTACATATAGATCAGTTGTCTGCGGTTTATGAGGCTTTTTATATCAGCATTCATGTTTAAGACGTACTAAGTCTCTTAGTATCTCATATTATATTACAAAGTTCCTAGCCATATCTGTCTGTATGTTCGTGATGTTTGTGACTGGAGCTGAATCACTACAATTATTTAATAAAGACGGTAGGAACTTATACGTATAGATATAATTCCAAAGGGACTCTTTAAAAAGTCAAAAGTTATACACTAAATAAGAGGTATCAAATAATACAAATATTTATAAAAATAATAGTGGACAAACTGCCAGCAACAATATTCTGAAAAACTACTGATCGAAATTATTATGACACTTTCATACATCAACAGCAAGAAGAAATCACGTGATTTTTGAGAAAACTTTATCTGTAAGTCGTTAAGGTTTTGTTGTTGTAAATTAATTTGTACCTAGGATCACATGGAGATCGACATAACATGTAACATTGCTACCAAGATAGTTACTAGTTGACTACAAATTAAATTTCAATATAAAATATAGCTGATACGTAAACTATATTGCTGTAAAATTTCATCAAAATCCATTCAGTAATTTTTGCGTGAAAGAGTAATGTGTTTGTTACTCTTTCACGCAAAACTCACAAACTTTTACGTTTATAATATTATTAAGATATACTAAGATCACTATCAAGTAAAAATGCATTATTTATATTTTGTAGAAAGAAAGAGATATCTCATTAATTCTTTTCTGTACCAACATTCGCTGTTTGCGGTCAAATTCCAAGTATAATCTATTTATGGTAATGTTGATACTTTCATCAAATCAATTAGCTTGGATACTTCATATCGGGATATCGTAATTCTATATTATGAGATCCCGATATGATAAATGACAGAATATAAATAGGAAAATTATACTCTATACTATTGCTTGATAAGTTCCTTTAGGTACTTATTTAAGGAAAAGTTACACACGTTATAGTTATTCCTGAATAATCTTATAGTGGAGAATGATAAGATGAGTATGAGATCAGGTCAGTTAGCCCATCGTGGTAAATTCACCATGAATTTATTACGATGGTTTCCAGGGGGAACCATGAGGTGGTCAACTTGATAGCACATTGATAATCAACGTATTTATTAGTCCATATTACTAACATTCCCTTTTCCCCTATTCCTTAATACTCTCCAATAGTAGCTGAGAATATTTTAATAAACATTTACTTAATCAGAAGGTACGACGTAAAGGTTAGACTTATTTATCTCTTTGTCGGATCATACACATTTAATTAATAAATTAATTATTGTAGCACACAAGAGAGCCAAGATACTATTGTATTATAATGTTGAAAAAGAATATGGCACTAATTTTGTTATTTAATTTAGTTAATATTTATTTAGCGTTATTATTTACCAGAGGTACACTTTCTACAAAGTCGTCTGCGTGAGTAACTCTTTCTCACCGCGAAACAGCCGTGTTTTGGTTGGACAGTGATATAATATAATATGTAATTACGGCTGCCAGATATGGGCACCTGATATGGGCGTGAGGATCTCAGGGTTTTTATGGTGTTTTGTAAAATACACAAAACTTTATGCCGACCATATTACACCTGCCTTAACTAACTGTAAGTTATACTACTTATCTTATTGGTACAGTTGATATATAATAATAAAATAGTGAGCGGGCGGGCGGCCGCGAGTGCCCCGGATTGGTCGGTTCCTACAGTGGTGGCATTGTTTGTAGTGATTGCCACATAGGGACGGGACAATTACGTAAATACTAGGGAAAAATTTTTAGCCTATAAAAATATTTAATTCCCAGTTCATAAAGATAAACAATATTATATGTAGATATCGTGAATCATAGTTGTGGATTGATATGTAACGGAACGACTATATTAACTGAATGTTGTATGCATGAATTGGAACACAAGTAACGAGAGAATGGATTAAGATTATATATATATAGGACTATAAGATTAAGGCGAGGAATGACTAAGTTGTACGTTAGAATGATTACTACCCGACCGTTTTGCTAACTACTTTTATTGTAAATTTTATTATATTTGGCAAAATTGAATTTGTATTGTACAGAAATTTTATTATTTCGACTCCCCGGTCCTCTATATTAATTTCATGATACTGAAATTCTTTTAAATAAATAATTAATAACTCTGGACAATTAACAAAGTGATATCTAGTCTCAACATATAGAGCTTGTGTGAGTACTAGACAACTGATACTTAGATATATTTTTTTGTAAATACATACATAATATATATAGAAAATACCCAGACAGATACTATAATAATACTTAAATACTACATATCAATTAGAGTCTTAACTTTTAGCCTTAAATTAGGTAGTATAGCACTTAATTAACTAAAGTTAGTCTGGTACGTACTATATGCTTACAGTCAGAGACAGTTCTTTAGTATAGTAAATTGCATAGACATCACCTTACTATTAGCATAACTAGTAGTTTTATTAAAATTGTTGTTTCAGTTAAAATTAAATAGTTACTGTTGAAAAATTTACTTTGTGCAGCTGGACAGAAATATTGGAGAAGTCGGAAGAAAATTTATATTTAAGTTTTTTTTCTTTACTAATTAAATATAAATACGATATATTAAGTAATCCACAATTCTCGACATAGGTATAATGTATAACATATATACTGGTCATGAATATATGACATACACTCGTTAAAATATAGTTATTGTTTTTTTTATATTTAACAATAATGATACGAATATTGTTAAAAATGTTTGTAAAAACAATAATTCAGACTCGTTCAATTCAATTAACGCATTATACATAAATTTTAAATATTTATACTACTGCTTTACCACTGCTGCATCAAAAATGCTTAGATAAAACATATAAGAAGACATAAGCAGATTTAGACTACTGCAAAGAACAGTCGAGCCTTTTAGACTATCGAGCTTTGCGGGAGTAAGCTATGCATTTATTCCAATGTAACAAAAATAGTGGTTCTCTACAGATTTCTCTGTGCCTTTATAAGGTATTAAACAAAATTGAGATGCCCCGAGGGCAAACTGAAGTTTTAAATTGTTAGTCAACTAGTAAATTGAGTTCTTTATAGTGTTAATCTCTTAATTTGTGTAATAATACTGATGACAAACCTTTATGCAAAATATGGTAGATTATTTCTTTCTCGTATCCTCGATTTTTATGAACTGAGAGGTATACCATCAGGTAAACATGTGGCAGTAACATTCGTTCTCTTTAGTTCTAGTCTCACCTATTACATTCAACCACCAAGCAGTATTACCAAGCTGTAGTAGTGTATGAACGCTGGATAACTGGATTGCATGAGGGATATTATGGGTGTTACATGAAGAGGTGATGCTATTCATGGATATATAATAGATAACGGTTGCGATTTACCTACAGGTGGACAATCACTTGGTTTTCTTTTCTTATTACTTAAAAAGTAAAATGTAATGTATAAAGTAAATTGAAACTTATGAGCTAAAAACTTTTACAACAAAAATCAAGTATTCCAGTCCGGTGTTTGCCTCTTAATCATCTAAAGGTCATTTACCTACCCTGAAATTTGCACAAGAAATTGAAAATAATTAAAGGGGTGTACACATGCCGGCTTATCCGTTACCCTTGTCACATATGACGGAGGAGACAAAAACGGTGGCCGAGCCGTTTTTGCATCACCCTGGGTACAAACGGTTTGTACGCGGGAATTTTTGTCGTTCACAATTTCGCGCACGCCTCCATTTTGTTATACATACAGACAGGATATTCTTGGATTTGTTTAGGGTGCGGTTTTGTGTTACTTTTAGATTGATATGTTTTGGACACCCTTGATATGTATCTCACTTTTTTATTATATTTATTCGTACGCATATTTTAGTATTTTTGCATAAGTCTATATGAGCCAGCCATTTTTGGTTGTTTTGAACAAGAAATTTCAGATTGTACTATAGTTAGGATGATGGTGGTGATGTTGCGTGAGTCTACCATACGTGACATTATTGACAAGCAGCTCCTCTCACTCCTCCTGCACAGTCCGATGTCATTGAATTGGGTAACCAATACCCATCGACAGACAGTGATGGACGTAGCAACTGACAGCACATTTCTGTCGGATTCCAAGTTGTACAGTGTTAGTGTCAGCCATACAAAAATATCGACAATGAGTTTTGTATTCTATAACAATAACAAAAATCACCATAACAGTTTTGCTTTATATATATCTTTAATATACAGATAGCAGTATTTAACTAGTACAGCAAATAATTGTTTGAAAGAGACCCTTACAAAAAAATGGTGAAATTGGCTTTTTGATGATGGATATTATATTGTGCTAATGTTTGTAAATGAAGTTGCAATTAATTATGAAATTTCTTTAATATTTTGGAAATATATAAACTCGGTGAAGCAACACTGTTTTATATTACTGTAAATGTTATTGTTCTTCAGTAACATTGTAGACATGTTTCGTTTTAATATTTAAATATTTCAGCGTTAATTATAATTTAATATAAATCCTAAAAAAAAATACTTCTATAATTTTGAGAAGTAACACGGGCGTCACTACATGATCATGTATACAGGTCGTTATTATGACCATTATGTGTGATAACTAGTTAGTTTGAAACTGTATAGTTTCACTTTAGTCAAATATTATTACTATACTATAGAATACTTAGTTACTATACTACATATAGAAACATAAATCATATTTTTAACACAAATATGATATTGCAAGAGTAGAGCTACCCTGGTAATATAACCTGATAACCTCATTTCGGTCAGTATACGAAGGATGTCAGAGTTGATCACGCTATTGTACCCACGTAATCCCATAAAGTTCTGCCCTGCGGCCACACCGCCACATCTTGAGGCATAAAACGCCTTAAGTAATGTTAGACATATCTAATGTTGGATATAAATAATATATTAATCATTGAGCATTTTCTGAGATTAAAGCGCATATATGAACGAACGTAATAAAAATTCTAGCAATGCATTTTGTGTTCTATTACGTTGATGATTAGTTATAATGTTTAATAATAACAGTTTTTTTATCTCATCTATCTAGCGTTATATTTTAATGTGTATATAGGGAGGTAAGTATTTTTTATATTGCATTGACAACAATATTTTTCTTTCTTTCTTTATTTATGCAATTATATTATTTTGTAATGTTACATATTTAAGATTAATTTTAAAGAAGTTTTAATTATAAGTATTAATAATAAATAACTGTAGAGTTTGTGTTACTATTGATATAAATACTCGTACTTAGATTTTTTTTTGTAAATACATACGTGGTATACATAGAAAACACCCAAACCTTTGTTTTAAATTGGTATAGATGTTATAATATAAACATAACCAATGGTTTCAAACTAAAAACCCTACTTTTTACATCAGTTCCAAAAAGTTTTAACTCACCGCATTTTGTTAATAAACATAATGTCATATTTACACGGGCAACAAAGAAAATGGTCATACCCGTGGTATGTAATAATAATATAACAAAAACTGCATCCCAAGCTTGGGTTTCTTGTATCGGAACCGCAGGACTAGGGTTACCAACTGTCCGGATTTAATCGGTATGTCCCTGTTTAAGATCTCTATGCCACGTTTTTCGGCGAAGAGACCGGTCTTTTTCGGGCTCTGAACTGTAAATGCTTTTTTTATTCATGTTCTATTAGTTCATTCATTCTAAGGATGTTTCCAAGGGGGAACTTGTCAATTGGCCTAGACGGCTAGCCTGACTTCATTCCTATCCTATCATTCTTCATTGGAGTCCGCCAGCGTATACAGTTAACAAAAGTGAGTGCACCGTTTCATTATAAACCATTGGTATAAAATAACCCAAGATGTGGTTGATGCTACCGCTATTTCTTTTATTTGTTTATTTATTGTTTCTGTACCTTAATTATGCTATGTGTTTGCAATTGGTGAATAAAGAATTGATCTAACCACAGATAACATAATATTACATAATCTAACGAAAGGCAGGATATGCGTCTTCAATAGTATTAAAAGATATACATAACACATTAGAACTATCATTAGTGAATGTTAAAAAATAATATTTAGAAACACCTTTTGTCGCCAGTTCCGCCAGTTCAGATTTTTTATGCACCAAATCCTGAAAAAATCATTATCAGAGTTGGTCAACTGACGCAGGACCCCGTAATCCCTGAGAGCCCTTCACTAACGAGCCTCAGGTGCAAACCCTTCTGCGATGTTGCCTCTTAAATTCTGATGTAGCCAGTGGTATCTGTTGTAAAGTTTATGACTTGTTTTGAATATTGGTATTGTTCTAATAGATAGACATTTCCTTCATACTATATAAATACCTTAGTATAACCTCAACAGCCAAGCAACTTGCGTTGTAAAATGTGTTTCGGTGTATAGAGTGAGAAAAGGGAGTGAAATTACATACGAGTAACATACAAGAGCTATCTCTGGGCGTCACATGATGATGTTATGTCCGTGATTCTTCATATAAATGAATGGTAGTTACAACTTAGTAATAGCTGGGTAATTTAAGTGATATAAAAAAGTATAAAATAGGATATGTAACTAGCAATATAATAATACTAGGTAGATCACACTCAACGCACATTATTTCAAATTTGTGAGTTTTCAGACAGTATTTTTCAAAGGTATCTCGAAAATAAACGTTTAAAATAAACAAGATTTGCACTGTGCACCGTTCACGAACAGCTCCCGCGGGTGAGTACGTTATGTGAAAAGTTTTATTAAAAGTACGTAGGAACAATTACAATGAACTTCTCGGTCTTGGGCAGACAACGTGGAATACCCTTGGGTTTCTGAAGGCCTGTTTATTATAAGTACCTACGCATATAAGTTATATCAGTTGCGATCTTTAAATGATGACCTAATATATGAGATCACACTGAATATTTTTTTTATATATATGAAATATATTTAAAAAAACTCAAATTTGCGTAAAATAAGAATATAATAAGGTTCCTGTTATATTAAGGTTAACTACATATTACCCGCGGGTAGACTGCTTCTTACATATAATATATAGACTATCTTTTGTCAGTTTCTATGGAACAATCTGTTTAATAAATATAATGTAAATATCTGTTTAATAATAATAACTAGCAATCTATCCCGGCTTTGTATGGATATTTTTTATGATTACTTCGAATATATAGATAAACGGCGCATCTTGTTTTAAAATATGTATAAATTCTGAATAAAATTAAGTTATTCAGACGTATTAAGCCGTAACTCAATTATTGCTTTAATTATTAAATTTTAATACTTAATATCGATTAATGGAAACTGGACTGAATGAATACGAAAATAGAATTCAATTTGTTTATTTTAATAAATACAAATTAGTTTCATTGTGAGTTAAAAATAATAAATTTGCTTTCAACATTCAGTACTTCGGCAAGACTTTACAGGTTCCAGTAAAAACTTCACCATCGCCGTAAAGCGAGAGCTTTTTACCGTTGTAAAGCGGCGCTATTTAGTTTTTAGCGCTTGATACAAAGTATTTTGAAGAATCCATTACCGCCATAAAATTATTCACAGCACCTACATTGTTGTATACATGAATTTTGTACTCTTTTGATCTTCGTATAAAGTTCAGAATTAAACAGATAACTTATATAACGTTTGATATAAAAGCTAAATGAAATGTTTACTACTTACGTTTAATGCATCAACTTATATATACACTGTAGTTCGTCTTTATTTTCATTGTTTATATCTGGAATGGCCCTCCTGATATTATGTGGCAACCATCGTCAATATACAGGAATAGTACTATATAAGTTCCTTCATTATGCATTGCCATTGCGGACGACTAATATGTTATATTCTGTAATTTGATTTTTTTTTAATACTATGATGGTGGCAATCAAGCATACGGCGCATCTGATGGTAAACGGTTACCGTAGCCTATGAACACCTGAAACACGGGTATCACGTGCGAGTTGCCGACCCTTAAGAAACCTTAATATACCCTTCTTGAAAATCCCCATGCTGTAGTCTCATAGGAAAACCTCGAATCACACTTCAATCAAAACACATCTTACACAGTAAACTATATGATGACTCAATTAGTCGAGATCGAGGTAAACAGTTTTACAAAGTCTATCTAAGTAAAAAATAATATGTTATTAATACCGACTCGTTTGAGAGATATGCGACCTCATACAAAGTCTAACTTGGTAAAAATTATTATGATATCAATACTGATTGATTTGAGACTATCGCTCGAATATCTATATTGTCAGTCGATTACAATTAAAATTGCTTTAGTAAAAGTATCCACGAAGAATACAATTCATTACCTAATTGATCTGGTCGATGGTATTGGTATTGTTCTTTCTCTATATGTAGAATACTACATATGGGATAGATGGCACGGATGGAATGGATGTGTGTTATGAAGTTTGGCATTTGGCAAAGATTTGAAGGTCAGGTAAGGCACTTGCCTTGTTGCTGCCTTGCCTTGTAGGTATACCTATACCTAATATGAAAATAGTATGTAATGTTTATTTTACTGATACTCTAAATTCACTATACTAAGATTTTAAATAAAAAATATTACAATTTCAGAAATATTTGACTCTAATAAAACATTGATAGTCTGGGTCTTGTCATAAATACAAAACATAGAATATCCACGTATTTTTATAAAACAAGTGACAATATAATTACTCTCATAATATAAAAAAAACTTAATCCATTCAAAAAAGCGTGTGGAGTTGTGAGAATTCTGTGATTTTTATTGTGATAAACTTAGCGTCTAATTAGCCATCCACCTTTAGTTTCAGTTAGTATATGTGTGGACAAGCAGCATGATTTGTGTAGTTTCTTAATTATCAAAGCAAGCTATCTAATATCGATTACATGATAAAATTGTATAAAGAATCATACGAATCAATTCTCGTTATACTCGTTTATACACATTACTTATTTTAACTTTATGAAATATTTAAAAGTTTAATGGAATATTTATCGATTGTATTATTAAAAAATAACAAGTTTATATGAAAAGTTACTAACATAAACAACCTCCCCCCTTATTTACGAGCCCGAAATTCCAAAAATCAAATGAAAATAAGAAAACGAGGCTGGTCCTTGGAACTTTTTAATAAAAATATTCAATCATTGCGCCTCAAAGTTTCACCAAGATTGTACGGAGTTAATAAAATGTAGATGAAGAAAATACTTTCACAGGATCCCAGTTCTTTTTTTTCTCGGTCTTTTAGAACATTGGCCATGCTTAAGGGGATCTATTATGACACTTTTATAATGCAAATGCTCTGAAAACGAAGATTTAATGTCCTAAAACTTATTTCGAAGTTGGAGACCACTTTGGAATCGGTAATGATAATTTTTCCAGTCGATGAAATCTGATTAAAAGATTCGATATTATATTGGCTCTTGATGATGCATAAATAAAGTGTAAATAATATTTCCTGTTGTTCATTATTTCAAGGGCTCGTTATGATCGTTGCAAATTATATGAAATGTTAATTAATAAATGGTAGTTATTTTTAAACTTTTCTGTTTAATACGTTATTTATATTATTAACCGGGTCTTAACACGAATAATTTGAGTCAGCTCGTGGCCACGGCTAGTGTAACTTAGTCGAAACGTCTTTCACTAGCCGTGACCACGAGCTGACTCAAATTGACAAAAAATAAATGATAAATTATACTTATAGTGTACAAAATAAAGATGTAAATCAAATATCCATTGTTATAAATATTTAGAAATATACAAAAATATAATTCCATGTTTAACGAATGCACTGTTTATTTCATAAAGTACAGAATAGAAATCGTCTTAGTTATCTGGAATGCCAACTCATGAGTAGTATCATGGGTGTCACACGTTAATAATAATATGATTTCCGTGGTGCTGTTCATATATCTATATAGGCGATTAGTGCTTACTATTAGATGTAGTGTCTGATTGTTTGTAATTATTATTATAAAAGAAAATCCAGGTACATTAAATCTGAATAAATGTGAACATTATAAATGCCAAAAGGTTGTGAGTATGGATGGATGTTTATTACTCTTTCACGCAAAAACTACTGAACGGATTTTGATAAAACTTTACAGTAATATAGTATACGTCAGAATAACGTATGGGCTATAAATTTCATGCGGGTGAAACCGCAGACACAGCTAGTTATTATAATAATAAATTAGAGTTAACAATGTACAAAACAACAAATCAAGCTGGTAGAAACGGGTTTATATATTGGAGGATATAGATGATAACCCACTTATACACACATAGACATACACATACACAACACAAATACAGCATATAGGGAAACTCCATTTTGGAAAAGTTGTAAATAAAAATAATGTCTTAGATGCATATAATGTCTGAATTCAATTTTCTTCCCATGTTCACGATCAAATTTAGAACATGTCCCTAAAGAATATGTGGTAGCATATAAGGAAAAATTGATTAAAAATCAAATGATACGAGAAATTACTTTCAACGAGAAACGTTATTGAAGTGTTCTTATCAAAATTAAAAAAAAAATCAACATTCAAAATATCTTTATCTTTATCATGTAGGTCTATTACATACTCTTATGACATGTCAAATATCGTCAGTTCGGAATGATTTCGAGATGGGAAGAACTGACAAGAAACTCAGCTCGTATTTTTTTTTTAATGTTGTACATATTTACAATAATACTATTTAATTTGAATTCAAATTTGGGAGAATAGAGTGACCACCAGCATATGCTATATAAAAAAATAAAAAAAATCATCAAAATCGAAGTTTCATGGAAAACATATTTGTATTAAGCGGGGATCGAACCTGCGATCATCAGAAAATAAGTAATTTACCAAGTCACTACACCACTAGGATATTACTAAGATGGACGCCATTACAAAATTAAATTTTCACGCTACGCACTTTTTACGCTCTGAAAATCAAGGATGTCCCCAGAGACTAGGGGTGGCAAAAAAACGTTTAGAAATCATCGAGATCAGAGGTCCCGGAGGATATTGACTACGTCTATGTAATATTCAGTTGTGTTACAATCAACATAATATTTATATAGCATTCTGTTTGCGATCGTCAAAATTTGTCAATAAGGTATAAATTTTAGCGCTCATATCTGGCGATAGTTGCTTAGGCATAGGATTTCAATATAAAAAATATGTTAGAAGGCCTTCTTTTGTGCGATAAGCCCGCCTTTGTGTCCTATTATTCTGTTAATTTTTGTTCCTGTAATTTATCTGATGAAATAAAGAGTATATAAATGAATAAATAATGGGATGGCTATAAAAATGTTTAACGTACGTTAGTATATTAACACACAGTAGTAATCAATTATATTGACTTTGATTTTATGATAATAAAATTTTCTTTTTTTTATGATAATAATAAAATTCTGGATTACAGAATAATTTATATTAACCCTGATTAATTTGGAACTAGATGTTCCAAATTAATCAGGGTAATATACTGTAAGTACTAAACAGCTGAGGGATTTTTTTTAAATACATAAAAAAGAGCCATATCAATACAAAATATTATATTTATTAATATGTACAAGTATTTATATTGTGCAATAATTCAATGCCCGATCTTCAGAAGTAAGACGGTATACTAAACTGCTAGATCACCGAAGTCATTATGTAACTAGTGGGTAGGTTTTAAAGAAGAATGAGTGATCAATCGAGTTGTTGAGTGAGAAACATTTGATAGGAAAGTCGTTAAATTTTTAATTATATTTCGAAGTAATTTAAAGTTAGAGTTAAATTATCCCCCACATAATTAATTATTATTTTTATCTTATCACATATATATTTATGGAGCTGACTGTATCTACTTAATTAAATAAAACGGGTCTTTCTCCTCTCGGGATGGATTAACGATGTTTACGCAAAAAGCCAGTCTGACAACTGACACGGCTATTAGGGTGGCTTGTGAAATTAAAAATATTAAAACTTTGAGCTTATTAATATAGAAATATATAATGATGATATTACCTACTGACTATATAGAAACTATTAAAATAATTATTACTAATAAATTTATAACAGAACACACACAGGAACAAATATAAATAAATACAAATACAACGATGTTATTATTTATTGTAGTACATTCTTTCAATAAAGAGAAAGAATAAAATTATATTTTTAATTCGTAAAATGTTCCGTAATAGAACTATAAAAATCGTTTTTAAGAAACTCCTCTAATTTATATATTTATATTTCAGCCAGTTCCCACTTCGGTTCCTCACGGGCGTACAGCGTTTTTATCAGAAATCACATAATATAATTACATACTTATAGTTATAAACCTTCAGAAAGAAACTCTCGAAATGATAATGAAAACAGTATCAAAACCTTTTCCGCATTTCAGACGATGTAAAGCAAGAAACCGACTGACTAAATCAACGATTTTACTATACATTATAAATAATATATAGAAGAAAGCGGTAGAAAATATTTCTAATATTATAAATGCAAAAGTTTTTATGAGTATGGATGTATCCATCTGTCTACAGATGGATTGATGTTTTTTACTCTTTCACACAAAAACTACTAAACTAATAAAACTTTACAATAATACAGCTTATACATCAGAATAATACATAGGCTATAAATTTCATGCGGGTGCAACCGTAAGCACAGGTAGTATAACATAAGCGGATAAACATCATATTTTTTACAATGAAACTACTTGGATAGCATAAAGTTCTTTGTACCGAGTAGTTTAACTGTACCATCCATAACTAGCTACATAACATTCAAGGGCTTCTAAATGACTTCATTATTACACTAACGAGCTTATTAAACTCGCAATAATGGAGCCACAGTTACATGAAAGGGAGCCTAAGCATGTTTATTTACTACATATCCCGCGTATAAAGTAATATTGGGGTTAAACTTGAGTCAGATGCAATGACTTATTGCTATTTAAGGAATTTCTACTATAATTTTGCTAAATATATTAAGGGCCATTCATATACGTTGAACGAGTTTAATAAGTTTTTGACAACGGTAAAGATATTCAGTAACTGAGAGAATTAAGTTTACAAAAGTGACATAAATTTCTTATTGATATATATAGGTATTGGTTATGCAATTACTTATTTTTTAACCTCCAAAGTTAGTGGATGTTAATTGATATGTTACGTTGTGATATATTTATGTTCTTTAAGTTTCTTCCTGGTAAAGTGACTAATCTTAAATTGAAAACCTTTTCGCAGTTTGTTTACTTTTAAAATAACCAATTTAAATCAAGGAGCACTCATTATAGCTTAATCCAAGTTCTGTTCTTTTCTTTACATTTTTTAATATAAAGTAGTATTAAGTATTATTATGGTGTATTTTGGATGTGGTAATATTTTTATGTAATATAACTAAATAATGTTGTACACAGACCGAAGGAAGTTGGAGTCAAATGGAGTGAAATATGATATTATGAAAGCAGAAAAAAAGCATAAATACAATGTCAGAAAATTTTGATTAATCAGTTATAACTAAACTAGTTATGCTCTCGACTTGAGAGAGGGGTAAATATAGGGGCGAATATATTTGTAGACGCCAGCTATAGGTGTATGCATTAAATTAAATTATATATATATATGAATTAAAGGACAGTAATGAATAAAACATTTATATAGTACCATCCATTATTTTACTAATAAAATTGTAGACAACGAATTTAAAATATTTAACTTATTTAATTTTTCTTAATGTTCCTTCGTCTATATATTTAACCAAAATATTATCCAGCTTTTTCAGCTCTTATCCAAATTTAAAGTCTTTGTTTGTTTAAACAAAAAGACTAATAGATAATTTCCTCCTAGTTGTGTTATTACGATTTTATTATATGTTTATGACATACAATTTGTATATATATATACACTAATAGACCAAGCATATCTATATAGATATGCTTGGTCTATTAGTGTTAAAAATATTGAAAACACTTAAGTAAATTGGAAGAACAACTCTTAGTAATTACTCGTGTTTAGCCAGAACGCTGCAATTTCTTTAAAAAGGGCAGGTACCTACTGTTTGTAACAAATGTCACAATATCCATGTCTTAATTAGAGAACGCCGTCAAAATTCTTTGTTGTGAATAAATTACAAGGTACGAAATGAGGTGAATGCTCTAATATACGAAATTGACTTTTTTTTAATGGAAAGTAAAGTACTTTTTTTAATGTCGGATATCTTTTATTGACAGCTTCTTAAAACCAGAAATAAAGTGATTTTTGGAAAGGTTAGAAAACTATAATTTAATTACGTCGTCATTTTAATTTATATTTGTTTAATTTTATCGATGTTTTTATATCCAATCCGTATTATTCCATAATAATATGAGAGATAGACTTTAAAAAGTCTTCATGTAGGACCTCAGACTTATGTGCATGAATTGTAAACTGTGTTTCAGTTGAAAGATGAGGAAAGCAGTGAAATCATATCCTCTGACTATGATGATTTCACTGCTTTCCAATGACAATACATTAGTTGTATTGCGGGAGTAATATGATAATGTAATGTCATTAGTGCCATTCATGTATATAGGCGACAGTTACCTCTTACCATTATCGGTTGGTAGGATATTGTTATTAGCTTGCTCGTCATTACAATTACATAAAAAAATAGGAGGTTCACATTCCGAGGATGACCAATCTTTCGTTAGTTTTCAGTTTCCGATCGCTACTATCTTCCTTGTTGAGTTCTATTCTTGACACTTGTATTGTATTTTATATTGGACCATGTTTTCCGCATTTAGGCATCACTTCACTCTCTAATATAAACAACTGTTCAACGAGTTTATACGTCTCGTGAGCCGTATCAAATATCGAGGACAGAGCGCCAAAACTTGCAGCCTTGAACTGAAAAAAATTTCAGATATTTTTGAAACATGAAGTAAACGAAGCAAAGCCAGGATTGGTCACACGTTATAATATATATGAATACAGAAATATAAATGAAAAGTCAAGTCAAGGGCTTTTTAATTCCCAGAGAATCTTGGGAAGTACGTGGGGAAGACGGGGGTTAGCGAAAAATTTTTTAATATTGACAAAACGTCCTTTATATCTCTCCAATTTGGAGAAGTAATTTTCTCTTTTGAGTGCGCCCCTCCTTTTGTACCTGTGCCATTGTGATATTGGTCCTCAGGTTTATTCCCGCCAATATTGAATAAGTGAATCTTTGATGATGGAAGCGAATTTTGAATGTTTTATCTATTTTTTTCTTTAACGCTGTTCATTATTTATAATACTAAAAGTTGCCCAGTATCTTTAGTAAATTACTTGACTTTCAGATATAATCACGATAATAAATTTCTACACTTATAGTAAGCGAATTATTTTAATATTACGTTCAAATCAATTTACTATATTATTCTGAAAACAGCATGGGTTATTTATACACCCGGAATTACAAGTTATTGTAAGAATGAACATTGGGAGGACGCATTACTGCTCTTAGCTTAGACATAGACTGTTCTTTCTTACAATACATTATTGTTCATACATACACTATATTATAAAGAAAAAGGAGGTACAGTTAGTTAGTTAGGAAAGTACAGTCCAGAATCGCTACATTGATTTTAAAAATGTGAAAAATTTTTCTTTCACTGATTTGTTTCTTTCATTTATTTCCAGAGGCAAACTCAAACTCAAAATAATTTATTCATATTCGACCTCTAATACACGTTTTTTATCATTAACATTACTATCCAATTTGACTAGTTACTTTAGTTGATAAGAACTAACAAGAAACTCAACACAGTGCGACATAGGTTACATTATGTTAATATATACAAAACTTACAAAAGTTATGAGAACTCTGACGAAGTTCATGCAGTTTACTAGTCTTCTATCAAAACCATAGTAATTTTTCTTGTGTTGTAGATACTAATATGAGCGGCCATTGTTTTTGTATAATATATACAAACAGACGCTGAACAAATATAAAAAAAAATTGTGCACTTAAAATTATAATTGCCAATATGAAATCAATTTAATTGGAATCATAGTTCGTTTTCTAATAAATTTACTAAGTTCTATTTATGTATTAGTATTAATACAGATATGTATGAAATTATTGAGGCCTATACATTATGTTTTTCATGAAAATTTGCTAGATTATTATTTGTTTTTCGTTAAATACAGATTGAGTGACTGATTGATTCATTCTGCTGAAACTTTTTGTTTAATCTAAATAAGTAAAAAATTATGTATAGTGTTTCCTGAGTGCAGTATTGCATATAGATAGCCTAATAGAGTGTGATAAGACACGAGATCATTGTTTGTTTAGAGCTAAAAGATCAAACTTTTATGTTCGTACTCAAAACAATCTATCCCTACTTCAGATTTCAATATAAGATCTGTTCAGATGTTTAGTCGTAAAAACGTAACAAAGAGACACGCTATCGTATTTTTAATATTAATTTGTACAAGCATTAAGAAGAGAATAAATTCACACATCTTAGTAGCTTGTTTAAATTTGTTTTAGAAATAGGAAATATTGTTTTTTTGGTTGTAATGGACATATATGCGATATATGAAAATCTATGTTATGAGCTAGTAACACGGGTAGTATTTTATTAAAAAAAAAAGACGTAGTCCCGCAATCTTGTCCTTATACGAATCCGATTTCCTAGCATTAGATAAAGTTACATTAACTAACTAGGACATTGACATATCTGTCAAAATATGTAATAACAAATCGAACAAGTTGTCCATACTTATGATAGTAGACCTCACGGGGCGTCTGTTGTTTTGTATAGTTTGACCGGAAACTTCTGCTCCCCGGTGTCTGGGCGGAATAAAGTCAAATCACGTGGAAAAATTTTATCCTATTACTTAATATACTACGATAATCGGTAGTGTAAAAATATTTAAGATTGCTGCAGTTTTTTTACTATATATAGGGTTGTCTAAAGCCAAGTTCACTAGTAAAATAGAATCATTTTCATTAAAAAAGAAATTAATAATCCTAGAAAAAAAAGTCATGTAGTAAAGCAAACAAGCTAACGGCTATTCTGTTTATAAGCAGAAATTGTCGCGTATATAGATGCCGTGATACGACTCAGGCGTTGCCATTCTTAAAAACTATTATGCCTCTTATACTTGTAATTTTTATATGTAATTTTTTAAAAAATATAATCAACTTATATACAATACTTTTTAGGGAAACTTGCTCCGTACCTTGAATAAAATAAGTTTTCGACTTTGATGGTCTCGATGGTTAGAGGTTTAGTACAACACCGCCTCACATCCGATGGTTGCGGGTTGGATTCCTCGAACGATGTAAATATTTATATTCACGTATAAGACTGTCTGTACTTTGAGTATTTTCAAATTTATTATGTATGTATTTACAAAAACAATGTACTTAAGTATTTTTATTAGATGTATAGTATGTATAACTCAAGGTTCGCTTAGCTTAGGACTAGACGCCGTGTTAATTATTCATAGGAAAGAAAAAACAAAAGATTTACTATATATATTTATCTCATTGCACGTTACCTTAAATTATCTAAATATGAATACCACAGCGCTGATAAAAAATCTTTTGTAACAACATACCATTAGGCACAAAGCCTTGAGTCCTCAATAGCCTTTTCAAGTTCACTCTCTTGTATAATATTTTCCAAAGCATGTAAAGTGTATACATGTAACCGTGTAAATATTATCCCTGAATGTAGGACATTCAAAGATACTTACATGCTAAGTTCATGCAAGCATTATGCTAAGTGAGATCTATGTGTAATTCATGTACATTAGTAAAGAGTTATGAATAATGTATGTAATAGTAGGTGTGGATGATTTTAATTACTGTACTACAGATATATTACCAAATGGAACCATATTTTGTATGTAATAATATAAAAATAGGTTTGTTTTACTACTATGACAGCCAAACAGATTAATAACCCATCTGAAAGAAAATAATAAAGATTGCTTCAATGTTAACTCTATTTATAACAACTAGTAAGAAACGCAAGTGAATTTATATTTTTTAACCTTTTTTTGTTAGTAAGTCTTTTTATTTTGGTGTCTATGTCTAAAACTTATTGAAAATCCAGTGCAAGAATAATTATTGCTACTTATCTATCTATATATCTACGTATGTTATTTATAAATGCAAAAAATACTTAACCCATTGTAATAAATCTATCTCGTACGAGATATGGCATGATTAGCGTGAAAGGTGGACTGTTTTTTTTTAATTATAATTAGAGATGCCTTTTTTAACTTGGAGAAATTTTTTATCTACTACTACTTTCTAGGGGATCGGGTTGGATATATGAGATTGTTAGTCACTAATAACTCCACTGTGTTATTCGGTATGCCAAGGCAACAAGCCACGGGAAGTACTTTTGATTTCTTCCGCGACTGCTGTAGCGGCAAGAGATGTTTGTGAGATCTTTATAGCCCCCTCATTTTTAAAGTTGGATATGCCTACAATAAAATGTCTGCGTAAAGCAGGGGTGGTTCGTTAGTATTAAATACACGTAGCTTAGTTATCTGTTCATCACATTTGTAAAATGAATATAATGTCGCAAGATAAGCAACAAGTGGAGATGAAACCCGCGTACTTGTTTTTGTTGAGGCTTAAAATTTCAGCAGCGAGAGATTTATCTTGAATTTTAATTAGTCGTTTGGCAAGATGGCTTTGTAGGGAGTTACTTTTGTAAATATTGAGGACTTTTTTTAATATAACGTAAATAAAATATAATAGAAAATTTATTATTTTATTTAAAATAATATATCATTCTTTTTTTATCAGGCACTAATATTTTATGTGATTATTCTTCTTTATGTTTGTTTTCCGTTTACACGCACTCGTATTTTATGTGGATGTTTTTAATAATTATATTTAAGACTTCTTATATAAAAAATATGCTTAATATATAAAAAATACTACTAATTTTGATCTACATAAATAACTAATTTATTTATCTCCGAAGCATATTAGCTATAAACGATAATTCAGATTCGATATAATTATAAAAAAGCTTTTTACTAAACTAAAGTAAATATCGTAAATTTTCAACGTGGCTGTTACTAGTATAAAGTAATGTCATAAATTGTCAACGTTGCTGTTGTTGTACTAGTAACAAAGTGTAAAAAATGTTTTACCAATGTAATAGTAAATAGTATGTATCTAATGTTACAGGAGAATTATATGTAGTATAAAATTATATACATATTATGATTCCTCTTTATTTTTTTTATATTACGCTCATTACTTGGGTAATTTCGGTTATTCACATATATTTAGCAATTGTCTTAAAAATTTCAAAAGCATTGTCTTTTGAAAATATGAGACATCTTCGGGATGACTCATAAAAGAAAGTTACACACGTATAATGAAGCATAGAGCGACGTCTGTCGGTTTATGACACGTTTTATTGGCTCATGTTTTTACTATCTTTTGAATATAAATCTATGGTTATGACTTTATGACCTTCAACACTTCTGGGGCTCTAAAAGAGAATATTATTAGATTTACGACTGCCACTTGAGATAAAACGTTCTTGAACGAGCAATTTTTTTTCTATTATTTCATGAATAAAATTAGTCATTCTCAAATTCGTGATTTTGACGTTTATTTTATATTATTTGCATTATTAATACATTAAACAAGCTGACGACTAAGTGATGATTAAATAATATTTATTGAGCAAAGCCTATTACACACTAAACGATTACTTGAATGACGAACGTGCATGGCAATAGTAGTTCATGCACGGGATTTTAACTTAATGTTAGACATAGACACCTACATGAGAACAAAATGTAAACAAACCAGCTTTTAAAATAGAGACTCATGAAATAAATAGAAACTTAGCTAAGTTTCTTGCTAGTTCTTCTCAATCTGTTTACTGATATGGACGGTAGGGAAAAATACAAATATTATTCCAAAAATTTGACGTTCATAAGCCGCTAAAATGTCCTACATGAATAAATTATTTTTACCTTCATTTGATGGTAATTGGTAGTTGTCGCCTATATACGAGTACAGGTCGACGATATCATATTATTATATCATGCTGGTAGAAAACATGAGTAATATCATTCAAATATTGCCGTTCGTGAAAATGTAGGTTTATATTCAGGTTAAACATCATAATATTATCTATAATTTTAATGTGTGTACGAAATAACAATGGGGCTACCATTGTTATTTCGTACACACATTAAAATTTACGTTATGGATATGCCCCTGGAAACAGTTGAAATATCGGTGCTCTGAAAAAAAAACAAAAGCCTACACACTAAAAAGTAATAAAATTTTACAGCCTCGGTGATGTAGCCTTATATTGGTTGGGGGTTCGATTCCTCGCATGATGCAAACATTTTTATTTACGAGTTTGATTGTTTGTATTGGTCTAATTAGTATTAGTGTGATTAGTAAGAAAGACTGTCGATTTATTTATATAATGATTTTGTAAAATATATCAATAGTATTCAAGGTTAAAAGGAGATGAAAACTAGTCGCATAATCTAAATGCAGCCTGGTTCCGAAGGTTTGATTCTGAATCGGGCAAGCTTAGAGATTAGAAGAGTATTTTATTAAAACTGCTCTTCTATTTTTGGGTTGGCGATTTTATGACACATAATTGCATTAAGGTCGGCTGCCTAGATATGAAAAGTTAACTAACAGACAGACACACACATTTTTACATCAACAATAAAAGTATGGATTGTCTTCATTTGGGGAAATTTGTTGTGACTAAACATTTGATAGGTGGATAACTGTGTAAAAACACATTCAAATGATAACACTTATTTAGTGTTGCTATCTTTATTTGTCAAATTTTACCTTAATTTTATAATTTTAGTTACATAATCTGTTTATAAATGTGTCCAACTACACACAAAGTAAAATAAAACATCTCATAAATAATTTATTTTGATCACTTTTATAAACTCTATTACAATTCGTTCGCAAAACTAAGGAAGTAACGTATCTTACTGTGTCATATTTAATCATAGAAATTACGTTTCAA
The DNA here is from genome assembly GCF_030625045.1 of Achroia grisella. NCBI lineage: Eukaryota > Metazoa > Arthropoda > Insecta > Lepidoptera > Pyralidae > Achroia > Achroia grisella. Next base: position 2,707,418 of record NW_026712999.1, read on the forward strand.
ACTATTTACAATAATACTATTTACAATTTTACATTAATTTATATTTTATAAATAATAAACAATAAATATTTCTATTTATAAAATTTCACTAATTTTTAACCTAATAAAATTAATACCTTGTTATTTATATCAGTAATAGTACTAAAATAAACGTATTTATTAATAAATCAAGTTGTGTTATTAATTACGTACTACGTCAGGAACATAAAATATATTTAGAAATAATTTTATCACAAATTAATTAAATATATTTTTCATTATTGTATTCCTGAGAACAATAATTGAAATATCTCATTTCTGTATATAAAAGTCAAATTAATAACACTTTACAGTAATCTCAATTATATATAAAATCAAAACAATCTTACTTTTATTGAAGAATCGTGCAATTACTCGAAAAGGGATTCAAATTGCTTTAATAATCTTTTAAATTTAAATTAAATTCTGTAAAAGATTTCGTAAATAGAATAAAAGAAAGTGACATTAGGGTTCCAAGTTGGAAGAGGTAGGCGGTGTGCTATTTTATTATTTGACAAGCATGAATTTAATTTAATTGATTTAATACAAGGTTTGTGTTTTTAATGAGACCACTTTAAATACATTAATTATTTGAGTCTCAAAACAACATATACAAAATATATAGCACGATATTAGTATCACATATAAAATAATTCTGTTTTGAATTCATAGAAGAGTAATGTATAGTTTATTTCAAGAAATTTCAATCCTGTAGAGCTATGATCAATTACATTTCTACTAGTATACAAAAAAACATTTCCTATTTTAACTTATATACAATTGAGTAAAGACGAATTGTAAAAAATATTGAATAGGATAAAATTTTAGAAATGAGACAAAAATAGATTCAAATAGACGTAGAACTAAAGTTATTTAAAGCACAATTTGGTCTCATTAATATCTAAGGGGAATTTACACTCTGTTCTATCAATATGTATTTAATAGTTAAATGATTTGAAAAAAAATATACATCAACCGCAATATTGATGTATATGACAACATTGTTATGAACCGAATCGTCACATCACAAACAATCGATGCGACAAGCGTAAAATTATTTTAATACAGCCCATGTATAACGCAGTGTTTGTAATATAAAGTAAAAAATAATTGATTTTTTCATCACACTGAACTAATAGTTCCAAGAAGTAACGTGGTTCTTGTCCCTGACGGGTCTCTGAAAAAGGCGAACACAATAGATGTACGTAGGTCGCAGTGCTACAGGTCCAAGCACCTGACAATAGCCCAAACAAATCAGTAAAAAAAATGTAGAAAATTTTTTTAAGGTAATAAATATGCTTTTAAACCATTTCAATATGAAATGTTCAACATTTATTTCAGATTTCGAATATGTTTTTGGTGATTGTGATTCAGTTTTATTAGTAATCAAACTAGAATTTAGCTTAGTATATCCGTTACAGCTATAGTGCCGTATAGTGTAAAATATGTATTTATTAGTGTTTTATTACAATTATTAATAATGTGTAGTACAATATGGCAACATTATGCCAAGTAGGTTTTTCTACCACCAGTAAATACTAGTTATTTTGTACACTATCATATGTCCATGTCTTTTTTTATTTAATTATATAAAATAAAACAGGCTTTATCAAAGACATTGCCATAATACAGGCTATATTTTTTTCTAACTTCTCAAACATAGACAACGGTTACTAGTTTCTTGAGAAATAGTTAAATCATAATTAAAATAAAAATAATTGAAAAATGATTTCCGCTAGTCGCACCGCTACTGCCTGTCACTCACATTATAAAATCTATCTAATTTTTTTATTTAAGTTATTTACATTTCGTTTCGCCGAAACAAGAAGGCCATTTAATATAGGTACAGTTTATATGTCCTTATTTTTTTTATTCACAAAATTGTAATATTTGAGAAATAGGTTTATGTTTTAGACGCTTTTCTTATTGACTTTTGCATAATAAATAAATGATTTCATGAAAATATATTCTTTTTATTTTTTCTATATTACATTACATATCGAGTGCTTTTGATACCATTCCCAGTTTTAGCATTCAGTGACAATTAAATTTTGATATATTCTTATGAAAAAGTAACACGATCCCTTCATCTTTAATGTTAACGTTATGAATGTATTTCTATAACTGTATACCAACATAAAACTTACACTATACAAAATTAAGATAAAAGAAAACTACTTTTAATTTACAATTTGATCAAACGATTATTTAAAGCTGTGTTTTGTAATTTTCATCTGAAGCCGTCAACTGTACTAGTGTATAAAGTTGCGAGGGTGCAATAGAGAGAGATGAGGAGGTTGACCGACAGCGCACAGGGTGATGCTGTGTTTGCGTTCCCGTGCTGCATCGCAGCAGGATGCTCTCCTGTTGAAAAAATATAAATATAATTAGTGACTAACCAAAGTTATTGTCCATTAACAAATCAATGAATGCGAACTCTTATTCGGCATTCAAAATATGGAGGGAAAAATATGAACAAATATTATTCCAATATATATATTATATATATGAGTAGTCTAGTATTATAATATTATATATATATATAAATAGAAAACACCCAGACAGATACAAACAATCATGCTCATAAATACAAATATTTGCACTGTGCTAGGAATCGAACCATAAGTAAAACGGAGTGCTAAACCGCTAGACCACTGAGGCCGTCACTAATGTATCTTCGTCGATAACTAAGAATCTAATGGAATTCGTTATAATTTTTTTAGTAGTAACTACTATATAGGTGTATAAATAATATTGAATAATTTAAAACATTGTTCCGAGGAAGTGTATAGTAATGAAATTTTATTTGAAAACAATAATGGCAAATCGTTTTCTAACGATGTCCTTCACTTTAATATTTTTAGTAAAGCACCCCGCTCTTGAACTTAATTGTTTTTAAATGATACAAACCATTACTAAACGTATAATAAGGAACACAACGAATATTAAAACACAAAAATTACATCTATATTATGACATGTAATTAGTAGAATTTACTAGATAGGTAAAAATGAATCTATTATTTTATTTTCTGAGGACAGCTTGATTGCCATTCCAATTATATAAAAAATATTTTTAACACACTTGCAACTCATAAAACACTCGTGCGTTATAAACGTAGTATCTCGAAGGCGAGGACGTAATAAATATAGACGAGTGTGTTAAACACGCACCTGTATCGTACGACGTTTTTCAACGTACGGGAGTATTTAATACCCTCGGCTGTATTACGCCCTCGCCTTTGGCTTGTGCTGATAGTGCTATATCCGCCAGTGTGTTACAACCATCTCAACTCACTTATATAGTAAAACTAGCTGTTCCCGCGAAATCGTCCGCGTGGAATATAACTTTATTTTTCTAAAATAAAAGTAGCCTAAGTTACTCCTTATTACATCAGCTACCTGCCAATAAAAGTCCCGTCAAAATCGATCTAGCCATTTTAGAGATTAGCCGGAATAATAAGACAGACAGAATGACAGATAAAAATTGTAAAAAAAAATATATTGGTGTATGTACCGCATTTATATACATATGCATGTAGTAAAAGACGGTTATTTCAATATTACAAACAGACACTCCAATTTTATTTATATGTATAGATAATGCTATACTATAAAATTACTGACCATTAATAACATGAACATTCACTGAAGCAGCCTCTGCCATTGTAGGCACGCAGCTGTAGTTTCCGCTGTCACCTGGTAACAGCTTCTCAATCGTCAGCCGTGACGTCAGCTGTTCCGTCCATTCTGTTCTCAACCGAACTCTCGGCTCTTCCACTATCTCATTCTCTTCTACTTCCTTATACTCTATTAGTTTTGATCCTGAAAAAAGGGGATAATTATTAATGTTTTTTTATAATAATGACAAACTGCAGTTGTTGGCATACTCTCTAGAAGATTCAAATTCTATTTCGGTTACATACATTTATAGTTCTAATAAACTTGTTTTTACCTAAAAACGAACATATCTTTTACAAAAAGAATTATATTTATTTATTTCTAATTTTATTATTACAATCCAATCTATAAATACGAACTTCCCTCTAAAAATAATTATCAATATTAAAAGAACAAATTGCACTAAAACGAAACTACGTAACAAAGTACATTAGTCGATAATTAAACCTGGTTTTACCATTACAATTCCTAGAATAGAAATAGGGTGACTAACATCGAAAACAGGATACAATTATAATGCCATATTCTGGGAATAGAACAACAAATCAATGCATCACGCGAACCGACGTTTAACTTGCCTTCATAAAGCAAACAAAGTACATAATTTACCAGGCAACTTTTTATTTAAGAAAGCTAGACTGTTTGCAAAAGGTCTCTCAGTCATAATGTTCTAAATATAAAAATTACAACGCGATATTCATCATTCAATCCTCAGTAACTTTTGACATCGTCTAGAAATTACTGAAATTCTTTTAGTCTTTTTAAAAGTTATTAACATTGCTAACTTTAATAAATATATACAGCCAGTGACTTTGAATGACAGAAACTCGTGTCTCTCTCTATTTAAAATACTATGGCTATATGCCAAATGTCATTGTGATTGGTCAAACCATTAAAATGTAGTAACTTAACGGACATACTTTTGTGTTCATTATAATATTTATAATAGTTTAGAATTAGGATACAGAAAAATTTCAAGAATTCCAGGCGTCCATAGCCTACGGTAACCATTTAACATCAGATGGGCCGTATGTTTGTTTCCCACTATCGTAGTAAAAGAAAACAGAAGATAGGAATGCACTAGTATAAAGTCTATAATAATTAAAATAGATGTTGTATATAAATATTTCAATACATAAAGAAGTCTGATTTTGAAGTATTTTGAAATACATTTTACGGACATTTTGGGTTAGATATTTTCTACATATAGGTCGCTTCGCCGTTCTTGCCGTCGATTCGAGTTCAAGTCTGGGTGATAGAATTCCTGTTAAAAACCCAAATTTAACCTGGAGGTGTTGTTCACTAGCCACGTTATATATAATACGCCCAGTTTGACTTAGTATTTCTTGTTGAAGTCTGGAAGTTTGCTATATATATATATATATATATATATATTATGCATGTATTTACAAAAGAAAATGCAATTGAGTATAGTAAGTACCATTTATAGAAGCTTAGGATGTTTAAGATAGATACGAATGTGTAATATTAGTTCACTCCGTGCAAACTAGATGGCGCCACAGGTAAATGTAGATGGCGCTATTAAGATTTTTTTTGTTTTAATGACCTCCCTATAGTAATATTTTTTAATAAATTCCTATCATCCCTATTGAATGGTAGTTTCAATTGGAACCCTCAATAGTAGCTTTTTGACCTCACGGTACCTATTTGTTCATTGGTCGTCTTCGAGCCGAACGTGTTAACCAAGTTCAAGGTGGTACCAGTTCAACTCCTAAGTCGCAGTGGATTGCTGTGGAAAGGAGTTCCCTTGACTCAAGTGCAGCAAGTAGTACGAGCAGTCGGCGGTTCTACGGTGGCGCCACCTACCGGACGTCGGCGGTACTAATTGCGGACGGCGCGCGAGCAGTCGTCAGGAGAAGAGTCAAGGGCGGAGGAAAGTATTACGTCACAGTGCCATCAGTGTGTGAGTGGAATGTGAAGTGAAACCGTGAGTACATTTAAATTATTAAAAATTCAATGATAGGCGAAATTGAACCTTATATCAAGCGAAGAGAAGAAACATAAAAAATAAATATCTGTTTAATAAGCTGAACTAATTTCAACCTTATTTGCAAGAGATCAAAAACTTTGAATATTTAAGTGTCTATTTGGGACTTGTAATATTTTCATATAGTGTTAATAGTTATTAAGTGTAGTTTTAGACTTAGAATTGTAAGCGAAAAAACGAAGGTACGGGGAACCTATGCCCAATTTTCCCTAGGTTTCTCAAACACTTAGAAAAATTTTGAAAATTTTTAACTTAGAAAATTTCTCATATATATTTATTAGATTATCTATTATACCTACAATAATACAAAGTAAATATTAATGCCATTTACATATAAGTAGCAGTGAAATAGTACAAACTTTTACTTTGAATAAAAATAGTTTTTCTTTTATATTTTATTATTGAATAGTATACTTAGTGGTAAATAAAAAACATGGATCCGTTATTTAATATACAAAATGATATCAATTTAAGATTGAATAAATATAGAACTAATTTTAAAAAGAGTCCGAAGGAACGTATTACACAAGAATATTTAGATAGTAGATTACAAGCATTAGAAGAGTTATGGTTAGAATTTAAGGAGGGCCATAAAGAAATATTAAAAATAGCTGCTCCTGGTAAATTAAAAAGTCATGAGTATGTAACAGAACAATTGTTTGATAAATCAGAAGAGTTGTATTTCGATTATAAATGTGAATTGTTAAAGTTGTTAAAAAGTTTTGAAAATAAAAATAGTAGTAGTGTCAATGTATCCAATGATGTTGTAAATGTTAAGTCGAGCCATGTTAAATTACCCCGCATCATTATTGGTAGTTTCTCAGGAAAATACACAGAATGGCCAACATTTAGAGATTTATTTATTTCGATGATTCATAATAATGACTCATTAGATAAAGTTCAGAAGTTACACTATTTAAAAGGGTATTTAACGGGTGAGGCGGAACAACTTGTTCGACATATTCAAGTATCGGAATGTAACTATGATCTTTGTTGGAAACAATTAGAAGAACGTTATAATAACAAGAAGTACTTGTCTCATTGTATATTAAAAAGACTACTTAGTCAAAAAAATGCGTCCTCAGAGTCATCTAGTTTTTTAAAGGAATTACTAGATACATCGTCGGAGTGTTTGAGTGCCTTGTCTAATATTGGTATTAACGTAAGCTCATGGGATATAATTGTCATTCATGTATTAACTTTAAAACTTGACCCTGAATCCCGTAAACAGTGGGAGCTTAACGTCACTAGTAATACTAATTCCGATTCGTTGCCTACATTTAATCAATTTAAAGAATTTTTAACTAGTAGATATAGAGCACTAGAGTTTGTAGAACCACACAATAAGAAATTTGAGAATAGATGTTCACTTAATAATCCTGTAAAAACAAAGGCACTACATGTTACAAATGTTACAAATATAGCTTGTGAATTTTGTTCAGGCAATCATAAATTGTGTTTTTGTAAACAGTTTGCTTCTGAGAGTTATAACAAAAGACATGAATTTGTAGTTAATCAACGTATTTGTTTCAACTGTTTAGGGAGTAACCATTCGGTAAAATTTTGTCGAAAGCCCATTAGTTGTAGAATATGCAAGAGACGTCACCACTCTCTTCTTCATCCTCAAGCAGGGTCGTCAACCGTTAATCAAGGTAACATAGTACAAACGGTTGATGCGATTCCTTCTACGAGTCAGGAAATTGGTAATGCTTCGAGTGGACCAATTGTCTCTTGTTTTAGTCAAAATAAAGTTAGTACAATATTATTAGCTACTGCTTCAGTTAATATTAAAACAAGAACCGGGGAGTATAAGATGGTTCGAGCCTTGATTGATCAGGGATCACAAGCTTCTTTTATTTCGGAATCCATAGTGCAGATGTTCGGTTTAAAAAAGATTCCTACAAAAGGAACAATATCTGGAATTGGAGGTAAAAGTTCAGTTGTTTCAAAATATATTGTCATGCTAAAGTTAAAATCAACAACAGAACCATCCTTTACAATGGACGTAAAAGCTTATGTTTTAAAGCAAATTACTTCATACTTACCTGAGTCACGTGTGTCTATTGGCGATTGGGATGAATTCAAGAATATTAGCTTAGCAGATCCACATTATGATACACCTAATAAAATAGACGTGTTATTAGGGGCTGAAGTGTACAGTCAGATTATTAAAGATGGAGTAATAAAGAGTTTTGCGGGATCTCCAGTTGCCCAATGTACTTCACTAGGATGGATTTTGTCTGGTCCCATTAATTCTGTAAGTCCTGGTAAACAAAGAATTGTTAATGTTGTTATGCATACTCACGTCCAAGAAGATGACACGTTGAAACGTTTCTGGGAGATTGAAATGGCGGATAATTGCTGTAAGAAAATATTAACACTAGATGAACAAAAGTGCGAAGACATTTTTGTTGCAACTACAAAAAGAGATTCTGATGGTAAATATATTGTTAAGTTACCATTTCGTACGGATGATCCTCCTTGTAAAGGCGGTAATTCCAGAGAAATAGCTATCAAGCGTTTTTATAATTTAGAGAAGAAATTAGCAAAGAATAACAAGCTTAAGAATGAATATACTAAAGTGATAAATGAGTATTTGTCTATGAACCATATGAAATTAATAAAACAGCCAGATTATAAAGCAAATGAGTCAGTTTACTTACCTCATCATGCCGTGGTCCGTGAAGATAAGTCTACCACCAAAACAAGAGTTGTGTTCGATGCATCTTGCAAAAATGAAAACGGTATATCATTAAATGATACATTATTAGTAGGACCTACGATACAAGGCGAGTTACGTCACCTTATTATGCGCTGGAGAAGCTATCCCGTATGTTTAACAGCGGACATAATTAAAATGTATAGAATGATTAAAATAGCAGAAGAAGATAATGATTATCAACGAATTGTATGGAGAGAGAATATAAATGATGAAATAAAAGACTACAAATTATTAACTGTCACCTTCGGAACATCATCAGCTCCCTTTTTAGCAGTCAGAGCACTTAATCAGGTGGCTTATGATGAAGGAGAAAGGTATCCTTTGGCTGCAGCACGGGTTGCTAAAGAGTTCTATATGGATGATTTAATGACCGGAGGAGAAACAGTACAGGAATGTTTACAAATATATCATGAAATGAATGAACTATTAATGAAAGCGGGATTTAAATTACAAAAATGGAATAGCAATAAAGATGAAATTATGGAGGTAATACAAAATGATAAAGAGAGAGAAGGAAGAGAAAAGGAGATTAATAATACAGATACAAAAATAGAAAATATAGAAATAAAAACAGATAATACTATTAACATATTAGGACTTACCTGGAATAGAAACCGCGATGAATTCCAATATTCAGTGAAGTTGCCGCCGCTGTCCGCACCTGTAACTAAAAGAAAAATATTGTCAGATGTAGCTAGGTTATATGACCCGATGGGTTGGATAGCACCTAGTGTAGTAATAGCTAAAGTAATGATACAGAAACTCTGGTTGGCCGGTTTAGAATGGGATGAAGAAGCACCTAAAGAGTTAATAAAAGAATGGCTTACTTACCGTTCAGAACTGCCACAACTTACTGCATATAAGATTCCCCGATGGATGTACACTAAGAATGATAATGTCAGCGTTGAATTGCATGGCTTTAGCGATGCATCTCAAATAGCATACGCAGCTGTGGTATATGCTCGAATTATAGATTCGAGTGGAGTAGTACACGTGTCATTAGTTAGTTCAAGGAGCCGAGTAGCTCCTATAAAACAAATTAGTATACCACGCTTAGAACTCTGCGGTGCAGTATTGTTAGCAAAATTACTAGTAGAAGTTGCAGATATATTAGTTGTTCCAATAACAAACGTAAAGGCATGGACCGATTCCACGGTAGTATTGGCTTGGTTGAGTAAGCACCCGAGTAGTTGGAAGACCTTCGTAGCGAACAGGGTATCGGAGATATTAACAGTTTTAGATTCCTCTCATTGGTATCACGTGTCATCCAAACAAAACCCTGCGGATTGTGCCTCTCGAGGATTGAGTCCATCGCTTCTTATCGCCCATGATCTTTGGAATTCCGGTCCTGAATTTTTATGGAATAAAGATATAGAATATTCTAAATTAAAATGCAATGAAACTCATTTGGAAGAACATGTAAAGGTACATCATATAACTATAGAGAATTTTATTGTAGATAAATATTCGGATCTTACAAAGCTTATTAAAATTATAGCATGGTGTAGACGTATTATTACAAAACAAAGGATTTTAGCAGAGAATGGACAATTAAATTATTTAAACAAATGGGAACTGGATGAAGCATTAATGTGTTGTATTAAATTGTGTCAACAAAGAGAATTTTCACAGGAAATATTAGAACTGAAAAAATATGGACAAATTAAAATAAAGACAAGCAAAATAACTAATTTAAGCCCATTTATTGATAAAGATAGTGTAATTAGAGTTGGAGGGAGAATTCAGCAGTCACTGGAAAATAATAATGTAAAGAATCCTATTTTACTACCTCATAATTCGCACTTAACACACCTTATTGTAGCCAATGCTCACAAAAAAACGCTGCATGGTGGTCCACAACTAATGCAGAATTACTTACGTACAGCTTATTGGATTATCAGAGCAAAAAATGTAGTTAAACAGTACGTACGCAAATGCATAACATGTATAAGGCATAAGGCAAGAACACAAACTCCATTTATGGGTAATTTACCTTCTGTTCGAGTTACTCCTGCACGTGCATTTTTACGTAGCGGAGTCGATTATGCGGGTCCGATAAATTTGAGAACATCAAAAGGTCGAGGTCATAAATCGTACAAAGGATATATATGTTTGTTTGTGTGTATGGTGACAAGGGCAGTCCATCTTGAGGTAGTGAGTGACTTGTCAACTAAAGGTTTTATTGATGCATTTAAACGGTTTGTATCACGTCGTGGTTATTGTTCTGAGATATGGAGCGATAATGGATCAAATTTTGTAGGTGCTTCTAAAGAATTAAAATGTTTATTTAATGTAGAAAATTCGTCGATGTCCAAGGAAATAGCTGAAATTTTAGCTACAGATGGTACTTCATGGAAGTTTATACCTCCTAGGGCACCTAATTTTGCTGGTTTATGGGAGGCAGGGATCAAGTCCACAAAATTCCACGTAAAACGCGTGATTGGGGACGCTACTTTAACATTTGAGGAAATGTCTACACTTCTGTGCCAAGTGGAGGCATGTTTGAATTCGCGCCCAATTTCAATAATGAGTAATAATCTAGAGGAACCATTACCATTAACTCCGGGACATTTTTTAATAGGAGAACCTCTAGTAAATGTTCCTTCACCAAATTATGAAAACTTAAATATTAGTTCATTAAAAAGATGGCAATTGGTCCAACGAATGCTACAACACTTCTGGCGTAGATGGTCCAATGAGTATTTGTCACATTGTATGCAAAGATATAAGTGGACACATCAAATTCCCGAACCTCAAATTGGCGATGTTGTCTTGATTAAAGAGGATGATTTGCCTCCAACTAAATGGCTTTTGGGTAAAATTGTCGCAAAACATACTGGAGCTGATAATATTACGCGTGTAGTTACATTAAAATGTAAAAATTCTCAGATCAAACGCCCTGTTTCTAAAGTATGTATATTGCCAGTTACTGATGATAATAGTAAAGTGTAAAATGATTTGTTATTTACATATATAAATACTTGATACATGTTTAACCTACTAGATGTATTTTTTTTGATGAATTTAAGTGAAGGACTTTGTTTTCGTTTATTGTTTTATTTATACAGTCTACTATGGAGTTAGTCATAATTGTATATTATAGAATTTGTTTGAAAAATGTATTTAGGTTTATAAATATAACTTTTAATGGTTCAATTTATTTTGTGCTTAGGTTATTCATGGTGGGCGGTTGTGTTGTTTATAATAAGATTGTTAAGGCCATGGTGTCCTTGGTGGGCGGTATGTTTAAGATAGATACGAATGTGTAATATTAGTTCACTCCGTGCAAACTAGATGGCGCCACAGGTAAATGTAGATGGCGCTATTAAGATTTTTTTTGTTTTAATGACCTCCCTATAGTAATATTTTTTAATAAATTCCTATCATCCCTATTGAATGGTAGTTTCAATTGGAACCCTCAATAGTAGCTTTTTGACCTCACGGTACCTATTTGTTCATTACCTTATCTGGACTGGATGGCGCTGTATCAGTGTTCACATCAACACATATCAGTGTTGATGTGAACACTGATGTCATTATTATTTATGATTACAGTCACCAAAAAATGTTTTTTATTCTTACTTGAATCATTAAAAAGCATTCATTGAAGACATAAATATCTAGGATAGCGTTGTTATTCGTATATCTCCATGAATTTCTTATGGCCCATATCATATACGTCTTGAAATACATTTTCACGCGTGTTCCACTACATTTTCTTTCACTGAGGAGTGAATGATAAATGTCTTAGTGTGTTCCGGAGAGACTTGTATATACTAACACATTTGAGTGCCTTATTTCGGCCTCCGTCGTGCCCATAATAATCGCATTCATATTCTCAAGGTAACGGTTTTGTATAAGTAAGCCACTTTCAGGTTTCCCCGGTAATAAGTCAAAACGTCTGATACTTGTATTGTTTGTTAACAATGCAATAGTATGGGGACATTCGGAATGTCATTAGAATGGTGGGAAAGGGATTGTTAGTAATATGAACTAATAACCCCATTGCTAGCAATGCACCACGTCTGGTGAACTTCCATGCGGATCCCCTGGAAACCATTGTGATAAATTCTTGGTTAACTTGTCACGATGGCTAACTGACCTGACCTTATGTTCATCATATATTCCTCAACTGGTGCCTTGTCAATATCAATCATTAGCGCAGCCGGGTGCACAATATTATTATCCATTAAAAAAATACTATAAAATATGCTGAAGTGTCCTACCACTTTTATTTAATAGTTTTCTGTTGACTACTTACTGTGAACTTTAATATTGTTACAGTTGAAAGTTGTTCAAACTAATTAAATTGAAAAAATATTTTTATTTGTTGTTTATTTACGTACTCAAAAAATACTTGATAAATATAAAAAAAAGTATTTCATTTGCCATTTTCAGATACATTATCAACGAGTAACCAACATCAAATATTATTTTAAACATTTGATATTTACATTTAAAAGCAGTTCAGGGTTATTTTGAAATTTAAATAGAGTGCATCAGAAATATGGTATCTATTCCAGGGAATTACATTATTTAAAATCTATATTTTCTTCTGTAAAATAAACTACATATTACTATACTGCGATGTATATTATATGTTACTAGTGAACGTATTTTATGCATAAGTTTTGAATTTACTCCATGTAGTTCTCTACATTCACAGTATAGAATCTGTTTAATATTGATACGAAAAATGTAATATGCTGCCAATTTATCCAATCTTGTTACGTAAGTAAACATAATACATAAAACAAAAAACCGCTATTGCACCATTAGCTTGGGTTACCGAAACGAATGTGGTCTAATTTGTTAGAGGAAATGAGAAACTCAATTGAAAAATATCGAGGGCGTAATTACGTAATTATCGGTGTCCGCTATACAGCAGTTATATACGGTAGGAAGGAAGCTCGATTAGTCTAATCGCTTGAAGGTGAAGTTAGATAAATAGTTCTGGGATTACATCCAATGACTGAAGTTCCGATGAAAGAATAATGAACAAGAAAACTGAACGGGAAAGGACGACCAATTTATAAAGGTGAGATTAAATACTTTTTGGGCGGGTTAGAAAATCTATCTGGATTGAGGGGCTTATAGAACTTTCCACGTAATAGGTATAAAATGTTATCGTTGGCAACTTCAAGGGAAGTTTTTGTTAGCTGGTGCCGTATAATTTTTAGTATCTAAGCAAGATTTATTTTGAGATTTAAGCTGATTTACAAAAATATAGATAACAATAGTAAAATATCCAGACTATATATATACAAATATATATCTATATTATCTTTGCATTGCCTTTGTTCCATTATTGGAGATCAGCGCAGTATGTATCTCGTAAGGATTTTCTTCCAGTTATTCCTTCATATCTGAGCTTAGTCTCCTATACTTATATTCTTATTGAAGTAGTGTATAGTAATAAGTAAATATATACATACATTAATTGTATTCACGAATATAAATGTTTATTTAAAAGTATTCAATTAAATAATCATAATAACATCGATACACAAACAGTATGCTAACCAAATACGCTATTAAGGAAATATGTCAAAAAATATAAAATAGGAATACACGTATACTACTTAAACTAGAAGAAAACTGTAAAATTATACTTACCCTTATACCAAAATATGGTGCCCAAATCATGTGGACCTTGACTCAGGATGCACGTAAGTGATAACGTACTCCCTGTCTTCACGTATAGATCTACGGGACCCAAGATGTGAGCTTTAGCCTCTGTTGACAAAAAGAAAAAATATATCTATTACATTCTACATATCTAAACCAATTGTTTTTATTGATCTAGTTAAATGAGTTTTAACACGAATAATTTTATGTAAAATATTTACCTAACTTAGCGTTTCGGTTAGATTGCACATAGTTTAACTATATCAATAATAATAAGGATCCCCATTTAAGTTTAAAAAAAATTGATGTAGCTGAAATAACAGACAAGGTAACCGTCGTACATACACTTACGAGTATATATATGTATATATACGGTATCACAGGCATCATTAACTATACTGAATGTTATAAAGAACTCATGCGTGGCCATTTCTGAGTTCTCCGGTGTTACTCCTCTATATATACCTTGCAATTTCCCTGCTATACCTTCAGTTAAAACAGGATTAAGCTAAGCTGCTGAAGACGGAAATACGAGAAATAGAGATCTACAAAGTTTCCCTTTGATTAAAAATCTTAAAAATCTAAATACTATGATATTTATAAATATAACTGTTAATGGTTTAACGTTATTTTCAAGAGAATATAAATCTTCGTCAAGTTGACAGGAAACAGATGAAATTATATAAAATGTACTCCAAATATGTATTGGAATATTCATAAAAAAATATTAATAATTGTATTGTAAGCAAAAGCTCTATTACTCCATATAATCTACAATATATCTGAAAAGTATCTGTGATTAAAAATACATGATCATATTACAATAACTTTACATAGATTATCATTATTGTCCTCTAAAAAGTAGTATATATTTTTCCATTCTATGGAGAGTCTAGAAACCACCGGTAAGATACTAATTAAAATGAAAATGAAGAGATCTATGAGAGGTAGTAAGTTACCATTACAGTAATTTTAATCTTAAAGTAATGAAATCAAATCAACAAAAAGCTTCTCAGTTTTTTAAGCAATGTAATTTTGTAGATTGCTCTTGTTAAGATATTAAAGGAAAAAGTAGCTATCGAATAGGGACTAGACCTGATATAGCACGTTTCAGTACCCAACGACTGGGATAAGACCCTAAAAAATGCTCGAGAAAAAATTTGAATCGAGATTAAATCTGGGGGCCTTTCTCTACGGCTTTCGTTTTGCATCTTAACGGTATTTCGACATTCTTCGTTTTTATGAAATAGAATTTTCAAGGTTAATAATTTGAAAAGCTTGAAATATCTTATCATTAGTATCAAAATGATTATAATCCTGTATTGGTAGATAGAGGAATTATATTTATAACCTAATTGTTTTACAAACAAGCTGATGGTCCATTTGATTTTTTTTCCGAACTATTCTAATTCTGTTAGCTACAGCTGCCCTTTAAAGCCTCACCAAATGCGAACGAAACCGACTGATAGTAATCGATAACGTCTCGTAAATGCATGAATAACACTATGGACATCACGTTATTATATGACATCCGCGATACCACTAAAACATTGGCAGAGAGCAAAGAATGTCATGCTTCTCATTCTGTAATTTCACTACCCAATCTGCACTCAACCGAAAGACAGCTTACAAAGCAAGTGGTGGCTGAAATATGTGCGACAAAGTCTGTGCAGAATTTTTAACATCTACATCTACTCTGGTAAAATATAATAACATCATCATCAGCCCACTGCAGTCCACTGCTGAACATAGGCCTCTACCAAGGCACGCCACTGGGCCTGATCTTCAGCCTTTCTCTTCCATTTTTTACCCGCAACCCTACGTATGTCGTCGCTCTACCTAGCTGCGGGGCGTCCTACACTACGTTTGCCAATTCGCGGTCTCCATTCTAGAACACGCCTACTCCAGCGAGCATCGGTTCTACGACAGATATGACCAGCCCACTGCCACTTCAACTTGCAAATACGAAGAGCTATGTCGGTGACCCTAGTTCTCTTGCGAATTACTTCGTTACGGATTTGATCTCTCAGAGAAACTCCAAGCATAGCCCTTTCCATACCTCTATAATAACATATTATCTATTTTATATCATTATAGTATTAAATGTTTTGAGTTTGCCAAATAATTTAAATGAATATTATCACGGCTATATTATATTAACAATCACAACAATCTATACTAATAGTGTAAGGAGGTAAAGTTTATGAGTTTGGATGTTCGGGGTAATCTCCGGTTCTACTGATCCGATTTCATGATATAGATTACGGTTACCACTTACGTGAGCCGTCAGACTATTCGCTATATTTCTTATAAAAAAATCTGCATAAATAATTACTATGTAGGCAATAATAAGACAAAAACTTGTATAAACGGAACTGTCGTTGGTTGATTAATCATCGCCTTTAATACCGTCTTGAATAATTAAGAGTTATGGCTTAGATTTCTAAAAAAAACACTCAATTAGTATTCCAACATCTGCTGAATTTTATGTTTAATAAAATGGAAATTGTTGTTACTTTCACTAAGCTTCCGGCATAAATTTAATGCCTAATACCGCAGATATTATTTCACAGCATTACAATTCTCTTCAGTAGAATTTCTATTGACTATAAAAACATTATATATATCTTCTACGTCGTTAAAGTACAAGAAGAATATGAACAGCTATTATATACGTTGATATTCGATAAAACTTCACACATTCAATATTCTATACTAAATACGTGTATTACTAAATATCGACAAATATGACTTTATTAATATTTTTGTAACGAGCGAAAATAAATTAGAGAAACTGTTGCTAACGTACTGGCCACATAATTTTTAAGTACATATAATATTGTATTTTTATTATTAAGAATTTTATTATATATTTTTGTATACAAAATATTTTAATGTATAATAAAAATTGTCACAGACAACAACAAAACATTTCTTTATTTTTCAAGTATGTTATTTCATAAAAATTGTTATGTTAAGATTTTTAGACCATTTCTATCATTTGGATATAAATTTTTGAAAAAACTAAAATTAATATCAATTCTGTACTAAAAGATTAATAATAATAGTCAAGTCTATATACATATACACAAGTATATATATAACAATATACATATAATAATAATAACCCGGGACATTTAACACAGCGCGATCTAGTTCCACAGTAAGCAGAGCTTGTGTTATGGGTACTAGACAACTGATATAAATATTTATTATTGTAAATATGATATCATTTTGTAAATACATACCTAATATACATAGAAAACACCAAGACAGATACAAACAGTCATATGCATGAATACAAATGTTTGAACGATGTGAGGATTCGAACTCGCGACCAAAGAAGGTAAAGTGGTGTGTTAGACCGCTACACCACCGTGGCCGTCATAGTCACAGTATTCAATATTATTTTGTAGTACAAATTCATAAATTATATAGACAACAAAATGTTACCTAACTCACTTGACACTACAAAGCCTTGCTAAGTCATTAGGTACAATGTAAGTACTAACAAGAGAAGCATACAAAATTGCAATGTCAAGTGACGCTAAGCGTAGTGTTGCATTGTAGTTTTCAACTTAGACACGAGAAACTTTGTCATTAATGAACGTTTGCTTGTAAGTGTTGAGCGTTGTGAAATAGCGGTTTGCTACCAGACTTTGATCTCAATGGTTGTAGGTTTGGATATGACATCATCGAAACGTCTAGTATAAATTTATACCTGAAAGATTATTTTGGCGGCCTCGGTGGTCTGGCGGTTTAAAATACTGCCTTACTTCCGATGGTCGCCGGTTCATGAGTATAAAAGTTCATAAACATTTGAATTCATGAGTATGATTGTTTGTATCGTAAACACCTAGAGTGTTTTCTATGTATAATATATATGTTTTTACGAAAAAAAAAATCTATGTATTTGTATCAGTTAACTAGCATCCATTACACAAGCTTTAGCTAGCTTAACTTGGGTCTCGATGGCGATGTGTGAATTGTCCTGAGATTATTGTTATATATATTATGTTTGAATTGACTATCCAATGATGGTAGCACCGAAAACAAAATTAATGTGAACCACGGCGGTCAGTCCTCCTGCTACGACTCGCTACGCACATGTATGCATGCTATGTAAATATTTGAATTCAATATGTATAATGAATTTGCTTTGCTTCGATCCCGTTGTTTCAAATATACTCCGTCAAATGTCCAATCACCACTACACATAGCTGATAATACCTCTGCCTACCTCATCTGGTATAACAACCCTGAAGGTGTATAATATTATTATAATGTTACAAAGTTCAGCTTTATTGAAAATTTGATAAAGGGCGACAGTGTCAAGTTGTTGTCGTTGTGTTTATTTGCTTTTGGAATATTAATTAATTCTTTAGGAAACGAGAAGCCTTGTTATTCAAGAATGACGGAGTGGATTCGTGAATTAATTACAGTCCAGTAATAAGTGCAATGTTTTATTTCTGTTATTATTTATTAAGTCTTGAAACAAATTAGAAAGAAAGGATCGTGAGTCTGTGTAGCTGTTAATAAAGTTAATACTAATATATTGTTTTTCTTTAAGTGATTAAAATGGAAAACCATTTGGCAGTCTATATATTGGGAAGTACAGTAACTAACCTTCGCCTACCATTGATGGATATAGAAACACCTATGGATACCATGAATACCACTACGGATACCAGGTTCAGATGGATCGCCCGTTACTGCTCATATGTTACTATTTTTTTTTTGTGGATGATAATGGAATGTTGCACCCGCCTGCGCTAACGGTTTACACTGGCGGGGCACCAGTGGAGGATGATAAGATGACCATGAGGTCAGGTCAGTTAGCCCATCGTGACAAATTCACCAGGAATTTAACACGATGGTTTCCAGGGGGAACCGCGTGGAGGTCGACGTGACATGGTACATTGCTAGCAATGGGGTTATCAATCCACATTACTAACAATCACCTTCCACCCCATATGTTACTATTACGAAAGACTATTATATCATGTCTCTTATCCTGTAATTTTACTGCCTTTTCTCACCCTACATCTGGAACTCAGCTTACAAAGTAAGCTGTTTGCTTTGCTGATATAGGTAAGACTGACATGCGCACGCAGACAACTTTTTATAAAGTTTATCGTGTCTGTTTATTAGTGGTTAGGCTTTTCCCGGGTGTTCGTAACTTTGTGGGTTTTATGTGGGTTTATCATAGTATATCATTCTGGAAAAGTACCTTCCAAACACTGAAAAATTGTTTCAATTCGTTGCCGTGGTGCCGAGATTACTTTTCGGATAACAAAATTCGCTCTTTATAATATTGTATGCCTGTATTTCTCTTTATAATATTAGTATAGAATTAAGATGCTAACGGGATTCATTACATATAATATACATAATATAAAATTATATATATATATATATTACACTGATATTTGAGAGACAATAATATTTGAATACAAGTCGCTGTTCGTGGTGTGTTACAATTGCAATTTAATTTGCCTTAGGACTAAAATTTATTTATTTATTCAAAAACTATTTTTAATCGTGTGAAATACCTTTACGTAACATCTGAAATAACACCATAGTAAGTGAAAAAGAAATCCCATTTAGTCAGTTTTATATTTAAATACTACTAATTACCCTTGGATTTTCCCGCTTGATTTGAGCAAACATAAATCGTACTAAAAATTTCATGCTTCTAGACCTATTTTTAATAAGGCTTTATGTTACCTGCCTGAATTTTATTAGGTTACATAAAACAAGAAACTGAAACCGCTATATATTAAATGTTAGGTCTAAATTTAGAATGTTTTTTTTATTGTACTTTTGTGTACCTGTCACCTTATTTGGACATTTAGTAGTTTGTTGGATTCTCATCATGGAATTCTCGGTATATGTCATACACATCTTACTTTACTTTCATTAATTTGATTAACTTCTGAGAAATTTTTCTTTTTTATCTGCTACCAGTTTGGCTAACTTTCATTCAATTTAGAATGTTTAAATGCTGTTTGTTTTATAAAAAAAAATATTACAGTATTTTTTTATATAAGAGGTAATATTTGAATTATGTAAATCATCACCGTGGGTGCCTCGGTCTCATCTATTTTATCCGCCAAGTAGCCTGCTTGGTAAGCCGTTTCAGTCATAGGATTTATTAGGCCGACTAGGCAAATTAAATTACAGGACAAGAAAGGAGTCCTCTAGAAACTTATGGCATAAGTGCTATCAAGGGTCTCACATGATAACGTGATGTCCATAGTGATGTTCATAAGAATAGGCGATGGATACATCTGTCAGCTTGTTTCTAATCACATAAAAATAAAATACATAGCGCCGTAGTCTAATGATTTATAACCCAGACTTAATAAGGCCATGGATATGGATGTAGCTAACACCAAAAATCTTTGTGTAATAATTTATATTTCTGTAGACAAAATTAATCTCTGAGATGACGGTAGGCTCGCCTCCTGGCATATGGTGTAAAAATATACTTAAAGGAATATGAGCATGTCAAGCCAGGAGTTCCCTATAACGTCGCCATGTGTATTCCTTTGATTTCCACAGAATAACAGGCCTATAGTTATATTATTATAATACAGCTACTAGAGTATACTTATATATCTAAAAGTACAAATAAGACACTGTCTCTGAAACTGACGACGTGACGCAACTTGTAGACTACATAGAAATTACATTTAGTAGTCCGGAAAAAGCTGAATTAAAACTCTTAACGAACTTCTCGAGTCTAGATTATTATAGTACGAATGAAAAAGGAACAGTTTCTTGTTGTTATTTTCCAATTTATAAAAGTTAATTCTAAAACAAACAACAAAAAAGTTACAAACTTATTTCTTTGACGGCTGAACGCGAAGTACTTTTGATAGTATTAAATTAGTAAAGTTGAATTATAGCCTTTGGAGTAGATGTTTTCTAGAGTTGAGAATCGGTCAATGTGAAGGAAAGAACTATGATACCTACCCGAATGCAAAATGTACTTATAATCGGCAATAAAAAGTTAGATAAGGCTGTCACATTAGTCACTGACATGGAGGTGTGACACTTGAGTCTTCTGGAATAGGAGGATCAGCGAATGTTATAGAGAACAATGCTCCATTGATAGCTTATATATATAGCAAGTGCGCCATTCCATCATCTACCACAAAAAATATTATTATTATAAATTATTATTATTATTTTATTATATTTATTATATATGAATGTATCCGCAGAAAACCAGCGTCGTGGCACCCCGTCACGACATATGCTGAGCGGAGACCTATTTGGTACTGTAAAATTAATATAAAATATTAATATAAAAATGTAAATTAAAATTTAAAAATTATTTTCAGTGTACCAAATAAACAATTTTCTTTCTTTCTTTTCTTTCAAAAACGTTCTCTGTTATGCCAGTTTATTTGCAATTTCAGTTACATAAAAAACGTAAACGTAATCATTCGTGTATGTAACACTGGCGATTCATTAACCTATCATCTCGAGTCGAGCGTACATGGGCCGTGGTGCGCATGAGGGAAGATATACATACATATATTCCCGGCGCAGATGCCGCGTAGTAAAGACGTGGTGCTGTGGCTAACGTGCCGATATAATGGCGATCACAACTTATTTACTAGGAGATATAAGAAGACTTAAATAACAAACACTATGAGTATCGACTAATTTTTGTGTTCCTATCAGTTTGCACATCCTTCCACCCTTTTTTTAATCTTTATATTATTTTGGTACTCTTTTTTAATGTCACTATTAAGTTTATTATGAATCCTTATAATACAAATATATGCGCATAATTATTTCTCGTATTTTACGACGCGAAGACGATTATGTGGTTAAAAAGTGCTCAAGATATCAAATTTGACCATAGGTAGGGGCAGGCCACGCGCCACTTGGTGGAACAGCAGATGGACCAGGACAACCTTACTATACAGATAACCCAGAACAGAGTTCTGTGGCGTCGAATTTGAAACAATAAAGAATGTTTGTATTGTATTTTGTTGTTATATTAATAATGATTAATATAAAATCATATAGACTCACCAACGACATTCAGCTGAAACGCCAATGACATTTTTGGCTCTGTATTCACTTGGCACTCGTAAATGCCCGCGTCTCTCTCTTGCGGAAACTTAATTTGTAACGTCCAGTTTTCAGATTTGTCTGGTCTTATAACCTGTTGAAGACAAATATTAATTTAGACATAGAATTTGTACAGTTGAATAAAAATAAAATTAATCATATATAGCCTTTCCTCCTTATTATCTCATTATCTAGGGTGCACTATGTCAACTTCTTTCACTTATCCCTATCGGCCTTCATATCTTACCTTACTCCCTTTTATATATATCTTTCATATAATCCATACATCGTTATATCACT
This sequence comes from Achroia grisella, assembly GCF_030625045.1. Classification (NCBI taxonomy): domain Eukaryota; kingdom Metazoa; phylum Arthropoda; class Insecta; order Lepidoptera; family Pyralidae; genus Achroia; species Achroia grisella. The sequence goes on from NW_026712999.1 coordinate 2,729,865, forward strand.
TTCCATCCATACACGTTAATGTTAAATACTTTTTTTAACTCATAGTAAATAAAATTAATAGAAAATAAAATACCATGTCGACTGTACAGAAAGCTACTAGTACTAGTAAAAGTTGTAGCAGTAGTACTTTGATCAAGTCTATCTCACCTATTTAAGCTATCAAAAGCCTTACCTTGTGAATGTGTTTATTGGTATCATCCGGTGTCAAGAGTAAGATAGCTAACACAGCTATATTCACATTATAAGGTTCTCAAGTATAATACCTTAGACCTCATGTATGGAAACGCGTAAGACATCATGAGTTAACGTGATGTTAGTGGTACTTTTTATCTGTCTACGGCTAAGCAAAAAGAATACTTATGAAAATATACATATAGGCGATTGCTGCTACTTTAAATTTGTTAGTTCTTGTACCATAACCCAATCGCATAAAAAATATGTCTCATCGGTTGACCTATTAATATCACTGGAAAACATCTTGATTTATTCCCGGCGAATAGATTCTGCTTTGGGCCATTTCATCAACATCAGAAAAAAATATACTGATATATAAATTAAGTACTAGCATTACCTGTGACTTTGTTTGCATAAATTTTCAACCCTTATTTCAATCCCTTCTACATTATTTTTAAGATAAAATATAGCCTATATCCGTCCTGGTGATACAATCTATCTTCATTATAAATTTTATTAGGATGCGTCCGGCCCTTTGCTTTTAAAAGGCACTTAACTACGAGACAGCCAGACGGACGGACGCACTTTCGCATTTATAATATTAATATTGAGTTTAATACTTTGTACCAAAATAAATTACATTGTGTACTTATGTACTTAATATGTATTTATGTTTTGGACATTCGTAAATTAGACGAGATGATAGAAACAGAACGAAAAATAAAATCTTCAAACGGTTCACAAAATAGGCTTTTAAAAAAAATAATATACGTCTAACAATGTACTTATATCTATTATTATAACAAGAACAAATATTTATATAAATACAGAATATAAAAAAAGTTATGAAATAAATTTCTTTCTCTACATATATAAGGAAAATATACCTGAAATCTCTGGTCTGATGTGTAAGTTAATATACCCGCTGTTAGTATATGTAAATCTCTTTTTCTTATCCACGATACCTGAAACAAACAAAAATCATTATTGTGCAATCTTACTAATAATAAAGAGCAAGAGCAAGCAATAGTACACATCGATTTTAAAATAGCGCGTAATATTTCAGATAACGTAATGTAATTTATGAAATACTTGGAATGATACAAACAATAATATTATAGGAGCCTTGAAAACGTCATTTACCATAAATCTATTTCTTTAATAAAATTGTAATGTCAAACATGCTGATGGCCCACTTCAATATAAGGGTAAGATTTAGACAATTATAATATCTGAGTAGTGACTATTAGATATTTTGCTTCTTAGACAAAGCCTTAGGTATAATCTAAATATAAAATAATCTTTGCATAAAAATAGTTAACCGTTGTCCGCAAGATACAGGCCTGACCTAGTTTGGGGACTACTGATAATAGAAAGAAAATTCTATTATAGTAAATAACTGTAAATCTATATATAAATGTAAATGTTAATCTATATATACATATATAAAAAAATAAATAAAATTATGCTAGCACCAAAATTATGTTAGTGACATGTTATATTTTAGGCATGTTACATTACTGATTATGTGTGCACTCATAATCGGTAACCATTCTCTAAATCAGTGAACAGTATTACGAATATTACGTGATTACATATCGCCCACGATGCTATTTCAGACGAATAGATTTTATGCCTCATATTGCATAATTTCACTTTGTTATCTCGACTCTTCTACCGAAACACAAATTAAAAGCCTCGATTAAGCAATTACGTCATTATGACGGCCTCGGTGGTCGAGCGGTTTAGCACACCGCTTTATTTCCGATGATTGCGGGTGCGATTACTCGCACGGTACAAATATTTGTATTCATGAGTATGTTGTAGCGGTCTGGGTGTTTTCTATGTGTATTATATATGTATTCACAAAAAAAAATGTATTTATGTCAGTTGTCTAGTACAAATAACACAAGCTTTGCTTAGCGTAGACTAGATAGCGCTGTGCAAATTGTTCAGGGACATTATTATTATTCTTATCCATTGCGCCCCTCGACCGATTTTACCTCCATGGCTCGTACTCCAAAGTCACCAATTTTAGTGTCGTTTGTAGACATAAATATAAGATATTAATGGAATAATTTCTATGTATGTTATTTTCTATGTATTATTTCTGAATCTATGGCACCACTCCAAATGTATCATTATCATTAGCCACAGCTAATTCATTTATCACGACTAAGAATGTTCAGTATTCACTAAGTAGGCTGAATATGAGTAATTTGCAAACCTAATTTGTATGTATGTTATTTATTAAGTATACGGCTACAACCTCAGAGGCTATATAAATAGGAATTGATGAATACATTTATACGTTACTATTGGTAAACAATCTGATGTAATTTGACATATTCATATAGATCAGTGGTTTCCAACCTTTTTTCGTTAGGGGACATTTGATTTCTTTGTTGTTACTTAGGACCGCAAGATTCTGCATATATGTTACAAGTAGTCAACAATAAAACATTTATTGATATATAACATATATTATTGGGGGAAAGAGGATTGTTAGTAATGTGGACTGATGATGTTATCTACCATGTCAAGTTGACCACCACGTGGTTCTCCCTGGAAACCATCGTGATAAATTCTTGGTGAATTTGTCACGATGGACTAACTGACCTGACTTAATGTTCATTTTATCATTCTTTACTAGTGCCCCGCCAGCGCAAAGCATTAGCACAAGTGGGTGCACCATTCCACTATCATCCATAAAAAAACATATATTATCATTGTTAAGGAACAGTACTAAGCTTAAATGATAAATCATACCTTCTCTTTCATGTATGTAAATATTTATACAATTATTGTAAATGATAAAAATGTACACAAACTAAAACTAGAGTGTTAATCTTCGCTATATTTTAAATCACCAATTTTGTTTCGTTATACTAAATTTATAGCAACAGTTTTGCTTGCTGTTAGCTGAATTAAATACACAAATTTGATGTTTTACTTTGTATTAAGTTACCTGCGCTGTACCCACGTTTTTGACTAAAGTACACGAATATATTATCATATATATAAGACATGACGTCACGGGACCGTCTATTTCAGAGAGAAAAGTCGACGTCTGTCCGTCAGGATGGGAAATAAAATGTTGGAAGTAAATAGATAGAGTAAAAGTATAATTTAATTAATGGATTTATATTATTTTGAATAATACCGCTAAAATTAGCATTTGTAAGACCACTAATATTCTGTGCGAAAATATGATCACCGCTACTGAAAGCGTTACGACCTTCTTTATTGGTGATAAAATTCTGACTGTTATTGAATCTACTCCCATTGCGACACGTGTTTTGCCCTTGAACGAGACGTATACTTTAGAAGCTCAGTGTTCAGTTTTCAGTGATCAAACTACGACTAACGAAACAAAATTGGGTTTCGAAGCTATAAGTTTGAGTTCTATTCATTACCTGATAACGCATCCAAACCTAACTAATGAAATAGATTTCCACAAAGTGCTACCAAATTCGATACAAAGTAAAATGTCTCTTTTTTCTTATAAGAGGTAACCCATGACAGTTCAAGACCCGTTCAGCAAAGTTTTGGGTTTATCATAAGCCTTATGAGTAGATTAAAAAAAAAAGTGATGACTATTGAAAACTATTTCAATGTATGTTTATTTGAATAAGTTTTCTATTCTATTCTACTTTATCTGTTTATATTGGAACACAGATTACAAATAAGCCGCTTGGTGAGATAGGGTTACAAATAAATAATGTATATTAATACTTTTGTACTGTGTCACATTTAAAATTTAACTAGGGTTACCATTCACAATCTAGACTACAACTGTAATCCGCACTGAACGGACTGGAATACGTTTCTATCTATAAGCTTCGATCGATTAATTACAGGATGGTGCTCGTATAATTTAAAGGGAAAACGTGTTATACATACGTGTATACATATATATAGTAATTTAGGTGTAGGCTTAATAATAGTTAGACTAACCACCGGTTATAAATATCAATTTGTGGTCAGTCCTCCTCATCAAATAGTTATAGTTTCACATGGAAACAAGAGCAAATAAATAATTATATTAATACCTGAAGCAAAAACTTTACAGTAGGGAAAATATATAATATAAAAAATTTGACGAACGTCAAATTTTTATATAACCGCTTATGAACATAAGCGGCTAAAATGTCCTACATGAATATTAGATTTTTCGTATTTTGAATTTTGTACCCTTTTCTAAGAAAATTGCGCAATTGAAGGATTATGAAATTTCCCATACTTATACTTTATATAGAGAAGGAGTACATAATGATAATATTTTTAGAAAATTATTCCTAAAAAATACAATCAGTCAATAATAAAAACATTACACATAGTACCATGTATTTAACACACACGGATATATGTTTTTTTGTATATTGTTAAATTCTGTGGTAAATTGAAAATAGATTAATATTATTTGTCTATAGTCTAACTGAACGTCGAACACAAAAAGTTTTATAGCAGTAATCTAGTTTAGTCTAATTAGATCTTAACAATGTTTAAATTTATCATTTAAATTAATTATGATCAAATTTCGGCCACTGGGTGACCACTAATAATATATAGAGTAAGTGCAAGTAGATATGTAGTAGGTATGAGTTGTCTGTAGGTCCCTTAATTTCATAGTCATATTCCATCATCAGCTCATATCATATGGCTAATATAATTCCATGGGTATCATCATGTGATGCACATGGGATTCTATTAGAGAAATAAGTTAAGAGTGCTGTTTAAGGTTTTGTATTTTTTTTATTTACCATTTTTCTTATTGTATTCTATGTGCAAAATAAAGAGTTTATTAATTTTTCGTTTTACAGTGTTTCAGCTTTTGCTGGTTTTTTTTTTAATTAATATTATTAAGTATATAGCCGACTGTTGCCACTTACTAGCCAGTTTCAATGCCTCTTCCAGTTACATAAAACTTATAAAGATTCGGATATTAAATTTCGACCGAAAGAATAGAATAAAGGCAATAATAGGAGGCAGATTACACTCAATGACTTTGAAACTAGAGTAATGGATATCTCGGTTCAATAATCTCAAATTGCCTACAGCCAAGACTCTAGTGGCGTGAGTTATTTTCTTTAATGTTATCTAAACTTCTGTCATTCCATTTAGGGAAATATCTGGTGTTTTTTTAGAATACTTTAGTCGTTGTGTGGTGATCGTAACACTTTGTTTGCCAATAAGCAACTTCAACTTGGCAACTTGGCAAGCCTACTGCCAAGGAAGTTTCGTCATTGGAAAGTCAGTTAATATATATTGTTGGACATTTTTTTAGGTTCGGCTAGATTTGACGTTACAACCTAAGTATTTAAGTCGGGTCTTCAACTACTCGACTACAACATACTCATAGTATTGGATCCTGTACACAGGTACGGGATCCAATACTATGAGTAATAACTAATAAAAAATAGAAGTGGACTATATTTTATAAAAGGAAAGGAAATTTTGAAAGAAGGAAAAATACGATTTCGCTTAGAAAGAATGCCTTCCAAACTCCGAACACTCCAAAGTAAAGCTAAGTAACATCAAACGCTCAGCTTTGCTCACCTCCTGATGTGTAGTATATAGTTTAATACCGAAATACTCTAAAGTGTAGATTTATTATTAAAAATAAAATTATTCCATTATTTTAGTGTCAATACAATAAATTCTGAGCATCTTTCGTATAACAGTTCCAATTTTAAATATATTATTTTTTTGTAAAATTAAGTGGCCATTTGTTTCTTCTTAGTGGCCAGTTATGGCAAATGCCCTTTTCCTTTATAAACGAACCAAGAAACTGAGAAGAAAGTGTCCAAAAAACAGAACATAGAGTATACTTTAATTCCATTTAATCATAGACTACAGAAGAAATACTGGAAGTTTGTTAAGGAATAGAATAACATAAAAACTTGAGGTAATCCTATAAGTATAACTCCACCGTTGTGAAATCGTACACTCCAATTCGTTTTTGTTATTGGCATCTGTTTGTTTTGTAGAAAACCATTAGTTAATGCTATTTGAAATAGAACTTTTGGAAAGGGAGGAAAGTTTCACGTAAGTTTGTCTGTGTGTTAAGTACTCGTATATCATCTTAGAATCGGAACACGGGATGTTTTCTTGCAAGCTTAAATAAACTAATGCGAGTGTTAGCAATAATGAATGATGCTAAAGTTTATTTGCTGTTCTTGTTGAGTTCTGTGAGAAACAGACACTAGAGATAACTATCGACTATGGATTCGTTTGCATTTTTTCACTTTGCGTTTTTGTTGCTATTCTCCAAAAATTTTTTTTAGAAGAAATACTGAAGCAAAGTTTTAATAGCTCATACAGCTATGACGTGCTCGTTATTCAATCGCGGCTACGTGCTGTGCAATATTGTAAATCTGTGGCGGATTTTGTTTTAATCTGAAAAATAAAAAGACTACAGAAATTCTTCTTCTACCAACGTAATATTTGTTGTATTATTCATTGTGAATTGATTGACTTAATTATATGTCAATTTTCATTTCTGTTACTAACTTTTAATACATTATATTATGCATACAAATCATAAAGTTTGGTCTCAATACCTCCACCCTTGTATTAATACTGGCCATACTAAGAGTTTAGTGGCTAAAACTTTCATACAGTGTTCATAATTTTCTCAGTACATGAATGCATGCATGTATATGAGAACATAAAGCTTAATTACTATAACCCGCAACTCGTCTTCACAAACTATCAAGCCCAATTTTTCCTCTTTCCAGATTATTTTTTAAGATAATAATAACCTGTATATGTCTTATCCGTCAAACAGGAATTGGTCTTCAACCGTTCCATAGTCGTGCACTCGCCAGCTGTGGCTAACAGCATTTAAGTAGTCCTAAAAAAGGTCATTTAGATAGGCAGACAAGCACACTATCGCATTTTCATAAATATTATAAGTAGGTGCTCGTGGAGATCTTTGGGGGAGGCCTATGTCCAGCAGTGGACGTCTCCCGGGCTGCAATGATGATGTTGATGATATAAGTAGGTATGTAACACTGGATTGAGGCACTTTTCAAACAGTATCAAACAAAATAAACCTTTTATGAAGAGGGATTATAGCCATAACGCTATTTACCAATTCAATAGTCGATCAAAACTCTGTTCGAAGCTTTATATATATCCGTCATAGTCGTGAACGGGTGCAGTTATGGGGACTGGTCTGTTCGGGTTACGAATGCTGGTGGTCACTCTATTATAATTCTATAATCTATCCCACATTTGAATTTAGAAATGAATCTGTATTGTTGTAAATATGTACAACATTTATTTTAATCTTTTAAAATACATGCTGAGTTCTTTGTCAGTTCTTCTCATCTCGACATAATTTAGAACTGACGGTAGATTTGACATAACATAAGCGTCTGTAATAGATTTACATGAATAAAGATATTTTGAATTTCAATTTAATATAATATATCTTAGTTGCAGATTAGTATAACGATAGTTGACGTTGAATATACAGCCAATTTATTCTGATCCGAGATTGCTTGTTCGAAAATAGACTGATCAATACTCCAGCTGTCGCGAGCTTGTTGAAACCCCTAGGGTCATGATTTCGATAACCTAGCCAAATGTATTTGTATCAATGGATATTTTATCTGTACATATATATTAATTAACTGTGGTGTCCGTGGTTTTGTACGTGTGTACATTTGTATATCACCATGATGATGATGATGATAAAATAAAACAAGAAGATTAAATAAACCATGTATAACGCCATCTGTTATACAAAAATTTTATTCGGATAAAATTTTTGTATAAACCTGGATACTATAATGAGGATAGACGTAATCTATCCTTCGTTTTTAAAAAGCACACGAAGTAGCGGGACTCTGCCAGTATTTTATAAATATTCATTATCAATTATCTTAGAAAAGGTCACAGATTAAAATCTCCTGAAATTGAATTATTACTTGTCAGACGTATAAATTTTGTTGTATTTAATAAATTTGGATTGATTACGACGACTCAGACAATTCTTTAACTAAAATATCGAAATTTTTCTAACAATATTGAACTCAAATAGATATTTGCATGAAATCTAGTTTCGCAAATGATTCATTGTCACTTTTTAGATGGACTCTATACTTTAAACTTATATAACGAAATATATTGTAGGTATTTTAAAGATTTAAGAATGTTGCTTAAAATTGAAAAAATACTGATAATTATTTTGTAAAAGAACTCAATTAAGGAAAATTACTTTATAACAAGCAAATAGTGAATCAATACATTTATGTAGAGATTTAAGAACCGTGTTAGATACTTACTGACCAATTATTTTAATATTTATCGTTAAAAATTTTAACTTACATTCTATTTGCTAGTAATAATTTGAATAATAAGCAATATAATCTACTGATTCTATAAAGATTAGAGAAAAAAAAAGACTTTCATAGTTAACGTGCACTATCAAAGAATAAAAATCTCCAAACACTCCAGAGGCACTAGATAACGTTGCATTGTGGACTCATTGCTTCTGGACGTGGACACAGACATATGAATTAAATATATCTACGTATATGTATATTATAAATTACTAACATAGTTTATAATTTGTTTACTAACACAATATGGATGTAATCCGAATTAAAATTAAATAAATAAATAAAATAAATAAATAGTAGAAAGCTCAGTCGCAATTTCCACTTTATATTTCATCAATTACTATAAAGCAGTTAACGAAATTTGATAAGGTTATCTTTATAAATTAGAGAATTTATTCATCCATATATACAGTACGGATAAGTTTTACGACTTCCGTCAAGTACACAGCCACCCGAGTACAGCTAAGGATGCCTTGTAATTTATGAAATTACACTTAAAGTTCTATTGTTAAAACAAATTTTATATTTATAAAGAAAATCTAAGAAAATATTTCAAAGAATATTTGAACGAGGCATTTGTTTCTAAAATTAAGTAAAATTATTGTTATCGCAAAGATTCTATTTTTAAATAAATCTAAGAAAGAGAAATACAGAAATTTTGAAAATAGAATTCCTTTCTTAAATTAAGCAACTGAAAAAATATTTTATAATTTCTAAAAAAATGTACTAATTAGTAGTTAACCGATTATTAAAAAAATAATTCGAGTTTTAAAATATGCGTTGACAGATTTTCTACAACAAATTGTGTATAATCAAAACATCTAAGAAACAGAACTTCACAGATAGGAGAACTAGTTTCTTCAATTAGAAATTATTTCCACTATTTGCCAACATCAAAAACTATTCTAAACTTTACTTTTACAGGAATTTTGACTACGCAATTAAAAATTGTAATTTAAAAATACCGTTATAAATGTTTATACGTCATAAATAGAGCCAGATTACTCGCACTTACCGCCTTATCCCCAAGTTGTTCAACCCTACAATGCAAGAAGGCGGTCTGTCCAACAACTGTGGTCACATTGCGAGGCACGTTGTACTCGAAGTATGGAAATGAGCCGACACTGTCTTCCCCATAATGGGCTGTACCTGTAATGAAAAGATAAAGAGGTTTATTACTACAGTTTTATGATGACAGTAGCTCAGAACTTGCGACCTTTTTGTATTACTACAGATCACACTTAATGACAACAACTTATCTGTGCCCCCATAGTTGACTGGTGGAAAATGCCACTAGGCGATAAGTCTGCCATATTTACTTTTATCTCTGTATTACGTGTATTTAAGAGTATATTAATTATTAATCTTATGCCGAACTATGTAGTGTCCACGTTCAAAAAAACAATTCACCTTTATAGATCGAAAAGAAAATAATTCATGGTTTTTCCAATTGTATTACCTCTATATAAAAATATGGCAAATTATGGAACAGTCAAAATGTGAGGTATCAAACAAATGAACCTACTCACATCGTAGTGTAGTAATAGTTCATAAATAATGTGTGAGTGTAAAATAATGTCTATGTAAATATAAATGAAAATAGACCAAATAATTACCTAAAGTAGAGCTGTCATGGGCACTAAATAACTGACAGAAATTCCCAATGCTGTGATTTAGACAATAGTCAGCAATACAAACTTATTTATGAATACAAATGATTATGTAAAAAGTCTAGATCGTATGCTAAATATTTCTGGGGCTAGTCAAATAAACGAATAGATATAATATAAAGGGTAAAATATTGGACCAATGGACTCTAGATCATTTAGACTACTATTCTAAGTTTCTAATTGTTTTAATTATTTGTCGTTTTTACTATTCAATAGACAGAACTCAGTATCACATTATCCACAATTTATAATTCATTTATAATGCCCTAATGGACCTATACGGTTTTGTACCTTAATATAATTGGAGTAAAATAATTTAATTCACAGAATGTCGCAAGTCGCGTGACTATCAAAATAGATTTTAGAACGTAAAATCGTATTTAAATATTCAAATATTTACTATTAGAGAGGTATGTACATATAGGATTAAAAATAATAATAGAAATACTAAGTCAATGTATAGATTTAGGGTATGACAAATCTTTGCAACTGGGGGAGGCCGGGGTACATTATCATTACATAGTATAAAACAAAGTAGCTGTCACTGTCTGACCGTCCCTATGTATGTTTAAATCTTTAAAACTACGCAACGGATTTTGAAGCGATTTTTAATAGATAGAGTGGTTCAAGCGGAAGGTTTACATATATAATACATGTACACCCGTGCGAAGCTGGGCGAGTAGCTAGTGATATATAAAATGTTATATATAATATATCATAATGGATTACATACACATATAATAATGTGTGTACAAAATTTAATTACATTAAGAAATAAACAACAAACATGGACCGTAAATAACGCAGGATATATTTTGGTAATTCAGGCGACGCCAAACATAGATATGGTTAACCACTACGCTTTAGAGGGTCTCAAGCCGACATAGAGGTAGACAAATTAGACAGTCATGAACTATTCATATACAAGGAAGGAATTGCAACTAATTAATTTGATTAAAATTAATCTCAACTTAATATAAAATTAAAATGAAAACAGAAACAGGGTGACTGGCATAGGAGCTGAAGCTATTGAAACTGGGAACATGGATATGTTTGTAATTTCAGTGTTCTACATATTAATTTCTATAGTAATGTTATAAAGAGAACATATTTGAATTTTTATACTTCTGTAATGATTAAATAAAAAAAAAGACTTTTTTTAAAAAATATTTAAATAAATGCTAGCAATAAATTAAAATTACGAATATTTTGTTAGATATGTATATTTTGCAACTGTTTTGTATAAGGAAAATTTTCAGAAGTTTAAATTAATTCGGTAACTATGACTACAGTCATTTTTAAATGTAATATGTATGTCTCTATAGATATAGTAAATAGTTTCCATTTAAAACAATACAATCCACCAAAATTCAAAATAGACGAATAATGCCATTTGAATATAAAAGTACACTTGAATTTAGGATCTCCTTCTTTTTACATTGAAATAAAAAGTAGACATTTTAATAGGTATTGTAATTTAGAACTATATTCAACTCCTTTGTAAGTAACAAATAAATTATATTTTTCAATGTCAAATTTGAAAATACAGTCCTAGAAATAACTATGTTATTCCATTCGAGACGTGTTTTTTTTTAAATAAATTCTAAACGAAGCATATTATGAAGACAACAACGACAAAACAAAATCTATTACTGAACATTTTGCGCCTCCATTCCTTCACTTTTGTTTGAACCCAAATAGAATTTCAAATGACACGATTAGTGTATACAAAGGTGTGTTGATTAAGAAATTATCCGGGATGTAACATCTGAGCTGTCATGTACTTACGTGGTACCTTTAATTTTAGGGTAGTACCCTTATAATTACATACATTATCGACTTACAATTACTTAAAAAGATTTTTTGAAAATTACTGTTCTTGTGTATAATTTTTAAAATAAATATGGATAATATAATTTTTTCTGCTTTTTAGTGTTATTGGAATAGCAAATAAGCTGACGTTCACCTGGTAAGTATATACATGAATAGCATCACATTAATATGTAACGGCCATGGTACAACTGATACGTTGCCATTTCAGAGTACGAAAATACATCTTGTCATGCCTCCATGCTCTGTAATTTCACTTCCTTCGATCTAAACACATCTTATCAAGGAAGATTCAATGACATCTTTGTACAAAATCTATTGTTGTTTAATAATTCAGTAAACAAAGTATACTATAGGTTCCAAAAATATATGACTCAGCTAAATATTCAGGTAGAGCTATGTTATGTTATAAAATTAGTATTTATATAAATATAAGATGTATAATATATATATGTATGTGTCACGTGGAGTAAAGCGGAGGATAACCTTAATTTTAAGTGAAATTTGCCTGTGCACCATATAACCTAACCCTTTATACAATATTACAAATTATTGGATATGGTAATTTAGTATGAAATGTATAAAAATATTTTGATCAACAAAAAACATGTTATCCAAAATAGTCAGAGGTATATTTTTTTTCAGGACTGCTCTAATGTTGTTGGCCGCATCTAGCCTTTACAGCTTCACCGATAGGAGGCGAGTGCGGATGGTACTCTAAACCCGCGGAAGGACTTATAGATTAGTTGAAGGATAACTCCTGCCTGATGGATACGACTTTAGTCTGAGAGCACCCTAGGGTTTCGAACCTCAGCTGGCTCAGGCCGCCCTAATTTCGATCCTCATTGGAATTGAATGGGGGATCGATCGAAGGAGACAGAGGTAAAGTCAACTGTCGATGTTGGGGTGAACGCAACACTTGATAGCCCATACTGGCACAAGAAATTATATCATGTGTATGTATGGCATAAGCACATACATACACATGATATAATTGAATACGACGTGGCAGAGAGCAAGGCTAGTCATCAATAGATGGCACTAGACTTGCTCCCGACATGATAATACATGAATTTTTGGTTTGATATCGGTATTTCCTACAATGGATAGTTAGTGAGAAATATAAATTGACAAGTTTTATTTTGGTCAGATTTGAACTCACTACTTTGTAGGCTTAATCGCAGTTATGAATCACTTAAACACGACGCCCTCAAAAAGTATATTCATATATAATTGAGTTAAAAGAAAAACTGTAAAAACCGTGGAAAGCTTAACCGAGTCACTAGTAAACAATACGGTTGCATGGTAGTTTTCAACAGACAAAGAAAAAGAAGAATTCTAAATTCGATTGAATGGTTTTTTTGTGTTCGTTATCTTAGAACTTTTTTCTACGTTATAGTTCACGTAGAAAAAAGTTCTAAGATAATAATAAAATTAGTATTTTATTAATCTTTTTTTTTATTTGCGTACTGGTGCTTCGTGTGTAGTTCCGTACGAATTTGATCAAGATCTGTTTTGCTTTTCGAGTTGTCCTTAATAATACGATTAAAGTAGATTTCTTCGTATTCAGAAAACGGTATTAGAGCTTGCATACAGTATACCTTTTCTATTACCACTAGATATTCATCGCCTGTATACAAAAGTTACACAACATTTTTAGCTACATAAATCGCAGTTTATTTAAACAATATATTTATAAAACTCTACGAGAAAAGAAGACATAAATTCTAACAAAGTAAGCGATATAAAAATGAAAAGTACATACGTCACACACCGGTGCATCTTAAAATTCAGTCTTACACTTCGTTTTAATACTTGCACCAATAATTTTCAAAGCAACATTGTTCACTAAAGGTGATCATAAAACACTAATAACACAAAATGTATGCCGGTGTCGTTTATGATACAGTTTGAACTCTAGATCTTATAGAAATTTAATTTTTACTCGCTACTATGTGGAATTGAAAATTTTATTAAAATAAAAAGAAACTGTTTTGGAATTGACAATATACCTGCTATTTTTTCTAGTGTCAATTAACGATTAACAATCAATCTTGGAATGAGACAGGTTTACAAGTTGAAAGTATAATATGCGAAATTGTTTTTTGGACCAGATTTGTATTAACACATTGCTAGTGGTTACCACCTCGACTTCACAGCTGTATCAAATTGTTATCAATCAATCAATCAGTAAATATAAAAGTTAAGTAACAAAATGATTTATATTTCTAACAAATAAATACTATTTGTAAAACCCTTTCGAATAAAAGTTTTCATTTCCAATTTTACTTTTCAAATATACAAAGTTTCAATACCTGTGTATAGTAACAAACAGAGCGGTCACCCCGACCATTATGCGTCCAATTATGATATCATTTGCCAGGAGAAAACAAAACAAAAAAGCAATTTGTCGTTTAATTACCGCAAACACGATAATACCGAGTCCAAAACCGTTTCTATCATCTACGTCGTACCCTTTTACAACGAAACCACCGTCATTTAGCCAAATTGCCAGACTTAAATCGCGCGGTTCACATCTCATTTACCCCCTTTTTACGATACTACTGGATGTTTTTAAAAGAGTTACCCACGTCATACAATATTTACGCTTATTATACGGTGGGTAAAGTCGAATATTCCACAGCGTTGTTACGCCAGGTGTATGACAATGAAAGTGGATGTTGTACGCAATTGCGGTTTTCTTTGCTATTTAATTAACGTAATATAGTTTTGGGCTTAATATTTGAGATAAAAAGTAACACGGGAAAGGTCGTGCCCTGAAGGAGGGTTAGGGTATTTACATTTTAATAATATATTAATATACGCGGCGTATGTGAATATAAAACATATTGTTGCTCATAGAGGAAATAATTTCATTTAATGCAAGCTGATATATTTATTTATACGAAGGTTATTATTATATTTGTGGCGAATAGTGAAATAAAGCTATATACCTATATATATACTGAATTCTTACATCACCTTTTTTTATACCAATTTGCCTATTTTTCTTTATCAAAGGTTGTCTGAAAAAGATTGCTTGAGTGATAAGACCGGCTTTTGTATATGAAAAAACATCTATTCAGTATAATTCTTGTATTACATGTTTAGTAACATAAAGAGTTGATTCATAAAAAAGAGTTGATTCACAATTTTCGCCATTACTGTCTTGTGACGTTTTTATAAATGAAGAAAAGAAGTAAGAATGTTTATTAGATTCATAAAATACTTACACAGATTTTGGCATGTACCATTACAATATAGTGGTTTTGTACACGATTTAGAAACATGAACGATACCATACATTGTGACATTCATAAAAACATTGAAAATATATAATTTACCTTTACTAGATCACAGATTTTTTTTTACTTTATTGTATTGTACGAATTTATGAGAGTAAAATAACAATATAGTTAATATTGTTATTTTACCTCATAAATTCGTGCTATTTAGTATGTAGTTTGTATTCACAAAATCCTAAAAATATAAAGTTGTATTTGATACTATTTATAACGGCTTCAGGCTAGTTCTATTTTGACTGAATTTACTTTCCTATAGTAGCAAAATAAAAAGGAAATACTATTCAAAAGTGTTTACGTTTATTTGAAAAAAAAAATTCCACTTCCATACCTAATAGCTAATTAAACTATTCGATAACACATATTATTCACAAAACTTAACATACATTTAAAGTTTATTATCTCTTCAAAATTTAGTTAGTTATGCTCATGCACTAGACTAGTTATTAAAAGTGTCAGATACAGTCTAGACCCAGATATTAATATAATCAGCTTTAGTTAAGGAAGCCTACAAGCCACTTGACCTAATAGCTTAGACTAACTCGCTTAGGATTTCTAAAGGAGCTCGCAATTTCAAACGGTTATTACATTAATAGGGGTTGCAGTAGTATGACAATTTCTCTTTTATTTAGAAATGAAAACAGACACAAAAATTTACATTTGAAAACAGATAAAAAAGACGTATCTTATTTCTGTAATGCTTTATCAAAATTTAACAATTGATAAAAAACTACTTACGTACTTATTAGAATTACTTCTGAACTTACTGAAGTGACATTTAATGACCATTTTTATAAATTATCTTTTTCATGGTATAAAGGCAAACAAGCTGCGAAACAAGCGGTAATTACTTACCATCAGGTATGTCGCATACTTGATGGTAAGTAATTACTGTCGCCAATGAGCAGCCGCAATATCTGAGGAATTGCATATGAGTTACCCAGTAAAATACAGTAAATAGTGAAGGCCAGCCTTTGGAGAAGAGATGAGTAGAGGAAGAAATAAAGAGGGAACATAGCGTTTGGAACATGGACCCATGGCGCAAAAAACGATAACACTTAATGCAGGTATTTGGAAGAGGTGTGGTATTTCCGATTCGAACGGGCGTACTCGTGCTGCATAACCATGTATGCAGCATAGTGTTTTACGAATAAAGTGGTGCAAAATCGTACTCGTGCTGCATAACCATGTATGCAGCATAGTGTTTTACGAATAAAGTGGTGCAAAATAATAAGCATAAAAAATAGTTAAAGACAGTTTTAACTAAATCACAACCAAATACTTCTCAGTCTTTAAAATGCTTACTCAACACCAGCATTCTTTACATTTAGTAAAATATTTACAGGTGCCGAGAAATCATTGTAACCATTTAAAAAAAACAACCCTAACAATGTAAAAGGCTCTAACAAATGCTGACTCCTTTGTGCCACTTCTCCCCTACCACAGAGGTAAAGGTTACTTTATAATTAAAGATAACTTTCATTCATTCAATTCTGATTGCTATATATATAGAACAAGTTAGTATATTACTCCGATATTTTCATAACCACACTTCGTCGTATAAAGGCCACCCACACAGAAACTTTCCCACTCCTTTTACACAAAGTAGTAATGATTTTACCCGATCAAGTGAAATGTTCGCGGTATCGTGATTCACGCTTTGAATACAGATTGCCTTCTTCTGTTGGCACCTCAAACTTTCGGTAGCAATGAAGACCCGACGTTACAAGAGAATACACAATGAACACCAGTCCGCTACATATTGGCGATGAAAAAGTTGCTCGGAACAAAATAAATTAATTATTATTATCAGACTAAATATTAACAATAATAATAATTGATTAATGAGTTCATATAATATGAATGACAAATACCTGTAAGTTTATATACACGAGAGATGTACAAACACAAGCATTATATCAGAATCATGTGCATTTCCATTCTGTAGAACTAAGATACCATGCCTCTTATCCTGTAATTTCACTACCTTCTCACACTTCAACCAACAGCTTACAAAGCAAGCTGTTTGGCGGACGAAATAGGTGAGACTGAGGTACCTACTTTTATTAAAGTCAATACCTGTATTCGATTTGATGAGTGATGTGTGACTATAAGATCCACCATTCATCTTATAGTCATACATCACTTATAGTTGGGTTACACTCTTATAGTCGGGATTGTATTTATACTGATGCTTCTAGTATTTTGAATATATCATAAGTTCTTGAATATAATCGCATAGATATTTCAATTTCAAAACTGTTTGTTAAAACGAAAATATCACCAAATAAATTGATTACAATATTATTTAAGTTCAGTCAGTGACTACGCAATACCTGACTGATATGCAATTCTAGAACATGAACAAGGATAAACGTTAAAACTTCAATATCGATTGATTGAAACCGACAGCGCCGTGCACTCCATTACTACTATCGTTGCAATAAAATGAAAATTCGTTGCAAAAAGCAGGTATGTAACATGTCAATATGTTTTAACAGGAATGCTTTTAGGTAATGTTTTATTTGCACAAGTGCACAGTTTATATTACATACTATTTACAAAGTAATAAAAATCCGGCGCTGTGTCTATTAATACAGCGCCATCTTCTTAGGCTGATAATTGGTTTTTTTTTTAAATACATACACATAATAAGCACGGAAAAACACCCAGAGTTGTACAAACAATTACATTCATGAATACAAATGTTTCTATTCTGCGGGAATCACACTCGATTCTCGTAAGGTGGGTGTAATTAGGACCGTCAAACAATTATATGAAATAAATGAGATATTTAACTACATATATATAAAAACGAACCTTGTATTTGTGAATTTAGTGACAGCTACAAAAAGTCGCTCGTTTGCATCACATGTTCTACTTAGATTGGCGACCAGCCTCACCCATAGGCTCTGAATATTGTACCGTAATTTTCGGTTTATTGAATGGCCTTACTTTTCTTATCGAGGGCTAACGGTCCACCTGGTGTTGGTAATAGTCAAATACGCACCTCAACTTTTGTAGTTTGGAGTTCGTTGAATTGAGCTTCTAACAAGCTCCTATAAATACAGTAGGTAGAAGGATTTTAAAAGTATCTCTCTTTTTTTACTCGTGCCACCACGTTTACTCTTGAAACCACTGACTCGTTCGTATAAAACATGACATAAAACTGAGTAGAGCCATTTCATTTCATAAATGTATACATATATGTATTTTTATTGTTTATTTTAAATTTATGTATGTATATTGTATAGTAGCACTTAATTTCTTACTTACACAGGAACGTTCGCTGACATTTCTTTTATTTAATTAAGTGTACATAATTTTATATTTCCACTCATGCCTCACGTACTCTATTTTTAGTAATCTCTTTCCAAAGTTTGTCTGGAAGAGATTGCATTAGCGTTTTAATTTTGTGAATATCTTTTCTGTTGGTGCAATTAAGTGTTGTAAATAAATATATTTTTAATTTATTTTGTTTCTTCCTCCATTATTCGTGGATTCTTTTGTGGACTTCAATACAGGATCGCCTAGTGCGGGGTCCAATGTATAATAATTGATTTCTGAATAACTGAATGAATAAATAAATAGAATAAGTTCCTTTCATCTTCTATTTTTCACTATGTATTCAAGATACTAATGATATAATTTTTTGTTTATCTTTTTCAATTTTTCTGCTAAATAAATCAACTAAACGATAACGTCATTTAGATGCTATGTTTATTGTTATTGTTTAATCATAATCAATAGATATAGGAAGTCGCGGGCTCTACTAAGTAACTAAGTTGTAAACTAGTACATTTGATATACGTACGGACATATGGTATATATGTATATACCTTTTTCTCTTTTTTACACAGCTAACGATCCGGACCCTTGTTAATTTGTTAATTAAATTGTTTTCAAGAACTTTATCATTAACATTTTATCGTGAATTTTCTGCTTCGGCGTCTCAACTAAAATTATATTATATAATAATTAAATATGATCTAAAATTTAATAAAACGGATAAAAATAATTAAAACTAAAATTCAAATAAGAATGGAGCCATGTTTTCTTGATTATTTATATAATTGATAATGTGTAAAAAAACTGCGAAATAAAATTATAGATTACCTAGTTTGTATTAATATATGTGGTAAATGGATGTATGTTAAAATCTAATGCCTATTTTATTTCAATACAAGTACAACGATAAAAGTTATAAAGGTAAAAAGTGACGGGCTCATCTATTACATGCATATAACTATATAATAACTTAAGTACCCGGCCATACTTTAAGGATATTTAAGTAGCTCATAAGTATACTGTGAAATATTCTCCGCAATAAAGAAAACTTTTGACTGGGCAATTTATCCTGAGTAGCATAATTGCAAGAAGAATTTGAGGCGTCAACGTTATGGATGAAATTTGAAATTATTATTTGAAATTATTAAAAAAAAGTGATAATATTTATATATTGTGGTATAAAAAATTTAACTTATTCAGTTGTTTTGTTTTTGACTAGAATTGGAATTACGAGACATTACTTTGTTTACACAAACGTTCAATAAAAATTTATGTTTTTGTTTTATAAAATAAAAAAATCAGTAACACAGATTTTTTAATGTCTTACAATATCAGTAATTATATTATTTATTTATTTATTTTTAATTTATTTATTTCGGGCAACTAGGTCTATATTACAAATACCTTATAGACTAACATACATATGGATTAATATTTTAAAAATAATATATTTATATTTTGCGTCATATTAATACTTCTGCTTTATTTCAACATATATGGGTAAAGTACCTACTCTTAAGTAACACACACACTGAAACTCCCTCTCCCTCTGAAGTTTCAAGACGTGTTTTTTTTTAATCTTATCAAACTTTTAAATTATTAAAATTTTCATAGATAATCATTTTCATACTTGAATCTTAGATGGTCATAGTGTTTAGGACGTGCTAAACACTATTTCATCACAATAAGTATATAGACTAAAAACTCAAACATCAATGTATAGAGTTTATTTTTATTTGAGTACTATCGTCACGGGAAACGGTGTTCAAACGATTGAATATTTTCACTGTCATAACCGAACCCACGTGTGAGATGTGATTGTATCTAAATGATTCAATTAACGATTGTCGCGATTAACTCATTCGTTCGTTCGTGATATTTCAATCCCAATTCTCGACTAAATTTAATTTTACTAATTATAAGGTTCGATTCGTCGTACAGCACAAATATTTGTATTCATGAGTTGTTTGTATCGGTCTGGATGTTGTCTAGTAGGTCCAGATGGCATTGTGTGAATTATCCTGATATTATTATTATTATTATTCGATTCCTCGCACGGTGTATCCACATTTGTATTTATGAGTATGATTGTTTGTATCGGTATGGGTGTTTTCTCTATATGTTATGCATGTATTTTCGAAAAATATGTAGAAGCATTCATATTAGTTGTCTAGTACCTATAACTATGCCTACCCACCTACCTACACATAGACAACATAGTATTATTTATTTATTTATTATTATTTACATTGATACCAATTTAAATAAAAACGAGAGAATATTAAACACAAATAAATTTTCAATCGAATTCTAAATTATATAATAGAAATTCAATGATATAAACGTATTTATTGAAAATTTAAACGACACTCGTAAATCAACATTCAATGAACTAAATGCAGGACTAAATTCAGTAATTAGTATGGTTATAGCGAAATTCACGGGTCCTTTCCGTTGCTTGATTATTACTCAACCTCGAGTTAGAGATAATTGGAAAAGTCTTAAGAGTTATTGATAATTTAAATACGGATTTAGAAGTGAAATAGCACTCCGCTGACTATTTGTAAAATTTTCTGCATAACAGTAATACTGCACAGTTCAAATTTCTCATCTAGCTTCCTTAAGATAGCTAGTAAGAATTCTTGACACAGCTCACACAATAATTTGAAGTACTTTGGTAAAAGGCATGTATTTGCATTTATTAATAAATACTTAACTTCTTTCTTACTTATTATTTTGAAGAATATATTTTATTGTAATAATAAATTATTTGAACAGTAACCTGATAATTATTGTGAACCTTGCCTTGAATGAACTGTATGTAATTTGTAAAGTTTTAAATAAATATTCAGGTTTATAGACATAAGAGAAGCTGGTCCTATATATGTAGACAGCATCTAGAACTATTTATCAACTGACACAAATATCATAAATTAAAATAGATGTGTTTAAATAAGCAATTCGTTATCATAAGTGATGTACAGTACAATGAACAATGACTGCAATGATTTAAGAAAGTGATACTGATAATGTAAGATGATAATTACTCAGAGTACTCAGTATCAGATCTTTAGACTCTGTTTGAAACATAGATAAAGATCAGAAACAACATAGATGGTTAAAATAAGAATCACTACTACTCCATAATAATAATATATACAATATCACCTCAAATTTTTAGGTTTTATATTCGATGGACATTTTCGTACATTTTCCTGTAAAGTCTAACATTTTAAAAGATCTTTTAGTCATTGCCATACAGGAACAAGAGATAATAAACACCTGAGTAGGCCAGTAGGGTCAATTAAAATTAGGGTTGAGTAATATGTTAGAGTTTAGCAGACCTAGTTTCACCTTGTATGTAGTTCGATTCGATAAACTTGCGACCATCAAGACACGATACTATTGGACAATACTAGTATAATACTGGACTATTAAACAGTATTGTCACAAGTTGAACTAAAGTTTGGTGGGCAGTTGTTCGCCAAGTTTGTGTGTGTGGGATGATCGCACGATTTCAACCCGGCCTTCAAAACAATAACTAAATACAGATAGGTTTGATCTATATAGATATGTAGGCCAAATTGCTTTAAAAGAACTAATAAGTAAGACTTTTGGAGTCGAAAAGAATTTAACGGCCTGAACGAAGTGATAATTTTTTGAGAATATGGTAATTGCATTAATGATGTTACGAATATAATAATATAATATAATATGCCATTACCAATTAAAATAAATCTGATTTTTCTCTTCGACTCTTTTTACTTTGGATACACCAATATCAATCCAATCCAGTATTACTATGATATTTTGAAATGTAAACAAGACTATAACGATTAAATCGATAACAATATCAGTAACTTTATCATTGATCACGAACTATAGAATTTGCGCATCAAATTATAGGGAGTCAAGAGAGAGTAGGAAAGTATAGAGTCATGGCACTTTTCTCGTCTGAAACGGCAACACATTAAAATTATCATGAGGGTCATATAACAACGGGAAATTTGTGGTACAATTCATGTTATGTTTTGTTTTAGCATCAGGTTGGCCGTCAGCTTATTTGCTGATTCAGTTACAGAAAAGAACATTATATTTCTGTATTCTAATTTCTACGACTGCAGTCTGTCGATACGTAATTTCATATTTGTTTTGCTTCTCATTTAATATCACAACTGCCACTTCTAGTTATTCGCTTCTTTGTCGCCAAGCTCTAATGAAACGCATTAATAACATCTGCGCACACTAAAATGTCTTTTGTTTCTTGTACGATTTCGGAAATTGTACCCTCTTTTGTGCTGTACTCGGTTAATATTACTCCGTTATTTTCCAAGGGTAATATTATTCGGGCTAATTTATATGAAATAGTGGGAATATGCTGAATTTCATTGTTTTATAGATGTTGTTTTTCGTTGAAAGTGCGGGCAAACTAGTAATAAAATAACTAACTATTAAAAGTTAAACAGTTACATTTCTGCTAAATTAGTTTATAACTTTTGGCAATTTCCACGGTGACATTTCGTAAATACTGATTGGAATCGGACGAAGATCGAACCCGCGACTATCACATGGAAGTCAATCACTACAATAATAATAATAATAATCTCAGGACAATTCACACAGCGCCATCTAGACAAGTTACGCTAGCTAAAGCTTCTGTTATGGGTACTAGACAACTGATACAAATACATAGATATTTTTTTTTTCGTAAATACATACATATTATACATAGAAAATACCCAGACCGATACAAACAATCATACTCATGAATACAAATGTTTGTACCGTGCGAGGAATCGAACCCGCGACCATCGGACGTAAAGCAGTGTGCTAGACCGCTAGACCACCGAGGTCGTCAAGTAGATTAACATTGAAATTAGTATTAACAAGTAGATTAACTTTGAAAAGAAGCCTTTTCAAGTACTGGAGAATGTATAAATAAACAATGTGAAATAAACCTTTTTTATGGTTAATAAAAGAATAAACAAAATCGGCTATCAATTGGACATACAATATAGGCATTATTACATTTTTACGTATTTCAAATACAATAAAAATAACATGCTAAAATTGTGTTCAGAACATACGAGTACAGTAAAGAAGAAATCACTTTGTGGAAAAACTACACCGATACTTAATTTACGTACTAAATCCACTTTTGTAGTTTCACTTCGTATTGGGAAAATAAGCAAACGAGCACGCGTAGTAGAACATTAAATAAATACGACAACACCAATGTTGGATATCAACAAAGTAAGCCAATAAACATTAAACTGCATAAAACATGAAGTTTTATACAATGTACAAATAAATTAAATATGCAAAATGCATTCAAATTGAAATAATTACCTACGTTATGTGCATATTAAATAAGTAAAACAAAGTTGCTGCAAGTTAATGGGTGCCACAAACTCACAAACTGTGTATTTGGCCAAATAGCTAATGTAAAGTGAAGCGGCTTTAGTTACACTGGCTAGATGTAACATGTTTTCATTCGACTACTGAATTTCATTTTGAAAGTCTCGTGTCACAATTTAGTTACCATACTCCTGCGACCGTTTCGCAGGAGACCGATTTTTATGAATTTTTATATTCATATTCAGTAGGCCTGAGAATCGGCTACTATTATTATGTATTTTTCATACCCCTAAGTGATAATGGTTGTCCACCCCTAATATTTTTTTTTTTATATTGTGGCGTTAATAAATATATACAAGCTAATCGATATACACATTATATCGAATTCTTATAATTTTGTTTGTCTATTTGTCAGTGGGTTTGTGCGATTTACTCTTAGAAATGATTAAACTGATTGAAGCTTTATTTATTTATTTAGCGTTTGTTTTATTACAATTGGTTCACAAACAAATAACTTACGCAGACAATTAGACATCAATACAAATAAAGATTAAATTTTGAATTAATAAGATTTTTGATAGTCCTGTCCTAAATTACAGCAAAGAGGTCATGAGTTCAATTCTGAGTAACACCAAAAAACTTTTGTGTGTCAATTTACCCCGAACAACAATGATGTAACAAAGCAACACCCAAGTTTCAAGATTGTTCTTTTTGTCATGACTCTATTTTCCGAATGAAAACATGATCATTCTGAAGTGCTTATATTCAGTTTATTTGAATAAAAAATATGTATAATTCTATAAATTACTCTGAGAGATGGCGATAAGCTTGCCTAATGCTTTACCTTCTGCATTGGATTGATATATACCGAGTGAATTGCTGGCAAGTCAAGTGTCGCGTTTACTGCAAAATTGTCAGTTGAGAATGCTTCCGACTATACCATCAGCATTATACAGTCAGCTCGTGACCACGGCTAGTGCAACCTAGTCGAAACGTCGAGAGAGGTAAATACCTTTATTTGCCATAAAATTATTCGTGTTAAGACCCGGTTAATAATTTAAATAATGTATACCATCTTGGATAACAGTCGTAATGTTTTGTTTGTAATTAGTACTCAATTATAATAATGAAATAATAGTAATAAATGACAGCTAGACAAATCGATTGAGCCATACAAAAGAATACCAGGACAAAAGACAACGAAACCAGTTTCATGAGGTTAAGTAGGCTTTACTTTATTAGATATTGTTAGGTTAGGTTTTGAAGCTTTGTTAAGCTTCAGAACTTCTCAAAATGAAATACTATTATATCTGACAACCTGTCTTAGTACTGGATTTCATTTATATTAATTGCAATATCTACCCCTTTATCCAAGTGTACTCGTATTTCTATTCCATTTCTATTTCTAGTCTTTTATCCATGAAAATGTCAAGTGTCATTTAAATCTCTTTTGCTAATTAACTAATCCGTCTTTTTATTTTAAGTTATTTACTTCACTTCGGACACGGTGGTCTAGTGGTTTAGCACCCAGCCTTACTATCAATGGTCGCGGATTCTTGCGCTGTAAAAATATTGATACTAGCGTGGTTGTTTTCTATCTATGTATATTAAGTACATACCTATTTTTTGCTTTCTTATGGACCATAATGGAATTGTACACAGATGTAATCGTTGATGATGATCATGAGGAGGGACCGCGAGGAGGTCGACCTAAAATGGTAGCATTGGATCACTAGTTCTTAATATTAATAATGCCGTATAAACGCCCTATATTATGCCTTTATAAAAAAAATACATACCTATTAGCTGTTTTGTACTACCCATATTCCGTATAGTCGGAGACTAGATGGCGCTATATGAAATGTTTTGGATTCTATAATATTTGTTATTATTTGAAAGAAAGTGATTGATTGAACTCTAATTAGTTAATGACTTTGTAGGTTTCAATATTTATGAATGCGAGACAAAGAAGAGGCAAAATAGTTTCCACCTAATAAGTGGATATATACTCTTAAGTAATAACAAAGTTACTTGAAACACAAGTTCTTGTTGGTTCGTTTAAATTTAAATACTTTTGTTAGATAAAGCAATAGCTTTGAAAACTTTTCCCATTTGGTGATATTCATGTTATACAAGTTCTTTTGATATAGCAAACGCGGACAGCAATGGTGAATATAAATTTAATACTATTGTATATTGTTAACCGTATACCAATACTACATACTACATAAATATCTATAATAAATTACCTACTATAGTTACAAATTTCTGCTTAAAATTGTTCAAAGAGAAACTAATGAAATGGTTGATAAATAAGTGTTTTTACTTATTCAAAAACTATTTTATAGGTAAAATGGATTATATGAATTGTTATTTGTTAATATTATAATATTCTTCATTCTATGCATTTTAGATGTTATAATTGTAATATTATAATTGTAGAACAAGTTATATAAGCCGACATAATTTAATATGTATATCCTAATAATATTATATCTATACTATAAATAAATTCGCATTTATAGTATAGATATTATATTATTAGTATGGGTTTGTTAATCTTTCACGCAAAAACAATGAACCGATTTTGTTGAAACCTAACAGTAATATATATTAGGCATCAGAATAATATATAGACTATAATTACATATAATTTTTAACTAAAAATTACATATAATTTTTACTGAAATTTACATATTGTATTTTAAAGTGGATGAAACTGCGGGCACAATTAGTTAAAAATATTTTTTTTTTGCATGTCTAATAGGCGGAATATCGGGAATATCATCAAGTACATCTGTATAATTAGCACATTCATTGTGATATATAATTTCATTTTACTGCAGTTACCACAAAAAGTTTACTACCTTGAGTAACCAAGAATTTTTACTGAGATAGATAGATTTCGATGTCATCTGCGTGGGTATCTCAGTCTCCCTATTCCAGCCGCCAAGCAGCTTGCTTTTTAAGATGTTTCGGTTGAAGGACGCGAGGCAGTTACATATGAAACATAATCCTCTGGAATTATAATGCATAAGTGGCACGGATGTCACATGATAATGCGATGAGTGTAGTACTGTTCATGTAGTCAGGTGTTCCTTCGAGTAGTTTGCTACTCTAATTACAATAATCACTAATCACAGTTTAAAAAAATACCATATAGAGATATGTTTAAAAAAATTAAAGTAAATTAACTTGGATATTCTTTTTAATATTATGCTATATCAGCATGGTCATAAATCTTTTTCATATTAATAAATAATCTGAGAATACTATAGTGATAGCAGGAGAGCATGCTGTTGCTGGCTGCATGTCGACCTTTCTTTTTATAAATCTTGTATTATTTAGATATTTGGTTTTTATATGTCACTTTAGCCCACTTTTTCTGCGAACCCTGTTAGGAATACATACCTGAACAATTATTCAGTTTTTTAATGATAGTTGTTTTTTTCCGCTACAGGTATATGTGAATACCATACAATATGAAAAGTGATAATAATCGCATACAATAGCATGAACAGTGCCCTAACAAATACAGAAGAAACTACAACACCTGTGGTCTTGTCATTGCATTTTCGTTTCAAAAACGACTCCGCAGTTTCACAGACATATTTCACCAACAAAATGAAGCAATCTGTGTTCTAGACAACTTGGATAAACTTTCTGAATGTTGTTTCTAGAGTGTAGGTGTTTGCTAAACGTATTTGCAGTGTAAACGCCGTTTGGATATCCTATGGTAATGGTTAATACAATAGTTTATACATCGTCACATTTATTAGTTACTAGCAACCCGACCCGACTTCGTAAGTGCTAAATATATTATGCATAACAAAGTTTATAGTGAGTTAAGTTATAGGTTTATTATCTACTTTTAAATCTAGCTAGAGAAATACAGAAAACAATACTAAAAATTAATCCGAGAAGCGGCGGATACATGTTATGTCAAGAGTCGCGTTTACTACGAGCGACGTCAGAAATGGACAATGTTTT
This sequence comes from Achroia grisella, assembly GCF_030625045.1. NCBI lineage: Eukaryota > Metazoa > Arthropoda > Insecta > Lepidoptera > Pyralidae > Achroia > Achroia grisella. The sequence goes on from NW_026712999.1 coordinate 2,757,828, forward strand.
TAATTACCCCATCCGAGATAATAATTGTGACTATATGTATGCAACCCTGATCGTTTATAGGCGTTAACAAATATAATTGTGATATAATTGCCGCCTGTAATCAGTGTTTTTGTGGTGCCGAATATACTACTATTTGAATTCGGTCGATATAAATAATTGTCAACCCTGCAATATTTCGGGATCTTTTGTTCATTCGCAAGAAAACTTCTCAATTAGCGAGTTTACCGCTCACAAAGAAAGTTGCCGAACCCCCCAACCATTAAAGCGTCTTTTAGAATCACCGGAGTTACCAACGTGCAAGTTTTAATGTCTATCTATAGTGAGTTAACCTTAAAAGAGAAATATGTGTTATCGCGGACTTTTTTTTAGAACATTAAAAGGAGAACAATTCTGTCATACATATTTTTGTGTAACTTTGGCCGTTTCAACAGAGCACGCACCGGAAGCACTCAAAATGAATATTTTGCCCATATTTTTCATTGCTGCTCTCCCCTTGGTGGTCGTAGCAGTAACAATATCATAGATATATATCCTATAACACTCAGAGATAATATCTATTTTTAAAATTGGGTAGAACCGGAGATTACTCCTAATAAACAAACATACAAACTATATCTCATTATAATAAATATTAGTATAGAATCTGGAGTATTTGCAGCGTCATCGCTATCCGTTCCGTTCGACTAATGGTAACGCTTAAGAAAAACGATATTGCGAATATGCGATAGCGTTACGTAATGTGATATTATCGTTATATTACGATTTTCATTATTGCATTTGAGTGAGATTATTCAGCAATGGGCGTGTCACGCAGAGCCAGCGCTATTCATTATGTTTGACGGACGCTATCGCAAACAAACATGTTACTGTGAAGAGGCGTTAGCGTCGCGTAGCATGATGTTACGATGTGATCGAGTATGCTTTAGGAAATAGTTTTTGATGACGTAATCCATAAAAATGTACAAATAATACTATTCATAATGGCCAGTATTGTATCTTCAATCGAAAACGTTAGTGTGAATATTTTAATGATTAATAAATATTTAAAAATTCCAATACAAACCTTGACTCTCATTGAAGAATCCTAGTACCATAATAACAATAACTACCACTCCGATCTTGAGTCGGTAGCTAACTGACATGGTATGGACTTCCACCGCCCTCCACATCACGATAATGTCTCAGCCTTCTCTCATCCATTCGTTGTACAGCTTCGTGTCTTCAACACGATGCGTCTTGTTAGTTTTTGGATGATGCATTATCTGAAACAATCAAAATATCGATATGAGATATTGTTTTGTAAAATTAGAGTTTTGCTTTATTGAAAACGACACAATAATCAGAGCTATTGACCATTTTGGGTTTGCTGCACCGCACACATGAATTCATTTCGTTATTTGTTTTGTTTCACTTTTTGGTTTTGATGTTATATTTGTGCTTAATACACAAACAAATCGGTTATCTATATATATCTATGACTTAAGGTTAATATGGCAGTGAATTTACAATATACATACATGATTTCTTAGTCCTCCAGGATGCCAATAGATAAGGATTACTACGGGTGTCATATGGTAACGTTGGTGATATTCATCAGGATCTATATAGGAGACAATAACCACTTACGATTAGGTGCCATTGCCATTCAAATTGCATAAGAAAATACATATTAAATACTAGTTCTACTTGGTATTTTAGCCGAATAATTTACATATAACAAGTTTACAGTCTTGACGGTTACTTTGTGCTACATTTTTTAAAATTGGGTTGAGTTATTTCAATATATTTGTTGAGGTATTACACACATATACATCTATACAAATACATATCTATTGATATTTTCACAGTACAGTGGGCAATTAGGCATTATATTCCTACAGAATCCATAATTGACTAGAATAATCTCACTCACTATCGAAAAATAGAAAAACATTTATTTTGCTAAATTAAGACTAAGACCTCGTACATACACTAATTGAGAATTGAATTATCTTACTTACGATTTAAGTCAACTACGAATAAAATTAACTATTTCATATTTTGCTAAATTAGACATTATACTAATATAAAATGTGTCCATTTCTCAATAACTCTTATAATAATTTATATCAATAATTAATCTACATGTTTCATTACATATTATATATCGGTACTAGACTATCGATCATTCATTGTCTTATATCAAAGAAAAGTGGACTTATTTTGTTAAATGAGTTACAAACTTTTTTTTATATTCATAAATTATCATTGCGCAAATATGAAGTTATTAACAACATAATATTTTTTTTAAATAAAGTTACACGTCATTCTTGTACATCCTAATTATTTTACTTTTACTCTCGTGGTCTTCATAGCATGAAGTTAGGGTTGGCCTCGGAGTTCAACTACAAGTAATAAATAACAATGACGTTAATAAATAAATAATGGGGTTGATGGACTAGCGGTTTAGCACACCCTTTTACTTCCTATGGTAGCGGGTTCGATTCCTCGCACGGTGCAAACATTTGTATTCATGAGTATAATTGTTTGTATCGGTGTAGGTGTTTTCTATGTACATTATGTATGTATTTACAAGTAAGATGGGATAGTCATAGGCATTGTCCATGTCATGGTTAATACAATACTTGAGATGTTCACATATCGTTAGGTATATTTGAACGTGACTGGAATAAGCTTACCTTTGTCTCTCCAATTAATTTGGTTTATTATCTACCTTTAAATCTAGCTAGAGAAATACAGAAAACAATACTAAAAATTAATCCGAGAGGCGGCGGATATATGTTATGTCAAGAGTCGCGTTTACTACGAGCGACGTCAGAAATGGACAATGTTTTTAATTACCCCATCCGAGATAATAATTGTGACTATATGTATGCAACCCTGATCGTTTATAGGCGTTAACAAATATAGATATAATTGCCGCCTGTAATCAGTGTTTTTGTGGTGCCGAATATACTACTATTTGAATTCGGTCGATATAAATAATTGTCAACCCTGCAATATTTCGGGATCTTTTGTTCATTCGCAAGAAAACTTCTCAATTAGCGAGTTTACCGCTCACAAAGAAAGTTGCCGAACCCCCCAACCATTAAAGCGTCTTTTAGAATCACCGGAGTTACCAACGTGCAAGTTTTAATGTCTTCTGTGAGAAATTTCTTTGTTGTGACACGGTTGGACGCACAAATAAAAACATCTCTTTTAGATTTTACACCCCTTCCCCGAACCAGTGGGCTAGGTGTTGCAAACGTAATCATTATTTTTTATAATTAGATGAAAAAAAGTTTTAATTAGAAAAGGTAAAGAAGCATTCATTTATTTGGAAGCGTACAATTGGCACAAAATTGGTTTGTAATCTAACAGTATATACCTATGCCTAGAAGCAACACAATACAATATTTTTGGGGACATTTTGTTAACAGGTATTTATATAAAAATAAATAGGAACAATAATAAATATCACTTTACGATATCCAATTTGATTGTGTACGGTAGATCTATAATTGTCTCCGGAACTGAAGCAGTGTTCAAAAATATCTATAAAATACCTAACGACATAAAAAAGTAGTATATTTTGTAACAACACAATTTTTTATATGATTTGAACACTTAAAACGAATAAATACATATAATATAAAGTATATATACTTTATATTACCCCTACAAACAAAATTTTTATTCAAACCATCTGTTATATAAAAAAATCTTTATCTCTCTTTAATCAGGCCCATAGATAACTGCAGATGAAAATAATACAGTGTGAACTAAAAACAGTTCTCAACTATCTCGGTAGTGTAGTAGTATATACTACTCTATTATTTATCCACTTTATTATTATTATACTCTCCAATAATCATGAATTTCATCAACGCAAAATGCAAATCAGAATTAGTGCTTTCTTGTTTGTCAAAACACAAGTTTAGAAAGTAAAATTATGCAAAAATTTGCTGTATATGTAGAGTGGTATACTCTACATATATATGTAGAGTATACATAAATCACCTCTACTTTAAATAAACTTATATTTAAGCAGTGTTTTTTTCCATTAAACTTTGTTTTGGGCAATTATGAACAGTGTTTTTTCCACTTAATCATTCGTAGCGAGTATAACAGACGAATTCTTAGAAGTCATGTTACGAGCATAACGAATATATCTGCCATCATTTCGATCAAATTTTTTATACATATGATAGTACATACATATATTATCTAAAATCACAATTCTCTATGTATGGTAAAAGTTATTCCTGTTCCATTCTGCGAACAATGGTTGTTATGTTAAACCAACATGTAGGAACAACTTACATTAACTATGTAGAACCTAAAATATCCTGCTTACAGCTACATATTAAATTCTTGTCAGAAAGGGATGCCTCCACCATGACATGGCACGATGGTAATGGCCTTCATTAACTACAGTTGCGAGAAATCCATTAGACCGATATGTACCACTGGAAATACGTTATATTCTTATTTCCCGAAGCGGCAATCATATTTACCCTCGGTGTTTCCTCATTTTCTTTGATTACGACGGAAATAATGTTAGAAAATATCCATTTATACATAAATATTGTTTTATTTTATTCTATACAACTCAACTTACATTGAGAATAAAATAAAATTATCACCTTTTTGAAAACAATTCAAATAGACATTAAGAGCTCATTTTTAAAACGTATTTTGTAAGTACAATAGAATTTTTCTTGTAGGTATATGGTATTTGAGTTTATGAGGTTCTGGGAGAGTAATCTATGAATCTACAGAACCGATTTCGAAACGTTTTTAACAATACAAAGCTACGTTATTTCTGAGTATTTTAGCCTATAGTGTTTTTGTGATAGTCGGAAATGTTTAATGCCTAACCAAGTGGGCATATGTTAAATATAATACTTATATACTAGTCACTCGCCCAATACTAGTGCTTATAACTTTATGAGCTTCAATTTAAATATTTTTGAATATTTCATTTTTTTAAATTATTTACTATTTATTGCACCAAAGTATAATACACAGAACAAACAGATAATAAGTAATAAGGTACAAAAGGCGGTTTTATCGCGTAAGCAATCTCTTCCAGACAACCTTTGGGTAGTAGAGAGAAGACAGAAAGTGGTAGATGGTGCAAGAATGGACTAGGGAATTAAAAAAAGACATAGCAATACTAAATAATAATAGTTTATATACACTACTTACATATATATACAATATTATAGAGTTTTGTATATATTAATACAATCTATAGCGCATAAACTACAAATAGTATATTTTTTTAATTCCCTTATGTAACTATTCTTTTAGATAATCTATTATTGAATACTAGCTACTCACCCCGGCTTTGCATTGGTGTATGTATATGTATTATACGTATAAAGTTTCCTCTTGAATCACTCTATCTATTAAAAAAACAGCTTTAAAATTTGTTGCGTAGTTTTAAAAATTTAAACATACATAGGCACGGACAGACAGCGACTGCGACTTTGTTTTATACTATGTAGTGATACCAAGCATATAATCTTTCTTAGTAATGTATTAATGTAAATAAAGGTATTTACCTCTCTCTGTTAGAAATAATATACAGAAAAATTGAGAAATATTATGTATACGGTGTTTCCTCGTATTCACAGGTGACGGCTATCACTTTCCATCAGGTAGGCCGTATCTTATTTTATATTCCAGTTGTACAGAAAACAACAGACCCACTAATCATATTCCTACTTGTATATTTCGAAGAGTCATAAAAATGTATTCAAAATTATCAACGTTAAACTCTAACTGTCTTATTACAAAAAGATAAATCTGGTTTAGCACTAGTAATAAACCATTGACCAAAGTATTCCTTATTACAAAACGAAGATTAACTCTAAACTGTGATTCGTCTCTGGTCTAAAGTTAGATCTGCGATGCCCCTAGCTTACTGTTAAGCTAGGGACTACTGAGTCTAAATGCAAAAAGTCAAACTCCATTTTTAAATATTGTATTGTAAGTTGTTGTTTTTAGAAAAAAGGCTTAACTAAATTAGAAATATATTAACTAAAAATATTTAAGGCTAACTTGTACAATTAGCTTTAAATATTTTTAGTTAATAATAATAAAAATATATAAAAGACGTCATTTGTTATTGCACTCTTTTGACTTTAAGTAGTCACCATTTGAATCGATCCAATAAAAATATCTCGCCGTTCCTTTTCTCCGTAACTCCGTCCTTACTTGTAATTTAAAATTAAACTATTTTTAGCCTAATAGTACGTCAATAAATATTATATATTAATTAAATAGTTATAATGAAGACGTAGATAAATACAAATATTTTTTGTTTTTACTTTATACACTTATCTTTTAAGTAATTTCGTTTTGATCATTTCAGTTTTCTGGTAAAATGGAGCGTAATTTGTACGCTGACAGATATGAGAGACTGATTTCTGTATATTATCTGTGGGGAATATATAATAAACGATTTAACTGTAGTACTAAGTAGTCCTCTGTTAGATCTGGATTCGTAATAATGTTAGGTTTATTTCAAGTATTAACATTAGGAATGGTTTAAACCACAACAATTTAGACCACGTTTCGTACGAGTTTTTATAGATTTTTTGTAATAAGACCGTAAGTGGCATATTAAAAAACAGTCGACCCGTAACCACATTCTATTTAAAATTGGCTTAATTTTATAACTTGTACTTATTTCTATTCTTGTATAAATTTGTTTTAAACCTGTACGAGAACAATTCAAGCCGAAGGCCGTGTTTTTTTCCACGAATTTATGAAGTTCATTCTTTTTACCTGAATATAAAGTGATTGTAAATATATTCAATGAATATTTCTACGAAAGAATGAATATGATAAAAGAATAATATAAAGGTATATACATTTGTAAATTAAAGATGACGCTAAAAATATATATGATAATGGGTGTGCTCTCAGAGATGTAAGACTTTTTACTACTACTAACTACTAAACAAGATAGGTTTAATTTAATTTATATTTTCACACACTAATAGATAGATAAATTTTTCTGTAAATACATACATAACATATAAAGTTAACACAGACTGATACAAAATATTTGTACCGCGTTAGGAACCGAACCTGTGACCATCGGAAGTAAATCGGTGTGTTAAACCGCTAGACCACCGAAGCCGTCAAATCGTGATACTATGGTTTGTTTATTTATTACAGTCCAATAAATTGGAATTCTCATATTTCTATACCTGTTCTTCGATATGTTCATTGGTATGTATATACTTATTCATGAGAGGAAAATACAGGTACCGATACGCAGTAACTTACGCTAACTATACGTGAGTATCTTCAATTTTATTATTACTTTCTCGTATTATTATTCAAAGCATCTCCGTCTTGTTTATGTAAATTGTACGATGTTTCGCTATAGCATAGCTATTTTACGGAAGCGCTGGGACTAAAAATTGAATTAAATACTTACTACGAATTGTTTCATAAAGAATACTAGAAGTGTTTTAATTTATTGTTTTAAATTACCCACAATAGTTAAGTAAAGCAGTATTTTCAAGCAATTATAAAGTAAAATGTTAAAATAAGTTAAAACCGATTTCCAGAAAGAGGAATTATCTACTTAGTCGGACTGTATTTTTACGTTCATTAATTGTACGAAATTTTATGATTATAATACAGTCACATAAAGAAATTCCTGGTATTGCAGACGACTTGATTTGTTTTTAGTGGAACATAATATAATTATCGCATTCTTTAATATCTCTTATCTCACATATCTCGTAACCGATCAATGATTTTTTTCTCGTCTACTAAGCACGTAGACGTTTAACGAAAACGTTCATTTCTTGGAAATTTCCATATTTTTCATGCACGAAAAAATACGACCTTGATTCTAATGACAGAGTTGAAAAATTACATATAAATGCGTGAGGCAATCTACCGCGTCGTCTCCTGAGGCATATTCGTTCGTGAGAAAAAAAACCGAAAAATTGTCTTCGTGCGCGCGACGCAGAGATGAATATTTTTCATTACTACAATATTTCTGCTACATAATTAAAATAAATAATTAAATAGCAGGAAAATACGCTGAATACTTTACATAGTCATCTAGTCTAAGACTAAACAGAGTTTATATTGAATATCGGACAACTGATAGACAAACTTTTTTTCAACTACGGCGCCGCTAAAAGTAGAGTATATTATTTACCTATACGTATATTTATTATCCAGCCTTCAGAAGAAGAAGAAGAACAGAAGTAGGTGAGACAGAGGTAACCAAACAAATGACTGTACAAAGCCTTCCTCGATAAAAAACGTTATGAAAAAGCCAAACGTTTAATAATCAAAAATGAGAAGTAACAAATAAACGAAACATAAATCAAAGTCTTTATCTACCTGCAACACGAAACTGTTGGGAAGATAAAACTTCGTGCCTTCTTTAAATAGTTTAGATTTCAAAATTGAACTGATTTATTACATCGCTCCAATGCGCTGTTTGCCAGTTTATCTCTCGTTCAGCGGTGTTTGTCTCTATTCTACTTTATCGCATCTGAAACAGTAATTAGAACTTCGTTTTAATTCTTGAAATGCCTTATTAAGTTATAGATTTACCAATAAAGATTTGTTTCGATTGTTATCGGAATTTGAATTAAAAGAGGGAAATATTCTCAACAAAAATTGTTAGCTGTGGTTGTAGCTACTTTATTTTTTTTAACTTGGAGAATGTCGTCATGGAGACCCGCCCGCCTCGGGTGGTAGGCGAGTACTGCCGGGCCTTTACCGATTACAAACCCGAATATATAAGAAAAATATTCGTATTGTTTGACGACCTCTTTATTACGTGAAGCCAGGGTGAGCGCATCGCGATAGTTAACTAAGATGACCCCATGACTTCGGCATCGGAAGCTCATAGGTACACTATGTGTTTTTTTGTGAATAAGAATATACAACCCTCTCGCTGTTCCTCCGTCATGTCTCCGATTATCTTTGTCAACATTTCTCCAAAATAGCATGAATAACTAGGGAGTTATGTATAAAGGAGAAAAATTCAATGACAGTGCAATATTGTGATATCTAAAAACTGATCTAGTGTAAACGGTTGTAAGTGTAGGAATTATTTACGTAATACTTTCCGTATATTTGTACAAACATATGGAAAGAGTTTATGACTCAACATGACATTAAGATTTCATGGCCTGATATCAAGCCTTAATAGAATTTAGCCAAATAAAATGCTCTTTTTTTTACTTTATATTATATATATGAAAACATATTTATGTTACGTTGTTTTTGAATAATGTTTTTGAATAATATTACAGCAGATAATATTTATTGCGTTTAATAGTTTTTAGAATCAAACTTATTATTGGAATGTGCTAAACCGCCATTCTTATTATTTTTACATATCCGGAATGGTAAATAAGTTGGCCTAGCTGATGGTAAGTGGTGACCGTTGCCTATACACATGATCGGCAGCACGGCAACACCTTATTAAGAGACGCCAAAAGTACCTCACTTGTAGAAAACGATATCAATAACAATAAGGAAATATTAGTTTAATTTAATTAAAATACTAGTGAGACATAAATGTTGAAATGTTACAATATGACAAGACAACAACACACTAACAAATCATAGTATTGAAGAGTAAATACTCATACATTATTATTTTGGAGAACAGTAATTTTTGTTCTGTGCTTTGTAATAGGCGGTTAATATAAGTGAGACATAGGTACTCACAATACTATAGAGTCTACCTAGGTAGAACCCGAAGTTTTTTTTTTTCTTAATTTATTATTTATTCAAACTACGAATTATACAAAAGTCATACATACACTATGACTTATTACATTTTAAGGTCGTCAATTAACTAAATAAGTATAAAATCATACACATAGCCAAAACTGAGCGCAAATATAACCACAACAGTATTTAAGAAGCGTGCAGTGATTTTCGATTCGGTTGCACTTGAGTGAAATCCGTTTAATTTAAGACGAAAATTGACTCTGTCCTATTTCGCATTCGGTCTGGTACTGTCAGAAACAAAGCGTTCATTTCGCTAACATTTTTTCTCGTATCAGATCTCCCTTCTAAACAAAATTTAATCAACGTCGAAAAACCTTCATTTTGTATATAAACATAGTATTCTTTTAGCACAAGTTTAGAAGACCGGGCACATAGAAAACGATATTGGAAAGGACTTTGCCTAAGCCATTCTTAGGGAATTTATTCATGACGTATCCCAAACAAAGCCTTGGGAAAATATATTTTTCACAGACAATGGACACGAGTTAAAGAGAAGTGCGCCGTTGATACAGAAATTTACACCGATTGGTTGTGTATATACATTATTCATATTTTACGTAACGTTTGAATATATTGTCTCGATTATACTAGCGACTCATCCGGGCTTCGCATGGCTCTTATTATTTTAAGCAAATCTATTTGATTGTTCACAAGCTGACCCGCACAACTTCATCTGCGTTATATTTTCCCCGTTTTTACAACAGTTTTCATTGCAGTTCCGATCCTATTGATGATACCGTGATGTTATATAGCCTATGGCCTTCCTCGATAAATGGACTATACCACTAATGGTATAGTATATAAAGAGGTAAAGTTTGTTATGTGATCCAGATCAGATCACAAACATTACTTCCTTATAATATTAGTATACTTATATAGTTTCAGACAGAAATTGTTAACATGGTTAAAGTATTGTTTGATTCGCTGCTCCTTTATCTTTATATGGTGCAAACGAAAGAGATCTCTTTGAACTGAAACTTCTGCTTACCCATGTGATTTATTTGCGGAAATAGATGAGATCAGTTCTTGAAATATTTCATGTATAAAAGTCTGATACCATAAAGGGTTTTCCTGACGATAAATAGTATATTTATTGATAAGTAGGTACATCATTGTTAAATAAGTAGATATTCTAAATGAATTTAGCGATATTTAGCAAGTAATATACACTGCATTTGTTTACCCTATAATAGAATATAGAGATCTCTTGCAGAGATAAGCCTGCCCTTGCTCACATTTTTGTATAACTGTCTTTGTTTATTAATATAATAAGTGCAATAAAGTATATATATATATATAAAATGACATAAAAATGGCGGGAATGTTTAATTCGGCTTGTAATTGGAGTATTTTTTACATTAATACATAGCGTACCTGTGCAAATATTTCGATTACTACAAAGATTTTTTGCAATGAAATCTTAGAGTAACGGTAATATAATATTTTGAAATAAAACAAGGAAGGAAAAGATTTTAATTACGTAAAAGTTAAACGGAAACGAAAGAAACTAATCCTTTCAAACTCCTTTCTTTTTAATTTTTATTAACGTTTAGTACCCACGTAGAGATTAACTCAAAGTGGTTCTATAAAATTAAAAAACATATCTACACGTGCCGTCACTTAAAATATTAGAATCACATGATAACAGAGCATATTTTTCTTTATATTTTTAGTACTGTTAAAGAGCAATCCTTCAAAAAAAGATACTTCGTAATTATTTACTAGAGAGTGACTGTAAAAAGTCGTTTGAGAGGGTACATATATCAATCTCACCTATTTCAGCAGCCAAGCAATTTGTTTTGTAAACTGTGTTTTGGTTGGAAGGTCAGACTTGATAATAGAATAGAATAGAATAGAAAATCATTTATTCAAATAAACTTAATTTAAGCACTTTTGAATAGTCAACATTTTTTATATATCATGATAAGGATGACATCTTAGACCTTTGGATTGGCAAAGCATGAGTGGTATCACTGGTGATAACATGATATCCGTTGTGTTGTTCATGTATACAGGCGACGGTTACCACACACTACCAGTGACAGTGTGCTTATCTGTTACTATTTTAGTTTGTGAATTTAATAAAAAAAATATTAGGTGATATAGTCTGTTGCATTATCAAACGTTGACGTCATAGTAAATTCAATACTTTACATCGCCACATACAGCTTAATATATTTGAACGCACCTGGATAGAGGGCGGCCTATTACTGTTTTTGAATTAATTTAGTTTGTTATTGATGTAGTTTTCAGCAGAGTTTGTGTTTACCGGGACCTCAATAGCTGACTACCCCATGTGGAATTATAGTCTTAGGGATAGTATAGGATTAATCAGATAGGAATTCATGTACTGTAGCATCGCAGTTTTATTCGCACCAAAGGAGTGAAAAAATAAGTCCCCACATTTTAGCATATTTGTGCGCCTTATTTATTCATATTTGGAAACACTCCAAATGGGTTTCGGCCTTTTTATTTATGACTGAATATTTTAGACTCTCGTGTGTTTTAACGATATGTGAAAAATATTAAAATGTGATTTTTTTGGCTTACCGACACTTATTTCTGGTTTATGACTCCAGGCGGCTTAAATAAAGAAGACACAGTAGAGCCATAAAGTTTAGAGTCGTACCAATAGCTTTTTCATTACTGTTTAAATGATAAATAGTTCATTTTGAGCTAAAAATTAATATAAATATAGTATACATAGGAAACTTCTTGACCAATAATACAAAATTATACTCATGAGTACCATTTGAATCAATTTGTGTTGTACAAGAATTTAACTAACGACCATTATTTTACTACCGATATAGACTTTATCCAAAGGCGATCGCGTCTCCCACACTTTAGGGCCTTAGGGCTGCTAAAGTAGGTGAGTGCTTGCTTTGTAAGCTTTTAACATCTAGGCGTGAGGTGAGAAAGCCATTATAAATTTTGCTATATTGAAAGCATTTAAATTATAAAATTATAAAATTTAAAGAGTTAATTAATTATACTATTCGTGTTACTTATTAAATTTAAGTTCATCTCTGTAAACTGCGCTTGATTAATTTAACTATATTAATTGGTTACAACCCTCTATAGAGAAATAACCTAGTTTTTCCCTTGTTAATTAAAAGTATTTGATGTAATTTAGCAATATTCATATATTGATTGTACTTACAGCTTTTTAAATGTTGTAATAAAAAATAAACTGCAATTATTTATACATTGCGGAACTTTGCTAAGATATGTTCACTTTTCTAATTTTTGAGGCAGCAGCATCCAATTTATTAAATTGGTTGACAATGGGATACAAGATTTTCCTATAAAATGTGTGTTGCTATTGTATATTGTAAGTAAGTTGTTAAAGTGCGCCACTAAGTTATGCCTTGGAGGTAGCAGCTTTAGATTTTCCAGACTACATTTCTAGAATGAATATCTGTATCTGACGATGTTATTCATTGTACTTACAGCTTTTTAAATGTTGTAATAAAAATAAACTGTAATTACTTATACAAAGTGGAACTTTGCTAAAGTATGTTCATTTTTCAAATTTTTGAGGCAGCAGCCCCATTTTATTGAATTGGTTGACAATGACAATGTGATACAAGATAAAATAGAAAATGTGGGTTGCTATCGTAAGAAAATTGTTAGAGTACGCCACTAAGTTATGCCTTGGAGGTAGCAGCTTTCGAATGAATATCTGTATCTGACGACATGATGCCCCAAGCCACATCATCGATAGGTGATGGGGCTATAGCAACTCTGATAGTTATTAATAATGGGGTCACTAGACCTCATTTCTAATAGAAACCGTCATGATAAGTTCCTGGAAATTTTCCCCGCCAGCGTAAACCAATAACATAGGCGGATGCACTATGCATTACAGCATTAAAAATCCGATACACGAGTATACCAATTAAATATTTCATAGAAATCTCTTCCAGTTTTGTTGATATAAATATACTTTTATAAACAAATCTAATAAAGTCAATATTTAACAGTCAACTGATATTGAAACTTTATTTGTACCTCGTTAGAATAGATAGTGAATTAGCATTAAAATATCTGCACAGAGTAGGAAGCTGAATAGCGCTATCTAAAGTTAGGAACCTTGCCGTCGTCTCGCCTATTTATAACTGATCTATATTCACGGGAGCTATTTATTCAAAAGTAGGGTACGCTATTAACGGAATAAATTGGCGATAGCACTAAGTTTCGTGGTTTCAGCTTATTGAAAGCTAACTGTGTAGCTGACATTGGTCGAAGTCTGGAACAGCATCTATTAAAATTTATATATATATACATAAATATAGGTGCCTACTTGACCTACGTTAAAACGGTATCATAGTTTCTATTTTGCAAAGGTCTTTGGATTAAAAGGCAAATTAGTAGGTGGGCCTTTATATTTATTTGATAATTTTTAATATTAATGTACCTTCACGCTAGTATTTCAGATAGGGAAACCAGAAGGAAACGACTATCGACATCGTCCTTCATGTACCTAATCAACATGCCCACATGCATAATATATTTCAATGAAGTTTTAGGTATGAGGGCGCGAAGACGAATTACCACAGTTTTTCGAATTAAGTTGGTTTATTAGGCGTTTTCAATACTGGAGAATGATACAGAAGTATTATTTCTTTCGGACATGGTCTGATTCGTGTTCATTACTACAACGCTCTTATATGATGTGTCTGCTAGCAATGCACCAAGTCAGATTAATCCCCACATAGTTGCTAACTGACCTGATCATTTGAGTATACGCTAACGGGGCACCAGCGGACGATGTGAGTATATCCTCCACTGGTGCCCTGCTAGCGTAAACAGTTAGCGCAGGCGGATACATCATTCTATTATCATCCATTAAAAAAAATACGTATTTTTAAAAGTTTTTTCATATGTGTAAGTTAAAAATGCATAACTTTGTTTGTTTAGTACCTGTGGAATAAGCTTACTTAGCTTATAACCAGAATGCTTTAAATTTTTGTCGACAAAAATTAGAAAAAAATGTAAATAAAAAACACCAGTTAATATTGTGAGTACTGAAAACACATTTAAAGTAGAAAAAAAGAACAGTAATGGACTTGAAACTCGATCCATCAAGTTGTGACACAAGTGACATCTGACGACAGAAAAATTAAGCTTCCGAATCGTTTTTTAAACGTCAGAATGCCATCAATCATTCGTTGCTTAGTAATTTTTCACTGTCTATTTAAAATGTTCTTAGACTTACAAGTACTAGGATGTAAATTAAGAACGACGTATGTATCAAGTGCAGCTTCAGAAACGATCATCTATATTTTATTCTTTCATATAATGTTGTTTAAATGAAATGAAGCTATGTTTATTGCAAGTTTCTTGTTCGTTCTATTTTTGATGAGTCTTCGTTCCGAATGAGTGGTAGAATAAAAAATATGACGATTCAAAGGTGTTTATATTAAGTTTGTTTGAATAAAGATTATTTCTATTTCTACTAATCAAGATTATTTCATATTTAAAAAAATAAAAAGAGATACAGAAAAATCGTAATTGGAATAGCCAATAAGCGGCTCACCTGGAGGTAAGTTGCATATTCATATAAAGAATATCCCATATGGAGTGCCATCTGCACTCACCATATATCTTTCGGTAAAGCTGTGAACGCCAGCCAAGCAGCATTAGACTGGTTCGAAAAAAAAACATTTATTTCGTATGACGCCCGTAGTACCACTTATGCGTTATCATACCAGAAGACTAAGAGGTTATACTTTCGTACCTTTTCAGGACACTATCATATTCACCCTCCAACAGAATCTCTATTTATGAAAAGTTGCTTCGCGACTAGTTATAATAGGTGAGAAAGAGGTAGACACCTCTTTCTGACTATTATGAAATTTACCTCTGAATATGACTATTACTACTTTACTTTAGATGGTTGCGGGTTCAATTTTTGTCGCACGGTACAATAATTTATATTCATGGATTTGATTGTTTGCATCGGTTTTCTTTAAATATTATGTAAGTAGGTATTTACAAAATAAATACAGTTTTGTTGGTATATGTTGTCTAGTAATACAAGGTCTGCTGAGTTTGAAACTAGATGGCGCTGTGTGAACTGTCCTCAGATATTAATATTATTTCAAAATCTAATACATAAAATATAAATTACGTGTTAAGCATCTTCATATTTCTGAACACTATAGCTCAGTACCGTATTCATTTGTGGACAGGTTATATTTTGACTATGAATATTATTGTCAAATTATACCATACTATATTTTGCCTGCGATTTCGTCTGCTGTTTTGAGACAAAAGATATACACTCTATCTTCTCGCCAAACTTTATTCATCCGTTCAGACTGAACGTCTGAAATGAAATGGCAAATTGATAGATAGACGTTGAAAACATTAGTGTGGATTTAAAATACATACAGAAATATCAATACATATTACTTTCAATTTCGATATCATTATTATCCTTAAAATAGAAATCAGGTAAAGGCTGTGAAAGATGACACGAAGAATTCTTATAACAAGGGTAAGTACACGGAAATTGCGACGTAAACGTATGGAAGATTTTTTTTTCATAAAAAAATCTACTACAGTCTTTATAAAAATATTATATAAGCGGCCAATAGGAGATTTTTACAGAATCTATTGGAAAAAAATAGCTAAATGTTTATTTACATAAAATTTAAAATCCTTAGTAACTCAATGGACTCCACTCCATACTTACTTAGCTTTTTATTGGATTAATCTAGAATGATGCCTGCCTGTGCAGTTGAGGTAGCAGTAAAGGATAATATAATGAGCGTGACGTCATATCATTTAGTACATTGTATATAAATTCGCCTGGAATGGACGGTAATGTAATCCGTAGGCGATGTCCGTGTATATAGACGATGGTGACCACTTGCTATCTAGTTGACAGTCAGTTTGTTTACCACTTCGATTGAATAAAAAATTGACAAACTATCGGGCGAGTTCATACTGTGAACATCGTTAAATTGTATATGTAGAAAGTATCAGAGTACATCGTTTAACATTTTATAGCGCTGCAACTATAGTTGCTAAAGCATTGAATACATATATATAAGGATATACTCTTTTTTAAAATCTCAATATTAAATAACATGCTGTAGTTATTGGTACTTTATAGATTAGTTAGATTTGAAATTAGATTTATAAGTTAAGTGCTTTTATTATTAAAATCCGATTTAGTTGATGTTTATATTATATTATATGTACCAAATATAAAGCATATATTCGCAAAACATTAGCGTGGAAATATCAAATTTATTATAAAAAGCATATGAAATGTTAATAGAGGGTATTCTGTTTGATCTCTCGTGTAAACAGATCCCATCAATTTTGATCATGAGATATTTTTTGCACGAACGGCATGTGAGAAAAGTGGGGGTAACGGGTCATGACATGGCCTCGTTCAGAAATATTATTAGATACCTTACATATTTATCAACTGGAAAATCACGTACATAAGACGTGTAAAAGACGCATGATGGGAAAATGAATGGTGAAAGTAATGAAATTTCAAAATCATATTAATTTCCCATGTCATATATATTATATCACACAAATCTGTGTCTGCGGTGTTATCTGCATGAAATTTATAGCCTTTGTGATATCAGATGTATAAGCTATATTACTGTAAAGGTTTAACAAAACCGCTCAGTAGTTTTTGCTTATAAGAGTAACAAAACAAAATCCATCCATTCCTCCGTACACATAAACTTTCGCGTTTATAATATTAGTAAGATAAGAATAAGATATATGAAATGTGAAAATCAGCACTATTTTTAAGCCTATAACGAACTTTATTAAAAATTTGATTGTAAATGATGTACCTTTTCTACATGTTAAGGGGGTCTTCCTATGTGACGGCCTGTTTTTTAGGGATATTTTAGGATTTTTTTTCTACGACCAGTAAATATTTAGAGCTTCAAGTTTTTTATCATTTATTAACACATATTTGGACAGTATAAATATAAAATTTCAGCTAAAAATATTCAGTCAAACTAGAGTTACAGCGCTCTGAACACCCCCGCCTCGAAAAAAAGAGCTCCCACTTCCTCCACGATTCCGGCTGATCGGCTTATCTGAAAAAAAAAAAAACGGCGTTTTAATTTGTAGGCTTAAAAGCACGGAATGACCTATAATCAAATGAATATAAAAAAAATTGGATTTTTGATAGACATTTGAAATAAAAGTTGCAAATTAGGCGTTTTTTTTTTTTTGTTTTTTGCTATAAAAAAATCGAAGTTTTGAAAATTTTCGATTGATAATAGTTCATTCCATGCGTTTACATATATTGAGTGTGCCCTGTAAATTTCAAGTAATTTGGTCCAGCCGTTTCTGAGATACAATGGAGGAAAGTTTGAAAAACACAGTTTTGAGAAAAACGCGTTTAAAGTTTCAAGTCCGTTAAAAACTATTAAAATATCAACTTACTCTCAATCGGCGATGCCTGGTCCATAGAGTATTCCTTCCTCTTCCTCGTGAAACTCTTTTAAAGCAGATTGTTCAGCTCTTGAGTCAATCCTGGCTTGTTTAACGACATCACTTACGCGCCGCTCAGAGCGTAAGATTCGCTTTTCATCCCGTTTCTCAACATACGCTTGGGCTTCACGACCAACAGGGCATCCCATAATCGACATAACTTTTAAAATACCTTGAAAACCTTCATTAAAGATAATAACTGCTAAGTAGCTAGCAATTTCAACAACTTTGGGACCAGAATGAAGATGTTTAGGAGCGAAAGTCCAAATCAAAGAATTCAAAGATTCGTTATTGTTTTGTGTCTCTGCTCCTAAACAACGAATTAATAATTCGTCTTTCGATAAATCTTCGAAAACCGGTTTGATAGCTTCTTGGACTTGCGGAATTAGAGGTGGTTTATCGTGATGAAATTGGTCCAGTTCATTATTAGCTTCAGCCTTACGCCATTTACACCAACTGTCTTCGCCTTCTGGACAAAATTGATGCTGAGGGTTTTCATCAGAAGAACATTTGTGATAGTACGTTGCCCAAACTTCCTTTCTCATATCTTCAAGCGAATCTGGATGGCGTCGAATTGCTAATCCGTAGAATTTTGTAATTTCTTGGATAACTTTATCAGTAAGTTTACCTGCTCCTTTTCTGTTTAAGTCTGTAGAAACGTGTCTAAACTTGTATAAACAAATATATTAATAAAAGGGAGGCCAGGTATAAAGGCGACGGTACACAATAGGCCCGGTCTCTAACTGCCAACTCACCGCTCCGAACCGTTCTTTCTTTTATCTGCTGTATCTTTAAAACGACTTCGAATTTTCTAAAATCGCTTTACTACCGTATTCTAGACATGTTAAGGGAGCAATTTATGAAAAAAAAAAAATCGATTTTTTCAACCCATCACATAGGAAGACCCCCTTAACTGATTTATGTATTTCTCTATACTGTATGTATAGAAAAATAATGAATGTATATACTAAGTCTGTTATTTTTATTTGTATGATTAATTTTGTTTTGTAATAAATTTTCGATATTAATCATCAACATGTAGTCGTATCGTTCACAGGAAATGTTTATTTTTCAATCGTCAGAGCGTGATATGAACGAGCTAAGTACAATTTCATTAGAATATTAGATAAAAAATTATAATAAGTGAAATTTTTAATATAAAATTTATTGCATACACTATAGAGAATCGCCTTTAGTAATAGATTACATTTTGTAACAGTGTCGTAACAAAAGCCTATACGCGTCCGTTTATTAAGTTATAACCTATTAGATCTATATCAATGAAATTTGGCCTCCGGTGCACTTAATTGAAATTGATCGACTGACATTGCCTAAAGCTCGGAAATGGACGCATCTAAATTTTCACGCAGAGAATAGTTACCACTATTAGTCCCTTAGTACATACTAATAATTTATAAATGCGAAAATGTGTCTCTTTGGGATGAATGATTTATTAGATCTAAATACATTTTAACTTAATAATAGGTTTACCTATATTTTATCTCAAAACAGCAGACAGTCTAGTGATTAATATGAATTGTCAAATATATTAAATTTAAGATTGTTTAAGAATTAAAAAAAAAAGAAAAAAAGATATTCTACTATTATTTTTCAAACAAAAAGTAATTAGACAAGTTTTAGCCTATACAATGAGGCTGCTAGTAAACTAATAGCCCTATGACTACTATGGTACCATCTCAGATACACGCTGTACCCCATAAACCACGTCTAAGTTCTGCTAAATTGATCGAGGCAGGTTTACTAGCGTCCTATCATCCTCCATTGATATCCCGTCACTAAAACCATTTGTTGCTTTTAAACTAGTCATAAAAAAGGACTTTATACAATGAATAACCATATATATGTCTGTATAAATAGACTGAACAAAATTGCCCATGTAGAGCGTTCATGGATGAATACATACAAAGCGGTCACTGGCAAAAGTTGCGGAACCTTAGATAAGAAAAACAGAGTGCACTAAAATTAGAACGGGCTACAACAAAGAGAACATTGTCGTGGTCATGTTCACCTAGTGACACTAATAAAAGCTTTTGTCTTTCTCCATTGCTACGTGACGCAATAACAGCTGCAAACTCGTACGAGGTGAATAGTAATTTTATTCTTTCTTACTTCTTTTTGAATGGAATATAAGTATTAAATATAATATATATATTTCCACTTTCTTATGGGTAAGATAGCTTTTAAAAATGTATTTCAAAAGAAATTTCTTTAATCTTAAATAAACAATAAAATAATTATACTCGTTGCTCTCACTTTCATACACTAATTCTACTGAAACACTCACGAGGTAAATTTTAACAATCCAACAGATCGACCAAACCAATCAGATAGCAGGTTTTTAAATATAACTTAAATAATTTAATATGTAAGGAAATCTAACATTACGTTAATATGGATTTTTTTATAAAAAGAGTTAGAGAGACATTGTATTAAATTTAAATTACTCACATACTCATACTATCTCGGTTCAATTGAAATATTCTTTAATAGATAATTACTATTACAATATTCCGGCCTCTATAACACTGATTACATAAATATAGAAATAGACTCGTGGAAATCAAGTGGAAATATAAATTTTTCTACCTTTATTATTAGTACAAAACTTCTTTGTTTTTTTATAATGACAACTGTACATAGTATGAAATTTCCGTACTTTTCACAACAATATTCGACAGTGACTGCAAAAATATAATGAAATGAAATATCAAATTTTATTATGCTTCTATTCAAATGGTAACATTTATAAACAAATGAAAGATAGAACGAGTGAATGGTTGAAAGAGTGAATGAAACGAATAGAATCGAATTAAGGAATCGAGTGGAAGTTATTTACAAAGATGCTTTGTGTGCTGAAGGTTTTTATCTGTCCCAAATTAATCAGGCGTGAGCGTTTGATGTCATTTTCACTTCAGTATTTTTGTTCTAGCCCACGTTTTTCCTTATGATCGTACGTATTATTTTAATGAATAATTTTTTTCTGGAAATAAAGTAATGCGAAGTTATTTAAGACCTCAATACATTTTACATTGAAATTTATCTGTTTTCCTTTTATTTTTATTCATTCTTATATTTAGCAAACTATATCATGTAGCTTTTTTTACAGCATAAGCTAACTGACGGGGATTTGACAAGAGACTAAATTCTTTTTCTTTTCAATACTATAAAATATATTTTAAAAAATCGTATATTTTCATATTCTGAGTTTTCTATTTTTTTTTTATTATTTTCGGATTTTTCTAACATATTTTCATTGCCGTATTCCTGAAACATGATAAAAATATTCAATAAAAAATGAGAAAAATAAGATTTACCAAAAATGTAACTGTATTATTGATATTAGATTTATTAAAAATATACTTTAAATTAACAACTGTTTATTACATTTTCATGTAATAATTATATTAATTTATGTATGAATGTATTTTATCGGTTTAATCGGAAATATAATCAATGAAACGTTTGAACAGAGTAATAAATTACTATCAGTGCGATATTTATGACCACACTGGCTTATAATTAATCACCGGGTTATAAGTTACAGTTAGGCTTAATTCGGTTGCCAAATGCTGAATATAATCACTGTAACTTTGTAGGTTATACAAAACTAGCTATTGCCCTGACTTCGCGTTATTTCATGTCGCACGTGCCGTACAATTTATATGTATATATATTGTTATTACTTATAGTATATTAATTTATATATAATTGTGTCTATTTATATATAATTTTATTATATAACAAAGTGTTACAAACAGACTAACAATTATAAGTATACTAGCTGATCCGCGCAACTTTGTCTGCATCAATCAATATAATGATAAATCATTATGTTTCGCCCAATTTACATAGAATTTTATGTGTTATTCTGATGTATAAGCTACATTGTTGTAAAGTTTCACCAAACTCCATTCAGTAGTTTTTGCTTGAAAGAGGAACAAACTTCCATCCAGCAATCCATCCATTCATGCTCATAAATTCGCGTTTATAATATTATTTATAAACGCAATTAGATTTATAGTTAGAATTTTTTGGAGTACCAAATCATTTTATATTTTTTTAATTATACGAGTATTATGCTAGGTGTATGATATATACTTCAACCTAAGCACTGTTTATAAATTCATACTGTTCATTTTTACACTTCTAATAATTCTACATAATTACGAATGTAAAAATGTCTGTGTAGAAAAGCCAATAAGACTTGTCTCGACTAAACATTGTAATAAAATTTAGCAAAATAGAATTTAACATGTATCTCGAGGACGAATATTGGCTATCATTTATTTCTAAAAATATTTAACACGTAAATGATTCGGTACATATAATTCCTTTAGAAATTATAATATGCAGTTTCATGTTATAAAAGTAAAATATAATTAAACGTTTAAGGAAGATCATTAAAACTGCAGTGCTCGTACATTGGATAGCCAATGCACTCGTATTCTTGGCAAGTGGCACGGGCCGATTGGCAACGACCCATTCCTTGTACTGATACATGAGGTAATATAGAACGACACCCAAATAATGAAGCCAGCTAAAATCGACACAGATGGCGTTGTACTACTATATATCGTTCTTATACTCCGTGTAACACAAATTCAAAAACTATGAAATCAATTTTCAAAATTAACTATTAGTTGTTCATTTTGAGGTTCATCCCTCGTGGCTGGTTTACGGGCTATTAGAACTATAGTTAATTTGTTCACTAGCAATATACCCCATGTTGTGTGGTCAATGAAAAAACTATTTTTATGTAATTAGTATAGCAAACAAGCTGTTGACTTATCTGATGAGTTATCACCGTCGCCTAATATAAACAGTCATCATCTGCTTCTTGTTTATATCATTCATCACTGTTTGCAGTCATCTCGTTATGTACTCCCTTTTTTGCCATATAATCTTTCACACAGTCTATCCATCTCAATTTCAACCTTGCTTTACTCTTATAACCATCCACATTCATATGTTATACTTTGTTTAAAATATTCTCTTTATTCCTACGCATTAAATTCCCATACCCTGATAGACGATTATATTTCAACATCTCCAATATTGCGCCACATTCAATTTACAGTTGAATTCTAAATATAATCTATAAAATCTGGACATATTAACTTGTCTACCCTGTTTGGAATTACAGTCGTGAATGTACATTATATACAGAAAATAGCAATTTGTTACATGACACCAGAAACTTACTATATAATGTAGCACCGACTTAATTGATACATCTTTCATGTCTAGGCCTGTAATTAATTCAATCCACTATGAAATACATCTCACGTCTATGAGCGGTATTAGTTAATCAAGTATTTGGTCTAAATTCTATTAATTTAGGCCAAATATCAGATTTCTATAATTAATGTATTTTTTTACGGTCGTGGTGCCCTAGCGATAATTGTATTACACTGCTTTATTACCGTGAGTCGCGGTTTTTATTCCACGCTCGATACAAACATTTGTTTTCTGTTGTATTATATATGTATTTACAAAAAAATATTAATTAGGAATTATTTATTTCCTTTATCAGTTTTTAGTAGCAATAATGCAAGCTCTGTTCAGTTTGGGAGTAGATGATGATTATAGATAGATTATCATTTATTAAAAAAAGTGCGCAGTTGCTAGACCCGCGGCAACTATTTTTTACTATCTGTATACGTTATATTTGCATAAAGTGGGAAGAGAGTTGCAATCAATCGATCCTCATAGTATCAACGTACTCATAACTGTATGAGTTTCCTGCATATTACCTTAATTTCACTGGAATAATGTACCTTTAAATACTGAAAGAATTTATAAAATCGGTATAGCGGTTCTGGAGTTCACTTTCTATAATTATAACATTCAGTAAGGCCCAAATAAAAAACAACCCTAAATAATTATAGTTAAGAACTATATTGATTATGTCAGCTTTCAATAAAAATATACTGGATAATAATCGATCCATTCGTTTAGGATGTACAATAATACAGACATACATAGATACGTCAAACTTATAAAACATCTATTTTGTGTTGGGGACTAACAATATTCAGTCTCTCCCTCTCTTCATAATATTAGTTTTTTTTTTCGGACTACTCTAATGCCGCAGCCTTTACAGCTTCACCGGATGTTAGAGTCCGAAAGGTAACGGGCGAGTGCAGATGGCACTCCAAACCCGCGGAAGGACTTATGGAGCGGCTGAAGGCCAACTCCTGCCTGACGGATACGACTTTAGTCTGAGGGCACCACTAGGAGTTTGAACCTCAGCTCAGGCCGTCGTAATTTCGATCCCCGTTTGAATTGGATGGGGGATCGATCGGAGGGGATAATATTAGTATAGACATAGTATTGTGAGGTTTGCACAAAGAGCTTACAATAATATGCAGCAATTCAAGTTGTTTTACAAGCATGTAAGCGACAATAGAGAGGCTACAAATAAATGCCGTTATTATCCTTGAAACAGATAAATATTGATACCAATTGTTACCTTATGTTGTTATTCAGCTCCATAACATAAATTTAAATCTGATATGAATCGAAATAGATTCCGAGAAATTGGATTTGGATGGGTAACAAATGGATTTAGGTAATCATTATTTATTTCGATATTGTTGTCAATTTCAAGGTCATTACTAGGCTGCAATATACGTAAATAAGTATATCTAGTTATTTACAACTTATTATCCTTACTAATATAATAAATTCGAAAGTAACTTTGTCTGTCTCTCGCGATTACGCCAAAACCACAGAAAGGATTTAAAAGAAATTTGGTACACAAATAGTCTAGACTCTGAGAAAGGACAATTTTAATGCGAATAAGAATTATAAGGGGTTGAAAGGGGAGATGAATGGTTGCAGATTGCTTTTTCGCTGTTTCCGTTGAAGAGTCGAAATTAAATTATAGAATATGGATACATGAGATATTGGTCCTCCGGAATCACAACGCATAAGTATTACAGGCGTCAAATGACAACGTGATGTATGTGGTCCTGTATAGGCGACGGTTACCACTTACCATCAATCAGTTATCACCTTGTATGTAATATTATTTAAGTAAAAAAATATTGGTCTATAAATGGCAATAATTAATTATTTATACTTACAACAGAACATCAAACGGTTATCCGTTCAGAAATCATAACATGCCATGAGGTATGCGAATGTACCTTAGCAAATGTCGTCGGAATCCAGTGATTTAATGAGCGCTATAAATCACATGAAATACTGTTAACAATATCGTGGTTTATTGCATTCAAAGAATTTGATAAATTCGATTTTTTTCATACTTGTTTACAATAGTATATGTATAACCATGTTATAAATGTTATGTTATTGTTTAGGATGTTTTCTTCATGTTACTTATATAATAATGATCCCGTTTATTACGTGATTGTAAATTATACCGTCTCTTCATAGGATCACTTATGAAGAGACGGTATAATTTACAATGAATTTACTTTAGTAAGACTATACAGTATGGCAACGTAAGAGGGCGAAGCGTCACTAGTGATGTTTACAATAAGTAGTGACATACCACCTAACAATAAATAGGAAAGAAAGCTCCTCTGAAACCGCACAGTTCGAGATCACTTAGGTTCTAGCATGTGGGGATGAATTCCCATATGATGACATAATAAAATTAAGTAGAAAATAAATGAATAAGTATTTCAGAATGGACCTATATTCCTTTATTTACATAAGGTATGTTAACACAGAACTTAACGTCGATAAAACTTTGAATATTACCAATGTTTTCTAGAAACATAAGTACTCAAATTCTCTCCTGTAGTGGACCCGAAATGTGGGTTGTCACAAACATTTCAAGGTAATATCTCACGTGTTCACCTTTATCAAATATCACTGTTTTATTGAAGTGACGTTCCATTACACGTGGTAGCATGTGATAGGTATACGTGACGCACTTTGTGATAAACACATTCAAGCGTTGATGCGTGAAAAGAAACGGTTACGATAACTCTTTTGTAAAAACGTTACGCTTACGACGCTTCTAAAGTGTTACGAAAAAGCATAATGTCTCACTTCTTTTTATAGCATTACTAGCTTTTTACGTATTAAATTTAATAGTTCCTGATTAATCCCGCGTAATGTAAAGTGTTGCGTCCATAAGGACGATAATTTCTAATGCCTACCTCATCCGATATAATAGTTAGTTGTTACGTAAAAAAACTCGTGGGCCGTCCCACTTTCGCCCGGCCGATAACAAACATGTAATATTTCTATATATTTACATATATCTCTGAAATAATTACATTTTAAACAGTAAGAAAAATTGTCAAATCTATGTAGTGTTTCCAGAGTTTACATTCATCCTATCAAAATACTATGGTAATGCAGATAAATGAACGACAGAGAAAACGTGATTCCTTTTGTACCAATACGAATACCAAATACTAAGCTAGTTCGCTCACATCCAAAAAATCAAAATAGCAATTTTAGTGGTTAAAATAATGCCACATTCAAATGCCCTAGTTACGTCAAGTGAGAGAACTGACGACGCCCTGGGGAGCACCCGGCCACTTTGAATATGAGATTACTGAATATCTAAAATTTTTCGTGGAACAATGGGGCTTATTAGGAGACATCGATTTTCCAGTAAAGTTAATTATCAAAGTTTATTTCTGTACCAAAGGAAGTTTGCAAACAAGTGAAGCCTGTCTACAGTTATAATTTGTCTTAGGGCGATACGTCTTTATGTCTATTATCTACGATGGGGTAGGCAGAATTAAATCATCATGGATTTTGTAGACACAAAAAAATTTTAATTCAACTCGAAAGGAGGTAAGGACTTCTTGTTCTTCTATTAATTTGATTTGTTCGTATGTACTAACTACCGAGAAATTAATTTTATATTATAGAAATCAATTTATTATTGATTGTAAGAAATAGAGACTAACCTCCACCTTACTAGAAATGGAGATATAGATAGTCGATTTCGGATGTATTCGATTTCTACACAGACCTATGGAAACTGTTGTGATTATTTAGTTGTGAGTTCGTCCCGATGTGCTAACTGACCTAACTTCATCATACTTTTCTATTAATCCTCATTGATGTCCTGATAATGAATACCGTTAGCGTTTGAGGGTGCACTGTTCCACCATAATCCATTAATAATATGTTTATATGATTAATGTGATATCGCTCGAAAATTTGCAGAATGCCATTTAGTCCAAGCTAAGTAGAGCTTATGTTATGGATACTAGTCAACTAACATAAATACTAAGATATACATAGAAATACCCAGACCAATAGAAACAATCATACTCATGAAAATGTTTGCAGGTGGTAGGAAACCTGCAAACATTTTCATGTGCGAGAAATTGAATCCGCGACCATAAGAAGTTAAGCGGTGTGCTAAACCGCTAGAACACCGAGGCCGTTGGGATTAAGCCACAAATATTATCAAATAGATTAGCAACGTATGTGATAGCAACATATGGGCTACATATGTGGCTATCACATACGTTATACCATATACAGGTTACCTACATATGGGCATAATAATTTATTTTGTAAAATCTATTTGTTCATCTTAATTTTCAATAACTTAGCTAACATTAACCAAAAATTATACTTGTAAAAAATATTCTTGTATATTTTTTAGAGGTATAATTTTTGGTACTAGTAGAAAGAAAGAAAAAGTTAAATATTGATAATAAAAGAAATATGGAAATAACAACGTAAACATGTTATTTCATTCACGGCAACAAACTTTGTCTATTTCTACGTAAGATCTAATAAAATATTTCATACCATAATACGAGGAAAATGAGAGGGAAAATAAGATATAAAGTACCTAATCTAACCAACTCATAATATTCTTTTTAAAGGATAAAATTACAGAGGTAGCTACCTAAAGTGGGTACGTCGAGGAATTCGAATTATTAATAATAATATGATTTATTTTCATTTATTTAAGTAAATTGGAAATAAAGTAAGCAGGTAGTCTATTTAAATAAATAAAAAAAAATATTTATAAGGAAAACAAATGCAATATTACAAATGATGAGGTACATTAGTGGAATGGATCAGCTGAATTTGAATTTTAATGAACTTAAATAATTCTTAATAATTATGTATGTTATCTTACCGACCATTTTTTTTTTTTTTAAATACACAACAATGAAACATACAACTAAGACACGCAATATATAATAACAATTAAACATACAACCAGTTTTATGAACAGCTTACCGACAAGCTTACTGACTTAAACTTTTTTTTTTTTGTTATATCTTATACCTATTTAATTCCTGAATACTACCCAAATTTTAAAAATCGCTCCTACTTTCTTTATATTTCTAATAATTATAAAAAAAAAACTGTGAATACAATTACATAGCGAATGCAATTTGTTGAACAATATGTGTATAAAATTAAAACTACCTTCACTATATCTGTTTATACATAGAAATTCTATGCAACTAAATACAGTGTACTTTTTACGATGTAAGGAATTGTCCTTACATCGTAAAATATATATCTATATCTATAAACAACGTAACATAGTAAGTTATTTTGTATATGAAAATAAAGTTTAAAACTGTGTCTTATTATAGTTAAAACTTATAGTAAGAGTATGCTTATTTGTAAATATTTACGATACTGTGTAGCCACATAAACTGTTGATCTTCCATAATCGATTACAAACACACGAACCGAATGGTTTATATACCATATAGATTAGAATATCAATCAAAGTAACCCCGTGATTGATATTAAATACTGTATCAAAGGATCACGCACAGTTTAATCCGTTTATTGACTTATTTAGTGTAATTCCTGTGATGTTTACACGAGTTGTATTTCCTTTAATAACTAAATAATGAACAAATATATATGATTAATTATTGTTTACAATATCTGAAGGCAATGTAATAATCTTAATGAGGTACATACACTTTGTAAATCCCGATTGCTATACAGGATGTTTCTGTTATTGGTTGAGATATGGTAGTTAAATTATAGGGTATGAATATGTGATATTTTAGTTCTCCGGAATAGATCGTATTCGTTGTACTAGTAGCTTTAGATGAAGAACTGATATTCACGCTGTACAAATAAGTAGTTAACATTTTTCATGGAATAGATCGTAAGCTTGTTTGATGTTTCAGTTAAGATTATACACATTATAACATAATATTGTGAAATAATAAATATGTTTATTCAATTTAAATAAAAGCAATATATATTATTTCTTCTTTTATATTTTGTCTGTGCTCTTATGTGCATTCTCTACTCTTTCACTTGTATCTTCATCTTCTACTTACAGATCGTCTGAAAGAAATTGCTTAACGATAAGACCTGCTATTGTACAAGTTTATTTTACTATTTTATATTAATACTTTTCTGTATATAAACACGGCGCAAAAGTGTACAAATAAATAATTAAAAAATGTGTATACTACATAGCTGCTTGCCTCGAAAGACCAAATAATTTTATATAAGTATATAAAAAAGTAGGCTAGTTATATAATTTTAAATTCTAGAATGGCTGGATGGATTTTGACACTTTCTGTTTGATTCGTCTTCTCCTCAAATACTGATAATATATAGACTATGAATGTAATATCAAGAAGAAAAACAACAACTGTCAGTATCAAGCTGATTGGTCTCAATCATTTCAGATTGTTTCAGATCAGTCGATCAATCTGTCATCCTGTCAGTATGTATGTTGCGAAACTGTTAGGATACAAAATTCGCTCGCTCAGCAGCATTAGTAATATTTACTTACCGGTCAACCATATAACTTGTACTTACATATTACTCTAATTGTTATCATAATATCTGCGTTTACCTGAAAAGAAAAAATAAAACCTTTTTATTATAAAATTATGGAAAATCCATCTAACATTTTTAACAGCATTTAAAAAATGATTAAAAAAACATTTTTTATAAAATTTTAATAATTTTATTATAAAGTTATTGAATATAACGGACAAAATAACAATGCCAAATCGTGTTCATATAATCCGGTTGTAACTAACTGGTTTGTTTCTGAAATATCATCTCTAAATTTGGATCGTAGTAATTACGACTTTTTGGAATTACCTGCATAATCTGGGAACGTACAGTTGTTCCCAGAAATGGCGACAATATAAAATTATTCATTGAAGTAACGGGGAATTTTAAAGCAATTTAATTTTGAAATATTTTATATTCTAATAACAGTACACACAGCGCCATCAAGCCCCAAGTTAAGCCAGCTATAGCTTTTGTTATGGGTGCTTGACAACTGATACAAATACATACATATTTCTTCAAACATAACACAGGACACAGCCAAATTGATACAAACAATCATACTCATGAATATAAATGTTTGTGCCATGCGAGGAATCGAACCCGCGACCATCGGAAGTAAGGTGTGCTAAACCACTAGACCACAGAGGCCGTTACATATAATATTTTTATAATAGCCGCCGTTTTATAATAGTATAAAACGTATGTTTTAATGGTATCTTTCCAACACAATACGATACAGGCTAGTGTGAAGTCATAGATAAAATGTTACATAGGTTAAGTTTTCCGCAATATAAGTTAAACTTATTCTACTTTGCAGATACACAATTTTTGAAATCAGTTGAAAAGAGACAGGTATATAATAAAAGAGAAACACAATATAATAGATATGTTCCATAATGAAAAAATAATACATTGTATTTTATTTAACTCCTACGCACCGTTTCGGAGGCTTCAAATTTTGTATAAAAACACGATTGTTTTTTCATGCCACCTAACTCCATTTAAACCTCACAGTACGTGTTTAGATTATGGTACCGGAATTCGTAAATTACAGTTCATAAGTTGAATTTGAACTTTTTATTAGCTGCGTCTCGCGGCGTTGCCTGCATATTACCCTACCTATTTTATTCGATAATATATGGGTGACTGAATTATTAAAACCTGTTATGTATATTTTATACGTAGTTTATTTAATAAATAAAACCAAATAATCTCTTTTAAGTTGATAAAATCCTCCAATAATATTTTTTTCATGTCTTCTATATGTAAACAGCTATTACATTATATAGACAGTGACATTTTTATTATAGTAGTTAAATGCATTAGGATTTTTTATAAGTATTATACGAAAATATACACATAAATATGCGAAATAGTAGTAGTAAACTATATACAAAAAAAACAGGCGAAGTTGCGGGTACTAGTTAGTAATATTATTAATAAAAACAATACCATAGTATACCATTTTAAATTTGAGGCAGTCATTATTTATACGCACAATTAGTAAGTGATCATGTTGAAACATTGCCGAAATATCGGGAACTCAATAAAAATAAAACGTGGTAAGATCCCGTGATTTTTACTAATTACTCTGCCATACTATTATAATAACAATAAACCACCAAATATAGATGATATTTCATATATAAATACATATATTAATATTTATATATGTATAATATACTTATTTATATATTGACGACCTCGCTGGTCTAGCGGTCAAGCTCATCGCTTTAAGTCCGACGGGTTCGGGTTCGATTCCTCGCACGGCACAAACATTTGTTTTCATGAGTATGATTGTTTGTATCGGTCTGGGTATTTTCTATGTATAATATGTATGTATTTACGAAAAAAAAAACTATGTACTTGTATGAATTATCTAGTACCTATAACACAAGCTTTAGCTAGCTTTACTTGGGACTAGATGGCGCTGTGTGAATTGTCCTGAGATTATTATTATTACTATTATTATTTATATATACTAAGTATTACCAATTATTATATGCAAATTTGCCTGCTTTTTTAGATAAAAGACTATATATATAGTCTAATTTAGTCTATATCTGTTTGAGTGGAAGAATCTATCTCCGTGTCTTTCATTACGATTAAGCAAGTGTCTGTCTGACTTTTACCTTTTAGCCGTTAAGCAGCTAAAAGGTAACAGTCAGACAGACAGTTTTGCATTTATAGTATTAGTACGATTTATTTTCTACAATACTTCCTTTCGAATTAAAAATATTCCGCCCCGAATGTCACTTCCACGGATCAGATTAACTGGATAAGATTTTTTTGTTATATCGATATATTATGGGATGACATAAACATCTGATATTTTTTCCAATATTATGATGAACTATAGCGAATGTCTATATTCAATAGAATGATGGATATTGTATTAAAAGATGGCGGAAAAACACTAGACAAAAATGTCTCTCTTCATATTTTCTTTTTCAAATACATATAGAATACTTTTTTATTAATAATGTATGTACAAAGGGCGATTGAGTTATGTTCGATATCTTATAAATTTCTTCGCGTTACAATACTAACTAAAAATAGCTACATGGGGATGCTATACTGTCAAGATTTATCAAAATATAAATCACTTATTAATAATTTTTATCTAAGTCGCTACAGCCATACCCTCATCATTTGCTTCTTCCTTATCCCATTCATTCGGGGTCTTATTATGTTTTTTCTACCATTCATCCCTGTTTGCAGTCATCTCGTTATTCACTTCCTGTCTTGCTATATCATCTTTCATACAGTCCATCCATTTCTTTTTCGGCCTTTCTCTACCCTTACCCCTACATTCATACATAACACTTTCTTTGAAATATTCTTAACTATATATATAGGTATATCTTCTACTTCTCCGATACTGGCGACAATTTCACTTTTCGTCTAGTGTATTCGACTAGAACCATACCCTAACATTGAAAATTCGGCAGTATTATCCATATTTGTTCCGCTTTCACGCCTTAATCAATCGTCAAGAAATTTGTATAGCTAATATTTTAAGCTAAATTTAATCCTGATAAAGTTAAGAGCACTTGGAAGAAGTTTCTTTAAAATGTAGTATTGTACAGAAATTTTAAATAATAATGTTAATAATAATAATAACCATGAACACTTCACACAGCCATCTAGTCCCAAGCTAAACAAAACTAGTGTAACGGGTACTAACGTATAGATAGAAATATTTAAATACATGATTTTGTAAATACATACATAATAAACATAGAAAACACTCAGACTAACATTTATTTGTAATGTACAAGGAATTGAACCTGCGACCATCGGATGGCGGTGTGCCAAACTGCTAGACCACCAAGGACATATGTCATATTTTGATATTATTATTTCTTTTGTAATTTGTTTTGTTTATATACATTTTATTGACCTTTCGACCAATTTTCTGTATACAGTAAGCTGAGTACGTACGTACGTATATTGTTATATACGTTTAATTACTACCATCATTAGCTGCACCACAGCCCCTATAGAAGTAGTCCCACGAAAATATATATATTATGTTGTAGATTTGCATAAATTATTAAATATTTAGACACGCATACTTCTTAGTTTTAAAGAATAGTAATGGACCATTTCTACCTTATCTATAGTGCCCTTAGGTGGATCGTCAGCTTATATGACATTCTAATTACATAAAAAATAGAGTAGTAATCCTCGTGTATCCTATAATATAGTAGATAGCAATATAGCACGTCTATTTACTTGCTTATACAAAATGTAATCTTGTTACTATATAAAAAATAATCTTACAATTTATATACAATTCAATAACTTATCCATCATTCGGACTACCTCACATTTTCTCGAAGGAGTAACAAAGAGAAATACTACGTATCTCTTCCTCGTGTCATTTACAGGTCAAAGATTCCATTTATCATCAAATATATCCAATTTGCCCACTTTTCCTGTTTCTCAATGACATCAAAAGAGATAAAACATGAGGTTATTACGCAGTCATTAATATAAAAGTACGAAATATATTACGTCTGTTTACTATAATTTATAAATATAAGGCTTTTGCACCGTTTCCGTCTATGTTTTGTTGCACCTTCCTAATAAAATATCGTCAAATATGACATTGATTTTTTTTTGTTATTTTAGTTACATATATATATAATTCTCATGTCACAAAGTTATTTATCATACTCCTCCGAAATGGTTTCACCGATTTTTATTAAATTTTATATGCATATTCAGTAAGTCTGAGAATCGGCTACTATTTAGTTATATTTTACATATACCTTAGTGATGAAGGTTGTCCACCCCGAAACATATTTTTTTTGACAATTTGTTTTTAATTCTCACCCTTCTATCATCAACCTCTATTTTTTAAGAGATATTTTAATTTATATGGCGAAACAACGCTTCCGGGGTCAGCTAGTAATATTAAATATTCATATATTTATATATATGTATAGTATAGTATAGTATAGTATATATAGTATAGTATGATAAATAACATTGTGACACGAGAATTTTATATAGGTATATCTTATAATCGAATGATAATACATATTTATTGCAGTGTTATATTTGGCAGATAACGTAGTCATGTAATTAACCAACCTGGGATGGTAAATTTATAGCAATGGAAGCACTATTCCCCATTACTGACAATCCCCTCCTCGCTGATAAACATTTAGCGTTGGTTTGGAATCTAAAACGATAAAGACTATTGGTAAGTACGAAAAAGCCCTAGTGGCGCATTATTCAGGTTAACGCGTAGAACGCCGAGAGATCCAACAATGGGACCCTAAGGACGAAGTAATCAAACCTCCCTAAATTAATATTGACATGAGTATTAGCGTACACTGGAGAATTTCCCGAGAATACCACACCAAATATTGTTTGATTGTTTACTTAATTATTGACGAACGACGTACGAAACGTGCTGTTAAATCATAATCAGTTGTTTGTTAATGTAATAGGAAAATATTGTTGGCGACCGGCTGTCGGGAACTCTTTTGATATTATACTTTACTATATTTAGATTATAGAAGTTTTCGGTGCTGGAAACATTGATAATAAAACTAAATTAATCAAAGATATGACAGTAAACTCGCCCCTTGATACGTTGTATCTCAAACAAACCCAGTGATATGTTTCACAGTCCTACGACTTTAACAAGTGATAAACTGTCTGACCACCCCGTTTAATAACACAGTGATAAAGGTTGTATATCCACTGTGTTATATCACCTTTCATTTTATTAATTCCAGTTATTGTCAATAAATATTTTTTATGGCTACACTGTATAAATAATTTATAAAAAAACATTGAGTTAAGCACTTTTCCTTTTACACGAAGTAATTTTAAGTACCTACAAATTTCCGAACGTTAATTTTTCCTAACAAAATCTTTACGCAGGATAAAATACTTCAGAAATTAAATTATGGAAGCTTTTAAAGATTGGTTAGTTAGCAATTGAGGCATATAATTGGACAATTTTCGTTTTTGTCTTCCACCATCATTCCAATTACCTAAAGGCCTGCTATTTGGCTTAAAGTTTAACAATTTATATTTTTAGATATAGACTTAGTACAAAGTCTATCTCTAAATATATAAATTTCTTACCTACGTTAATTAGCTACGTTTATAACTTTGTCTCACACATTTCAAGCAGCCGCAAAGCAGCTTCTTTGGAAAGTATGTCATAATTGGAGATTGAGATATAGCAATGAAATTACCTGGTAAGGAGTCATAATATAAGATGTCATGCCATAAGCAATGGCAACGAATGAGGAGCACAATAATCATCACATGATGATGTCAATAATACTCTTCATGAACATAAGCGACGATTGTCTCTTTCAATTAAGCTACAACATCAGCTAGTTTGTTATTTCAGCTACGTAAAAAAATAGTTTTTACAGTTACAGTTATCCTATATAGAGTAGCCAGATATATTGCCAAATCATGGTGAATACAACACATATCATGCCCTCATATAGCTTATCGCCAATACTTGAATTATTTTGGTTTTTTATCGGTGTTTCCATCATCTGAGAAATGTGACAGCAGAAAGGATTTTGCCATCAGCTGGATCGATATAATAATAAGACCCTTTACACTTTTCAGATAGTTTATACGGTTTCCTAATACGGTTGTTCAAATACGGAACCGTCACGGAACGGAGGCGTCAATTCCGTACAAATGAACTGATCATAGCACAGAGGGTTTGAGTCTAGCGGGCCATAAGTGGAAGTTATAAACTATTAGGTGACAACGCACAATAAATCGGATATAATATTTGTGTATAATGTTAAAAATCATTAAGTAATTTAAAATTATTACAATAATTATCCTAACATCCTAGCCACTTTGTACGTATAGTATTATCATGGATAGTGGTCTAAGATATTGTACAGATTTATGCCATCTACTGAATTTCAGTATTATATAGTCACGAATTAAAATTCCACTCCCATTTTCTGGTTAATTGCGGTCCTCCACTTCATAAACTTTTTACAATACGATATTCTTTCAAGAAAAGAGCATAAACTTGCATCTGCAATTTGCATGGAGTTATAGAATTTCATTGGCGCCCATAATAACTTGAATAACAATAAAATTTTAAATTAAATGTTTAAGAAATAAGGGAATATTGTGTGCGAGATCTGTGTTAAATGTAATTTATATATTGTACGTAACTATGGCGCTATATATTGTGTCAAATAAATCTGTATTATTAGATGGATCCAAAATTTGCTAATAATTATATTAGTAAGTTTTGGAATACCAAAAAATTCAAATAGTAGTCACGTATAAGCTTTGGATTTGGAGTACCATTTTCGGAGTACACTCGCAGCCATTTTCATATGATCAAGCTAAAAAGAACAGCTACGGCAGACAGCATTTCTTTTAAATTACTGCATAATACAAAAAGGTGTGTCAAGCGACACTAAGAGCAAGAAAATTAAAATACAAACTTTGAAAAAAAAATAGTCTCAACGCATAGTAACAGAGAATCTCAGTAAAAATATAAAATTTGTTAGAAAAAGTGTATAGAAACAAAAATTTTATTTGTGTATCATGAAAAAATAAAATCACAATACGGCAATCGTAACAATGCTAAAAATTTCAGTGACTATTGACAATAAAAAAACACAATAGAGGTATGATTGAAGCGATGCTAATATTGACCCGAACAAATCTGAGATCATAATGAAAAGGGCTTGTTTGTTTGACGCTGTCACCCAGAGCACAAAGTTTTATAACTTCAAAAAATAGTATGCCTTGGGTTCCACAACAAATAGTAAAAACACATGAAAATATGAGAAAAGTAAGAGAGAGAAAAATACTTGTGTTGCTTTTATTATACAATTCATATATTATCATAAATATGTGAACTAGCTGTCTCAAATAATACAATTTTACATAAAATATTTTAAGTCGTTATGCAACCTACTTCAAAACCATTTTTTTTATTTTTGTCTGTATTGGAAATTTATTATGAAAATATCAGATAAAGAAAAACATTTTCTATTCATTTGTTGGTTTTGTTGACCTTGTGAGCTTTTTACTGAATACATATTTAATTTTATATTTCTAGTGAAATAAAAAAAAAATGGCGAACTACAGTGTGTCTATACTCACGCTAATATCAGAAACTGCTTAACTTATATAAAATATATATAATGTTACAAACTTTATACATGTATGTAAATATATCAGAGATATTTGTTAAGTAATATTTTTATATTAATACTTTTTAGTATTTGACAAAAACCTTTCTGTTTCTCTAAATAAAAGGTTAAAAATAATCACGGAACGTTTCCCTTGAGTGTGATTGTTCTAGTCGGTTATCATCGGGCTTTATTTATACTGACATACACCAGAAAACAATCGCATTGTTTGAGCTTAATATTGGATTAATACTTATATATGGACTTATATAGTATAAAAGTTAAGAAGTAGGAGTAATAATAATATATACATTGTTATTAATATAAAGTCTTCATTATTATTTAGATCATAAGAATGCATGAATCTTTATAACTTTATCACGCAAAATCCATTGAACGGATTTTAATGAAATTTGGTACATAAATAGATTATTTTCTGGAATAGGTACAATATTGGATACTTTTTATCAGCATATTTTATATATATTATAATATATAAATATTTTTTATTGTGTTATAATTGTAATACTAATATTATTAAATAGAAAAATACTGTCTATATATATGTATGTAAGTTTATTTGGAAATAATATACTTGACATATTTTAACAAATATTTCTATTTTATTCTATTCTATTCTATTCTATTCTATTCTATTCTATTCTATTCTATTCTATTCTATTCTATTCTATTCTATATTTTTATATTTCTACTGTAGATATTATGATTTAAATAATATTACCATTTATATTCTTCATTGGCTCACTCGCAATTACCAGGACAATTGCAAATTCACTTCCATAATATTAAAGACTCTAAAATTCAAATTCAACTTCAAAAATCTTTTAGTCATTCATTTTAGCCGCTTGTGAACGTCATATTTTTATATTATAATTTTTCCCTACCTAATTCCTCTTGTAGAATATGATGTCAGAGGAATTTATGCAACAAACTCTAAGATTGTAGAATGAGCTTCCTACCTAGCTTCTCTCAAGAGATTAGAGCACAGCATCTCAAAATAATTATTTTAAGGATTCTTCAGAGTTACTTGCAAAGTGACACTCCTAGATTTACAGAAAATTGCAGACCACCGTAATTGTTTTATAACTTTAAATATACTTTAAAGATCGTGTTTGGTGGAGTTATATTGCACGTTGTATATAATCACAAAACCGAGAGGTATGTACTTGTACATAATAATAAAAAATGGTAAGTCGTTTTGCGCACTTGATATATGCGTTTATTACAGATTTTGTGGGAGCATATGCGGCATAGGGAGAAGAAATGCTTATTTTACAATAAGAAAAGACATGGCTAATGGCGAAACCATAAGAAATAAGTACGAAACAAAATAATATTGCAGTAGTATGTTCGACGTACGATTTTTAAAATTCAAAAATTCAAAAATCATTTATTCATGTAGGACATTTTAGCCGCTTATGAACGTCAAATTTTTACATTATAATTTTATTTTTTCCCTACCGTCCAGTTTGGTATATAGATCCAATTAAGAAGAACTAGCAAGAAACTCAATTGAATTACTTTTTTTTTTTAAAGCCAGTTTATTTACAATGTATTTTTAATATGTCATATTAAAAATCGAACGTCGAACATACTACTGCAATATTATTCAAATATATAATAGCTATTTGGGATCGCAAACAGGCTGTTTATTATTTATGTAATATGTTGTAAAAAAAACTAAGGTATTCAAAGGGAATAATATCTAACGTTTAATTTTAAACTTTCACGTTTCAATAAATAAAGTTGTTATTCCTAGAATATTCTTTTATTATTATATTTCCTTTATATACCTAGATCATTTTTAATAGTCATTATTAATAGAATTTTAAGAGTCATTTTATTCCGAGTAATTTCAGAAACACCATATTATCATTATACCGGAGCGGACTTTTCAGAACTAATAAACGAGAAAATTAATAAATTAAAAAACAATATTGAGTTATGTCGTTGTTGTTGTCCGTTGTTGACACTTTCTGGTTGATGCAATTTACAGAATACAATTTAGAGATGCACAACACAATCGATACTGTGAAGGTAAAATATAAAAAAAAATTTGAATAGCAACCAAGGTATACCATTTATTTATATGAATTACACCACGGGTTTTACATCATCGTGAGCCTGTTATACATTTGATGTATACCCATTCAGTAATAATATGTCATTGCCAACTATAATGTATGACCTATATAACCCTATAGTTTCACTGCCATATCTCATAATTGTAAATTTATTTTAAT
Source organism: Achroia grisella (assembly GCF_030625045.1). Taxonomy (NCBI): domain Eukaryota; kingdom Metazoa; phylum Arthropoda; class Insecta; order Lepidoptera; family Pyralidae; genus Achroia; species Achroia grisella. The sequence goes on from NW_026712999.1 coordinate 2,797,783, forward strand.
TAATACATAAATTTAATGAAAATATATCTACGTATTGTATATTTAATACTAATGAATTAATAACATTATCATTGAAATATATAAAATTTTCTCACATCAACCTTTATGCAATTACAACGGAATCAGCTTCATTGTTATACGTCTCAAACTTGACCACTTTTTTATTCCCAACAAACAACGTACCGACGCTGACTATAAATTGGCTATAGGACTTGTCAAAACAAAGTGTTATTCTCTCGAATTTTCTTGTTTGCCGACAATACCGTCATTTCGTCGATGTGTTTGTTTGTTTACTTTTATTTATTTCTTTAGTGTGGTAGGCGGTAATGACTGCTCTAGTAAAATATCGCTGGAAATCAACAGTTCTAAAAGGCTTGCTTACAAAAATAAATAGGGTGAAAGGCTTTGTAGGTTTCCCTTAGAATAAGGAAATGTATTTCATGTTTCATTATTCATGAAGAAATACTTTGCTTTGCAAATAGCAGATTTACGGAGAAACATCAATTTAAATTATATATATAAGTATTTACGTAAGTATACTATTTATACGAATGACGACCTCGATGTACCATAGGTTTTCAAAATAACCTTATTTCTGATGGTTGCGTGTTCGACTGTATACAATACAAATATTTGTGTTAATGAGTATATCTATTTGTACTAGTGTGTTTTTATTTTAATGTAATCGAAAAGACAAAAGTTGACGACACATTTGATGGTAAAAGGTGACCTTCGCCTATGTACATGAACTCACTTACATCACATCATTATGTATCGTCCACGCTGACACTCATACGTGGCCCTTCGATTCATGACATTTTAGTAGATAACATACCTTTATATACTATAGATAGATAGATAAATTCTTTATTCATCATACAGACAAAAGAAATATACAAATAAAAGAAATGTGTTACAGAAGTGAAGCAAGCAACTCTGTATAGAGCTACTATACTATACTACTACACTTAAAAACATGAATTTATATTAAAATTAGAACTCATTAATTAATGTACTTGCAAATTTTTATTATAAATATGTAAAGTCGTGAGTAATTATAACATATACAATAACTTCTATCTCAGCCGTCAATTGCCGCCTCCGTGGTCCAGCGATTTAGGTTGTTTTATTCCACGAAGGTGACAATCAAGCATTCGGTCCATCTCATGGTAAATGGTTACCGTAGCTTATGGACGCCTAGTACACAAGGCAGATGACTTCGAACAATGTTTTACTCAGTTTTCTGTGTATTCATCATGTACTTACAAGAAATGTACTTAAGTATGTCTGGTACTAAATTTAGTTTAACAATGTTAAATTTCTAACTAAATTAGTATTTCAATTCATTCCCAACATTTGTCCCATTATTCTCGATTTAATATACACTTTGCTAGTCTAGACAAATTAAGAAATTAACTGTTCGAAAATGCTTAATATGTTGTTATATTGAATAAAAATTAGAATTGTTTCTATTTTTTAGACAAACCGTAACAAAAATGTTTGGATTACAAAAGAAAAATATCTTTAATACAGTTGGGCTATCACTAACAATACAACGATTCCGCGCGGCGATTTGAATGCTAATGAGGGTAAAACAAACCGATTACATTTTAAATGAACACACGGAACATTACTTTATTCGTTAGGATTTGTGTAAAAAATAAGTCATAATAAACTACTTAACAATGATATTAAAAGAAATAAGAAAACAGATACTGCAAATGACGTCAACAGCAAATTAGTAATTTTATACGATATATGTAGATATTATTAATTATAATATGATTTAATTTACTTATAATCAAAGTAAATTAGTGTAGAAATCTATATTATGGAATGTTTGTTCGTAATATTTTACTGTACACTAAATAGACAATGATGCTGAATAATGAATAAACAGACAGACATGGGCATTTTGGAATTCATAATATTATATTATATGATCAAAAACAACATATCATAAAAATAATAAATACTATCAAACTTAAGTTATTTTCAAATAAGATTATACGTATGTACCAAGTATTTAGATTAAACGCTATCATAATTCACAAAGTTATAGAAATATATATCATATGAAAACCATTTATACATTGTAAACTTGAAACCGTCACTCGATTGAAACTCGAATTACTAAGAGATATCAGGAGTTCCACAATTATTCAACTTTCGAGATACATTGTTCCCAACTGGGGAATGCGTGCGTTGAGATATGGCATGACAATATAACTTGGAGGGATTAATGTTCAACATGGGCTACGATAACAGCTCTTATAAACATGGATCATTGTTTGAAATACGGTGTAAAGGATAAGTCGTATGTTAACTTTGGTACGTTCTAAGACATCCTTGTTAAATGGATGATATTACAAATATTAGATTCAAAACTTAGTTTTTGGTGTGTGTGAACGTCGTACGTTATGGTTTACTACTAATAAAGTTTATTACAGATTCTAACTTCGAAAACTCATAAATATTTAAATATCCCGGGATAAGTCAGTCCTAAAGGAAGCTTTTACTACCAATGGGTACTAATAAAAATACTTAATTTTTCTTATAAACATCCCTATATAGAAAACAATCAAACCAATACAAACAAACATATACACCACAAATATTTGTATCGTTTGAGAATCAAATTCGCGACCATTGAATGTATGGCAGTGCGCTAAGCCGTTACACCACTAAGACCGTGAATATATAACTACAGGCTTCCTGCTCGATTAACATATAAATCAATATCTCCATACTTAATTTTAACGTACCTATCGGCTAAGTATATCACTTTCAATGACCCTATCGATTAATACGTTTTATATATCCACACAAATGTGGGGGAGAAAAAAAAACGCTAATTTTACGCTTCCCCAGCCAATCACGCATGAAAAGATGTGTATTTAGTGGGGACTGAAGTGAAGTGCGTCAATTTCACGCCCAGCAATCTCTGGCCAGTGGATCGTGGCGATTCACGCATCTATACTTACAGTTTAATTAATGTACCTCATTTGGAGTATACATTGTACATTTTTTTATATAATTGAAATGGAAAACAAATGTTTCATCTACTAAATGGCAACTATATATATATATTATTATAGATATAATACATCATGCAGAATGCTAAGTCCTCCAGAGTGGTAATTTTGGAAGAATAGCTTATAAAGTACTGTGAAATAGTTCAAATAGAAATCCCCATGTTGATGACTTTGTACAAAGTCGACCTCGGTTATTATAATACATATGACACCTCCAATAAATCGAAATATTGATATTATGATTAATATCTTATTTTACTATTAGCGACTGACGTCGACTTTACAAGAGTATGATGTCAATTGTATAAATATATGCATATTTATGCATTACTTTACTACCTAAGTTAATTTTATTTTTCATTAAAATGTTAGAAATAGAAGAATAATACTATATTATTTTTATCCCACGCTAAGTTCAAAGTCTTTGCAGAAAGCTAAAGCCACGCTTGTAGACCGCTTCAGTAGGTCCAATGCTTTTAGTAGGGCTTTACTCGAATTATGTTATGAAATTAAATTTAGTTCGGACACTGTAACCAGGGGCAACCTAAATAAACTTACTAATAGGCAATGACATAAGCCACAAGAGGAAGCGAGAATTAATTAATACAATAGTAATCGTATCGTATCGATACGGTATACTCGTATGTCATATGATAATTAAGATAAATGATAATATAGACAATAATATCTTGATGATAGCAGTTAGTATATTATTACTAACTGACGTGAGGAAGTATCTAATATATGTGATGGGTTTTGTTGATTTTTAGAAGAAAAAATCTAGATAATTAAAAATATACAACTAATATAGCAACGATATATAATGAATGTTACAAAAAATAATGTGTTAAAATAAATTGAATTACATGTTTACACAATAAGCTTGTAAGAAAAATATAAGTATATATATTATTATGTATGTATTCTTTATTAATATAGTGGTAGCCCAGTGGGCAAACTTCCACCATAATTTGGTTAAATTTAAAGTTTAATATTGTTGTTATATTGTAAATGACTATAAATATAATATTTATTTTATTAATTTATTAAATATATTCTTAAGCATTAACAAAAAAAAATGGTTTCTGTATTCATTTTCAATATAAACTTTAACTGTACCAAATTCCATTTTCTTTATCACTCACACTTCACTTCACTTCTTCTTTTTCTTCTTCTTACTTCACACACTTCTTTATCATTAACTACGAAAATAACGCGAATATCCTCTATTCGCGTTATTTTTGTAACAAAAGGGTACACAATCTTGGCTTTATGATTTTTTATAGATTATGTGTTGAAACGAAAAACTTTTAAAGTAATTAGAGACTTATTCTATAAATGAAAAATATATTAAATAGAATTAAATAAATTAACTTGAAATTGCAATAATAGAGTTCAATTTATAAAGTCTTCACCAATAAGAACTGCGGTTCACATCCGCTCCAGCTCGTTCCCTGCGGCAATCAGTCTGTGTTTCCTAACCCAACTTTATTAAATTACCCCATCTTGGAAGTGTATAAATTGTCGAATTTATCGCACAGAGCCTTTGGTGTGTACATTACGAGGTCTAGAGTGGTCATCGTTTGATGTACATTTTGTAGGCAATGTTAAATTGGGCACAATTGTTTACCTTTGTCTCTGTACAAGACTACAGACGATAGTTATTCGTAATTTGAAGTTAAACGACGTCAACATCAAAACTGAACGTTTTGATAATTAATTGTGTAGCGGGATAGAAATGGTATAAATCTTTTGAAGTGCATAAGTATCCTTACTCATACCCTAATTGTTAATAAAGCCTTATTATAAAGAATCTAAAAAGGAGATACTTCAAAGTATCATTTAAAAGTTTATTGTTTTCATTAATATTTCTTTCATTAGTCATTGCTGTTATAAATTAGTTTGAATGTTAAAACATTCAACCGAATTTATAACAATATGGCTGTAAAAATTCAATGTATTATTGAATTTATTTATTAGTTTCAATGATAATTAATTCGTTCAAATGTATTATAGTAGTTTATAAATTTATAGAACTTTAAAGTCAATGTCTTGAGAAGGTCGTGTGGTGAAAATATATATCCGAACATAAAAGATTTCTTAATAAGTTTCATTTAAGCACCTGAATTATAGAAAGAACTGACAAGAAAAGTTTACGACTATATTTGGATTAAATTATATTATTGTAAGATAAATATGAAAATTGTGAATATATTTACATCTTTGGATGCTCTTTATTTTTTCATCTATAGCTAAAAGAATTTAAAGCTTGTAATATGGATTATATAAATAAATCTTTATTAGTTTAAACCTTTATGACAGAGAGTTTTTTATCGCAGTTTTAAATGTACTATGACATTAAGAATATTTTACTCAGACCAGCGATATTTCGTCTGTGATAGATAGAAAATGCTCTCAAAAGAAATGAAATTCTCCGTTTTTACAACATTTTTTATTAATTCTGCGCTGGTATTGGCTGTAGCGTAATGTTATATAACCCACAGGCTTCCTCAATAACTGAACTATCAAAAAGCGATATATTTTATTTAATTCGGACAAGTAGTTGCTGAGATTAGCGCGTTCAACCAAACAAACTCATCCTATTTATAATACTGACTAATATTAGAAGTCTGAAGAGTTTGTTTAATTAATTGTATAATTATCTAATGATTTTATGATATTTTGTAATGATTCAAACTAGTTTTTGCTAAAATACCGTTCTACTTTTTTTAATAGTTATTTACATTTGTAAACATTATGTAATCGGGTCATTTACTATTATAATATTATTTATGAGCTTCATATCGACGCTATTACAAACAACCTAGTGACAGGTCTTTTATATAAAATATATCATTTTCTTTCCAAAAAATGGTAAGGATAGCAAAAAATGTATTTAGATTTGTCAAAAAAAAATGTCATCAATACCTTTAAGTTCATCCAATACCTACCCACACATATTATTTTCCTTTCAATTCATCTATTTCTGGAACATCAACCCTGTATTGAAATCTTGTTATGCTTACAGCCTCGCCCACACTAAACTAAATGTATGGGCTTTATAAAGGACATATAATGATTATCTGTATAATGTACTAAGAACCCGACAAATCATATAATTACTAACAGTTGTATGCCTTAGTTTAACTATTGTTTATGTCATATTAACAGTATCCACAATGTATGTCAATGGAATAGGCGTATTGATTAAAATAAACAAGGACTCACTGACACAGTAAAACGCAATCAACGTAACAATGATAAATTAGGTCTTAAAGAATGTACCATAAAGCTTATATATAACAGTATATTATGTATGGGACAAAATTTTATAATACATTACTTATATAGGTACATAAAAGATCTACGAAATAATATATTTAAACACAAATTAAAGGAATTATTTTACTAATAATATAATCCTGAAAGTTTGTGAGTATGGATGGATCGATGTTTGTTACACCTTCACGCAAAAGTTATTTTGATGAAACTTTACAGTAATATAACTTATACAGCAGAATAATACATGGGCTACAAAAAAAACCGCGGATAAAACCGCGGGCACAGTCAGTTAATCCATAATTATATTATTGTAATATATCAGAATTTTTAAATGATTAAATTTGACGACATAAAATTAGTAGAAACGTTCTTTTGAACATTATTTTAGGTAAAAGAGTATTAGTAATAAATGGCTGCATTATTAGGAAAGTATTCCTTCAGGTTAACCTCCATCCGGTGTAAACGAATTATTAATATTATAGTATACTTTTAAATAAATTGATATAGACTAGACTAATGGTAGGGAGAGTAATATAATATAATTTTAATATAACATACTTTGTAGCATCATATCCGGAGGTACAGAAAAAGATTAAAAAGATCAAATATCCTTGAGCTGGATGAAAGATTTCTAGCTAGCTGAAACATGGGGACCTTGTCAAAGGATAGAGATCCTCCCACGCCTACTACCAACAACTCACCTGCTTATAGTACCAGTACTGATTGCAGATACCTACATACCAAAAAAAAAAAATATCCGGAGGTACAGGCTTCAATTATAAATATGTTATGGATATTTAAAACTCTATTGGTTTTTATTTAATATAAGTTTATTTTCAAAATAGTATGTGCAGTATGATGAAAAATGTTACGTAAAAATAGACACTTATTTTTTATCGTTTTTGCCTCTAACGTATGGAATGCATTATACGTTATAAGCAAAAACGATAAAAATTAACAACTTAATATCAGTATGAGAGCAAACAGTAAAACAAAACAGCGCCACTTGGTCCTAAAACAAAAACCCTGTAAAATATTCACCATAAAAACTTCAAGCTGAGTCGATAGCTTTTATGGTGTAAGTAAGCAGTAAAGAGCAACATCAGGCGACGTGGTTGCCAAGTGGAACAAGTTTCTAGCCAAGTCACTGATATTAAAGCTAGATTTTTTTTGTAACGATTTTCAAATAATCCCTTAGGTCTGTGTTGGCGACCGACCACCGTACTCCTTTGATATTATTATTATTTCTAAATTTATATATTTTTAGAACAATTCATTTTTTATATATCATGTTATTTGATATACTTCACTTTATTATTCTCCCATTGTTTTTTAGATAGTTCGCAATTGTATTTCAATATATTATGTTATCATAAGCTACGTGTTTTCATCATTTAGACACCCATACAGTCCACCGATCCATTAAAGTTTGCAAAATAATATTGGTAAAATTTTTACTTTGAACTAAAAGAAAAAACAATTTGAGTATACGTGCATGTGCATGTGTTAAACGTATTGCAATGTGTGTGTGTATGTGTGTGTGTGTGTGATATTTTTTTAACAATTTATTGTTTTATAAAAGAAAATCATCTCTATAATATTTAACTGGTTCTCATTTTATCCCGTATTCCAGCTTCAAAGTCTCTGTTTAATCCCACGTTCTTTCGCTTTATTTTCTTATTGTACTTTTAAACTCATGGTCCCTTTTTATATTTTCTTTCCAAATATACGTGCTATTAAGTATATATAAAGTGTATATTAATTTATTATGTATGTATTAATATGTTAATTTATATAGGTAGATATATATTTCTGTTTATAAAGTGTGTCACTTACCATTTTATTATCTTTACATTCTTTATCCACCTAAATTTGTATCAATTAATGTTAAAATGGGTAAATTATAATTATATCTATTATTATTTTTATTATTATTTATTTTAATTCGGATTACACCCATATTTTGTTAGTAACAACATATATTTGTTTGTAACTTATAATATACAGATACAGAGATATATTTAATTTATATATCTGTGTCCACGTCCAGAAGCACTGGGTCCACAATGCAACGACATCCAATGCCTCTGGAGCGGACAATCAGGTATACTCGCAACAGTTTTTAGGATGCTGTTTGTACTCCTCCGAATTCTAGACATCAGTGATGCAGCTCTTTTACGCATTATGGCTTGAAATCCATCTATAGAAAATATTTAAAATATTTACTCATTTTAAATATTTGGTGTAATAAAGAACATAAATAAATAAAGAAATGTTGTATTTACATTTCATTATTTTTATATGGGGTTTTGGTAATACCTACATTCCATTATTGCGTGATTGTTATGATAACAATGCGATGTAGGCAATTATATTTAATATAGCTTTCATTTTAATAGCTTCCATGTTCATTCCAATTCATGGTTATTCATATGGTTGTAAACATTATATAATACATATATTCACAATTAAGGTTCACTTTTTTAGTCCTAAAGTAGATACGTACAACGCGCCGAAAGATCTTGGTAGTAGTTTCTTTAAAAAACGCTTTGCTCCTAATAGATACACATATAACGATACAAAAATCAATTATTACTTAGTTTCTGTAAAAAAAAAGCATTTTGATTTAGCACTTTACTACTATAGTTAGACAATCAGCCAACTAGCCATGGCCAGCGTTAAAAACTTTATAACGAACACTCAGTTGACAGAAAACACTAACAATAAAACCGAAATTAATCCAACAGATTACGGTAGGCTCGCCCCTTGCCACATTGGATTCAAATATTCACAGCGAAATGTAAACTTGCCAAGCACGCACCAAGACCTATCACCGCGACATCGAAAAATGACAGCGCCCCATTCGGGATAATAGTTGTGGCTATATGTTTAATAGTTATTAATAAAATTGTTTCTTTTATTATATACTAGCTTTACCACGGTTTCGATCGCATTGAATCCCATAAATAAGTATGGGAGATCATTACAATTAAATAAAAAGTATCCTATGTTCATTCTAGTACCTCCAAGAACATGTCTACAAAATATCATAATGATCGTCCTTTATCATTTAATTATTACTATCTTTGTGCGAAGTATTATAGGTATATCTTATTATTATTGTTATTGAATGTTTTAAAGAATCAAATATCCTCACTGTTGCTTCTCAATACATCTACGAAAATATTATGTATGCCAGGAAAAACATTAACTGTTTTAAAAAAGTAGGTGATTACACTAATAAAAGCTTACGTAATGTCAACAAACTAGTTTTACCTAAGTGCCGTTTGACGAAAGTCAGTAATTCGTTTTATGAAAATTGCGTAAGGTTTTACAACAAACTCCCAGAGTCTGTAGTCAATTTGACAGAAAAAAAATTCAAATGTGTCATTAAATATTTTCTTTGTATAAAAGCTTATTATAAAATTGAAGAATTTATAAATGATAATAATGTTTTTGTAGATATATAGAACTTAAAATTCATAGCTCTGACAATGTTATCTGATTGAACAGAGATTAAGTGCGTAGCGGTTTCTATGTTGATTGTCGCATGCCTAATCCTTGTTGTTAGTTAAATATAAGTAAATCAATATTTATTTAAAAGAGCAAGACCCAAGTTTCTTGCTTATTCTTCTAGTGATGAATCTGCATTCCGATTAAGCGGTAGAATAAAAAAACTTGACTATTCAAAAGTGCTTATATTAAGTTTATTTGAATAAAGATTATTTCTATTTCTATTATTTATTTTAATAATACAGAAGTATGTACTAAAAAATTACTACTTTTATTTTATATTGTAACCTCGGTATGCAATTCTTTTATATCATTGCGTATCACACAGTATCACTTTATATGTTGCTACCATAAATTGTAATGTACTAAACCGAGTCGCTGTATGATTTTGACTACTTCAGTTTATTCCATTTTGCTTTGTCTCGATACGATATCATACTTTCATGTCGTAAATCTTCATGGAGTGATAGAATAAATATTGTTTATTTCTTTCTAGGATTGCAGTTTTCAAAATAAATATTTCACTTTTGGGCGAAACAATAAATTGTATACAAGAGTATATTATAAACTTCATAACCTGCAATATATATATATATACCTATATATATGTATATATAAATAGAAGTCGCGGACTTTGCTAGTATTAAGTGACAGATAAAGACTAATTGTGAATTCTGTCTGACCTTCACTTACCACATTTGACAGTCGAAAGTTGAAATTCAAAGCACAAGTCCCATTGAAAAGCGTCTCCGAGATATAATGAACAAAACGCCTCCAGCAAGCAACTGGAAACCACAATTCGTCTGTTATACATATAAATTATAGCAATGAATATACGACGGGCTTAGAACAACCCATATCAGTGTTACCCATATCAATTTTAGGCTTATGGTAACGTACAATAAATTAGTTTTTGCCACGTAACTTGGGGTATTCATAATAATTGCTGTAAACGAGGTTTCGTGTTTATCAGATAATGTTTTTGACTGTTGATATTAGTTGAAATTTATGGGCCATTGTTATGTGAATATTTAATTTTAAAGGGTAATCATTTTTATAGAGCAACATCATTGTTTCTATATTACTTTTACTTTCACACATTAACGGTGTTATCAATCTTCTTGATATTTGGATTGAATTGATTGAAAAATTGAAGTTTAACATAATTACCATATCACATCATACCACCATTGAAAGAACTTACGCTACTTTTTTGTATTCAATTTTGAACCTTGTAGGTATTCCATTCGACTGTCCATTTTGAGTCTATCTATAGTCGTTTCAAATTATTTTAGTTCGTATAATATAAGGTAAATACAAGTATACACATTGATTGCTAAAAGGACAGATTATGTGTTTAATCCTTTCAATAGGATTCAGTACAGTTGGGTAAAAAATATAGGTAACTTGTATACAATGTTATCTAATTGGGTGCCGATTTTTTCTTTTATTGAACTGCTCTGTTATAAGCCTTTATAGGCTGCGGAAGCTGCCTGAGTTCAATCGTTATACTGAGCATTGACGATTGATCCAAATGGACGCGGTACAGTTATGAAAAAAACACAAATTACGAATACCTACTAACATTTTTGTTAAAGAATCAATTTGATACAATAGGTTGTATTTCATTAACGAGTAAACTTGTATAATCCTTTATTTTTATATTAAAATACAATAGGTACTTTGTAGACTTAATTAGATATTACTCAAATGTAATGTTTTAGGAAAAAATAATGTAATAAATTCATTGCCGGCAGACAGAGTTATTGTTATTGTAAAATTAAAATCAGTAGACGAATATAATGGAAACTTTTTTCGCTAGACTTAGAAAATAGACTTAGACTTAGAAAAAATCTTTTTAATTTTTTAAAGAACAAATATACAAGCCGAGTCAATGAGACTCGGCTTTATTTCTTTTACATGTATGTAGTAGTAGATAGTTTTGAAACTTTGTTACTATAATTTAACGGCCTTACTCTAATATCATTCTCATATTAAATTAGTTACGAATGAGGTTTTTTTATGTAATTTTAATGGCAAACAAGCTTGCCGCTCGCCTAATGGTAAATAGTAACTATATATAAATACACACATCACGTTATCATGTGACATCCGGGATACCACTTACGCGTTTCATCACTTTCAAATTACTAAGATGTCATACCTCTTATCCTGTAATTGCACTAACTTATTTCAATCTTTAACCGAAACATATTATACAAAACAAAATGCTACTGCGACTGTTATAAGTAAATGAATGATCTTTTAAATATACATACATAGAAAATAGATTAGAAAAGGCTAATAGGACTATGTGTTTTTTACTTCAGTTTAATTTATATTACTGCTTTATATAATGTATACGTCCTCATTTGAATACAAACGGTATAAAAATATATAAGCTATACAAAAACAGTAAGACAGACATCACAAAATAAATTTGTATCCTGTAATATGCATTTCAGCCATTCTGATTACTAACGTAGGTATCAAATTCCTTTCGAAAATCTGTACGTTCTGCGGCCGTTCTTACTTGCAGGTTTTATTTCAGCGATAAAATTTTATAACCAAATAAAATAAGAAGCTCCCTATATAATACCGTGCCTTGAGCTATGGAGATGTAAAAAAAAATATCTCGTAATAAGACAAAGGTTCTTTTCAGGGGTTAATTAACTGAAAAATGGGCTGCAGAAATAACTGCAAAGTACAGTCGGGGTTATTAAAACGTGTTGTCCACAATAACATGATAAATCCAGTGCTTGTAGCCGACATGGCAGGTTTGGATTGTTGCCAAATCATTTTGCTACATTTTCTCTATGTTCCGACGATATGACCCAATGTACAAGAGATAGCGGTAATTATACGCTACGTTTTAAACTTTAAATGAAGATTGGTAAGAAAGATGGCGTCAGACTTTCTTTTTTTTTCGTATTCTTCGAGTTAAACATGACCTACACTCATTTTGATCAAACGGCATGAAATTTTGCAATATTAGCTATATATGAAAGAAATATTATCTAGGAAAGATCTGCTGACTGAAAGTGACACGATAAACAGAACGGAAAAATCATTATTACTATTATTTTACTAAAAAGTACAATAATGACAGCAAGACCAGTTGTTATCACACCATTTTGTTTCTTAATCATTATTATATATTTATTATGCGGTAATCGATTCTCTCAGTAAATTACACACTTTCTGAATCACTCGACTGGACCAGACTCCAGTGACCGCTCCTGGTATATTTATTATCAGTCTTTGATCAGTTTTAATTTGAGATTTTAACGTATAAGAAATATAAGATAAACATTATATATTTGTTTCTATACTTTCCTGTTTCAAATACATAATGACAAAATATTTTTTTTATGGAATCTAGTGAATAATTGTAAGGATACTGTGAGTGTTGCGACAACTAGTGACGGTAATTGCACACTGCTGGCACCTATGTATATCATAGAAAAAGTATGGTATTTATTTTATACTTCAGTCAGCTCATGACTACTGCGATTGCTACCTAGTCGAAACATCGAGAGATACCGTTTTTACCATAAAATTATAAGTTTACGTTTGAAAATCCGATGAACTTCATTAATAATAACTTAGATCACCAGTGTATTATCTGTGTTGTGTTAAATATAAATAAAAAATTATTTTAAATTTATATTTTTAGCTATTACCCACAACTACATTGAAATAAAATATATCTTCGTGGTCTACCTTCATAATAAATTTTATTAAGATCCATTCAGCCGTTTAGCCATGAACGGGTAACAAACAGACAATCATTGTGTCTGAAATTCGAAATTATAATATTATATTCGCATTTATAATATTAGGTATATCCATAATATATACTTTTATTATTTATTAAAAACTACCATATGAGAAATCTTATTTTTTTCTATTTTATATTGAAAAAGTAAATATAATAATAGTGCTCAAAAAGCATTAAAAATGTTCTACTAATTTGAATATAATACTTCGCTTGACTCTGAAAGTCTGCTTGTTGAGGTACCACGGTCGTGTTAATCACCTGACATCTCCTGTGACAGCAACTGCCCTGACTTTTATATCGTACAAAACCGAAATACAAAATGTAAACACACCAGGTAAGTGGTATGAAAAACTTCATAATCTAATTAAATATAAAGTTTCAAAAATTAACGCATTATACATTTTATTCAATGTATAACTATATCTACAATTGGTCAATATATTGTATCATAATAAATAAATAAGTAAAGATTTGTGGACGTTTGATCATAATATGATTCTTAGCTATGTTAGCAGTTTTGAATAAAAGAACATAAATGGGTAATGGCACAGATTAACAAACAGGATATATTATCATTTATAATAATGGACTCGTTTAATCTGAATCACAGTTTTTCTTTTACATACATTTATATATATCACATTGTTTGCCCTATATTTGACTAGAAGAAAATGCCTTAAGGTGTTAAGTCTACCATATGTTCTTTTGTTTGTGTATTTGTGCATTAAAGTTTTAATAAATAAATAAATAAATATATGTACAGGCAAACGATGCAACATATAAATGGCTGAATGTAGTAAATATTTAAAATGTATTTATACTTATTAGGAAATAATTATAATTAAGGTATTTCCAATTTTTATAATATTTATTGTGATATTTGTTACTTACATGAGCTGCTTGAAAGAATTTAAATGAAATTTGATAAAGACTAATTCAATAACATATATTTTATACTTTTATAGAATTATTTAAAAATGTGGGTGTAGACAGTATAAAATAAGCATATAATTTATTCTACATTTAATTTTCTTTGTCTTGAGGTTTCCTTCTTCTTTATAAATGTGATTTTTATTTTAATTAACTTAGTTTACGGCTGTTACTTCGCTTGTGAATTGCACCTTTTTTTCAAGAAACTATACGCAACCAGAAAATAACGAACAACAAGCTTTAATAGGAAAAACTTTAATTAACTTGGAGTTGTTTTTGTCGACTGCTATTATGGAATAATGCTTTTAATATAATCATAAACGTTTAAGTTCAGTTTGAATCTTGCGCTTATTTTTTAAGTAAAATCTAAAAGTTTACAGCGTTCTTGAGATGGTTATACATCTATTATAAAATTAGTATAAACCATTATAATAAATATTGTCTAGACAATTGGTGTTTAATTTTGTGGCATAACTGTACTATACTTATATACGAGAAATATATGAGAACACTCGTATAGATATCCTGTCCTGAGTATTACTTATAGAAGAGTGGTAAATTGATCTATCGATAGTATAGTGAGTAGATTATAACTATACACATAAGACAGAACAAGATAGCAATATTCGGCGTCTTAATCTTTCTTATGCGAATCGATTGATTCATACACTAGCCTGTAAGAAGTTACACGTGATTGTCCATCTGGACTGCGTCTATTGTAATAGGTAAATTAATGATGTATCCATCCCGTCAAGTGCAGACTTGACTATCCTAAACTAATAAATCTACTAATAGATACATTCTTCAAATAAGGGTAAGATTTATTAACAAATTTTAGTGTATCTTATATTATTTCTGATATACTCTCCAATGGAAACACCGATAGTAAAACAAAAATTAATCTAAGAGACAACGGCAGGCTTTTCAGCCGTCACGGTAGATTCAAATATACCCCATGAAATGTGGTCATAGTAATAAACAAATAACCCTGTGCAATTAACACAGCACCATCTAGTCCCACGGTAAGCAGAGCTTGTGTTATGGGTCTAGTACCCATCTGTCGACGTGGTATATGCAACACTTCATTTTCGTGGTATATGATCTAGTGGTTTTGCACACCGCTTTACTTCCTATCGTCATGGGTTCGATTCCTCGCAAATATTTGTATTCATAAGCATGGTTGCTTGTATCGGTCTGGGTATTTTCTATGTATATATTTAAAAATATATATACATAAAGTATATCTAAAATATATAAAAATATAAGCTCTGCTTACCGTGCGACTAGATGATGCTGTGTTAATTATGCAGCGTTAAAAACGATAAGTATGTTCTTCCAAAACATTTAACAGTGAAATCAATATAAAAATAACATCTATATTTATGCGTAGATAAGTATTAAAAGTCAGTATTAATTTTACCTAATACAAGGCAGGGAGTTTGCACAATGGGTGTTTTTGTCATCACTAGAACAATATTGGCTGGGATATAATGTTTGTACATGTATATATTATATATGTAGATGATTGTTTGGTCCATCGATTGCCTTTTAGGGTTGCCTTTTGTCAGCGTAGGGTTGGATGCGGTCATTGATATTCAAATATCCGAAACTCAATATGCGAAAGTGATAATAGCCTCTATAATTTTGCGGACATCTGTGCCAATTCGATGTATTGGACAGGGTAATAGGTATAATAAAATGTATGGGCTATTTTAATTATATTCTATTAGGGTTTCGCCTCGGCTTCGCTTAATAATATTGTATATCTAAGCCTTCCTCATAAAACACTGTTTATAAAAGAAAATCGCACGAAAATTGATTTAGTAATTTCTGAGCTTATCTTTAACTTACGTACCTGTAGGGGTTTAATGTGTAATAATTTATTGATAAATATAATGAATTATAAAAGTAAAATATGTATATTTAGCAAAAGACTCGCTATAGCAATAAAGGATCGTTATAAAATTAATAATGTAGTTCTAATAAATTTTGTTTTATAATATACATATATAGATTATTAACAATAGTAAGTACTTGAGAAGACTTGTAATAATGTATTGTTTATCTTTATTTGCTCAAAAAATGATACCTATTAGGTATCACAATAATAAAGTGCCAAGTGCTATTAAAATATTAAAATAATAGCATGCTAAAAAAATCTTGCATATACTAAATACATATAGGTCTTTAGTTTAATTAAGAATTGGTTAACGAGGTGTTGTTAAAATTACATAACAAGCCTTTCATGGTCTTCAGTTTTCTAGACTTTATGGTTTTGTTTATGCGCTAATAGTCTGGATTAACGATTTTAGTGAACAAAATAAAAGAGTATTTTTTTTGTAATTGGTACTAAATAACTGATATAAATACTTAAATACATTTATTTATGCAAATCCAAACATATAAACTTCTTTGAAACAATTGGAATATTACACACAATAGGAATAACACATGTAAAATCGATTATTTGAGTTAAAAATGTGAAATACATTCACCAATATAAGTAAATATGATTTGAAAAAATTTAATTGAAGTTTGAAAAACAACATGTTAATTTTTCCCCTATTTAAAGCACTGAAATAACATTCAAATCAAAACAATCACAGAAACTCTTTTAAGCGATAATGTTTTAAATCATATACAAAGTGCCAAAAATGTTCGCCATGATAAATCCTTGTCAATTTATATTAAGAACACTAGTAAATTAATTAGGTTTGCCAAAAATTACTGCAATCTTAGCAAAGACGTAGTCGCGGTAAGCGATCTCGCTCTCTGATTTGAAGATATCCATATATCAAGGAACAAAGCCGCTGATGAATGATGAGTACAACGAGGGAAATAGGTCGTCGTAACGGCAAAAACAAGGGGAGGGAAAGTAGACGAGCAAATATATCTGACCGACGATGCGGCAAGTAAACAACGCTTTGATTTAACAGAGCGGTTATGAGGTTCATCCTCATTGGTTCATAAATTCTTAGAATTACTTATTAAGTACTGTCCGAGTTAATGTTATAATATTCATTCGGGAAGCAAAACTTTGTATCCTTTTTTACGAAAATTAAGCTATGTTGGAAGTATGATGCAATTCTGCACAGTTACGAAGAGAAAGCAAATATTTTTTACAATAAATAAAAAAATCCTATTATAATATAAGTATGGATGGATGGATGTTTGTAATCCTTTCACGCAAAAAAACTGAACGAATTTTGATAAAATTTTACAGTAATACATATATCTTATATGTACATCAGAATAACACATAAGCTACAAATTTCATGCAAGTAAAACTATGGACACAACTACCATACATAATCTAACATATATTTTAAATTAACTAGAATTAGTGTAGATAATTTACATTTACATTTTAAACTGGAATGAATTTTAGAAATCAAGTTTATTATAATATCTAAATACGAATTAACCACGAGTTTACAGTCGTGGAGGTCAACTTGACATGGTAAAAAAATAACAATAGGATCGCTAATAATCCCTTCACCCCCAATGTGGACATCAGTCATCCGAATACTACTTACATACATACAGTGTAATTAACGAACATTCCTTTTAATGTTGCGCTAATGTAGTATAACTTAAATATCGTAACTTGTGATATTTTTATAGTTTATGCGGCCCACTAGGGTTAAGTACTAACTTAACTACCTCGATTTACACTCAAAAGTTTGTGAGTTATATAAACTCAAAAAAACACTGCCTTATTTTATATTTCTATTACCTAACTTTACTATACTGCTTAACAGTAAAAAGGTCGTGAGTTAAAGTCTAGCCAACACAAAAAGGAAACACAAGAACAATAATTAATCGAGATGGCAATAGGCTCGCTGCTTGCCACGTTATATTCAAATATACCCAGCGAAATATGGGCATGTCAAGTGTTACGTTCACCACGACTACCCCATCCGGGATATTATAGTCGTGAACTTATGTGATTATTATAAGAGAATTCACACAGCGCCATCTAGCTCCAGCTAATCAGAACTCGTGTTACGGATACTAGTCAACTGATATGAATTTTTGTGTAAATACATATATAGAAAACACTAAGCCGATACAAACAATCATACTCATGAATACAAATGTTTACACCATACGAGGAATAGAACCCGCAACCATTGGGAGTATGACGGTGTGTCTGCTAGACGACCAAAGCTGTGTTGCTTTGCATTTTGTGATATTATTACTATAACAAACACATTGGAATGTAGTTTTACACTTTACTTACTCTTCAAAGATTATCTCCAAGAAAATTACGGTATTGTCAAATTTGCCAAAAAGGGTGTGCAGGTGCAAAGTCTGATCTCAAAGAAGTTTGAGTGGAAATCCTCTCACGTACCATCATAAATTGGCCTAAAGCGGTAACATTTGGCAGAATTTCCCGTGTTCTACGTGTACCGTGTGTGTTAAATGAAAAACACCATAGCGGCATGTGTTTGTGACTTCATACTTATTAGAGTAATGGTTGTAGTTTCTTATATTTCCTTCTTTTGTTGTAAGAAGAAAATCTTATATATATAAAATTCTTGTGTCCCAATATTAGTTGCCATACTCCTTCGAAACGGCTTCACCGATTTTTATGAAATTTTGTGTGCATATCGCGTAGGTCTGAGAATTAGCCAGTTCTTGTTATTTTTTATAAAGCATGAAAATTTTAGATTGTGTGTATGTTTAACAGATATACAACCCAAAATGTTCACCCTTCTACCACCAACCCCTATTTTTAATAGCGATTTTAATTTATATGGCAAAACAACGTTTGCAGGGTCAGTTTGTTACTGATAAATATTTATATCCGCTCGCCGAAATTTAGTCTAAATAGTTTTAACTAAGGCAGTTTAAACTTATGCTTTATTCATACATATATGATAATGTTTCTCTAGAGCTATTTTCAAGTAACAGTCTATATCTTAGACTGTTACTTACACTACAGATAATATAAAAATCTATTAATATTCCTTAAACATAAATTTATTTTCAGTGCTGATTTAGTTACAACTAATAAATCAATAACCGAGTAAAAAATAAATTATATTTTACAAATACATCAAGTGTCAAAGATATTATGTAATATTATATTATCTGTGGTAGTAGTGACTATTCGTTTAAATATTAATATGGAAGAAATATTGAAATATGTTATTCCTCATAACCAAACTAAAAAATTCGATATACAACATATTATTGTGCCTAATGGCTAAATACTACACAAAAAAATAAATTTGACAACCTCTTCCTTTATAGTATCAGCAAAATAAAATTGCAACAGATGCAATATTTTATTCTGTATATTTATGATATATTTAATTATTTATCGTCTGATTCTTATATATCATTTAAAAATATATTTCATTGCAAATGAAACTAACACGAGGTAAGCTAAAGGTGATCCAAGGTATTGCAAAGCAATTTATATTTATGGCCAAGTAGGTTATCCCTGTATGATGCTTTTATTTGCTCTCTTAATAAAATATCTCCTCAGGATAGCCCAAATTTATGGGCCAATAAAGCTGTTACCCATCACATAACCAATTTAATCTTCTCTCTTTGATGGCTATACGATTTGTTATAAAATAAGATTAATATTAGTATATGTCAGCGGGAAATGTTCATTGATATTATTAATTTATCTTTACTTAATATTATAAATGCAAAAGTAACTCTGTCTGTCGCGCTTTCACACCAAAACTATTGAACTGATTTAAATGAAATTTAGTAAACAGGTTCATTAACATTCTAGACACTTAGAAAGGACATAAGTTAATTTTTAATGCGAAAAAAGGGTTTTAACTGGTTGAAAGGGGAGACGAAAGTTTGTATGGGAGTATCGTCATTTTTAGAGCTAGAAGGTGACAAATTACTTCTAAGGTTGTTGAAATGTGATTTTTAAAGTTTGTAAAAAATTTAACCTCAAGGAGTAAAATTAAATAGAGGATGTAAGTTTGTATGAAAATAAGTCAATGATGAATAAATATTTTTTCTTCATTTGGTTAAGGTGCATAGAGCTAATAATATATAAGTGATTCTTAACACGCATTTAACATGCATATACTGAATTACACCCAAGAGGTAATTAGTTCATATCCGGCCGACTCCAAAAAAAACTTTACATATTAATTTATTTTTCTGACTGTCTCTGCAGTAAAAGAAGCACTAAAACAAAAGTAATCCAAGAGATGTTGAATTCAAATTATTCATTGTAAAATGTGGGTATGTCAAACATTGCGTTCACCACAGCATCGATAATTGATAATGCCTATGACTCTCCCATTTGGGATAACAGTGATGACGTAATCAGACCTAATGTATGTATGTAATATTATTTTATGTAGCTGGATGATGATGTACACTTCTTCTTACTAATACTACAAACGCGAAAGTTAGTAATTATTGTTACTCTTTCACGTAAAAACTACTGAACCGATTTTGATGAAACTTTGCACTAACATCTCTTCTAGATCAAACTAACATAAACGCTACAAATTTCATGCAGCTGAAATAGCGGGCATAGCTGGTAATTCACTAATAGACTCTTATTGTTATAATAACAATAACAGTCTACTAGTGAATTTCAACTAAGAGATGTATTTAATGATATTCATTAAAATTGCTTATAAAATATAATACAAAGGATTATGAACACAGCATCATCTGTTTCCAAACTAAGCTGAGTGTTTACTATAGTTACTAAATAACTGGTAGAAAGACAATTCGTTACATGTTGTAACGAATTGTCTTCTAATTAATGTAATTTATTTACTTAAATGTCTTTGTACATTTTCAGGTAACATCTCAAAACCAAATGAAAAGTCGCTTCCATCCGTCTTACATACAGATCACAAAAAATACATCCAAAGCTCTAAATCACCCAATATCTCTATATCCCTACACCAATAATAGAAATCAAAGGTAGCCATAAGTATATAGAAATAACCAAGACGCATGTCACCGATACGAGATGGCCAACTAATGTTGATCCGCAGCGTTCTTTTGTAAAATACATATCTGAAACTAAGGCGTAAGGTTTTACGCCCTCATGTAGCTCAAGGTATAATGGGAGCTTCATAAAGAGATTTATATCTCATTTCGTGTGACAGTCCTGACAGGCGTTACAATACGTTGAGGAAAGCGAAAATAAGAAATATTGATATATCATCTGGAGGAAATAATAAGCCATATTGTCCAAAAATCAGTAGTGAGGTAGCAACTTTTAGTAAGGTACAGATGCGTTTATTTTGCAATCAAAAATTGTAAACAACATGACGTTCCACTTTAATTCCAATATGGTTACTGTACCAGAAGAATAAGGGTGATTTTGCAGGGCCGCACCAAGTCAAAACATTTTTATTTTAATTTAATACAAACTATTAATGTTACAATATATATAACTCTTTATATTTCTGCGTATTATTATTTAAAATTATAAATAACAACTCTTCATTACATACAGAGAAGAACTTCATATGTTTAAAATAGACAGGCATCTACCGTCACGGCTGTTACCCCAAATGGTGGTTGTCGATAGTATGTTTCTGCAGACTAAGCTGCAGGTAATAGCTAGTGTAGAATAATGTATGCAAAATAATAATACTTGATTATAAAGGTATATTAGGAAACACAGAAATACAGTTGCTTATCAATATTATTATATCACATTTTGTGTCTTGAGTTTTTTTGTGATTAATTTAACCACCGAGAATTATTCACAGCACTACTTATGGTTGACTGGTAGAAAATACAGCATGGTATTAAGTACACCAAATGTACTGTGTGCATAAAAGTCATATAAATAAAAAAAATATAGATGTATGGGATAATTCCGCCATTGCACTAATTTATTGATTAAGAATAAAATATTCTTTATTCAAATATACTTAAATATATGTAAATAGTATCCTAATTCAGAATGCTATTTCATCACAAGAAGAATAAGAAACTTACTAAGTTCACGTTTAAACAAGTGTTCTAACTTTATATATTATATTATACATTCAAGATCTTTGTATCCTGTTATGCTAAAGTTTTATTGTACAATAAATTATTACAAACAAACGAGTTCTTTTTCAAATTTCGAATATTTCAAAACAAATGTGAAGTTTAACTTTCTTTAGTCAGATATAAAATAATTAAAGAGGCTTTAAGCGTTGCTTATAACAAACTTATAACACGAATACGAAAAACCTTTACGTAAATAAATAATAAACTAGGTATAATATTCCGGAGTAATCTTGTTTGAAGGCAGAATAAACTTGGGAGATAAGAAACAGACTTACCCGAAGCTTTATGGTGTACTTTTATTTTTCGCCGAGTTTCTCTAAGTAGGTCAATACCTCTTTAATATTTTAACCATTATAGATATTTATTTGTCTACTGTAACAAATCGGAATATCTAACTAGGGGGAAAGGGGATTGTTAGTATGTGTGTGATGTGATGTGGACTGATGTTAGCAATATGGTACATTGCTTGTCCTTTTGATGTCAGGTTGACCTCAACGTACTTCCCCCTGGGAAACCATCGTGATAAATTCCTAGTGCATTTGTAACGATGGACTAACTGACCTGACCTCATGCTCATCTTATCATCCTCCACTAGTACCCCACCAGTGTATACCTTTAGCGCAGGCGGGAGCACCATACTATTATCATCCATGAATATATATATATGAATTCAATATTTATAGAAAAAATATATATATTGGACTATCGCTTCATATGCTGCAGTAAAATATCTTCATATTTAACTGCCACAGTTTACGAAAAAGCTGCTTTGCGATCAGCTGAAATAGATTAGACAGAGACACCCACGCTGGCAATTTTATACAAAGCCTATCTCTAGTAATTACTTATTAGAGATAGACTTTGAATAAGACTGGTATTGAATTAATTCAATTATATTAATTAGGTTTATACATCTGTATCACTTATTTTTTTATAGAATGCGATTTTATCATCTTCAAAGGGCTACATCTAAGCAATAATTATCATTAAATATGCTCAAAAAATACTAAACGGATTTTATAAATAGCAATGTTGCTTTGAAATAAAGAAAAATGTATTTCATTTCCGAAAAATTAAAAATTTTGACAAATGTTGCATACAAGCGATGCAGGGTGAGAATACTAGTGTAATATAAGAAGATTGAAACAACATATCTGTGAGACAATATCTACTTTCAATATGTGTGGATCAAACCCACTGAAGCAATTTCAACAATAGGAAAGCCAGCGTGAAATTTCACACAGATGTCGCCACGTATTGCCATGTCTTTCTATTGTATGTGATCCAACAGAGAGGGCACAAATGCCTGGATGCAGTATCCATAAACCTAATTCCGTAGGCTTTCCCCCTCGTTAAATTTAAGCTGTTAAAATGTTATAAACTGTATTTATTAAGTTTTTGATATTTTCATTTAAAAAAAGGTAAGTACCTACCCAATTGTAGCATTTTCTTTTAAATTACTACAATGAATTATTGAAATTAATATATTTTATTTATTTGTATTACTATTACATTTAGTCGTTAATTCATGTTTTGGATTCAGTGTATCTTTGCAAAATATGTTATTATTATTACTATTTGGTTTCGTATTTGTAAATTACTTAGTATGTATAAATGAAGAGATAAATACCTGATGTTTCGTCGTATAGAAAGTGAAATTAAAATTGGATGTTGTGTACATTATTCCAATTCTACATAATTCATCATCGTCATCTCAGCCCGGAAGACGTCCTTTGCTGAACTAATTATTCCAACGTAAATAATATAATTATTTAAAAATTAGCTCACATTAATATTAAAAAATAATATTAACTTTAGACAACCTGCAGATTCTTATTTATTTATTGAATTATAAATGTACATCTTAAAAATATACTTTAAAATTACAATATGTCTAAACGAATAATAAAAGATTATTATTTCTAAATGCTAATCTATTTCACCTTAAAAAGAAATAAAAGACTGGTGATAGAAAACAGATATGTTTTTTACAAATATTTATATGTTTGTATTATACAAATAGGCCAATGTTCTGTTCACTACAATTCCATGTAACGTTTTCCTTGAAGAAAGGAAGTAAATTATTGTTGTATATAAATAAAGGCGTGATTTATTTGTTTTTCGGATGTCGGTAACGTCTTTTTGTAGTAATTAATGTCTTGTTTATAATACCAGCGACCCACATCGAATTGCACGGGTGTTTAATATATATGGAAGAGATCGTATTAACCTTAAAACCTTTAGAAAGAAATTCTCAAAACGGTAGTGAAAATTATAACATATATCAAATTGCAGCTAGTTTGCTTTACATTATTATTTATATAAAATTACCAATTGTATATATAAAATGTATGTATGTATATTATTTATGTAAAATTATACTACGCATACTTTATCTTATATATAAAATTCCCGTGTTACAGTTTTCGTTCCCATACTCCTCCGAAAGGTCTTGACCGATTCTCATGAAATTTTGTGAGCGTATTGAGTAGGTCTGAAAATCGGCCAACATCTATTTTTGATCCCACTAAATGTTAGGGGTAGGCCACCCCTAAATTTTTTTTTATTTTAAGGTAAAACACACGTTTACCGGTACAGCTAGTATAGTATAAAATGAAGTCGCTTTTGCTGTTTGTTCACTTAGATCTTTAAAACTGCGCAACGGATTTTAATGCAGTTTTTAGCAATATATAGAGTGAAAAGAGAAAGGTACAAAATAAAGGTGTTAAACATATAAAATAATTATTACTTGGGCGAAGCCGGGGCGGGTAGCTGGAATTAAATGAATGCATTGTGAATTCAGTTAATCTTCAATTCTGAATCGAAGACTTTCAGTACTCACTTAATGTCATACGTATCTACGTAAAGCAATTATAGAAATTCCTACTGAGAACCGTCTTCATTTAAATTATATTAAAAATTAGAATAATGTTAACACAAAATTACTAAGTCATATTTCATACAAGTTCCACTGACCTACTATTTTGTTTAGCGCATACTTATTCCATAGGGATAGACACGGGTGCCGTAGCACAATATCTGATATTTATTTCTGTCTATTTCTGTAGAGAATCATTTTTCAAAATAGATTATATGTATGCACCGTAGAGGCTATCTTATAACTCTGCAAAAGGTATAACTCCCATGTGTATATGAGAAATCGCATGCCAGGAAGGATATGCAAAATAATTTTATATCTTCAAAATACGTGTTAATGTATTACGAATACAAAAATTTGAGAAATAAACAATAAAAAGTATATCTAACAAAACGTCTAAAATACCATCACGACTGTTAGTCCCAAATGGGCTAGTCAGAGCCATTGTCAACTCTCGATGTTGTACCGAACTCAAGACTTTAAGTCCATATTTCGTTCAGAAGGGCGCCAGCTTACGGCAATTTTTCAGAAGATAAATTTTGGTTTGATATCTTCATTTCCGTCGGCACAGAGTTGGATAAAAACGTAAAGTGACACAAAGGTTTTCAAGAAAATTTCAATACTTTAAGAAAATATTGTTTTAGTTGGGATGGCTTCTCTGATAACCAAAATGTAACAATGTTACAAAACTAGAAAATTAAATTTCCTTGCTACGCTATGCTATGAGATACGCGGAAACTTAAATTTGTATGCATTTCAAACATAGAATAGTCTACAAATATAATACAAATTCCAACAATACTGAACAAATTCAGTATTATCAAAGCCTAATTTTTCTTCGTATCGGTATGTTTGCCTCGTACTTTATTCCTTTGAGTGAAATTTCTGTGATTGTGAATGGTACAACGCGATTTATCAAAGTAACGATGCCTTTATAAATTTACCTCCTTTGTAGCGTTTTATAATTTTTGTATTGTACCATTAGAAATTTGCATTGAGGCCAATTTAGAGATTCAGTTCCTTGAAATATTGCAGCCGGGGTCTTGATTAGGCTTCGTTTTTTTTTATCGCCAAGTTTCTATTTCAGTAACGCGTAGTTTTCTGTTCGTTTTTATTTGAGTTTTCTAAAACGCGTTAACTGTTAGAAAAAATATTTTTTAAACTTTATTTGCAATAGTTAGTTAGAAAAAAAATCGTGGAGCATTTGGAAGTGATTGTAATATACGGTTAGAGTTACATATTCATTTCAGTTTTTTTTTTTGTATAGGTATCGTATATAAACATAATATGATAGACCAAATACCCCTATAAGAGTTCTTAAAAATATAAATATGGTATAAAAATTAATACAGAGGTTACGAAAGATTCATGATTTTTCACTCGGTATTGCCTACCTAACGCCTTTAAAGATTCCGAGAAAATACAATTTATATATTAATTAGTATTTTTGGTCATGGATTTCCACTATCGCTTTAAAAGATTTCGTTAAGATATATTATTGGTGTATATATACATATTTATAATAATACTGTAGTCAATAATATATCCGGCATAGTATAATGGTATTTTCTTTCTTGGATCATCCGAGAGGTACAATATAAATTGAATATCTGCGATTATGTCAAGCGTAAAGTGGATTGTACTTCATTTGAGATGAGGATACGATTTATTTTTTTTACGACCGGATTCTCAGAATAATCTTACTGTTTTATGACTCGAAAAATAAAGTAATGTGTTTATGGAAGTAGAATATTTCTATACCATATTGGTGTCGTATTGAAATATTTGCTATTGCGTTCTTGTATAGTTATTTTGATTTAAGAAAATCATGTTTAAATTTTGTTCTGCGCAGGGGCCACTATGTCACACTGCAGTTTAAAATTAAACACAAAAATACTTTAACTAATTATTTATTGAGTTAGAATAAGAAATATGTATAAATAATAAGGTACATCGAAACCAAATCTTGTACGTCTGTTACTTTTGAAAGAGTAACTTCTTGCAATTCATTGTTTCTATGTTCACTAACCTTGTAGGCAAGAACACACTGTTAGAGTAAAAATCTAGTCTTAGTTGACTTTTTTTGTGAAACAAACTACTAGTTTATGAAATGATCGATCGAATTTGTAGAGTAGACTTTGTACGTTACCCATTGCAGCCTCCAAGGTGGTGGCTTTGAAAGTCTATATCCTATTTTCCGGTAAGAAATGACAATGAAATTGTATTATGCATGACATCTCCATAATAGTCCTTCCAAATCCAAGTATCCAAAGTAGTGTTGTTCATATATATGTATGTATGTATATATATATTGGTAGAATTGTCATTTTTCCTCAATGAGGAGGAAGGAGGGTCATCATTTACTTTTTTTTTGCTGTTAATGTTAACTTCGTATCAGGTCCTACTTATATAATGTATATAAGTGCAAACAATCATAAAAAAAGTTTTGCTAATATTCTTTTGTCTAATTGCAACAATAAATACATAAAAATCTTTTATACAATAAACGATACTTTTCAAATCATGCCAAAAGTAACAACGTTTCAAAATCAAACAAACTGCAAACGACATCAACTCAATAAATAATGGTTACGTTTTTCAAAAGTTTTTTCGTGTTCAGAATTCAATCTGCAGTATCATCATTACTGTCAAAGTATCCTCCAAAATTACAAGTGCTGTAAAGTTTTGTGAAAACGTATCGAATAAAATCATTGACATATTACGTTATTTGTTCAAGTTAGGTTTTGGAGACATAAAGCAAGTGCTAAACACGATACATGGAATCGGGCCAACAAAGGCTTATGTAAATAGTTCAAAGAACACATGATATATGGATATAAAATCAAGGGATCTCTCTAAAATCGTTAGTCTCTCTAAATGCAGTTTTTGACTGCATGACCAATTTAAAAAGTTCGAAAAATATACATATAGCAAAAAAATGTAAATATATGAATAATGTTGATAAATAAATAACATGTAAATAAAATTAGAGTGTCTATTTGTAATATTGAAATAACTGTTTTTTACATATGCATTTGAATATAAATACGGTACATACACCAAAATAACATTTGTTTGTTTCGGCTAATCTCTGAAATGGCTGGATCGATTTTGATGGGACTTTTTTTGGCAGGTAGCAGGAAGAACTTATGTTACTTTTATTTTAGAAAAATAAAGCTAAATACTACGCGGACGAATTCGGGAACAGAACAGAAGTAGTATACCATAAGAAAAATATATTAGAATAGCCAGAAGACTTATAGATATATCTTTTTAATCTATTGAATAGAAAAAAATATCATAATAGATCAGACGCAAACGACACTATGCAAAATCGTCATTAGTACTAACACATACTATATCGTAATAAAAGAAATTAATTGAAACATTTGTACAAACCCTTTGTAACAACACCACACTCAAAATTATTCTCGTAAATTGCCTCTAAATCCGAGAACAGGAAAGTGTCACCGGATTTCCGCTAAATGAAGTTCACTTGTAACACTTATGAAATAAGTAACTTTTTCCTCCGTCTTTTGTTCTATCTAACATTCTTTGTTTGTCAGTTCTTTGATGCGGGAAGAGAATTTTATCGTGTAAAACAAATCCTATAAAATCAATTAAAGTTAAAAATAATAGCAAGTCTTGTCTATCTTTCTAGAGAGGGAAAATTTTAGTCTTCTGCGGGCTACCTCAGTCTCACCTAATTCAGCCGCCAAGAAGCTGTTAATAGGCTCATTACACAGTAATAGGTATAATACCGTAGTTGTATAGAAAGGGAACATATGGCAGATACCAATAGCGTCCCGTTGTTTTGTTATGTTCTTAGTGCTAAAGTGCACTCACAATATAATAATGTACTGTCCACTTTAGTGCGAGTACTAACAAGTTTGCCTTTAGACTTAAAACTTAAGACGTAAAACGTATATCGTATTTAGCAAAAGTCGATATTTTATTTATATATATGACTAATAAATTATCGTTATTTGATAGTTTATATTCACACAATTTAATTTAAAAATGTAATGTTCGAACAATTATTTAGAGGAGCAACACGCAAGTTTATTTCTCATTTTTCTTGTGTTCAGCGGCTTTCGAAATGTACTTTAAAAATGCGATCAATATGATTCAGATCTAATTCAGAAGTGCTTAAATTTAAATTTAATTAAAAAAAATATATTTATTTTATTATATCTAAACATACGTGATATACCGAATGTATCCAAACAGCTTATATTCATTAAAGAAACCGATTTCATGACACATCACAACGGAATGGTGTAACAGCCTTGTAAGACCTGATAGTAAATGGTAATCCTTACTTATGTATATGACGGTAATGCCTACCACCATCTACGCATTGTCATTCCGGTGGACTTAGACATCATACCTCTTAACCTGTAATTTCACTGGATGAGATATCCTTCAATCAATTCGTTATCCCTCACGAACATATCGTATATTTACAGCCACACTATTTTTCAAGCGCACTGGCTCACGTATTTGCATATTATTAATGTATATGTATCCTTCAGAATCTGCATATTCTATGCTGTGTTTGATTTTTGATTACTTTCATTCTACTTTCATTCTGCTTCGTACAATGAGCGATAGAAATACCGATAAGAAATCAAATTAATCCGAGAGACGGCGGTACGTTCGCTCCTTGTCACGTTCGATTAATAATATACTTAATGAAATTTTCCTAGATTATATATTATCATGTGTTGCATTGACCATATACATAGTTGATATGATTTGATAGAATATATATATATGCCTTATACATACTACCCACCTGGGTTTACTGTTATAAAGGTTTAACCTTTAGTATAAGCCAATGCATAATTGCAAACAAGCTGATTGCAACCTGTTGGTCCCTGTATACATGAACCACATAACGTTATTATGTGATGCCTGTGATACATTTACTTCCCATGATCGCAGATTCGATTCCTCGCACGGTAAAAACATTTGTATTCATGAGAATGATTGTTTAGGTCTGGGTGTTTTCTATGTATGTATATTATGTACATATGTATTTATAAAAAAATATCTAAGTATTTTTATCAGTTGTCTAGAACTTTTTATTTTATTATACTGACTGCTGTTAACGTATGACTACGTTGCTATTCCAAAGGAATAAGATGTTATGCCACTCTTCAACTGAAATACAGTTGACAAAGCAAGCTGCTTATGCTGCAAATAGGTGAGACTAAGGTATATCTGGTTGAGACCAAAGACAGACCTGTTAAGACAACAGTTAAAATGTGTATATTTTTAATATTGTTCAAATTAAATAAAATATACAACGAAATCGTTTGTTTGTTGATTATGTAGGACTACTAGCGAAAAAACCATAATATTAATATTTTTTAGCATAGTTACAGACTTCTTTTTCCTCATACTTATTAAATTCGATTAACATAAATTATACTGTAAGCAAATACAAATATATATTACGTATTGCTTATAAGATACTGACGTTATTCAACAGAAATAAATATACTCGTAATCTTCTTATTTAAAAAACTCATTTGACTTTCCTTTACTCGGACGTATAATTAATTTTCATTGAATACATTAACTAGACTACGTTCAAAATTTTAAGTCTCTTTAAATAACATTTACAAAGCTGATTATTTTTAATTAAAGCAACTTTTTATATTAGATAACATTTATCAGTGTATACATAAATTTATAGAATAGAAATAGAATAGAAAATCATTTATTCAAATAAACTTACATTGAAGCACTTTTGAATAGTCATTACATTTTTTAATCTACCGCTACTTATAATTATATAATTGGATATTTTAATGCGTTTATTTTCATACTTGTTTTCAAACAGTACTACTCTGTACTTTATTTAAAAAAATTTTGGTAGTCCCTTGCAGAGTAGAGATACCTACATCTCTACTTAATTATGTGTCAGAGATATCTTTAGAGTCACAGGAATAAACATATTTGTATTAATATCAAACTCTCAACTATTACTTAATAGATATATGTTGAAACATTGTTCCGCTCGCTACAAATTAATATTTAAGGGAAGGGATTGTTAGTAACGGGTCATTGGGTCATAATATGGTCGAGCGTAGTGATGGCTGTCTCATACGTCATACTCGTCAACGAGTGCTGCTTGTAGGGACTGGTCTCGTCTAATCACTACGATTGATTTAATCTTACTGTGTATTTATTTGGCCTTAATAAATTAATACTAGTTAGTAGTTCGTATTCACACGATTCCACTTAAAAATTTAAACCTAAAATGATTATTTAAAAGAGCAACACACTATTGTATGCTCTTTCTCCTCGTGATGAGATAACCCTCAAATCGACGGTAAAAAATTTGTGATGACTATTCAAAATTGCTTAAAATAAATTAATTTTAATAAGATTTTCTATTCTATTCTAATGACGAATAGTCGCCCCCATTGCTATGTACTCTGTCAGATCGACATCCACGATCGACACCCTTAGAAATTATCATGGTTTTATACTGACCACGATGTGCTATCTGACCTGACTTCATTCTCTTTCTATCGTCCTCTACTAGAACCCTGCCAGTGTATGCTGCTAGCAGGCATTTTTATTCTTGAAAGAAACAAATTAACATTATTTTTATAATAATACTTTTTTTTTTACTCGGGAACAGAACTAGCTTCCGATCTCATCACATTTCCTGAGTATGCGTAAAATAAACGAGCCCATTTTTACAGAGTACCATCGTGCTCCAGATTGAAAATCTAAAAATACTATCACATTTCGTCAAGGTTGATCTCCTATTTATAGCTCGGAGGGCATCGTTCACCTAAAACTAGCTGACATCCCATGACATCATATCACAAATAATATAAGCGTAGAATAAATTGGATTAGTGAAGTTCTAACATTCAAAAATTCATTTATTTACATTATTTATTTTTAAATAAATATATATTTTTTTGTAAACTATCATAAATGAGTAATCATTTATATGCAGTTTTTAATATTTATCGTTAAAGGAAATATTAAGTATGTGCTTTCTTTAAACCAATTAAAAACGAAATGTCTAAGCGGCGATTTTGCTTCTAAATGCTTTTTCTAATAATGCATATCTCAAATGTTACAAACTTCAATTTTACCTTTTGATATTTTATGTTTACATATGTTTGTGTATTATGACGTTCTATTTTTATATGCCGATTGTTATTATATTCCTAGTTTTTAGTTTTCGTTTTCTCCTATAGCTGATACACATTTCACCTCACCTAAGAACGCGTCTCATTTTAAATCAGCCTAATACAGTCCTCTGTCACAAATATAGTGTGATATAGTAGTAAAATGACACGGTATGAAGTTCTCCGGAATGGAAATGGATACAAAATACTCTGGACGTCAAATAATGATATGCTATCCATCTGTATAGCTGAGGGTTATTAATTAGTTACCATGAAATAAAAAAAAATACATGTATAAAAGCCATGTAGTATTTACTTTCCTGTTTCTATTCTTAAATTATTTACACTGGTTTTTTCCCCATTATTAGTATATTATATATTATATTATTATTATATATAAGAATGTTTAATGGGTGATAATGGTGCGGTGCATCCTCCTGCGCTAACAGTATTCGCACCAATGTAATGATCATTATATGAACATGAAATCAGGTCAGTTAGCCCATCGTGTCGAATTTACCAGGAATTAACTTCGATGATTTTCAAAGGGGTGGCGTGGAAGTTGACTGATATATTATACTGACAAAGGGACTGCAAGTCTCATTATTATTCTACGGAGATAAGATTTTTAAAAATTGCCTGTAAAAGTCTAAAGATAACAACTTTTCTACACTCCCATACAAACGACTTCGTAACAATACTTAAAAGTCAATTTGAACTTTAATACGTAATTATATGTATTTTGTAAAGTTTTTAATTTTAGATTAATAATATTGTTATCTTGTATTGTGTTTTTAACAGAAATACTGTCTACAAATTATATGTATAATGCATGCGTGTTATAGTATAGAACAAGCTGAGAAATTCAAAGATTTGTAATCCCCCATGCGAAGCCGGGGCGGGTCGCTAGTTTTTTTTATAAAATGTTATATATTTGACAAACGCGGTATTATAACTCCACTGGCGATATATCGATCAAATAATAAGGAAGTCCGTGCTTCTCGAACAAGAGGCAACAATCTCTTAGGAGGGAAGTTTCAAGATAAACTTAGACACGAAAAATGAGTTACTTAACGTTACTCGATATAGATACAGATGCTGTGATCGTACCAATAGAACGAATAGGCGAACTATACAATATTTACTGAAACAATATTAAGTTATAAACATAGTATAGATCAGATATTTGTTCAATCCTGGATACCACATAGCGCCATCTAGTTCCAAACTAAACACAGCTTGTATTATAGATACTAGATAACTGATGAACATCTAGACCAATAACAACAATCTTACTCATGAATACAAATCGAACCCGCTCCATCGGAAGTAAAACGGTATGCTAAACCCATAGACTACAGAGATCGCCGGTTTAATATTATTATTAGTAAGTAATAATACTTTTGGGTACTGTAATATTATATAAGTGTAAGGTTTTATTTTTTAGACTAGTAATGTATAATTTCCAAAAACTGACTGATTTAAAAACTATTTCACTGTTTGAAATTCCAGGGTGATATGGACTTTATGCTCTGCTAATATATAACTCACAAAGTTATGAGTACAAGGCAAAGGCACGGCGGAACTAAATAAATTTATTATTTATAAAGACATCAGAAAATAATAACGAAAACATACCTACTGAATGTCTTATTTTTAAATAATACTAGTTTCTAATAATACTACAATAATATAATACAATAATATTTTGTTCCACGAAAACGAAACTTTGAACTCCCGACCTTTTGATGTAAGTCGAGCTTGTAACCCACTACGACAAGGCGCTGTCGAAACGACGACTCTCATAAATAAGAATAAATTCATCCGGAGAGTTAAAACGCTGCGTTCTTCTTAAATTAAAAATTAAAAGCCACAGTTCGGAAACCGAGCCAAATTGAAAAACGTGGGAATTATTTCGAACATTGAGTCGGGAAACAAACAAGTCTGTTTGAACATTCCAGGGAAGTATTTGAACAGTTGGAATGTCAAATAATGTTTGACCTAAAATTACTCGTGAGTCTCGAGTTCTGCGAATGTATTGTTTTATTGATTCTTTTCAGATTTTCTATGTGTTTTCATTCAGTCATTTACATATTCATTGAATTATTTGCACACATATATAAAATTATATATAGAATTTCATGACCTTAAATACAGCGTTCAGATTAATTTAATATATTAAATGTGGTATTTTTATATTCAACTTAATTATAAAAGTGTAATAAGTGTATAGTATATACGTTGATAAATAGACTATTCGCATATATTACTTTATTTTACAATAGAAAGCGACCTTAATCATAATAAAATTTCTACAAAAGGATATGGAATTGCTAAAAGAGTCATTGAATTTTTGTATAATACATGTGTATTTAACATATATAATGGAGTTTCAGGTAATTTGATTTCGCTTCTTTTCATAGGTAACTATGAATGTATTTTATCAAAATAGAATTGGAAATACTGTTACTTTCAAATTTACTGTCTGCAAATCAATCCATATTTTCATTTATATAAGTTTTTGTAATTCTAGTCATCATATCAAAACTTTCACTTAATAATAAATGATCCCGGCCAATTAACAGAGCACTATCTAAACCCACGGTATGCAGAGCTAGTGTTATATTAGACAACTGATATAAATGATTAGATATTTTTTTTTGTAAATACATAATATACATAGAAAATACCCAGATCGGCACAAACAAACATACTAATG
Source organism: Achroia grisella (assembly GCF_030625045.1). Lineage (NCBI taxonomy): Eukaryota > Metazoa > Arthropoda > Insecta > Lepidoptera > Pyralidae > Achroia > Achroia grisella. The sequence goes on from NW_026712999.1 coordinate 2,833,096, forward strand.
ATTACTAATATTTGCACTATGCGAGGAATGGAACCCGCGACCATCGGAAGTAAAGCTGTGCGCTAAACCACTTTACTTCCGATGGTTTCCGATGGACCACCAAGGCCGCCACGTGCACAATCTGAAATTATATACTTTTGAGGAACACGAAAGTAATTGAAAGTTTCCTTTTTTGTATTATCGGTTTTTATTATGTTGCCACGTATATTCTAAATGTGTTCCATGCTATTCAGTATTCAATATACACGAGTAGATACCGAATAAACCTCTGGATAACGTAACATAATGTAAATACTTGGGACGAGATTCGAATAAATATACCAATCCGCACTTACCACTGTAGTGGACTATAATCCCAACGTCTTGAACCCTTATGGGTACGACACTTATACAAGTATATTATTTACATTTACTATATCTATATTACGAACTGTAAGTAAACACGCATCTTTACCCCCACAGTTATTTTCTACTCCCGTGAGAATTTCCAAAATTCCTCGCTCAGCGGTTGCTTGCGTATATACTATCTACTAAATTTCAACTATTTATGCCTCATATTACTTACGTAAGGTCCGTGATTAGTGTGTGGTTATTCCATATAATATTATGTAATTTAGGATCTTCATTTTCTAATGCGTAGATATTTTGATTGTAACTTATACCTATGTGTATATCTTGAGTGAAATAGCGTTTGATTAGCATCTGGAGAACGAGATCAAATTCAAAGTCACCTGCTAAAATATTTAAGTATATAAACTCTCTACCATTAAATAGGGCGAGCTCAAAATTCTTGATATAAGACAATGTGGTTGGCGCAAGAATGTATTTCATGGCAATATAAGGATAAAACAAGAAAATGCAAGATTTTAAGTTCCTATGTAAACCCTTCAGATTTTACTACTCCTTTAGATATTGATTAAAACGTTTCCATTATAAATTCATTTCACTTAAGGACCAATATGTTTTATGTTCAATCATTAATTGCGATATATTTTTTTAGTTTTATAATCTGTAAACTTAGATCGCTATCTATATCAGGTAGAACCCAGATCTGGGTAAAAAATAGTGTGCTTATTATCTATATATTTCTGACTCTACCACATTTCTGATTAGTAATGAAAGAAGTGATAACAAACTAAATCAATCCGAGAAACGGCGGACGGATTGCTCCCTACCACACTGAATTGTAATATAAACAGCGTAATGTTGGCATGTCTCTGATTTAACTCATCTGAGTTCTGTTATCTTAGATGAGTTAAATCGATATAATAATAATATCCCTAAATTAACACAGCACCATCTATTCCCATGGTAAGCAGAGCTTATGTAATGGGTACTAGATAACTGATATAAGTATTTAGGCACATTTTTTTTCTAAATACATCTATTTAAATAATAAAAATATAAATAAAATTGGAGTGTCTGTTTGCAATATTGAAATAACCGTTTTTTACTACATGCATATGATATAAATATGGTACATACACCAAAATAACATATTTTACAATTTTTGTCTGTTCTGGCTAATCCCTGAAATGGCCGGACCGCTTTTGACGAGACTTTTTTTGGCAGGTAGCTGATATAATAAGGAGTAACTTAGGCTTTATTTTAGAAAAAATCTTTTTTAAATTCCACGCGGACGAAGTCGCGGGAATAGCTAACATGATATAACACAGAAAACACTCAGAGAAACAATCATACTGTTGAATACAAATGTTTAAGTAACATACGACCATTGAAAGTAAAGCGGTGTGCTAAATCGTTAGACAATCAGTTAATCGGGCGGAGAGCGAAGCGCGGACCCATATTAGAGATCAGATTTGCACTCTTTGTAACGATACTTGACCGATCCAGACAAAATTTCAACCGAATGTTGACCTTCGGGCCTACATCGTTCAGCACTCAAAAAATTCCAATCGGTCATGTCCTTGAGGAATGGTCGTTGATAAAGGTTGCCATAGTCTTTGAATAAAATCACGCGCTACTGCAATTATTTAATTTTAAAGGTCAAGTTTTTAATAATAAACACGCTCCGGTCAACATGTGACCTGGCGTGTAAACAACACACCGCTAACAAACCTACTATAATTCTACAAACAGAAAGACAACAATGCATTTATAGCTACTGTATAATAGAAATAGGTAAGATGATTCAAATTACATCTAATAGCTCTGAGGATTCTGTATAATCAAAGTGTCTGAAGTTGCGTGGAGTGTTGAGTTAGTAAGGGATTCATCGCCCACTAATACTCTTGCAACTTGGTCCGACTCTGATTATCATACCTCTGTAAGTAACTTGGTATATTAGGATTTCAATTTAAAACTAACGACCAGAACCGGATTCGCTCGGGTATTAAACAAAATTAAAAAAAATATATATACTAGCTGACACGTGCGACTACGTCTGCCTCACACTTATCATTATTTATCGCCCAATTTACATAATATCTTTTTAAATTATAACCTATGTATATTATATCTGATGTATAAGCTATGTTACTGTAAAGTTTCATCAAAATCCGTTCAGTATTTTTTGCGTGGAAGAGCAACAACCATCTATCTATACTCACAAGCATTCGTATTTATAATATTAGTAAAATTTTAGCACACATATAAACCCTTTGATGTTAATGTTCGCCATAAAACTGTAGTATATCACTTTGTAAATCTCTACTTTCAATAATTTCCGTAGCGTCCGCAATACAAGATTTTTTTTATAGGTTGAGTTACATTATGTAACTTTTCATACGAATCAGTAATATTTTTGCCTATGTTCATCAGTGATTAATAATAAAAAAAATATAATTAAGGATTAAATCAGGAATCAAAAAGTTTAACAACTTTTAAGAAATCTAATTAAAGTAAAAGTTTTGGAGTCTATTTAATGCAAACAAACAGACAATAAAATCTTTCGTATTTATAATATTAGTAAAGATGTTTGGTTACTATTGTTTTAAATAATAACAAATATATTTTGCATTAAAACTTGATATTTATAATGCAAACATATTGTTAAATAACTTACCTAATGTAATAATACAAAGAGGAAAAAAATGTATATTCTGTAAACGTAAAAAAAACTCTAAAAAGATTTTTAAAAACACTTAAAAAAGTGTTTTTAAAAATCGCACACCTATAGAATTATATTAGCAGAGAGTAAAATGGTTTATAAAAAACCACTTCGATAATTTAATCCGTGTGAATCCGGGGCAGATTACTAGTAGTGTTTATGTAGTTAATCAAAAAATCTCGAGTAGTAATGTCTAAAGCGAGAATTGTATGCTATACTATGAAGATGTTCAGTTATAGTAGCTATCAGCTTATAAGTAATTACTATACAATATTTAACTTGCTGATTAATTTCATAAGCATCCAATAGCATGATATCACCAGCTCGAACTATTACTTAAATAATGTGCTATTACTTCGTTGTCGATTCGCTTTCCTTCTATATTTACTCTGTCCCCTTACCGGCGTAGCGAAATAACCTAAAACTTCTTAAAGAATACGTTAACAAATACATATATATATTTTTTAAATAGACTGTTAATTCAAGACATTAACGCTTTCAAACGAACTCTTAATACTATATATTTATCCAAACAAAAAATACACTAATAAGAACTATTTCTAGTGGTAGAATAACACACACATATAACTAGCAAAACCATAGTTTTTTTTTTAAGTTAAAAAATTACATATATATGTTTCACATTTGACGCGGTTATTATTTATAAATTACAATTAGAAAAAATCACGCGATATTATTACATACGACGACGTTAAAAAATAAATAAAACGTGGTACTACCACGTTCTTACCCGTAATTTTTCTCAAACATGTCTAATGTTATTCAAATTCAAATTCAAATTCAAAAATCATTTATTCATGTAGGACATTTTAGCCGCTTATGAACGTCAAATTTTTACATTATAATTTTATTTTTTTCCCTACCGTCCAGTTCGGTATATAGATCCAATTGAGAAGAACTGGCAAGAAACTCAATTGAATTACTTTTTTTTTTAAAGCCAGTTTATTTACAATGTATATTTATATAGGTGTCTATGTCTAACATTAAATGAAAATTCAGTGCATGAACAACTATTGCCATGCACACTCGTCATTCAAGTAATCGTTTAGTGAGTAATAGGCTTTGCTCAGTAAATATGATTTAACAGATGTTTTGAATTTATTTAAGAGTAATTCCAACATATCCTTTGGTATCTTATTGTAAATTTTTATACCTATTCCCATAAAAGACCTATTAACTTTTTCTAAACGATACTTGGGGACAGCAAGTTTGTCTTTAAATCTTGTATTAATATTATGAATATTGCTGTTTTTTGGAAATAAGTCAAGATTTTTATGAACATATAGGATATTTGAATATATAAATTGAGAAGCAACGGTTAGTATATTGTACTAGGCGAGCATAGTTTTGAAAGAGATAAACACATATGACACTATTGAAACCGGGCACTATCTGCTGGTGTGATAACTTTTTTGTATCTAACCCGTATATGACTAACGTTGCGGTCGTGTAGATTGAATTTTAAATATTACAAAATAATATTGACTTTCTTATAAGAAAATTACTAATGGCAGAAAGGTGTACTCTAATTCGCGGGTTATACTTATTGCATTTAATATGATCAATAAACTATTCCACTTTTACTATTGAGTAAATATTAAGTTAATAGAAATTACCGGTAGTATGTATTTATCTAGTCACTGAAGGATATGCATGCATTTAGTCACTGCTAGTACATAATATATGAAGGAAAATATATATAATTCGTAAACTATATATTTTGCATAATCTGACAGTTTTCATCTTAAAAAATAATACTTATATATATATTTAAAATTTTATCATGCTTGAATAATATGCACATTGAAATAACACTTCATAAATGATATATAGTGCTATTATTTTGCTATACAATAAACTTACCTGTCAATTTATCCTTATAATAATTTTGTTGCCGTTTAACAAACAATTCGTGTATTATATACTTCACTTATTTATGTTAGAACTGTAAAATCACCATACATTCACTTCACTTATAAACTTATTTAAAAATTCTTAAAGTTTTCACAATCCTCTTGGAACGAACAATCAATTTTCCCAACCAGTTATATTTCAAAAAGTTGTCTCCACTTCTATTAATTACGATTTTATTGCTTACGAATTCACATCTGGCCACATTTTGCAACGAGCATAAAATACGAGCATTCGGGATAACGACAAGTACGCTCGAAGACTGCGCTACCTTGCACGATACTAACGCACGTAGCATTACCAGGGTTGGAATTGATAGTGTGTGCGTGCTACAACCCTATTGGTGAACAGTGTGTATTCACGCTGACTTGTCGTTGTGTGTGTTTTCAGGCGGTAGTGTCCGTGATTTTGCGCTGTCGTGATACCCAAAATTGTAGATGTGGTTGTAACCGATCACCTACAGTTATGTTTGTGTGCGTTACCGGCACAACCGGGGAAAAACGGACCCACGAAATATTTGGGCGCATGCCCGAAACCTCTGAAAAATAAAATCGTGTTTGGTGCTATTTAAATACTGATGTGAGAGGACAGATTATAAATCCAGTGTGTTGCCGACAAAGGAGGTAATTTTCAGAATGGGGTTTTCATTAAATTCTATATGAATTCGTTTTAGGGAAAGTCTTGTTATTTACAAGTACCCATTTGTATTTGTTTTCGGATTGTGTATTTTTTTAAGTACGTTCTTTGATGTTTGTGACAGCGCGGCTTTTAAATTGTATGTCTATGTTCTTGTGTCTATCCATTATTTTTCTTATTTATTCGAGTTCAAGAATTCATTAAAATTTAAATATTTAAAGTAATCACTATTTTTCAACGCGCCGCGTGGAGGCAGTATTTTCAAGATATTGGCACCATTCCGCCACTGAATTTGCATTCTTATATTATGACCAAAGTAATTACTACCTCTTCGTAACCGTGACAAGGCGAGATGTCGTATATCGTATATATTAATAAATTAAGTTTTTATTTATTATTCAATGAAAGATCGCATTTTTTTAATAATTTGTGATGTGTTTGTGCGTGTGTACTATGTTTACTGTCATATTGTATGACATTGAACATAGTATCGTATAAATATAAACTCTATAAAGTATAATAATGGTGTGTTAGTTGTTCAAAGTCATTTATTTATTTGTATTTATTGTGCTTATAACCTATGTGATCTAGAACATTCACTCTTGCCATTGAACTTTTTATATTTCTAGCTGTAGATCATTGATGCAAAAGTCAATAAATTATTAGAAATAAAATATTCATTCAGTGTTTATAATATAAATATAAAATTAAAATGAAATATATTAAGTAAACAATTTTTTTCCTTATATATAGTACCAATATGACATGTTCTGGGTCAGTATACCGCTAGTTTTCAGTGGCACCAGTATGCAGCACCGTAAAAGAGAATCTTAATAACATTAACATCTGGTTCAACCGCATTATTACCATTATTATTTTTACTATTCATTACGTCAATTGATTATACCTTTGCTTAAAAATATATAAGTAAGTTTGTATAAATCTCAGTTTATTTAAATAAGAATAGAAGAAAATATAATATATTTTATGCTAAAAATGTCATCCCGTACTAACAGGGGTTGAATGCAAGGGGTCGTTGAGTGCTGGGTAAACATGCACGTTTTTGCTACCCGAGACATCCACAAACATTACTTGAGTGATTACACGAACCATACAGTTTCTCACAACATATATCTTGTATGACAATATTTATGGAGTATATTATCTATTTTTAAATAATAATAATATATATAAATTTTATTTATTGTGTAATATATAAATAAAACAAAGATGATTATACACTGGATTCCGCCTAAGTCAACTGCATCTCGGGAGTTCATAAAATAATTGGTAGATGTTATCAATTATTATAGATCAGCGAGAATAATATATCAGAACAATTCACACAGTGACATATAGTCCCACGCTAATCAGAACTTATGGTATCGGCATTAAACAAATGATATAAATACATAGATACGTTATTTTTGCAAATATATACATAATATACATATAAAACACCCAATAACAATACAATTAATCACACAATGTATTAATAGTTTATTAATTTAGTAATGGTTTAGCAAACCACTTTACTTCCGATGGTCCCAGGTTCGATTCCTCACACAGTGCAAACATTTGTATTCATGAGTATAATTGTTTATATCGGTATGGTTATGGTACACCCATACCGATATAAACTATATGGTATGTATTTACAAAAGAAAATCTAAGTTTTTATATCAGTTGTCTAGTACCAACAACATAAGCTCTGCTCATCGTGGGACTAAATGGCGCTCGCTGTGTTAATTATCCAGGGTTATCTATTATTATTATTATCATAATACGTATTCTTCATTTGAACCTAGATGCCGTTGAGTGATATATCCAAAGACATTTATTTATTTATATTGAATTCAAAAGAAGACATCTTCACAATAGAGGATCTCTGTACCTACATGTAGTCTTCTGGGAATTTCATGCAATTCGAATCTAGACTCTCGAAAATCTAATATTTTAAGAAATTGATACTTTAGAAGTCTGATAGGTATCATATTTTGATTCACTTCAATCTGTATAGTATTAACTTTGTTTACTTTGTAACTAGATGGCGCTATGTGATTACTAGTATTAGACAATACCTAAGTACTTATATAAAGATTTTTCTCAGTATATTACGTTATGTAGACCACAGAAAACCATGTCATTAATTAAATTCAAAATTCAAAAATCATTTATTTATGTAGGCCATTTTAGCCGCTTATGAACGTCAAATTTTTTATATTATAATATAATTTCCTTCCTTTATACATATATTATATATAGATGAAATAAGAAAAAACCGTTAAGAATTTGTGTTGATCTCCACTCGGTCCCCACTGGAAACCGTCATTCTTTTGAAACTTTGCTTTAATGAAAGACTTTTTCGAAAACCAATTTATAAAGCTTATGCCATGGCTTTACTTCATCCTCGGCCTATCATCTTCCAATATTGCACTGCCACCGTTTACTGTCAGCGCTGACTGCATCAATTTATATTGCTACATTAAAAACCCCAAATAAAAGGGTAAATAACTCAATTAGTCATTCATCTTAAAATATAAACCTACTCTAAAAAATCTGCGTAGGGTATTCAAACATTTAGGATATCTAATCATATAGGTTATTTAGGATAATACCGGAAGGAGGTAGAAATAAAAAAAAGGTATTGATTTTTATTTTGTATAATTATAATTATAATCAAGCAGAAAGCCCACCTGATGGTATGTCGTAAACTTCATCCTGTGTAATAATAATAATAATCATACAGAACCAGCAATGCTAGGAAAATAAGACAACAGTGAAAATAATAATAATACTCTCAGGACAATTCACACAGCGCCCTCTAGACCCAAGTTAAGCTAACTTAAGCTTGTGTTATAGGTACTAGACCATTGGAAGAAAGGCGATATGCTAAACCACTAGACTACCGAGGCTGTCGAATATCTGAACAGCATTCGTTACCATTCTAGAGGACTTATTAAGCGGAATTACAGGATAAGAAGTATTCTTATCCTGTAATTCCGCTTAATTTACTCATTGATCAACCTTTATGACTTCCTGCGGACTCATTGTTGTAGCGTAAATATGAAACTTTTTCAATCACGCCCATAGACGTTTACAGGGAAATCGATGCTTGATCCCTAAAAAGTCCATTTAAGTTTAATAGGTATATGATACAGGTTGTTCCGAGCCGTTGCCAAACCTCAAGTGGTATTTGAAGACAAAAACCTCTCGAAAGTTCGAGCCGTGTTGTATGGTGTAATTTTAAAGCAGTAAGCGTGGGTTGTGATCTAGAGGTTTACTACCCATTTACACCGAAATATTATGAGTTGAAATCTAGCCAATATTAATAAAATGTGTGGCAATTTATATAGTTGACCGATACTCCGGTTATAGAAACACAGTCAACAAACCAAAATAATCTGAGAGATGGCAATAGGCTCGCCCCATAAAAAATCGCTGATTGCTCTAGGTAGGTGGGAATAAAATGACGTAGGGTGTATGTTCGTATTAAAATTCAATAAAATTTCAAGCAGGCCATTTATATCGGTTTAAAAATAGAGATTATCATTTCAATTTTTTCTATTCATTTCATTAAAAGAATTTTAAATTCAAATTTAAAAATATTTATTCCGGTAGGACATTTGAGCCACTTATGAACGTAATTTTTTTATATTATAATTTTTACCCTACCTTCCAGTTCAGTATATGGATCCAATTGAGAAGAACTGGCAAGATTCTCAATTGAATTACTTTTTTTTAAAAGCCACTTTATTTACAATGTATATTTACCGTAATTTTAATTAATAAACAAAATAATTTTAGTATCGTTATATTATCGTAGTATTTTGTGGGAATAAAATATAAAAATAAAGCGTTATGTTTTTCGCTTTATCTTAACACTCAAGACAGTGCCAAAGCAATCTGAATTGTAGAAGTTAACAAGAGATCTCCACCAATCTTCAACGGCTATTGTTTGACACGAGGCGCCCAATCTACATTTTAAAATAATGTCCCTAATAATTCAATCTCCGGCATTAAATTACACTTAAAAGTTTATTTGACGGTATTTGAATAAACTCTATTAGAGAGGGAGACTTTGAACAAAGTTTTGGTATACTATCCGTCAATTTATATTTCTAACTAAATCTCCGAAACAACGAAAATAAGCCACACAATTAGTCCAAGAGACGGCGGCCGGTTGGTCCCCTGCCCCGTATAATATAGCTTGGAATTAGGATGGACTCCAGATTAGACATACAGAATAAAAACATATATTCTTCCGTATGGTTATAGCATTTAGACTACTCTAAAAGATCGAGAGATTAAACCGACACTACAAAATCTTATTAATATTATAAATGCGAAAGTTTGTGAGTATGGATGAATGTTTGTTACTCTTTCACGCAGAAACTACTGAACGGATTTTGTGAAACTTTACAGTAATGTAGCTTATTCATCAGAATAACATTAAGCTATAATTTAAATAGATATTATGTAAATTAGGCGAAATATAATTATAAATGTCAAATAAGTTTGTTGCAGATGGAATTGTGAGGGTCAGCAAGTAGACTATAAATTTAACAATTTAATAAAAAATAAAACACTTTGTGTATCAATTAATATTCCTAATTAATTCTCCGGTGACGGAAAACAAAACGATACTGACTAATTCTAACTTCATTCAAGCTTGAGCTATCAAATAACAAACTAAATTAATTGTTAACATTTTTATGTATTTTGTATTTCCATTTCTACGCCATGGTGGTCTAGTGGTACACCGCTTTACTTCCGATGGTCACGGGTTACATTCCTTGCACGGTGCAAACATTTATATTCATGAGTATAATTGTTTGACTCGGTCTGGATGTTTTCTATGTATGTAAAAGAATATCTAATTATTTATATCAGTTATATAACCCATAACACAAGCTCTACTTACCTTCGGACTAGATGGTGCTATGTTAATTGTCCAGGATAATTTATTTATTTTTTTAATAATTGACGTAACCTATCCTTGGATGACATTCCATTATCCTCTAACATTTGATGCAAGGAGCATGGCCTTCTTTGGTCAAACCATCTTAGATGCTCACACATACATATGCACGCAACTTCCTATATGCCCCATATTTCCCCATTCTGCGACATTTAATTGTATCTCCGCTTCTTATGCTCTTAGTATGATGTTATATAGTCTGGAAACCTTCCGCCATAAATGGGCTATGTAACACTAACAGAAATAAAAAAAATCGAAAATGTATCTGTCATTACACTGAACATCCAAGCTATCAAACTTTACCTTTTTTATAATATTAGTATATATATGAATAAATATATGTGGGAAAAGTTCCTGTATACATTAAATTCGAATTCAAATTCAAAAATCATTTATTCATGTAGGACATTTTAGCCGCTTATGAACGTCAAGTTTTTACATTATATTTTTTTTCCCTACCGTCCAGTTCGGTATATAGATCCAATTGAGAAGAACTGAGAATTATTCTTGTATACAATGTATTTTATTGTATACAACTAAGTGGCGATGTAACGCAACATAAATTGTTACACTACATAAATTATTGGGGAAACCCAATGGCTGTGAAATCAAACAAGTATAATTATTTATTTGCCACAGTATTAGATTTATATTTTGGTTTTGTTCTCCGTGTTACAAGTAAAACAGCGTATCTATACTTCCGAACATTTTACAAAGCTAAAAGCTTTGTTAGTTTTGGTTATATTTATTTAGTTACTCAACCGGTTGGTTGTCTATTCAATATTTTGACTCTAATGATTTAGTATTATTAGTAGTTAAAGAACAACAGCTAATTTTTTGCTACTTCTCCTTGTGATGAGACACTTTACTGAATGAAAAAATAAATAATCAATGCAATGTAAAAGTTCTGCTTACTGTGGGACTAGATAGCACTGTATTAATTGTCTAGGGTAAAAAAAGTGGTTCAATGTAAGTTTATTTGAATAAAGAATTTTCTATTCTATTCTTTGATACTATAAATAAGAGCATTAAAGTATTCCAATATTTATTAGTACCGACTTGCTCCAATATCGCCAGAACATACATATCTCTATTTCTTCTACTTATAGACAATATAATGAAGATTAGGATGATGTCAGGTCCATTAGAGGAAGCTCTTGTTCACCAGGAATTAATGGCAACCATTTGCAGAAAAGACCGCATCGAAATTGACATGTCAGCAGTCTAGCACAGGAGACTCAATTCTTAGAAAATGTACCCATTTCCTAAGAATTGAGCCGATTGTCTCCATTGTTAATGATACCTCCTCTCACATACAAAGATTAGGTTGTTTATACCACTTGTATCAGAATTTGCATGTCATTTGCCTTTCCAACAGATTTTTGGGATTTTCCAGTAGAAATAAGTAAAACAATAGGCATACCGGAAATGTTAGCACAATATAAACAATATCGAGCTGACGATCAAACATGAACGGACAACAGTCGGCTACGAATCACGAAATAAGGCTATTTGTAAATAATCAGCGCATTTATATTCGGTGTGCAGCCCTGTCCAGAGATCCGTGGAGGTGGTAAAAATTATGATGGACATGGCATCATATTGTACGAGTATGAACATTATTATAGATGAATGTATTATTTTTAATGGTTTCTGCATGGTAATTGTTATCTGTCTTAAATTCATAGACAACAGTACAGAAATCACATCATAATGTGACGCCAGTAGCGTTCACGGTTTTTTTAAATATATCTTTTCTGCATTTTATTTGTAGCATAAATCGTATCTCAATGGATATGAATAGAGGTTTTATCTATCTATTTATGTTATTACGGACAACCAAGATGTCATGCTTTTGTACACTGTAATTTCACTGTCATATCATACCCTTCAACTAAAACACAGTTAACAATGAAAATTGCTTTACGGCTAAGATAGGTAATTTATGCACGCAGATGATACGTAGTGTATCTATTTATTGATATAAAAAATAGTAGTAATAATATTTCAGACTACAGTAGGTAATTAATATACTAATATCTTATCAATCTTCATTTTCGTATGCTTGTTTTTAATTAATAAAATACAATAATAGTTAAATAGTTTTATTTTAGTAATTATTGATAAAATAGGTGGTATCTGTAGAAAGTTACATTCACGAATTTTACGAGCTACTTGTTTCGAGAGAAGGATTTATCCATGCTAAAAGTAAACAAAAATGAACTTTGTGAAATAAACAACATTTACATAACCTTTATTTACTTAAAATATAAAAATATCAATTAATTTGTTGTTGAATCGACATATACCATATCCACTTTCATATAGATCGCTTCATGTATTTACTTTCTGTATCAATATTAGAACACAGGTAGCGTGATAACATCCAGTTATACACATAATTATAACAAAACCCCCGGCTTTTATCACCACACCTAATAAACGAGATAGTTTTGACTAGATTTGATGTTGTAGACACGTGACAAAACCTGCTTTATAGCTAGCAATTGTCAGGATATATTTATAGAGCCTTCTCACGCGTATCTTGAATGTTCTTCGTAAAGGTTTACGGTTGTAAGCACCTAACCACTAATAATAATAAATTAATTAATTTGAGAGCGTTGCGGCCTACACTGTACTGAATTACACTCAGAAGATCGAAAATTGAAATCTGGCTGAAACCAAAGAAAAAAAACTCAATTGTATGTTATTTTAAATATCTAACTGACTCTTCGGTGTAAGAAACGCCGATATGAAACAAAAATATCGAAATTGGAGTAGTGCTGCAGCTGTAGACTAGTCCACTGCTTCCTGGATTCAAATATACCAGCTAAATGTGGTTATGTCAAGAGTTGTCTTCACCACAATATCAACAGTAATTTAATGTCTCTGACTGACACAGTCATGACGGTATTTTTTTTATTTATTTATTACTCTTTATTGCACCTTAACAAAAGAAATCAGAATATTTAGAGTATACACAAAATGTCTTACCGCTAAAGCGCTCTCATCCAGATAACCTTTGGGTAGAGGAGAACAGACAGAAGGTAGTGGTGGTATGTTATATGTTAAAAAAATACTAGCCAACTCATGTAATGATGTCTACATATTTTCGAACTAGACTTCACGTATACTATATAGATATGGAAATAGACTACAGAATATACATCTGCAAAACGTTTTAATTTCACTATGTTATATATATTATTTTCGAACCAAAATTTTATCACTTCTACTAGTGACTTGCTTCAGTGTCTCCCGGGTACCATCAACTTTGCGAATTTGCTCAAATCGGTTCAATGGTACTAGAGGTTATTTTCTTCATAACAAAAGCCGGCCTCTCTCTTTATAGGTATATTGGTACAGTACTTTATTAAATTTTGTGTTTGTTTCTTCTAATAGTTATCTACAAACAAAAATATATGATACATAGGCTCAACTAGTTGACAAATATTACAGGATCTTACCACGTTTTATTTATTATTATTAAGTTCCAGATTTGAGCAGATTTACAACCGCTTTGATTATGAGTAAACTAAAGAGTCTGTTGCTCTTCAGGGAGAGACGGTAAAATATTCGGTAAAGTTGACGGTAAATAAATTAAATTATGGTCCATATTATCACGTGATTTTCTTCATTTTACGTATAAATACGCGAGTCCAATTTAAAAAACTAATGTTATAATTTTGGTTATTCCAATAGTATGTATTGTTTCGTTGCGTAGGTATTAATTATGAAAGGAATTACTGAAATTCCCAAGAGAACAGAAGATAATGCGTGTAACGTTAACAACAATATTAATATTAATAATACAATGTAAGATGTTTATTTGCATATGTTTATTATCCCAAAATAAAAGGTCATAGGTGAAGTCTGAGTGACGTCAGTAACCAATGTACATATAAATTTCATAAACCGCAATGGTATAGAAATTTGACGCATTGATGGTTAATACAAGAGTTACTTTATTTATTATGTTTATATCTTTATTGGAATTGCAAAACAAACAACAAATCACTGGATTGTAAGTAGGAATCGTCGCCTACAGGAAGTACTCTTCATTATATATATAGTCCTTAATAGATAGACAGATAGATAATATTTTTTATTAGTATCTTAGTACACACATATAAGCTTAATTATAACATTACATAGCAAGTATAACAATCCAATTAGGGTAAACCTGCATGTGTGTGCTACAGCAATACAAAACTGGTAATAATCTTCGTTGTTTTGCCTCTCTGGAATACTAAGATGTATGATTTCATATCCATGGATTTTACTGACATATCCTTCCCTTCAACCGAAGCAAAATAAACAAAAAAAAACCTAGACGACTCTATTCATATTTTACCTTTAGAAATAACTTAAGTGATCATGATAAAAATTGACATTTACGTAGCATTACAAATATAAGACGACATTATCTAATATTATCCCTATAAACATGGTTACGCAGATATAGTTACGGGCAGAAACTAGTTCAAAAATAATATTACTGAAAATATTGCACATTTTTCACGTCTATTTATGAAAGTTAGTAATTTTACCAACGTTTTTATACCACATAAAATTGTGCAAGATCAAAAGAGAACTAACTCTAATTAGAACAAGTTTGTCGCTTAAAAACTGTTTTAACTTGAACACTTCATAGTTAAACTGACATCCTGTAGTTAAAATTAAATTGTACTTAAGTGACACATTTAAAAATCTAAATATGTAGAGTATAGAAAGTGCTAGAAGGTTTTATAACTTCTTAATTCTTACATAGTTAACATCGTGGGGTTTACTATTGTATTTAGACCTTAAATATTTTATTATGAGTCCAAATCTAGTTCTTACCAAAAATATTGTATATCAATTTATATAGGTATCTGACTGACTCTCCGGAGATGTTGCTTTCCATAATATTCATGCAATAACAAACAAAATTAATCCAAATATAGGCAGTAAAATCTCCTCTTGGTATTGAAACCAGATTATTGTGATATTGATGCGATCGAAATGTCGGTATTTCAAGTGAGGTGTGACAAAAATATGAACTACAATCAATTTTCAGAATAAAGGAAAAAATATATTTATATTTACTGTAACTACATATATTTTTTTACATATATACTAATATTCATTCATTCATTCATAATTTAAGAGCTATGCTCTTGTCGGTGGAGCTCTTGCCACTTTCCGCGATCTTCCATCATGCTCTTTAATTCTTGATACAACACGACTCCCATTTTGTCCTCGATTTGTTTTATGTAGCTATGCCTTGGTCTTCCCCTCCCCCTCTTTCCTTCTATTTTCCCCTCAATAATAATTTTCATGAAATCATCGTACCATATCAAGTGTCCTAACATTTTTCCTCATCTATTTTCTATTGTGTTCAATATTTGTCTTTTTTCTTTTACCCTGTGTAGCACTTCTTCGTTTCTTACTTTATCCTTTATCCATTATCATATACACTAATGATATAAATACTTACATATTTTTTTTATAAATACATACATAATATACATAGTAAATACCCAAACCAATGCAAACAATCATACTCTTGAATACAGATGTTGCGTATTTAAAATTTTTGCGAGGAATCGAACTGTACAATTAATACTGCGATCATCGGAAGCTTGTAAAGTAATGATATAATGATATAAATGCTTACATACTTTTTTCTTTAAATACCATAATATACTAGACCACCAAAACTTGAATACGGATGTCAAAAGCGTGTCTATCTTTTTATAATTCGATGTGTATATAACATAAACTTGTTGGACTAATGTGTAAGTATATAATTAATTCAATGTTATTACCGTAATTAGTAAGCAAATACATAACCTATTGTTAAGTTAATTAGTACATCCTGTTTAATTCCACATAATTGAACTAATGCATTAAAACATTCGTTGTATCACAATTAAGCTAATTAGAAAATGTATTAGGACTTATTAGAAAATTGCTTACATTTGGATAACTTTGTTCATTTACATATTAAATTATGTTCATAATTGAACAATGGACCAAATAGACACTGAAATTTAGTACAGTGCACTGTACATATTTTCTTTAATGGGTCATAAAGGAATGATCCACTCGCTAGTATATACACTGACGGAGCACTAGTGAAGGATGATAGGATGACTAAAATCATCGTGCTCCTAATCATCCTTCATAATAATATTATTATGTTTAATTCTGCTACTATTAACATGTGTGAGACTACAAATATTCAACACGAAAATCTGACTCTCGGTTCTGAAAGCGATACGACCTTATCTATTCGTAATCAAATTTTGACCATTGTTGAATCTACATCCTTTTTGCGACACATTTCGCCTCTCAACGAGGCATCAGGCATTGAATAGAGTTCGGAAATAGCTTGGAAAGCTAGTGTTAACTGTTCGGCGATCAAACTGCAACTCATCAGTAAGTATCACCTATTTCTGCCGCCAAGAAGCTTGCTTTGTAAAATGTGTTTCTTCAATAGAAAGGACGATAAGGCAGTGAAATTACACAATAAGTGGTAAGATATTTTAGCCTTCCGAAATGATAACGTGATGGCCCTACTGCTGTTCATGTATATAAGCGACGATTATCACTTACCATCAGGTGAGCTGTCTTGTTTGTCATTTCAAATGAATAAAAAAAAATAATTATGTATACTGTTATATAGTAGATATATTACAGAATATCATATTTGTCGCCGAACGTGTTTATTTGAGTAAAAAGGAATTTAAGTTGCCGATTTAATTTCTGAATTTTCCGATATCGTGCCATACAGAATTGAAACATATTCAAATATTGAAACTTTATATTATCATAGTTCACATAGTTCTCTTATATAAAAAATAAATAAGTTAATATGAATGTAAAAATAATTTAATGAAGGAAAATGAAATCTAATTTCTTTAATTGTAAATTATTTAGGAATACGTATTTTATGATTATTAAACTTACATATATCGTGAGATAGTCAGAATTTAAGCAATTGTAGATATTTAATTCCACGGTCGTCAGCTGTTTAGCATACCGCTTTACTTCAGATTGTCTTCAGTTCGATTCCTCGCACGAAGCAAATATTTTATTTTATTTATGAGTGTGATGGTTATATCGATCTGGGTATTTTCTATATATATTATGTACATATTTACAAATATGTATTTAAGTATTTAAAAAAGTTGTCTTGTACCCATAACACAGGCTTTGTTTAAATTGGGACTAGATGGCGCTGTGTAAATTGTCCAGAGATACTATAAAGAAGACATTGCCAACTGTAATATCCTAAATTATATTTTCAAAGTCGACGCGGGCACAATCGCATGTAAACACTAGTTCATAATAACAATACTCGTAGAACTATATAGACACAGGCAGTAAATTTTGATAATTAATATCCTTAGCGTACATAAAACATATCCAGTTATATGTATACTAGAACCAAATTTAATTAAGCATTTCTGCATACATTGTAAAACAGTAAATTTGTTTAGTCAGCAATTACACACAAGTAGATATTTAACCCGGTAGGGGGCTTCAAATAAATACCCTCGGCCTCTTACTAATTAATTGTGACACGTGGATGTTTAAGGTTAGGGTCTACACATCTCCTTTTTGTTATTTAATAGTAGTTTCTTTCTTTGTCTTAACTATGATAAAAAAAAGTCATGACATACCTATCTATATTTACCTATGAAAATTTTATAGAAAATTGCGGATACTCCGTTACAACTATTTCTAGCGAGATTTATTTATTAGATAATGTTTGGATTGGCGGTGAAACTATTAAATAAAGTATTAACATCACAAGATAAAAAACATGTAACTGTCAACTGTACAATAGTCTAAATATATATAACTCAAAGGTGACTGGCATAGTGATCTATCAACGCACAGCCCAAACCACTGGACGGATCTGGCTGAAATTTGGCATGCAGGTTGATGTTATGACGTAGGCATCCGCTAAGAAAGGATTTTGATTAATTCTACCTTCAAGGGGATAAAATAGAGGATGAAAGTTTGTATAAAACTTTGTCAATTTTAAACCGATCGGGCTGAGACTTTTCATGCTTAAAGCTACTATGACGTAGGCATCCTCTAAGAAAGGATTTTGATAAATTCCACCCTAAGGGGATAAATTAACGCGAGCGAAGCCGCGGGCAAAAGCTAGTTATTTATATGGTGCTGTTTATGTATTTAGAGACGCTAATAATTGTTCGAGAATTGCAGCTCTTAAACTTATTTTTGGGTATAGTCTACAATGCTGACGTATACACAGAGTCCTTGCTTTCTATAATAAATAAAATTAGAATCTGCCTGTCTTTATATAGTTAAGTATAATAGTTTTAAATTATAAACGTGTTGGCAATTAGCTGTAAGTTTATATTGTATTAAAGTGTGTATTTTATTACTGAATAAATAAATAAATAAATATAAGCGACTATTGCGATTTTCTATCAGGTCTTCTGCCAAGTTATTTAACATTCATTCCATCTGTACTAATATTATATAGAGGTGAAGTTTGTGACTTTGTGAAGTTATAGGGTGTAATATTTGGATCTACTGAACCGATATTGTTAACTATTTTAGTATTGGAAAGTATCGAATAGGCTATACAATATCACGCAACGACCAATAGGAGGCGGAGCTGCGTTAAAAATGTAGCAATAACGGGGAAAATGTCACTAAGACGATGTTGAACGCGTCACCTTGCTGGTTTACATATAAAAAATATTCTAACTGTAATAACTACGTAGAAGTTTGTGTAAACATCCTAAACTCGACACAAATCAACGCAGTGTAGGGAAACACCCAAAATATTTACATGAAATTCAACAGGCGTAAGCGAGTCTGGACTGATTCTATAGGCAAATATTTGCCTGTAGAATATTAATAGAGTAGAAGGGAACAGCTATAATGTGAGTATACCCTCATTTTCTTAATGATTAAGTTATTTTATAAATATGAAACTCTCGCTTGGGCGTCATTAGCTAATTAATTATGACTTTAGTTGAACAAGTGTTATTGTTTATAAGTTTTCATTAATAATGGAATGGTTATATAATGGTCTAAAATAAAAGTAAATACATGAAAAACATACAGATAAATAGAAAATCAGTATTGGCCACGCAATAATGCTAGTTTGTAGTTTAGAATTAGGAGAAAAATAATTTGGAAAAAAATGAATAGAGATTACTGGCATACTCACGTAGAACTAAAAACTAGGAACATAAACCTAATAGCTGAAATGAACAAGAACTGTGAAAAAAGGCAGCTAAAAATTAAATCATTAAGATAGCGAAATTTCTTTTCGTCATAAAGTTAAATTATGGTAATGCATGAGTGTCACAGACGTCACATGGCCCATGTGACTGTGATATCACTTTCCATCAGGTGGCCCGCCAGCCTGTTAGTCATTTCAAATATACATATAAAAATTTACGTTGACCATTTATAATAATATACAAATCTGATCGTTTTGTAGGTTACAGGGCATGGAAAGCGATCAGATTTTGTTACAATATTACCAGTGAACTTTATATATTCATCAAGTAACGCCGCAAACGATCCAACAAAGTTAAACTTCTATGATGAGAAGTTTGTCATTGTCTGATCGGTACATGAGACATAACTACTACTGAAATTGATTTGACATACATACAACGTAGATGAACAAGTTATTTGACAAATACAATATTAATTTCTATTGTATATCCGCCCAATTTACTTAATATCTTTTAAAATTAATATATAATATCATCATCATCATCATCATCATTATCATCGCAGCCCGGAAGACGTCCACTGCTGGACATAGGCCTCCCCCAAAGATCTCCACGACGATCGGTCCTGCGCTGCTCGCATCCAATGCCTTCCAGCGATCTTGACCAGATCGTCGGTCCACCTTGCTGGAGGCCTTCCCACGCTGGGTCTTCCGGTCCGTGGTCGCCACTCTGCTACTTTACTACCCCAACGGCCATCTGTCCTACGAGCTATGTGCCCTGCCCATTGCCACTTCAGAGTCGCAATTCTTCGGGCTATGTCGGTCACTCTGGTTCTTCTGCGGATCTCCTCATTTCTGATTCGATCACGCAGAGTAACTCCGAGTATGGCCCTCTCCATTGCCCTCTGAGTGACTCTGAGCTTGTTGATGGGGCCCATAGTTAGCGACCACAACTCTGTTCCGTAAGTCATCACTGGCAACACACATTGGTCGTAAACCTTCGTCTTGAGACACTGCGGAAATTGGGACGAAAAGATATATCAGAGTTTCCCGAACGCTATATATAATATACTTTAAAGTTTTATCAAAATCTGTTCGTCGTTTATGCGTGAAAGAGTAACAAACATCTATCTGTACTCACAAACTTTCGTGTCTGTAATATTAATAAGATAGTCAATCCAAAAGGGATCACGACGCGTTTATTCAATTAAAAACCGCAATTAACACATTTGAGTAATACAAACTCAGTTTTCCATCCCAATATGTGAAAATTAAGGGTCCAATTCAAAGTTTTGTCATAGATGAGTATCTAGATTGGAGATGTTCCGATTAACCGTCGCGCTCGAGGTGACTAAAGGTGATTACGAATTCCCAGATCGATCGGATATATTGGGAATTGGTTTCAGAATGTTTCATATGTCATATAAGTAGTTACAAACACATGTAACTCTCGACTATGTTATAATGCTTATTTCGATGGTAACTGTATAGGAATGTCTGTAGGATTAAGAAAGAAAGAAAGAAATAAAGAAAAGAAAGTAAGAAACATAATGTAACTAATAACATCTTAATCTTAATTAGTATTATAAACGCGAAAGTTTGAATACGGATGTTTCTTACTTTTTCATGCAAAAATTACTGAACGGATTTTGATTAAACTTTACAATAATATATCTTATGCATCAGAATACCACATAGGCTATATCTTGTATTGAAATTTAAATTGGGTGAAATCGCGGACATGGCTAATATATTTATAAATCATTTATTAAACATTGAAAATATGGCCCATACTCTGCTACTCTGTGACAAAGTGTAAAGGCGACCCAAAGCTAATTTTTGATATTAAAAGCTTCAACTGAGCTCCTAATTCACTCCATCCAACTTCTCAACGATCCCAAATAGTCTATACAATAAAAAAAGAATAACCCTAATCGGATTACTTTAAAAGTTACGCGTGATTATACATGAATATAATATAAAAATACACACATAAAATACGAGGTATGTTTACTTTATAAGTTCGTAATATTTTATTTAAGGGTGTAACTACATTAAGATTATATCTTGATATCAAATAATAATAAATATCTTCACAATTTTAATCTCTATGTATATAACTCAAAGGTGACTGACGTAGTGATATATCAACGCACAGCCCAAACCACTGGACGGATCGGACTGAAATTTGACATGCAGGTAGATGTTATGACGTAGGCATCTACTAAGGAAGGATTTTAATCAATTCTACCCCCAAGGGGATTAAATAGGGCACGAAAGTTTGTATGAAACTTTGTCAATTTTAAACCGATCGGGCTGAGATTTTACATGCATAAAGCTACTATGACGTAGGCATTTCCTAAGAAAGGATTTTGATAAATTCCACTCCTAAGGGGATAAATTACTAGGGCAAAAGCTAGTTAATTATTATTTTGGTATGTATTTACATAAAAAAATATCTAAGTATTTATATCAGTGGTCTAGTACCCATAACACGAGTTCGCTTACCGTGGGACCAGATGGCGCTGTGTTAATTGTCCAGGGTTATTGGGAAATGGAACAGCAAACAAACCATCTCAGTCGATCAACTGTGGCAACTATTGCCTATACACAAATAGCAACACTGACACCACGTAGGCTCATGTATTGCCATTTCAGAGCACTAGGTACCATAGTAATATCTTTATACCCTGTAATTTCACTGCCACTTGATAGAAGTAACCAAACCATAGCTTACGAAGCAAACTGAGAAAACGTACACTTATCTGTGGAGACTACTTTGTACAAAGTTTACTTTTTATTTTTTTTATAATCGCTATCAACATTGACAATGATACATATTATTATAATATATTTAGTATGCATTACACAAAAAAGAAAAGTTATAATATGTAACCTGATGGTGTTTTACTTTACGTTATGAAATAATTATGGTTAATTTATATAAATACTTAAAACTAGCGTATAACTATAATAAGAAACGTATTGAATAGAGTAACGGCCTCAAATATAATAGAAACTTCTAGAAGTATGTGAAAGGTATGTTGTTATCTTAGGGAAGTATTAGGTACAATACCACTTTGAATTTTAATTTAAATATAAAAATCATTTTATACAAACTAAATTAACCGATAGTCTATATAAAACCGTTACAAATATTCCTATTAAAGGTGACAAGCCAATTTCGTAACACTGTACCATCAAACTTCTAATACAATAAAAAGTTTGTTATTTGCTTAGAATAACAGGCCCTACTAATTCTATTAAGAAATACAACTCGACAAATACGAGTAAGTTTGTAAGGCCCATCTTTCACTCGCAGTACCAGAGAGTAGATATCTAAAGGTCGGCGTACACATGCTACTTTTTGTATCATACAGCAATTGTTAAATATAAAAAAAGAACTGCATTAAACAAAAACAGACATTTTTGAAAATTATTACATTTTTTTTCATTTGTAATTTTAATTAATACAGATTGATTGATTGAGAGATTGGTCATCACGGGCAATTCTTAGGTATTACATAATAGTCAATATGCAACATATGATTATTGAGAGCGGTAGGCCGCAATGCAAGGTGAGACTCGAATGTAAATGCAATGTATTGTTTAAACCTGAAGAAGACTGTAAAATTTAAACGAAATAAATATGTAAATAGTTCTCATCGCTCTAATTTCTCATCTCAATCTTTCACTATTTCTGCCATTAACCTTTGGAATGCACTTCCTGTTGGCCTTAGAAGATGTCAAACCAAATTTACCTTGAAGAGGTCCTTGCGTGAACATTATTCCAAATTTCTTTAATAGTATTCAAGATATGATGAAGATATGAATATTTATTATATGTAGTTTAAATTTATATTTTATTTATATGTAATCCATAAACTTATATATTTTATATTGGTATATTAGTATTTTTATATATTTGCATCTGTATATATATATGTACTATTTTTCTGTATCTATTTGTTATAATTTTTGTTTTTCTTTTTTTCTTTCAATTAATTATTAAAGTGCACCGCCTTATTATCTCTGATCAACGCGACGGTTGACTGGTAGAGAATGCCATAAGGCATTAAGTCCGCCATGTATACATTTTTGTGTGCAAAAGAATAAATAAATAAACGTATAAATAAGTATGTAAACGATATAAATGAGTAGTGCAAAATATTGTGTTCAATATGACATCAACAGGTGACCGGATAAAGAGTTGAGGTCAGGAATAAAAACTAGTTTCAAATAACTCGGTAGAATATAATAATTCAGCAACTGTGAACAAACCATTTGTAAATTAACACTATTTAGCACTTCTATCCAAGGCCAAGAAGTTTCTCAAAGATCTTAAACTTTGGAAATTTCCAACGAACACCCGAAACTTCGATGAAGCAAGCTTAATAAGTAATCTACTTAAAAAGCTAGCGATGACTGCATAATATTTATAGGTAGCTTTGAATTAAGTATAACTTGGAAAGGATAGGGATCAAATTAAATAATATGTCAAGGTTAACGTTTTACTTTAGGTACGTTTTATTTTTTTATTGTTTTATATAGCATAAGGGACAGACGGGCTTATGGTTCACCTGATAGTAAGTGATTACTGCCGCCCATGAGTACCCGCAATACTAGGGGAACTGCATTGCCTGCCTTATAAGAAGGAATATGTTCTTTTCTTAAAGTTTTCAATATCGTGTCGGTTGAAAGGAGGTGGAAAAAAAGGTGATTCCAAAATGTGGTTGTGCATGGCATAAAGATTCTAGAAAACCGCATTCATCCAGATGATCAGGATGATATTTTAGAGATGATTTTTAGATAATCTGAACAATTCCTCAGAATACTCGCCATAATATATACGGTAGAAAATTCACAGAGATGCAATATCTGACCGCAAAACCACTGGATCGAGTCTGGTAAATGTAATTGAAATGGTATACTAGCGATAGCCCACCTGGTAGTAAGTGCTAGATTTCGACTACATATACGAACAGTACTACAGACGTCTCAATGTTATTCCCGTGATAACCGTTGTCATTCTGGAGCCCTAAGATATCATTATGCCTCTATCCTGTAATTTCACTGCCTTGCTTCATCCTTCTATCGAAAAACTTTGTAAAATAAACTGCTTGATGGCTGAAATAGGTTAGACATAGGTTACCCACACATACGACTTTCCAGTCTCTGATAAAATAGAGCTTAGACTATGTCAAAAATTAACAAAGAAATAGTTGGACAAACACATTTTCTCATTAATAATATTAGTCTGGATAATAAATACATGGCAACACTGAAACAAAATAAACACTTTAATTCAACTTACTTGTTACATATTTATTTCCCCAACAACATATTTCAATTTATGCTTGTTAACGTTACTGTAGAAGGAGGATGCTTATTCATAGTCAACTTACTCTTTGGAATTCATAACCGCCGACACCAGCTATTCAAGAACCGCTCCAGTACCCACCCTCGCTACCGATGCGCGACGTAATAAAGTAAAATTGACGGCTCACATTAATTCTGCCATAAAACGCCGGTTTGGGGATGCACCTGCTATATATAGAAGCTTTTTACTGTTATTGTAATTTTGTGTTTTACTGTCACGCATTGTGGTTTGACCAGGATTTTGTTGGCCGTGGGCTATTTAATATCGTCACAGGGCGAAAAAGAAGCTGAGAAAAATCGTGGAAGGTAAGTCCTTCCACGAATTTCTTCCGCTCCTTTTTGGAGCTACAAAAGACGTAGGTCTGTTGTCCTGCCTCAAACAGGACAGCTAAGGTCAGTATGCTTTTCATGCATCACAATACTTGTATTAGATTTTGAAAAGAATAATTTTACGCATATCTATAATGTTAGTTATAACACTATCTAACGACGAAAATTGTAATTTTGTAAAATTATTGATGGTATAAAATTTAGTACATTTAAAAATTCAATAAATAACGAAAATAACTGTTGAAGACAGCAAATTTTATTAAATAAAATATTTATTTAGACATCTATTTTTTTATTTTTTTCTGATTATTATTATATAATGTATGTCACAATATTGTATACCAGTTTACACTAAATACATATTACCGAGTTGATCATGATTATATTGTCCCAACAGAGGTGGTGTTAACAAACTTTGATAGCCACTCTATAGAATAACAAACTAAAATAGTGTGGACAAAATGTACAACAAAGTCTAACAAACAAGTTCTAAACAAGTAAAACAAGTTAATAATAATAAAATTGAATTTTATGGTACAGAAAAGTTAATTTTAAAATGTTATTCGATATACGCTGTAGCATAAAGACATAAATCAATATTTAAACTACGCTAGTAT
This sequence comes from Achroia grisella, assembly GCF_030625045.1. Taxonomy (NCBI): domain Eukaryota; kingdom Metazoa; phylum Arthropoda; class Insecta; order Lepidoptera; family Pyralidae; genus Achroia; species Achroia grisella. The sequence goes on from NW_026712999.1 coordinate 2,859,258, forward strand.
TTTAGAGCAAATTGTTAGTAATGGGGAATTGGGGATAACATTTTTAGTGTCTTAAGTCGATATTTATATACTTATAGTTTTCTCTTAAAACTATTATCATTGATTCCTGGTGAATTCACCGTGATGGGCTATGCTATTATCCTCCAATAGTTCTCTACCACCATTGGCTGTTACCTAATTTATCCATTATAAAAACTCTAGCCAAAAATACTTTTCATTCTCAGGACACAAAAATAAATTTTAAAATGTTTTACGATATTTATGGTAATTAAGTATTTATAACAAAACTGACACAATATTATTTTAGGAAAAATAAATTATTTATAATAAAACTTGAAAATAAAAAATATATCGATATTCTACTACTATGACTACTACTCGTTCACTAATTTAATTATACAGCAAGTTAAGGAATCAAAAGTTCCACTCATTTTAATTTTATGGAATTTCTTTGTTTATTTTTTATCTAAATAATATTGTTACATTGTGACTATTTCATTAGTTAACTTTAAAAAAAATATCTATTGATGCTAAATCAATTTTTTTTTAATTCAATTGAAGTATTCATTCGTGTAGGTTTTTAACCAATTATACATATTTTCGTTCTGAAATGAATCATCTTGCGTCCGATATATTTCTAAACTATAGTAGCCAATAATAAAGAGATCTGCATTGCTAGCAAGTGTCAAAAAACACCCATCTATCAGCAAGTTCTAAACTTAGTTAGCTAAGTTCTCACAATGGGGCAAGTAAAATGTTCTTAAACTACATTTTTCACGTAGCAACTCGGCGTGAAGACAATGGCAATGCAGTCAAAAATAGTGTTCAGTTATTGAAATAGATTTCTTCAAGATACTCGAAAAATTAAGTAAATATTCTATCGAATTAGTTAGTTAGTTTGGAAGTCCATTTCATTACTTAATAAATTTGTATTATTTTATTTAGTTCCGCTATCATTAACTCATGTGAGACCACAAATATTTGTTTGAATCGCAGTTTGCTCTCCGCACAGCCAATACTAGTCTTTTAAGCTATATCCGAGTTCAATACATCATTCAGAAGAGCAACACGTAATATGGGCGTAGACCCATAAATAAACAAATGAACCTGGATAATTAACACAGCGCTATCTAGTCCCATGGTAAGCAGTCCTTGTGTTATGAGTACTAAACAACTATATAAATACTTTTTTTCTTGTAAATACATACATAGAGAACATCGACACAAACAATCATACTCATGAATACAAATGTTTGCACCGTGCGAGGAATCGAACCTGCGAGCATTGGAAGTAAAGCGGCGTGCTCAACCGCTAGACTACCGAACCCATCTAGATAATCGAGGGTAAAAAAGAAATATGTATATAAATACTACTATACTAAAGATATTACAAAATTATTATATTCCAGTTTTGGTCCTATATATGTAAAGTTTTATCCGGATTTCCATCTCAAGTGCTAAAGTATAAATTATTTGAACATAGTTGTAGGCTATGACCGCAAGTTCACATTTGGGAAACCACATTATAGCGACGGCTTGTTTTCAAAGTCGAAGTTTACAAAACATCCACCGTCATGTTCTTTGATCCGACTTTGTGGTCATTAAGTAAATTTATAACTTTACGTTTTCATATTATTATTTCATTCGACTATCTTAATATATAGATATATAGTGTAATAAAATCTGTAATCTTATCGATTTGTTTTTTCACACTACTCTAATGCTGTTACAGCTTCACCGGACGATAAGGGGCGAGTGCAGATGACACTCCAAAGCCGTGGAAGGACTTATGGAGCGGCTGAAGGCCGACTTTCGTCTGAGGGCACCGCTAGGGGTTCGAACCGCGGCTCAGGCCGTCGTAATTTCAATCCCCAATTGAATTGGACGGGGTATCTATCGGTAGGAGTGAGATATATTTTGTAGAACAAACAGAAATGATATAACAACTAATACACTTTAAATACAAACCGTAAGCAAATTATCTATTACTTAATCTACATTACGTGATCTTATTGAGAAGTGAAATTCCAGCCTGGTTGATAACACGACCTGTATAATTGATTGGACCACATCCTGAATAGAACTAACCTGTGTACTAATAAACTCAATATAAACTTTACTTAAGGTATACTTTGTACAAAGTCGTCTGAATATACCTTTATATTTTTTTGGAATGGTGTACCAGTGCTAACGGTTTACGCTGGCGGGGCTCCAGTGGAGGATGAGCATGACTTCAGGTCAGTTAGCCCATCGTGGCAAATTCACCAGGAATTTAGCAGGCTCATTTCCAGTTGGAACTAATTGAAGATCAACCTGACATTGCTATCAAAGAGATCATTAGTATATTACTAATAATATTATTGTTTTTTTTTTATATCACATCCTGTCAGCACATTCAGTCAAGACGAATAAACTAGAAATTTAATAGATTTTTTTTTTAAATAAATCTTGATGCTGCTAAAGCCTGCTTAATACAAAGCAGATACAATCAAGAAGAATATACATGAAATTTAAATGGTGCTCTTTTTTAAATAATCCTGATCCTGCTTCAGCGTGCGCACTACAACTTCCTACTTCATTTAGATAAACGCAACCAATCAGTATAAATTTTGATAAATGAGTAGCAATTCAATGATTAGGGGAATGTTAGCGCTAATGTGGTTTGTGGTAGCTAATGAGTTGGTCAGCACAATAGACAGGTTCAATTTATTTATATACACAAAATAGAAATGAATTCGAACTGATTCGATATCTGCTTATTCATTCTCATTTGATGATATGTTACTATACGTCTTATTCAGTTGAATGCTGAATAAAATATACCCCTAAATGTAATACATATATAATATACAAAATAAAGGAAAACTAAAGTCGATTTGACAAAAACAATTCATAATAAATGTATTTAAAAAATGATACCCGTACAATGCCCATTAAAAATGCATAGAAATTAAATTCAATTTTGAACGAATTTTTCAATTAACATCATCGAATGCATCTGTTCGGATTAGTACATTAAAAATAAAAACTCGTTTATTCACTAGACCATAAAATGTATTCCGAAAAAAGGAATGATTTTTTTTATTTATTTTCAAAAGAAGACATTTTTTTTCAATTTGAATTTCGAACATAATTAAGAAAAAGATCGAGCCATTATTATTATTAGTACTTGATTATAAAAATATAACGTTACATTCAGAAATTCGCAAAAATAAACCATTTCACCTTTCAAGCACGATACCCAAATAATTTAGAGTTTTCCAAGTTATAGCGCCATAGTAATTTCATTTTACAAATTTACCTTTGTAAAACCGTCTTAATTTCGACTGTTCTGTTTGTATCGCCCTTCTGTCTGCGCCCTTCAACATTTATATTGCGTGTTAATGGAATCATTGAAGCAAATTGAAACTGTCTCCATTCAAATGACGGGTTCCGAGTTCGATAACCGGAGTTTGTTGATTTTTGTCTGGCCATTTGCTTGTACTTTGATTTCTTTTCTCTAATTCGGAAATGTTATCGAATTTCGGAAATGTTATTGTATTTTCTATTTTCAAATATGGAAATTAATTTCTTCTAATTGTGTGTTCGTAAATTAAAAATATTTTTTACATACTAGCAAAACAATTGAATTATTGGTTGGATGGGTTTCTGTTTTATTTTGTAACTCAACTGTAATTTGTGTATTCCTTTAATTGACGGTTTCGTTGGTCTACCGGTTTAGCACATCGTTTTGTCTATGTCTATGTCGTCATCATCGTAGGTTCGATTCCTCGCACGGTACATACATTTGTATTCATTAATACTATTGTTTTTATAGATCTGGGCATTCTCTATATATGTTTCGTGTGTATTTAAAAAAATTTATATACATATATATATTTTTTTTAAATACACACGAAACATTTATATCATTGTTTAGGACCCATAAATAATCTCTGCTTAGTGAGACTTTGTGTGAGGTATCCTCAGAAATTATTATTACGTTAAAATAATAAAAATAAATTTAAACACAAACTGATATCTATGAAAAAGTTTAATCAAATTAAATCACTATATATGATTTTATCGCCTAAAATATATATATATATATATATATATATATATATACCTTTAACTTATTTTATTAACTATAAATATATTCGTGTTATAATCTAGGAAATGTCATTAAAGTAAGATCTTTAAGTTCTTACTTTTGCCTTCCTTTGCCTTGTCGTTGTTAAACCACGACGCCGCTGAAAAAAAGTATTGTTTACTGAATAAAATTACTTGTCACGAATTTACTCGTCACGATTCTGGCGGCCTCCTTATCATATTAAATAAATAGGTATAATCAGTTGGGAATTCGTTCCGAGGGCCTGAAGTTTGCGATAAATTCACCAAGTTAAGGTGTTAAACGGATTACTGTTAGGGCAGAATTCCCGCCCTTCATTAATCGAAACTGAGAATCGAGAGGACTTAGATAAGGTTTTTAGAAAAGTTTTCAGCAAATTGATTTGATTCTATATTGCAAGTGTAGTAAGTACTTGAATTGGTTGATTTATTGGTAAATTTCTTACGCTCTGGGACTATAATTGTTATATTATAGAAATAATAAAGGAGGAAAAGATATATCTTACCATATACATTATACTTTAAAATACATTCGCTATCAGTATGATTCCTGTATTAACCCAATATAATAATTTTATTTACAAAATAGAAAAAATAAATACAATATAACTGTAAGTATTTGTATCAAATATCTCTAATTCTTTATTCTAATTTAGTTGCTATACACAATATAGCTGTAAGTATTTGTATCAAATATCTCTAATTCTTTATTCTAATTTAGTTGCTATTTGGGAACGGTTACCATTCGTCATCAGATGGGCCATAAATTTGTTTGCCATATCAATATCCATAAAAAATTCTATTTAGCCATTAAAAGGTAAAAAATAGACAGACAGATTTCTCATTTATAGTATTAGTAAGTATGGATGTTATGTTTAACTGTTTTATTTTTCATTTAACATAATAAAAAAAAGATAAACTGAATTTATATAGCGAAGTGCGCACATTTTGTGATCAGAGATTATGTCATTTGATCATCCCGGTCCAGTACAGTTGATCATATCGTCTGGTATTTCCGCAAAATGACAGTTATTGACCAAAATTCGTCGCAAAAAGGGACAAAGGAATTAAAATTGGCTTTGTGGCAAAATTCCAGCCGCTCCACTCTCGAAATGGGGTTGGTCTTGAGCATCGTAAATTATTAAATAAAATAAGTAAATAAATATTGTACACATATACAATCGATATAAAAAAGACAGAACTTGAAACATTAAGAATTTTTTACAATACCTTCTTATTTTTCTACAATAATATTTTGTTACAATAGTAAAATAAAAGAAAACTATAGTACAAATTTAATCATTTCAACGAGATATCACAGCGTAATATTCTGTTATCCGGTCAACTGATTGAGTTTTCATTTAATTTATTAAAAATATTACGTTTAATTTTCTAAGGGATTAAAATAAAATAAATACTTCACATTTAGATATATACATGTAACCACTCTACGTTTATTTATTCAATGAATGTGCAGTTAAATGCAAATGTAATTAACCAATTTAGTACACTTAGCAGCAGAGTGATGGCAAGAAACCCGACTGGCAGCTCTTTCATGTCAATTAATATAGGAATCAATTGAGTATATATTGGAATATGTAATAATATAATTGTAAAAAATATATTACAATATATACTCGGCTGGGAAGCCGGTACTCAACTTAGAGAGGCCTGAGAGCCTTAGCATGACAGTAGTTGCCATCTCATATAGTCTTAGTAAAATTATTAATCAAATAATCTTAATAGGGACCCCGAGGTCCCTACTTCCATCCCTATATGGGGAGAAAAAACTCCTCTTTTTAGTATCTCAAAAATGTTTATATTATGTTTATTTCAATAAATACTATTTCTGTTCTATTATGTTGCCTCATAGTTATATTCTATTACGTTGCTTCTTAGTTAATAATATTTTACAAAATTAAATTTGGTTAGAGAACGAACTGGGGTCGGCATTATAGCGTGGTTCGACCCTTATGGTTCTTGTTTCTAACCACAGCCGCCTCAGACATCCGGTAGCCATCTTTACTTGTGGCGGCGAAGTTTGCTTACTAACACATTGTTTTGGAAGTTTCCTCTTACAAATGGCACTTTGCCAAAATCCCCGTTAAGTTATTTTTTCCCAATATAGATTTTAAATATAAAATATGTGTAATTAATAATATTGTTAGAATTACATATACAATAACTTTGTATAGCATGTAATAATAGTATAGTTTGATCAATTTGTGATATTCTTAAATTACAGTAAATTTATTAGGTAAATAAGAACACATAGTTAGTTACTATTAGAGCGTAATATAGTGATGATCCCGGTGGTCTAACGATTTAGCACAAGGCTTCATTTCCGATGGTTGAGAGTTCAATTCCTTGTATGATACAACCTTTGTATTGGTGAGTATGACTAGTTATTTTCTGTACATATTATGTATATATTTACAAAAAGAAAATGTATAAGTATTTATATCAGTGATATATAGTATAATCCATAACACAAACTACTACTACTAAGCTAGATGGCACCGTGTGAATTGTCTAGGTTTTTATTATATATCTCTCTTTTTACGGGGTAACTTCAAACACGTGAGCCTTGACTAAGATATTATTATTTCTAATGTCCAAAATAGCGTTTACTTATTTAATCGATAACTTCCATCAGATGAGCCGTCAGCTTGCTTGCCATTCCAGTTACAGTACTCACAGATTGCCTTGAATTATTCTCCATATATCCATAAATATACAAACTTTGTACGTTCTCAAATAATATAAAGGCCCTCAATTAATGTTGGCGCTAAAGTCCAAACTCCGTTCTATTTAATACGCGGACCAATTTAATTAATCGTTTAAATTTTAACTAAACGACTAGTAAGTCGCCCATAATCGCTTGGGTTGAAATATGGTCTACATATATAACTATATTACTAGCTACTACTACATATATGTATATATACATTTTATCCCCTTAAGTAACTTTTTTGATAAAATATATTTTGTATAATATTGTTTATAGTTTATTTAATAGTATGTTATTAGGACCTTTAATTAAAGTTAAAATTTTCAAGTGAAATATGGTTGATGGTTTCAGTTTACAGACGCATTTCCTTTCGAGCCTGAATAATGAACAAACAATATTGGAACATTTTAGAACTAAGCACAACACTCAATATCGAGGTCGTTTCCTAATGAAACTATTTATCATAGCGACCTTTAAACAACTAGTAACTAACAAAAACGGTTGCCAATATTATCTATCTATTTACATATAGGTATATATATATATGTACTAGAAGGGATATATTTAAGAATTTGGATTTTTATATACTCATATTTGATTGGAATAACGGCCAATCTGACGGCTAAACTAATAGTAATTGAAAGTTTCAGTATTTCAATATTTCAATTCCGTGTGGAAAATTCAGAAATTATGATGGCAACTTTAAATTCTTTTTTACTCAAATAAACACATTCGGTGATATATGATATTCTATAATATGCATATTTACGTACTTTTGTTTTTTTTTTGTGCATGTAAAATAGAAAACTCAACTATATAATAATAATATTTTGTTATCAGACAACATAGTCCATTATATTAGTAACATACATACATACCTCTCATAATCATACGTCAAAACAAGGTTCATAAAATTTTGTTTTACATACTATTTCCATTTTATTATTATTTTTTGTTAATCTATGATAGTAATAAAAAATGGAATAAAAAATATAAACCAATAACCTGGGTGGGACAGGTAATATAACGTATTACCTGTCCCACCCAGTGTCTTAGAATGGGACAGTCTATGTTACGGGCAATTGCCTTCTGGACACTTCAAACTCGCCGGCACTCTGCCTTATAGAGATGTATTATATACACCTTTATATACATTTATAGCATTACTAACATCACGTTATCAAGTGACTCCTGTGATATACCACTCAATCGTTCCCATTCTGAAGGACTTATTGGTATTCATATTATTCAGTAGTTTTACTGTCTTAACTCGCTCTTCAACTGAATCACATCTGATAAAGCAAACAGCTTTGGGGCTGAATTAGGTGAGACTAGTACTATTCAAGTAGTAGCAGGTACTCAAGATGACGAGTTTTTACAAAGTTTACCTCGGTGTTGAGAAGGACATAGGCTTTATAAGTATATAAATATATGAAATTAAACTGTATGTTTGTAATTTCAAATTCACGGATTTTCACTAAATGCATATGAAAGTATATACTTAGATATTTACATAAGAAAAAAATATTTCTGTCTGTCTGTTTTTGCTAATCTTTGAAATAGTTAGACTGATTTTGCCGGGACTTCCACTCGCAGATAGTTAATGTTATAAGGCTTAACTTAGGCTATTCTTATTTTAGAAATTTTATGTATTTTAATTCCACGCGAATGAAGTCGCAGGTAACAGCTGGTTATATCATATTGTTTAACTCCGTAACGAGACCATTACGGAGCGGAGCTAGATATGCAAAAAAAAAAAAATTTGACGCGAATATAACTTAATGTGTTAGAATTCTCTAATATATCCGTTTTTTACCGTACCACCCGCCAGAAACTGAAATACCATCCTGTTCATCTGGATGAATGGCGGTCTTCCACAGTGCGGTTTTCTAGAAACTTTTTGCCACGCACAACCACATTGTGGAATCACCTTCCAGCAATGGTATTTCCGAACCGATACGATATTGAAACCTTCAAGAAAATAACTTATTCCTTTTTAAAAGGCCGACAACGTACTTGCAATTCAGCTGGTGTTGCGGGTGCTCATGGGCGGCGGTAATCACTTACCATCAGGTGATCCGCATGGTCGTTTGTCCCCTGTGTTATATAAAAAAAATTATCCTTAATTCATGTTTTTTACATTAAACATATCTCATGTGTTTTATATGTATATCCGAGGTCTTTTTACTCGTCCAGCCGCTTAAAGAAAAGGTAACATAGAAAGATAAAACACGTTTTCATATATACAATGTCAGTATGTATAGATTCATCAATGAATAATTAATGTTTTCTTTTATTCAACATACTACTGTTTTTTCCATTAACATAGATATAACATTCTCATACATAGAATATGAGAATATTATGATCTAATTCTATGTTTACTCAAATGAACGTACAGACGATAAATTATATAGGAATTATTCTACTTTCTTTGATAGAGGAAACACTGAAGAATATTCAGGTCTGGGAAAAATATTGAAAAAATCCCAATGTCATTTCACTCGTCTGCCAGATTCTGCTGAATCGAGAATACTTTTAGCTGATCTCAGTCGCACTCATTGTACGAGTGAACTGTTCAACTCTTATTATATCCCACGTTCGTTCGATCTCTGATTGGAATCATATAGAGACGATTTTATACTGATTGCGTTACAAATTATTACGTAGTTGATTACATGCTTATCGAGTTACATTTCATTAATTCTTGAATGCAATAATAGTAATATCACTGGACAATACACACAACGCCATCTAGACCCAATCTAAGCAAAGCTTGTCTTATGGGTACTAGACAACTGATAGAATTCGATTACGATTTTTTTAAATACATATATAAAGTACATAGAAAAATTTAACTAAACTGTTTTCCTTTTACTTGCTCTAAAGTCATATCGTAATGCTCAATAATAGTCTAATCGTTTTGCAAATTTAGGTTATGATAGTTTCTAAGATTTTTTTCTCAAGTCTCGAATTTTTCATTTTTTTTTGTATTTCATATTCCTATTCCAAATATCCAAGCATTTAAAGAAATTTTTACCTTCATTTATACTGTCAGATTTATGTTTTATTTTACAGTTTACTATAAAAAACCGTTGAGGTAACAGGTACGACGAAATACAATTTAGGTCTCAACCAAATCTGAACCTCGGAACGGTATCGAAATTTGAAATTTGATAGCAATCGGCAACCGGAAACGATGCAGACATATCCGGGACCTTGCCCCGTATCAAAATGTCGAACTAATCTCTACGATTGGATACAAGTTGTGATTTACACCAGTGACTGCAATCAAATTTATTAACTTGATATAAAAGTCTTCAATATAAATTTTATGTTATATTTCTATAGGTTGTAATAATATTCAACAATACATAATAATAATTTAATAATTCGTATTGTTTCAGATTAGTTGACGCAATTTCGTCTGCATTACATTTACTTGACATTTAACATTATATTTTTCCCAAATTACATAATATCTTTTTAAATTATAGCCTGTATGTTGTTCTAGTTTATAAAGTATATTACTGTAAAGTTTCATCAAAACCTATCTAGGAGTTTTTGCGTAAAAGAGTAACCAACATCCATTCATCCATACAAACCTTCGCGTTTACTAGTAAAATTTCTATATGATAGTACTATTTGTATATGTATTAAGTCAATCAAATCGTCTGAAATTCTTTATTATTATACATAGGTCTATTACAGATATCTGAGTATAAATCAAATATAACCCTGAATTTAGAATATATTCATTATAATAAAAACTGCTAATACATTATCACTAACTATGTAATAATAGTCATTCTATAAACTAAAGAAAAATATATAATATTTAAAAATTAATTGTACTTAATATTGATTCTTTTTTTAAATCGTTTAAAAATTCACTTCCAATATTGATATTGGAAACCTGAACGTATTTATTAGCGATTCACGTCTCTTTTATTAAGCGTGTGAATAAAATTCCCATCTCTAAATTCAATATCATATTGATTTATTCCGTGAAATTGAAAGTAATAAAGGCTTGCAAATTAATGCTGCGGCAGAACCTAGAATTTGTTATTGACTTATACATAAATATGGCTGAAATATGTATTATCTATTTTTTTATGCAATTGGAATGGTAAACATGCCCACCTGATGGTAAGCAGTAACCGTTACTTACATACATACAGCACTATAAATATCACGTTATCATGTGATATCCGTGATACCACTCATACATTGATTTTCTAGGGTACTAAGATGTTTTTATTGTAAGATATTTTTTTCATTCTCAGACCTTAACACTAATAACTTCTTGGAATAATAATTTCTCTAAATTAATACAATATTGTAATGTATTCGACGAAATCTGTACATAATATAAAGTTTAGTACTAAGTTCATCATAATACATTGAAAATATATAAATTTATTAGAATTAGTAAGTAGTTTAAATTAGTATTATGAGTCTGTAATTCTAACATACATCAATAATTAACATGGAGTTATATGAGAAAAGATTTAATCATTACGTATTATTATATATATTATTTATATATATATGCCTATCAAGTATATATAACTAGCAAGGTAGACTTTATTCAAAGTCATATGCTTGAGTACCTCCGTTTCACCTATTTCATCCGTCAAGCACCTTGCTTTTATTTGAAGATGTGCTTTAGGTTGAGATAAGGTATAATCATATATTTCGGCGGTATGACATCTCAGGCCTCCGTAACAGCAATATATAAGTATCACAGAAGTATTACTGGCATTACATGATAAAGCGATACCATGGTATTGTTTATGTATATAGGTTTCGTTTACTACTTAATATATATCAGGTAGCTTATTGCAATTATAAATAGACAAAAAGAAATCAAAATAATTGACACTGACGGTACTTCATCTTATCTTAAAACACAACAATCACAACTCTTTACAAGTTTATGTAGTATTTAATTGATATTTATATCAACTGATAAATCAAGTAAGATATTGTTTGTTTGCATAAAACATTGTCCACATTAACATATATAGGAACAAAATATATTTTTTATTATATAAGTACAATTGAATTGTATGTAACTAATTTTTATTTATTTAGACATGACTATTTAAGTTTAATTAACATATGTCATTGAAACACAATGTCAACACACACATGTCAACAAACAGATAAGAGAATATTAATTGAAGTAAATTTTGAATCGAAACTTGAAGCAAAATTAAAGTAATGTAATCATTACATAGTATAAAACAAAGTCGCTAGCGCTGTCTGTCCCTATGTATGTTTAAATCTTTAAAACTACGCAACGGATTTTAAAGCGTTTTTTTTTTAGATAGAGTGATTTACATGTACATATAATACATGTACACCCGAGCGAAGCCGGGGTGGGTAGCTAGTTTTAAATAAATGGAACCAATATTTTCTTTCTCGCTGTTTTGAAATATTATTCGTAAATAAAAATATTCTAGTACACTACGCTACCAAAATTCACGAAAGTAAATATGACGTAACATTAAAACTTCTTTTTGTGTCATTTTAAATTCTAGACGTTACTCCTCGTTTTTTTTGCGAACTTTTTGTTTATATACTTTTATAACTATGTTATTTTATTTCTATTATTCTATTTCTATGTACTGTCTAATGTGGCTATATCAGAATTAATAGTAGTTTATGTCAATGGCATATTAAATCCCTTATGCATGAGACGCCTCGCTCAGTTAGATGCTAGTAATATTCCAGACGGGTTCTAGATAAGCATCTACATTCAATATGAAACAGACCGTTCTATAGACTACCAATTATGTTGGAATTCTTAATGAATAACTATTTTGGAACTATGATAATAGTAATATAAATATATGTACAAGAGTTAGTTTGTTAGATAGAGTTAGTTATATAATCAATATCAGAGAGACTAAATAAAACATTTGTTTTATGTACCATTTGGTACAAGAGGCGGAATCATTATTCATTATTTCACTAATACCGGTACTAGTTAATTAAATAGATGATTATAAAAACTATGAATCTATATACATATAACTCAAAGGTGACTGACATAGTGATAAATTAACGCGAGCGAAGCCGCGGGCAAAAGCTAATTATAAACTTTATTTTCTCTAACTTACTAAAATAATATAATTGACCGGTAGGTATTTAACACAAAATTGAGTCTCCATTTGGTGTTAAGTTAGCCATATGTACATTTATATACTGTATTTATGCGTTAAAGTATAAATAAATAAATAATTTTAAAGAAAAGAGAGAGAGAGAGAGACAGAGGGAGTTATAATATAAATTGCATGTATTGTATTATTATGTACATATGTTATTTTAATGTTTATCCATCAGTATCCTCGGTGATTATGAACCTAAATTATCTTTATTTTTAGTTGACTTAGTAACAATGTGAGTAATGTCATCCCTGAGTAATCTCAAATGTTATTTTGAGCTTTATTAGAGCTTCTGGATTATTGTGTGACACACACACACACACAGTACAAAAATCGATTATATTCCTGATTAACAAATACTATATTTTTATCTGTATTAACAGTTCGCGTTATACAATTAGATAAATATATATTAAATCCTGAATGACTTCTTAAATAATGTGCACAACCTTCTGTCCTCTGCTTTAGTAACAAAAAAAGGTGCACCGTGATCGAGAAAAAGGTTTCCAATTAATTTTATGTAACCCCCTGTATATTATGTAAGTTATGTAAGTATAAACATCGTTCAACAATTGTAAAGACCCTACTTAAGCGTCACATGCCGGCGTTGCGAAATGCTCAATCATGAGGTCGGTGACCCTTTCCGTCTCATCATATTATGGACCCTTTAACACGAACTATAGGGTAAATGCTCCTTTTGTTAGATGCGAGAAGGAACCTTACGTAAAATTATTATAACACAGATGACAACAACAGCATTAGTCATACTAGATGTATAAACATGAAAGTGAGGTTGTCTTCTTATTAATAGTATATACGCGAAAGTTTATGAATATGTATGGATAAATAGATAGTTCGATGTTTGTTACTCCTTCACGCAATAACTACTGACGTAGTGACGTAACGTATCTTGATGAAACTTTACAATAATATAGCTTATATATCAGAATAACACATAGGCTATAAATTACATGCGGGTGAACCCGCGGGCACAGTTATTGATAATACAGGCACAGATAATATATACAGGTAATTGAATTTTAACACGAATATTTTTTTTCGTGTTTCATATACATTATTTATATTATTTATATCTACATTAATATTAAACGTACAGTTTGTGAGGTTGAAAGAATTCTCTCGATCTACTAAACCGATTTCACCGTGTGAGTTAGAACTATACATTGATATATATATATATTGACTTCTCGATCGTCTGAGTGTACGAAAGTAACGACAGACTCCTTTTTAGTTTGTCGAGATATAGATATTATCGAGATTCATATTCTACAATTATCATATATAATGTAGTAGCTACATGTATTACACATATAAACCTTCCTCTTGAATCACTCTATCTATTGCCAAACTGCGGAAGCGATTTCATTTAATACTAAAGATGTATATGCCTATAGTGAATGTTATTATATATTAAGATTCATATGTACTTTCATAGGAAACCGCTCGCCGGCTGCTCGGAATAAGGGTGATTAACGCTGATGCCGATGTTCATATAAATACACGCCATACGGAATGACATATAAGCTAATTAGTGAACTTAATTGCTTCCCGTTCAACCCCTGTCTCTGAAAGATATAGGATATTAAAATCTTGAATTCTCTCTAAATGTTAGGTACATTACTACCCAACCAGTAAGGCACTGCAAATTTCGTGTTAATTAATAAAATGTAATAAACAATATTAATCTTCAAATAAGTAAAAGGAACTATTGATTTTATGTAACTGGTACAATAAACAAACAACAGGCCACCTGATAGTAAGTGATAATCATAATCTATACACATGATCATTATCATGTCTCTGTACTCTATAATAATAATAAGATCCCTGGACCATTAACACAACGTTATCTAGTCCCAAGGTAAGTACAGCTTGTGTTCTGGGTACTAGACAACCAATATATACTTTTTTTTGTAAATACATATACGATATACATAGAAAACACCCAGACCGATACAAACAATCATACTCATGAATATTAAAACTATTAAATATTTAATCTGAACTGGATTTAAAATACAATTAATAATCTTTTATGTTTTATTATTTGCTGAAAGTTCATTGTTGACATTTAATGATAATAGTATTATCTTGCCTAATACTAAGGGAATAGGGGCTTTTATTGTGTAAAACCAAAATTAAAACTTAGCATTTGTCTCAGTTGAAAGACATTGAATATAGAATAGGATAGGATTAAAGTGAAGTAAAATTAATAAACTAACATTATTTATACATAGACTATTTCCTAAGTGTACAAATAAAATATGGCCCTTTTCAAATTTAATAAGATTACTTTGCACTAAATCTTCAATTCGTCTGCTTCTGCCTTATCCCATTCTTGTTGAGGTTGTTATGTCAGCTGTTATTTCCTCCCTTTCTTACCATATCACTATTCACACAGTCCATCTAACTCTTTTTTGGCCTTTCATTGTCCACATGTTCAATTCCTCATTTGCAAGTACATGTCCTTCATGTGCAATTTCTTTAAAATATTTTCTTCTATCTAACAAGTACGTAGCATTTTTCCATCAAGTGGACTAATACCTAGTTTGCCTTAAAATATTAATAATTTTAATTCGTGTAATGATTTCACATATGTATTAGCCATTCAAACAAATAAACTTTTGACCTGTATTGCATCAGTATTGATTATTATTCTAAACTTTCTAGACATTTCTAGAATGAGTTGTCCAATGATTTCCCTAGACACATTTTATTAACTACTGTAGAATGTTTCCAACAGTATTATCCAGTAATTTGGTATTTCTATCGTCTCTCTTAAAGTTGTGATAGGTATCAAAGCTTTAACTTACTATCGAAACTAAATAAAACTAAACTCGCAAATTGCTGCAAATACTTGGGAGTAAAAGCATTTCTGTTTTCTTGGAATCGTTGAATGCATATTGCACTAAACTCAAGAACAGTATGATCGCATTGAAATTTCTCCAGTGAACTTAATTAAATTATTCTCAAAATTATGCTAGATGTTGGTACTAGTATCAATCATTATAATTACAGTATTTTTTTTTATTATAACATTCATAGCATACTTCATTATAAAAATGTGAAGTCTATTTATTTTTATAAATGATAAATTACATTACGTTGGTACTAGTATCAATCATTATAATTACAGGTTTTTTTTTTATTATAACATTCATAGCATACTTAATTATATTACGTTGCTTCATTTCTCAGATATTATTATTTACTATGTAGTCTCTTTAATCCTACATGGTAGCATCGCACAATTTAAAAAGTTTCTAATTTGACTATTGACAGCACAATAAAGTCGTTACGTATCACGTGACTGTTTTAAAAGTTTCCCCTTCCAAAGGCTACCTCGATAGCTAGTTTCGACTGCAGACCTCCTTATTCTTTTTTCGTGCGTGGTAGCAATCACACGTTCCAGAGCGATATGCCGAAAAAACGGAGTGCTGAAGAAAAAATTGTACACTACCAAAATAAAATTAAAAAATTAGAGTCGAAAAATCGAAGACACGTGGTGACTTACTCGGAAGCCTCCGACGAAGAATTCATATACGGTAAGTTATCAGTACGCCACATGCCAGGATGTTAGTAGTACTAACACAAAGGCTTGTATTTTTTCCCGGATGCTAACTACTATGTTGGCACGGAGGATGAAATTTATAATACTGAAATTTTATTTCAGATGGCGAGCAGAACGATTCTGTGGCTACGGCGTCGTGGCAAAATGAAGACGATTTACGACTGCAATCTGTAGTCCAGGAGGTGCAAAAACCTGAATGTATTAAGCATCAGGTACCACAAGTGCAGCAATCCGAAATAATACCACATGAAGACCCACAAGTGCAGCAAGAGCAGATGGAAGAAGAGACGCTGGACGCTGAATTTTTAAGTGCCTTGGGTGATCCTGGTGTTGAAAAACCAAAATATGGGGAAAAAATTCACCAAGACTTAGCACAAAGATGGCTGCCTATATTACGCAAAGGTCTGACCAAAGAGATTAAGGATACCTTAACTAAAGAATATTTAATACCCGAAAACTGCAAATTATTAAGAGCACCAATGTTAAATCTAGAAATTTCAGCGGCAGTTGCGGAATCTAACCGGGGTAGAGACAAAAAACTGGAAATAAAACAACAGCAGCTGGGCCTAGGCATTACTGCAATTAATAAAGCCATGACAGTTTTACTGAAATCAGATGATAAAGTTAAAGCAATAAAAATATTATCAGATAGTTGCCGTATTTTATCCGATTTGCACTTCACCGAGACAGAAACAAGAACGAAATTATTATGTGGTAGTTTAGATAAGACCTTTGTCAATATTATAGAAAAGGAGGAAAGAGATGAAACATTATTCGGAGAGAATCTATCGGAAAAAATTAAAGCTGCAAAAACAATAGAAAGACAAGGTCTTCAAATTAAGAAGCATGGGGATCATCCGAAAGCCTCTACTAGCCACAATAGCCAATCAACGATACGCTCGCGATTTCCGGGAAACTGGCAAAGCCCTTCTCGCTATCCGTCGAACAGGGGGGGGCGAGGAGGGCAGAGACTTCCATCAACAATGGGACGCAGGTCCATAATTCCAGCACCTGCTCCAGCTCCACAAACATCGAGACGAACGACATTGACGAGACAACGTGTCACAACACGCCGTTAATACAGGTACACGCAGGCAGACTTCACTATTTTTATAATTGCTGGGTTAAGATTACAAATAATCTTGTTGTTCTAAAGTGGATCCACGAAGGAATATATTTACCATTTTGTAAACCAGTTAGACAGGTTTTAAGACCTACTCGTCACCTTTCTTCTAACGAAACGCATGACATGCAAGTAGCTATTAATAAATTATTAAAACTAGGTGCAATAACACCATGTATCCACTCCCAGAACCAATTTCTTTCAAAAACATTTTTGACGCCAAAACCAAACGGCGACAAAAGATTTATTTTAAACTTAAAATGTTTTAATAGATTTTTACAACAAACCCATTTTAAAATGGAAGATTATAGAACTGCTTCTCGTTTAATTACAAAAAATTCATTTTTAGCCTCCATTGATTTAAAAGAATCATATTTACTTGTACCTATAGCGAAAGATCATCGTAAATACTTGCGGTTTCAGTTCGTGGATAAAAATTCTATAACGCATATGTATGAATTTGTGGGTATGCCGTATGGTCTATCTGTTGCGCCGAGAACGTTTACAAAAATTATGCGGGAAGTTGTAGGGTATTTGAGACTTCGCGGTTTCATTTCTGTGATATACCTTGATGATTGTCTGTGCATTGGTGATACTTACGAAAAATGTGTTGAAAATGTGAACGAAACTCTTAAACTTCTTCAATGTTTGGGTTTTATAATAAATTTCGATAAAAGTAACTTAATACCGCAACAAAAATGTAAGTTTTTGGGCTTCGTATTTGATACGGTAAATTTATCTATGTCTTTACCAATCGAAAAACGAAATAATATAGTACAAATGGTAAATAAATATTTACGATTACCATCCTGCACTATTAGACAATTTGCTCAATTTATTGGAACTCTAACTTCCGCTTGTCCCGCAGTTAAATATGGATGGTTATATACTAAATCTTTTGAAAGATTAAAGTATTTGGCACTTCAAAAATATAACAATTATGATGTGAAAATTAAACTCACGAAAGATATCATAGGCGATTTAGAATGGTGGAAACAAAATATATTTTCTACCGCGTCCCCTCTAAAAAATAATTATTTTCATTTGGAGATATTTACAGACGCATCACGAACCGGATGGGGTGTATTTTGTGAAGGAAAACGCGCTAATGGTAGATGGAAACGTAGTGAATCTAAATTTCATATAAATTATTTGGAATTACTTGCAGTATTTATGGGATTAAAATGTTTTGCATATAATAAATATCAGTGTACTATATTATTACGTATCGATAACACAACAGCTATTAGTTATATTAATCGTATGGGTGGAATTCAATTCCCACACTTGAACGAATTAACTAAAACGATTTGGCAATGGTGCGAGAGGCGGAGTATATGGCTGTTCGCTTCTTATATTAATACTAAAGAAAATATTGAAGCCGATGAAGAATCCAGAAAACATAACCCAGATATTGAATGGGAATTACCTATCTCGGTTTTTAACAATTTAGTGCATAGTTTTGGTCAACCAAATATAGATCTATTTGCTTCTCGCACTAATGCCAAATGTGAACGTTATGTTTCATGGAAACGAGACCCGGACGCTATGGCTATAGACGCCTTCACTCTCATATGGAGCAATTACCATTTTTATGCATTTCCACCTTTCTCATTAATTTTGAAATGTTTACAAAAGGTCGTTGACGATAAAGCCACAGGTATATTAGTATTTCCATACTGGCCTTCTCAACCTTGGTTTCCCTTATTAAAAAGTCTCGTCATATCTGAGATACTTTTATTTCACGACATTTTACCTCTTCACAGGGAACATCATACGCAACGTCACAAGATTACCCTGGCTGCAGCGAAGCTCTCCGGCTCGCGTTTACCAGGAGAAATGTCCCTGCCGAGGCAATAAATATAATGACGTCTTCCTTATCTAATAAAACCAAGCTACAATATAATGTTACATTCAAATTATGGTGGAATTATTGCCTTAAGAGTGGTAATTGCATTTTTGAAAGTTCCGTACCATCAATATTATCATTTCTTACTGAACAATTTCATAAAGGAGCTAGTTACGGTAGTTTAAATAGTCATCGCTCTGCACTTTCACTTTTAATTGGTAATAACTTAGGCTCCAATGAGCAAATTAGTCGTCTACTAAAGGGAGTATATAAACTAAGACCCAGTTTGCCAAAATACAGTTTTACTTGGGATACACAAATTGTATTCAATTATATTTCATATTGGTATCCAAACAGAGACCTAACTTTAAATAAAATTACAAAAAAGTTAGTAATTTTACTCGCTTTATGTACAGCGCATCGTGTACAGACACTATCGCTAATTAAAACCAGTAATATTAAAATAGAGGACAATCAAATACAAATTCGTATTCCAGACATCATCAAAACATCTGCTGCAGGTAGAGAACAACCCATACTATTACTGCCTTATTTTGTTGACCGTCGTAGTATATGTCCCGCTCAAACTTTAAATGATTATTTATTCCTTACAAATCAGATTAGGCCCGAGAATGTTGATTCCCTTATATTGACAATCAAGCGACCTCATAAAGCAGCTTCAGCGCAGTCAATAAGTCGCTGGATCAAGGACATAATGCGTGAGAGTGGGGTAGACGTAACGACGTTCAGTGCACATAGCACACGTCACGCCGCCACATCCGCGGCCCGAGCCGCAGGTCTCTCTTTGGACACGATACGCAGGACGGCCGGCTGGACACCCCAGTCTCAAGCATTTGCAAAATTTTATAATCGTCCTATAGGCCATGTAAGCAATTTTGCAAATGCAATATTGCCTGTGAGAACGGCGTAAATATATATATTTTAGATTTTATGATTGAATAAAAATTAAATGTATGATTTATTATTACATAAAATTATTTATAATGTATATTTTGTTTGAAATATAATTATATTTTGTTTGAAGATGAACATTGTGTATTATTTAGCAAAACTTCGTGCTTAAACTCTCAACATCTACATAGTAAATAATAATATCTGAGAAATGAAGCAACGTAATATAATATAAGATCAAACGAACTTCTTGAAGTGAAGTTCGATCGATATTATATGAGTTGCTTCATTCGAAGATATAAAATTCCCACCCCCCCTTATGCACTAATAGATTACTGTATCCCTATAAGTTTTGCCAGAATTAGGTACTCTAAAAAGAATGAGGTCTGCAGTCGAAACTAGCTATCGAGGTAGCCTTTGGAAGGGGAAACTTTTAAAACAGTCACGTGATACGTAACGACTTTATTGTGCTGTCAATAGTCAAATTAGAAACTTTTTAAATTGTGCGATGCTACCATGTAGGATTAAAGAGACTACATAGTAAATAATAATATCTTCGAATGAAGCAACTCATATAATATCGATCGAACTTCACTTCAAGAAGTTCGTTTGATCTTATATTATAAAAATGTGAAGTCTATTTATTTTTATAAATGATAAATTACATTACGTTGGTACTAGTATCAATCATTATAATCACAGTATTTTTTTTATTATAACATTCATAGCATACTTAATTATAAAAATGTTGTAGTGTATTATGTGAGTAGTTTGCTGTTTATGTTTTCAATATTACCCTCAACTCTCAATAAAGCAGTATTCATCTTACAAGCTTGTGTTTCACTACATGGTGGCAGCGGTTAAAATAAAATAAATACGTAACAGTGCAAAATATTAATAAAAAGATAAAATTTAGTGTGTATAGCATTAAATATAGTGTCTGTGCCGATTGTATTTAATCAAAATGGAACATGCACGTCCTCCTTCGGAATTACAAGTGGATGGCAATCCCGCCATTAGAGCTGAAACATGGCGGAAATGGTGGCAACAGTTTGCTGTGTTTTTAAAAGCATCGGATGTCAGTAAGGAATCCAAGGATGTGCAGGCGAGCTTGCTGGTGAATCTCATTGGAGCTGAGGGTTATGAAATTTTCTCCACATTTACTTATACAAAAGATGAAAACGCAGAGGATATTGAATGTTTGAAAAATAAATTTGACGTCCATTTTGGAACGAAAGTGAATGTCACGTCCATAAGGTTTAAGTTTTTTACACGCAACCAAGTGGCGGGAGAAACCATAAATCAGTATGTAACTGCATTAAAATTACTCA
This sequence comes from Achroia grisella, assembly GCF_030625045.1. Lineage (NCBI taxonomy): Eukaryota > Metazoa > Arthropoda > Insecta > Lepidoptera > Pyralidae > Achroia > Achroia grisella. Next base: position 2,881,079 of record NW_026712999.1, read on the forward strand.
GTCAGGGTTGTGAATTTGAACATCTGGTCGACGGTTTACTGAGAGATAGAATAGTATGTGGAATCCTAGATAACGTGGTGCGTGACAGGTTACTTCGGGCGGAGGACCTGACGCTTGCGAAGGCGGTACAGATTTGTGAGGCGGCCGAGATGTCTAAAGAGGAACGTAGACAGATCGAGATGGCGACATCGTCGGGGGCGCGTGTGGATGCGGTGTACGGCGGCGGCGCACAGCGCGGCGGTGGCGCGGGCTCGAGCCGCGGCCGGCGACGCCAACGCGGGCGCCGCGGTGGCGGCGGCAACGGCGGCCGACAACACGAGCGAGCCGCGGGCGGCACTCCTTGTAGGCGTTGTGGAAATACCTACTGTGACGATGCGCAGCGGTGTCCGGCGCTGAGATCTACTTGTTTCGTATGCAACGGTCGAGGTCATTTCGCTCGGGTGTGCTCGAATAAAGTGATAGGCGAGAGGGTGTATACGATGAGTGCTACGATGTCAGATTCGAGTGATGAAGTGTTATACGTAAATATGGTAAATGTGTCTAAAGAGAAAAAATATGTGCCAAACGAGTGGACAGAAATTATTGACTTTAATGGTAAGCGTATTATTTTTAAATTAGACACAGGTGCAATGATAAATGTATTGTCGAAGTTGGACTTTGACCGATTGGGAATACATCCGAATAGTATTTTGTCATATAATAAAAAAGTGTTGTCGTACACGGGCAATATAGTTCCCGTAATTGGCAAATGTAATTTACAAATTAATTTTAAAAATAAATTGTATAATTTAAAATTTGTTATCGCAGATATGCAATGTCAAAATATACTGGGTTTAAACGCATGTTTGCAAATAGGAGCCGTTCAAAGAATAAATACTTTAAATATTGATAATTACTCGGATTTGTTTCACGGTCTAGGTAAGCAACCGGGGAAACACAAAATTATATTGGGATAATCGTGTCACTCCCGTTATCTGTCCTACTCGCCGAATCCCTCTCGGTATGAGAGACAAGTTGTTTACTGAGTTGAAAAGAATGGAGAAGTTAGGAGTCGTAAGGAAGGTGAGTCATCCTACCGACTGGGTGAATGCCATTGTCATAGCTGCAAAGAAAAACGGTGATATACGTGTATGCTTGGATCCGCGTGCTCTGAACCGTGCGGTGCGGCGCGCGCACTACTCGCTGCCGACCGTGACCGAGGTGGCGGCGCGGCTGCGCGGCGCCACCCACTTCAGCGTGCTGGACGCGCGTTGCGGGTTCTGGATGCTGGAGCTGGACGAGGCCAGTGCTGACCTCTGTACCTTCGGCACCCCTTTCGGTAGGTACCAATTTTTGAGACTACCTTATGGTATCAATTGTGCACCAGAATTATTTCATAGTATGATGAGACAGCACCTCGAAAATATAGAAGGAATCGAATCATTCATAGATGATATTGTAGTTTGGGGATATCTAGTGAACAGGAACACAATGTCAGACTAGAAAAATTACTTCAGAAAGCTAAACAAATAGGGATTCGGTTTAATAAAGAAAAATGTAAATTTAACGTAAAGGAGGTTACTTACTTAGGGCATGTTTTTGATAAGCATGGTATGAGGCCTGATAGTATTAAAGTGAAAGCCATAGTCGATATGCCTGTACCGAAAGACAGAAAAGGTCTTGAAAGATTTTTAGGTATGGTGAATTATCTTTCTAAATTTATTCCGAACTATTCTGAAAGTGTTGTGGTGTTACGAACGCTTCTAAAGAGAGATTCGGAGTGGATATGGGGACCTGAACATACGAACGCAATAAATAAATTAAAAAGTTTAATCACGTCTGTCCCAGTCCTCGCGCTGTATTCGAACCGAATACCTATAGTTGTGTCAGTAGACGCGAGCGCGGAAGCGTTGGGTGGCGTGGTACTGCAGGCAGGTCGGCCGGTCGAGTTCGCGTCACTCACACTCACCGACACACAACGGCGCTACGCACAAATTGAAAAAGAAATGCTGGCTATCGTATTTGCGTGTGAACGCTTCCATCAGTATATCTTTGGTAGAAACGATGTTACTATCCAGACGGATCATAAGCCGTTAGAAGCGATATTTAAAAAATCGTTATCTTCTGTGCCGGCGCGTCTACAGCGCATGATGTTACGTATACAAAATTACGATTTCAAAGTTGTCTATACGCCCGGGAAATATATGTACATAGCGGACACCTTATCACGTGCCGCACTCCCTGTACTTATGCATGAACGTATTAATGACGAATTAGAAGCACAAACATGTTTTATGTTACAAAATTTACAGTACAGTGATAAAAAACTAGATTCAATAAGAGATCAATTAAAAAATGACCAGCTGGCTCAAACTTTGATTTATTATATTAATAATGGATGGCCGCGAAATAAAAATAACGTGAAACCAGAAGTACGTTTGCTATGGTCATACAGGGATAGTTTAGAGTATATAGAAAATTTAATTCTTAAAGACGATCGCGTATACATTCCGTGTACATTGAGAGACGATATGTTGCGCCGCATACATGAGGGACATTTAGGCATCGACCGGTGCAAGCGTCGCGCGCGTGAGGTGATGTTCTGGCCCGGCATGTCGCGCGATGTGGAGCGCGTCGTGCGCGACTGTGCCGCGTGCGCGGTGCATGCGCCGCGACCATTGCGGGAACCGATGGTACCGCATTCTATTCCTAAATTACCATGGAATAAGTTAGGGTCGGACATATTTGAATATAAAAAGAAATATTATCTTATTTTAGTAGATTATTTTTCGAACTATGTCGAAGTTAATAAAATTAATTCAATTGGAAGTACGTGTGTTATCGGAGCAATGAAAGAGCAATTTTGTAGGCACGGTATACCAAAATTTTTAATAACAGACAACGGACCGGCTTACTCTTCTAAACAATTTAAACAGTTTTTGACCGATTGGGATATTGTCCATACCACGTCATCCCCCTTATATGCACAATCCAATGGAAAAAGTGAACGTATGATACGTACGGTAAAAAATATGTTAAAAAAATGCGATGATTCGGACCATGATTTTCAGTTGAGCTTATTAAATTTGAGATCCGCACCTAGGGATTCTGTGGATTCACCTGCCCAAATTTTAATGGGAAGACGTTTAAACACCCGTCTTCCAATTTACGAATCGCTGTTATCCGAAAAAGTAGACAACAAGGTTAATTTTGATAATTTGGTAAACAAACAGAAAATGCAGAAGTCAGCCTATGATAGACGGGCAAGGAATAAGGAACTTCCCAGCCTACAACAAAATGACAGGGTAGTCATTAATGATGGTAATTCACGTCGTTTTATGAAAGTGGTACAAAAAGCACAGGAGCCGCGGTCGTACATATTGGAAGATGGTGTCGGTCGTAGGTATAGGCGTAATCGTCGTCATATAATCTGCAGACAGCGGCGTACAGTGGGCGAGCAAACAACACACACAGGTACGAATAGTCCAGACGGTATGGCAGATAAAAAATATACAGGAAAAGGGCTGACGACTCCTATATCCAGTACTGCAACATCGTCAGATGCGGAGGTGAGTCCTTACCTGCCAGAAAATGCTACCCAGACACGCGTTTCTAATCATACACGTACTACATTCACTTTACCGAGCTCTCATGATACGCAATTTGTAACCATTAGAAAGAAGGCGAGTAAGGATAAGAAAACCTTAGATTAATTTTATTTATAATTTTGAAAATTAGTGAGTTTTGTATAAGTTTGTTAACAATTTAGTATCGGAACAATAAGTTTATATAAAATATGTTTAATAACCTAGTTACTTTTCAGTGCCATTTAAGTAAATATTAAAATGTATTCACAAGGCATATTATTGTAATAATATATTACTTACTAGTAGATATTACTACTAATTTAATAAAGTTTTGCATATATAGTTAACTATTAATGTTATTTTAAAATATGGCTACTACATATATTTGTAAAGCATATGTTGGTACCTTAGCACCTTAAATACCTACTCATTGTGTAACTAGCATCTATGTATCTTATACTTCCTAAGGGGAAAGATGTAGTGTATTATGTGAGTAGTTTGCTGTTTATGTTTTCAATATTACCCTCAACTCTCAATAAAGCAGTATTCATCTTACAAGCTTGTGTTTCACTACAAATGTGAAGTCTATTTATTTTTATAAATGATAAATTACATTACGTTGGTACTAGTATCAATAATTATAATCACAGTATTTTTTTTATTATAACATTCATAGCATACTTAATTATAAAAATGTGAAGTCTATTTATTTTTATAAATGATAAATTACATTACGTTGGTACTAGTATCAATCATTATAATTACAGTATTTTTTTTTATTATAACATTCATAGCCTACTTAATTATATAATGTGAAGTCTATTTATTTTTATAAATGATAAATTACATTATGTTGGTACTGTATATAGTCTCATATTTTAATTAAAACACTCCGTTCTTACTATCCAGCTATTAAAACAATGGAGTAGAACTTAATCCATTCCATTCCCGTCGTCCGCACAATTGAATAATTTCTCAAGTAACTGAAATGCTGACAGTGGTATTATAAAAAAATCCAACTGATATCCTCAAAACTCATCAGATAACAAAAGCCAAGTGAATTGTGGTTCTCGTTTATGGTGAAATTTCGAGACGTATCTCTGAATGGCCGCTGGATAGACAACTGAATGGGGTTTTGTGGCGTTAATATAGAAGTCTTCCTTTCAATTGTTGATGTAAATTTGACATTTCTTACTATTTTTAGTATAATAATAACTCAGGACAATTCCAACAACGCCATCTAGTTCCAAGATAGGAAAGCTTGTGTTAGGGCTACTATAGAACTGATACAAATATATTGATTACTTGTTTGTGAATACAAACATAATATTTTAGATAATACCCTCAATACTCATAAATACAAATGTAAGAGGAATCGAACCCGCGACCATCGAAAGTGGCGGTGTGCTAAACGATAAGATGACCGAGGCAGTTAATCCTATTAAATTTACATCAATATTTTTTTGGAGGGCCTTTTTTTAATAGATGGAAATGCATATAAATCAAGTGGTAATTATATGTTGCTATGATTAAGACCACTGCTCCTCTTTACTTACAACCCCTTTCATTAAGGGGAAAATACTAGATTTATTATCTGCATCAGAAAACTCAATAAATAGTCATTCTACTGACTCAGTTCTTAAGATTTTTCTATTCTTTATGTTATATTACGATTAATTAGTACACTCTTAATTTGTACGAAAAATTATGTGTCCCATATAAAACTAGCTAACATTGTTGTAAAAACAAATATAATAATAATTTTTTTTAAATACAGCCTGTATTTAAAAAATGTGATAATAATATTTGCTAAACTGGTTATTAATTAAGAATTAAGCTAGTTAGTAGTTAATAACTAATAATCAAAAATATGTGAAACGTTATTAGCATTGATTTAAAAAATCCAAAAAGGTATTCGTATAATCAAGCCTTCAAATAACAAAGACTACTAATTGTGGCTCTTCTTTGCCGTTACATTTTAAGGTAAATCCCGGAAGGGTCGCTGGAATGATACGTGAATGAGATTTTGAGGTGCTGGTGAGAGAAGTTTCTTCAACCACTGCAATTAAATAGTTACATTGACCACATTTGTTAATTTATTCTCAAATAGAATATGGCAAAGGATGTAAAAATATTTACAAAATGCTACTAGTAACACGTTAATATAATAATAAATAAATAACTCTGAACCATTAACACAGAGCGAACTAGTACCACAATAATCAGAGCTTGTAGTATGGGTACTAAACAACTGATATTCGTATAAATACTAAGATATTTTTTTTGGCATTACATACATAATATATATAGAAAACACCCAGACCGATACAAATAATCATACTCATGATTCGTTGTATCGGTGATCGTCCTCAATAATAATAGAATTAAAAATGTTAAGTACCAAATAAGTCACAAACAATCACAGGCACAAGAAGTTTGTCTTACGACGGAGTTAAAAACAAATAACAATATAATTATTTTGCAAACTGAAATGTTGGTAAAGAAACTTTATATACAGATTTTAATCCGGATTATAGGTCCTTTATTGTTTTATACACGACCCTAAAACTAGATGGCATTATTAGTGAAGGAGATTCTCTTGGATCGATTTTTAGATCGCCTCGTGTGTGTCTGCTGATCACCCGACTTTATCCCTATCACAACTCCAATATTGCCCCTGATTTAAGTGCCGTATATCTTATCACGTACGTTTTCCCAAACCCTTTGAATAAAAGAGTTATTCATATCTGTCCTGTCTGTCTGTCAAAGAATCCTCATGACATTAATGTAAAAATGCTGTACATATGTCAGTTTATCGTATTATTCAATCATGAATTGACTGATCGCTCCGCACGTTGGCACAAATTATGTCTTTTTCAGATTAGTCTATATTCAAACGCAATATGTATATTGGAAAGGATTGGAAGGGAATGTAGCAAAATGATATTTTTATATATGTGATATTTAAAATATCGTAATATATAGATGCAATTTTACATTTCTACCTTGTACCCCACAAGGGTAAATAGATAGAAATATAAAATTGCATTATTAAAATAATATGTCTGTACTAATATTATAAAGAGGATAATGATGTTATAGTACTTGCTTAAGCAAACAGTACATACTGGGCATCAGTGACTGATAATCCGAGAACATGTGTTGTGCGTAGCTCAATATCGTAAATTCATCAAGAATTAACTACGATGATTTTTAGTTGAGATCATGTGCAGGTCGACCAATCCAAACCAAGACCAAAAACCGAAATACTGTTAGCAATATTTAAACGTATAAACAAACAAACGAAATAAACAAAAGATAAGACAATTTAAGCGACGAGACCGTATTTTGTATCTTATTACTTGAAATTTGTTTTATTTTTATTGGGTGAGAACTAAGATGTGATTCTTCCAGGTATTTTACTGCCATTTCTCACCCTTAAAACACATCTTACAAAGCAGCCACTTGGTAACAGAAATAGGTGAGACATCCATCCAAGTAATGTACCTATAATATATACAAAAATATTCTAAGTCGGTACAGTTAAACTGCTCTATTATGCGTCTAGACATTCCGCCTGGATACGTCATTACGCAATTGCGCTCCGACAAAAATCCGCGGAATCTGTAAATATCAAATTGTCCGAATCTCGGTTTCTTTCATTTCAGATTTATTCCCTGCTTTCTTTACTCGCTTTAATTTAAAAAGTTGGATTGACGTCCCCGAAGCGATGAGAAACACTCGCTTTTTATGTCACAATGTTTATGGAGTACAAATTACCCGTGTTTGCTTCACTTTGATGAGTTTTTCTTGTAAGATATTTACGTCTTATTTGCTTTCCTCATAGTCCGAGACGTAATTCATTCGTTCAGGGTCATCCAATAAAATTAATTTGTTATTTACTTTTTTCTTCAGTGTAAGCATATTAGATACTAGCTTTGTCCGCGTGGACATAGGATATATAGGTTATCGCGCGTTTAAAGATCCGTGTACAGTAGTGGGACGTTATATATCCTAAACATTCCACTTAAGTCTATCTATTCTGTCTATTAAATGAAAACGAACCAAAATCCGCGTAGTATTTTAAGATTAAGACATATATAGGTCCATTACATTATTTAGAAAATATTTTAACCGGAAATTTAAGCCGTTTAAATGGTATTGCCAGATCAGTTGGGATCATCGGTATTTTTGTTATTTATAAGAAAAAAGTTTTTCTTCAGTGTAAGCATATTAGATATGACGAAATACGAGTACGTATTTTTTTTATTTCTTTTTATTGGGTTGTTTGGGCTATTGTCAGATGTGTAGCACCTGTAGCACTGCGACCTACATAGATCTATTGTGCTCGCCCTTTTCAGAGTTCGCTACCTAGACCCGTCAGGGACAAGAATTGAAGGATATTCTTAGGAGCGATCGTTTTTATCTCCTCGGGAAAGAGTGTAAACTTTCCAAAGGAGATATTTCGTTTATGCATGAGTGAGCTACAACCACATAGGATGTGAAGCGGCGTTTCCTCTTCAGTTTGGCAGAATCTGCAGATACTTGTCGTGCATAGGCCTAGCTTAGCCATATGCTTGTTCAATTTGCAGTGTCCTGTGAGGGCCCTAGTCATCATGCATATGTTGCTTTTACTCAATAGCAGTAATCTATTGGAGTATTTGGTCGAGAAGCCCGATATTAGGTCTTTTGAATGTATTAATCCTGGCATTTCTTGCCAGTGATTCAGTGCTTCTCGTTTGGTTATTAATTTGAGATGTCGCAGTTTTAGGCAACGAGGCACACTACAGAAGGGTTCGGGGCCCAGTTGGATGGTTTTTGCCCCTAACTTTGCCAGATGGTCGGCATTCTCATTGCCTTCAATATTTGAATGCCCGGGGACCCATCTCAGTATAATATTATTTCTGCTTCCTACTTCATTTAGTAGCAGGATACAGTTTCTAATAAGTTTAGAACGGATTTCGTACGAGTTAAGTGCTAGTAGAGCAGCTTGACTGTCCGAATAAATGTATATGTTCTGATTGATGTAGTTGAGGCTTAGGATTACTTCCAGACATCTAATTAAGGCGTAAGTCTCTGCCTGAAAGATTGAGGCGTATTTTCCTAAGCCTATATAGTTGCAGATTTTTGGTTTTACACCACATATTCCACATCCTACATCATCTCCTATTTTGGACCCGTCTGTAAACCAGACTAGGTCATGCTCTGAGTGAGACGGTGTATGGTTATTTTGCCATTCGTCTCTTCCGTACGAGTACGTAGCAGTTATATATAAATACTTTACGATTTGTTGCAAAATCTTTGCACATTTTTATATATTTAATTTTGTACTAATTTTAAATGTAAATTAGTAAATCGTTTATAGAATTATCATATTTTGTTTGTCACTTTTGCTTTGATACTGTTTGTACTCGTATTTCATTATAAGTATTAACCATTTTCTATCCATTGTTTGATTTAGATCACGCATGCAGTCCATACATTGTATCGCCCACACGTATGTAGATATTCATATATATACATATTTTTTAGTTAGTTGATATTATATGGAACAAATTTTCTTCTCTTCATATTCCTTTCTTAATAATTTTAGTAATAGTTAAAAAAGAAGTCCCTATTTTAAAATTAATAGAATACGATGCAATATCTCCTGATATTATAATCAGTTTCGTAGTATTTCATGTATTTACCATGAGTGTCGTGTTTTCGCGAATTAGGTAGAAAAACTTGGAGCAGATTTCGAGACTTGTGAGATGTAGGAGTTTTCTTTTCAATACACATCAACACTCATCTTTACTACTCGAGTTCTTTTCCCTGGCCAACGAATTTTGGAATAAAACCGATATTATACATACTTATTTAGAAATTTATTTAAAAAATAATAGTCTTATAAGAAATCCTACTTAAATTATTGCAAAAATACCTATGGAATCATCAATTAACTAAAGCCACTAGATTCCAAAAGGAATCTTTTAGATCAGCATACGTATAAAACATATCAAAAAAACACAGACACAGAAAACTCCTCTTTTTGGAGATCGCTGAAAATACAAAGCTTAGCTGTAAGCCGTCATAGATTAGTAAGGACTGTTATAAAGATCAGGAAAGGATGAGTTATATTTGTGACTTACTGTTCACTAGTTTGGCGAATTAATCTTTATCGTCATTAGTGGTTCAAACATCAAAGGTTTTAATGGAGTACACACATTATATGTAATGGGAAGTGGCATAGTTCGTATACATGAAAGTGTCAGTTATATACGGTTATCATTTCGTTATGTAACCTCCTATACATAACCCACATACATTCTCAAGGACTAAGGTATTAAGCCTATATAACTTGCTATTTCACCATGTACTATAATTTCTTATACCACTATAATTTCACTTTAAGTGTCGCGCTTTAGAAAGGCAACCTTTCAGAAGCGCAGCTGAGGTTACTAGAGTTAGTAGCTTTGGCTCAGCATGTTAAATGTCAAACTAACTAACTAACTAAGAAAACAGAGTCCAATGTACGTTTAGAGTTAGACAACCTTCAAAATCAAACACAGTTTACAATATAGTTATCAAGCAGTTGGAATAGGAGATACGCAAATACAAAAAGCGAAGGTGCTCGCACACTAAAGCGTGTCGACGCTGCTGGAGTCGCGCTGGACAGACATTGCAATCCCGCGACTCCAGCAATAGGCGCTACGTCGGGATACCTTGGAGTTTTAGGAGTGTCACAGTACCCGGTTGCCTCCCCCAGGGTAGGCGAGTCTCCATGAGCAATTTTCTCCAAGAAAAAAAAAAGATTCGCAGACGGCTTCGTCTACCTCGGTAAACAAATGACACATCTTTCGTTTTTACGTTTCAAATACTGTTTTTTTTTATTGTATTTCTTCTCTATGTACGACAAAGAGTTATTACTATTGTTTAGCATATACTACGACTGTATGTAAAACAATATTCCACTCTTCGAAGAGAGAATTGTTCATGAACGACACAATTATTACGTTTGCGCCATTGTTACAGGGAAGCCGGCGATTTCTCTTAATAAGATTTCACTTATTATGGGAATAACTCTGCCTGGATTGTTACTCGCTTAATCAATGGAAATTATGAAGGAAGGTCCATATACCTACATTCATTCTAAGATATTATATAATACTGATTACATTTTTCCAAAGGGAAGATTAACCATTGTTATCATATAGTTATTTTCTTCGGTTTATATCTTGACAAATGCTGGTTAAGACTTGACAGCATCTTTTACGTGATATGTTGTCTATTTTATGTTTATTAAATTAATTCTAATAATTATAATTGCAAAATTTCTCAACTTTCTGCCAAAAGACAAGATATTAATAAAACCGAATGGATTCCAATTATCTTCTTGCCCTAGACTGATTATCTTCTAAGCAAACATTATAGTAAAAAAAAAAACAAATTAGGGCACTATACTCTCAAATTATCCGGTCTAAATATTGTAACATTTGTTAAGGTTTTTTATGAAACAAAATATACTCGAAGTGATTTATCACTAAACAGATCAATCTACAGATCTACTAGGTACAAATGAATTATTTAGTCGGTAATAAGGAATCTAATACATTATGCATACCTATTGAACAACTTTATTTGACGTGAATAAATATAGAAAATAATAAAAAGAAAATTAAAATAAGGATCTATAAAAACTGTAGAACTCAATAAAAACAAAAGTTTTTTATAGTCATATGTATCTATATTTCATTTATGATCGAAATTAAAAAGTTTTGAGTTGCTATATGTACCTATACCAAATTTTATTATTATAGGTTAAATTGTTTAGACGTTAAAAAGATCACTAACAGATAAAGTCGTTTATATACTTATGACTTACATATATACATTTGAAAGATAGGTCATAGAATAGATATGTATCTATTTTTTATATACCTTTCCTATATTATAATTGAAAAATTGAACTGAGAATAAACAACAGCCAATAAACAACAAAATAAAGTTAAAGTGGAAACTAAACATTTTCTGAAAATACGATCGCAGTAGGATTAGGAGTTAATCATGCAGTTTCCACGAGATAACGTTGTAGGTACAGTTACTGTGTAAAATAACCGGTAAAATGGTAGAATAGGTAATTATTCAACAATATTTTATGTAGTATTTTCCACTCATACGGTAGACATTCTAAATTACACAGCTGTTTATAAAATAACAAGCCATGGCGGTGTTTTGTTATAATCTCATGGAGATCCATCTCAATTTGCGCCAGAAAAATTGCTCTTAAATTGAGTTTCTGTTTGTTTACACATATTATTTTTTATTATAAATCCAAAACAATCTAATAAATAAAACTGGAATTTTCACGCAGCGCCATTTTGTCACAAAGTGAACATTCACTTTGTGACAAAATGGCGTTGGTAATGGTAGTGTTAACTATGAATACTAGATAACAGATAGAGAATAGAGTTAGAATTTGAATAAAGGCATCTGCATGGGTACAGCAGTCTCACCTAATTCTGCCGTCACAGAGTGTACTCTACATTATTGTGTCTACATACTGTATAATATATATATTAATATACAAAGGAAGCAGATTTTATTATGCGTAAAGAAAACTACGATTCTACTGGCCGATTTGAAAATATCTTGTATTATTTGAAAGATACATTTGGTCCGAGATTTATTTAGATGTTATATATTAAAATATATATCGTCTAAATAAATAAATGTAGTTATTTTAAAGTCGACAGGAATTTTCGATAATTGAAAGTTTAGGGATAAATATGCATATTACTTACATATAATTACATATTATTTATATTTAATAAAAAAATATTACACACAAATGAGATCGATGAAAATTTTTAATTTAGAAAACAGTAAATACGGAATATCTTTTAGTATCTTATTGTAAAACATACGTGACGTTAAAAAACACCTTAATAAATGCGGATATTTGTATGTTAAGTTGTATGAATGTATGCAATGCTCTTTCATGCTAAAGCTATCAAATGTAGTAATAATATAGATCATATATCAGAATATCACATAGGCTACAAATTTATATTACATATGTGAAACTGTGGGCACAGCTAGTATATATATATATATATATGTATTTTTCTAAAGTGTAAAACTTGCTATAGAATGTTGAGAAAACCTCACAAAAATCTTCTCTTGTTTGTAATATTACAATAACAATAAACCGAGATAGGCTGTATGAGCAGGTTATACATAATTTATTCGCTGTACACGCTACTAACAACGCGGTATACGCAAGGTCAAAATTGGATATTACCATCATAACAAGCGGCATTAGATAGTAGACGCCTCCAACATGATCATATTACAAATCCGTCTGGATACAACCAAAACATCTATATTAACGTTTATATATCTAACCACCATGAAATTTCTAACACCCACGGTGTGTGCCTGCTTTACAAAATCTCATTTGATGCTTGTGAATCGAAAATACAAGGCGTAAATCGTAAGTGATAAATTAAACAAGCCTTTAGCAACAATTAAATATATTGTAATTTAATCAAATGTATTTTCGTGGTATAATATGTTTAAAAAAAATATATTATGTGTGCGTACAAATGAAGGTCGAGGTACAATGTGAATATAATATAGAATGTTATAAATTGAATATTACGATTTCTAGGATATACATATACGAAGGCAGTATGCAATTTTAATGTAATGAACTAACGAATTTTATGCTAAATCTACATATAATCTTACACTATACTGGAAGCTTGAAACATGTTCTCTGAGGGTGATAGTTTCTATATGTACACAACATATTTATTTTCATTTGTATATTTGTATTGATTAAGGTAATGTTTTTTCTATGCATACTAGGTATTTACTAATAGAAAATAACTAATTGTATCTGTAAGTTGTCTAGCATTGTCAGTACTTATAGATATACCTAATTATTATCTTTGCTTAACAACCTATTAACCTATTAGGAACTAAATCAATTTAATTCGCGAAGAATCGTTAATACAATACCTAAGATTTCATTCTGTCGACTAAATTTATTTTATTCAATAAATCGTTCTCAATTGCAAAACATGTTCACATTCCTAAAGCAATTTATAAGAATTACACATCACCAGATTTGCAGCTTTGTTTACTTGTAATAAAACTGTGCTCGCTTTCTCGCTTTAATTCAAAACAACGGAGCAGAGTGAACGAAAATAAGGATTACGTTATTCTACCTTGCAAAGAAAAACCTAATACTTGAGTTGGCTAAGCATAATTGTTTACTTTAAAACCACGTGGAATAACAAATGTTATAATGTTGTTACAACGTTTTCAAATTTATTTATTACATTATTGGAATATCAAACAAGCTTATGACCCACGTAACGGCAAGTGGAAATGGTCATTGATACATGATAATGAGGACTAGGACCCCATTGCCAGCAATGTACCATGTCAAGTCGACCTCTACGCGGTTTCCTCTGAAAACCACCGTAGTAAACTGCCATTTGCCAAAATGGGCAAACTGACCTAGCTTCATGCTCATTTACTTCATTCTCATAAAAGCCCCTCTTTCGTTGCTATTCTATAGAACTAAGCTATAATTTAACTGCTATATCTCACTGTCTAATCGAAACATAGTTTACAGAAGAAGTTTCTGGAGGGCTGAAATAGGTGAGACAGATATACCCACGTAGACTAGTCGACATTGTACAAAGTCTACTTCGATAAAACAAAACATACAAAAATAACATAGTAATAATATATAACCCAACACTGTTGTTGCCTTACAGACAAGTATGCATGCACAACTATAGTACCCTGATGAATGATTCAGATAGATTAAAAAGGAAATTTTATAGTTTCCTGCGCCGAAATGCCTATTATTTAATAATTATTTATAAAAATAATGATTTTACACTATCGATGTGCGCTAAATTTTCTAGAAAGTAAGTACATATTATGAATCAATAAAAATTAAGTTGAACGACGGTGGTGAAATCTTTATACTTACGTACAAAATAATAGTATAGTTTCTTATAATATACATCTGATACAATAAAAAGTCAATAAATAAAAAAATATTTTCCATAACAAAAAATAATACAGAGAGCTTAAAAGAATATTATCACTATTATTATTATTATATATCTATTATAAAGTACATTTTTTTTTTTAAATAATACAACTGTATATTTTATTATTCGACCTTCACCAAACAAGATTCGACTAAAGAGGACAACACCACGCAGACTATAAACATATGGAAGTATTCCCCTTAGGTGACCCTTGAGGATTTACGAGGGTATATAACGACGTCGGGCACAACAACGGGCATGTTGCAATACGTCTGATATTGCATTTTTACTGTAACACGTGGCTTACAAAATTGCTACTCCCTTTTTGTGCACCGGCAACAATGTTTTTCTATTTCTGTCACAGTAAATCTAAACTAGCAGGTACGTACTAAAAGTTAATAAGTAAAAAGGAAAGATTTAATTTCTATATTTAACGGATGACGTCAAGACGTATACGTATACGATATAGGGGGATTGTTGGTAATGTGGATTAATAACCCTATCGCTAGCAATATACCATATCAGGTAGACCTCCACGTGGTCTCCCCTAGAAACCATTATGTTAAATTCCTGGCGAATTTAGCACGTTGGACTAACTGACCTGACCTCATACTCATCTTATCATCCTCCACTGGTGCCCCAGCGTATACCGTTAGCGCCGACGAGTGCACCATTACATTCTCATGTCTATAAAAAAACGTCAAAATATACTTAAAAGGTTTTAAATTTTAGTTCTATAGATCAACATCAGCATTTTACACGGGAAAAAATATTTTAAAATATCTATATTATAAATCAGTATTGCATAAGTGACATTCCTAGTGTTTCAGACATTTATAGGCAATTATAATCATTTAACATGATGCTGAACATATATTTCTTTGCTACCATTATGGTATCATAAAAAGTATTATATCCTGACCTACCTCATAGTCGCAACATCCGCCTATTTTGTTGCTTGTTTCTCGATGACCGTTTGTCTGATTTTCTTTTAAATTTTACTGGGCTCCTAAAACTTTTAAACAGTAAAAAATAAGCCTATTAGGTAAGTTTTTTAGGTATTAACACGTTCAAACAAATAAACTCTGATCTGTACCTAATAAAAATATATTGGTTGCGTTGATATGTAATATTATTACATTATATTACAATAACACTCTGGCTCATAAATACAGAGGGTTTAAACTTAAAACACTCCACTTCTTGCATGGAGGGTTAAAAACTATTTTATATTAAACTATAAATCACTTTGAGGTGCCCGTAAAAACATACTACCGTGAAACTAATGCCGGAAACTCCTCATACCGCAGCTGAATTATTATAATTTTCATGTACTTTGTATTTCACTAGCAGCTTCTATTAATTTTCCTTTATCATTGTAATTTTTGAGATATTTTCACTGTAGTAGATATTATTATTATATACTATAATAATAATCTCAGGATAATTCACACAGCGACATCTAGAAAGAAAGAAAGAAAATAGTTTATTTGGTACATAACAATAATAAAAATAAATTTTAAATTACATTATATAGATTTATATTAATCTAGTACCATCTAGTACCAAGTTAGGCTACCTAAAGTTTGTGTTGTGGGTTTCTATTACTAGATTTTTAATAAATACATACGTATTATATATAGACAACACACAGACCGATACAAGCAATCATACTCATGAATACAAATATTTGTGCCGTGCGAGGACTCGAAACCATAACCATCGGAAGTAAGGCGACGTGCTAAACCCCTAGACCACCGAAGCCGTCACTATTATATATATATATTATAGTATTTAGTAAGTATATATTTATTTTTATGTATTTATATTTATATCAAGTGTTATAAAGATATATTTAACTATGTTAGGTAAAATTATAGGTTTGTCCTTTCAAACCACTTGCTGTCTCTGTCACCCATCAATTGCTGTATGTTGTTACCTAATGGTTAGCTGGTAGAGAATGTCATATGGCATTAAACTCGCCAAATTACCAGTTTTTATGTATTATGTATTTTCTTTTTTTATTGGAAACAAACCGACAGGCAATTGGGTGTTTTTTTTGTAGTACTCTAATGCTGTTGGGCGCAGCTGGCTTTTCAGACTCTTCACCAGACGATAGGGGACGAGTGCAGATGGCACTCTAAATCCGCCGAAGAACTTATGGAGCGACTAAAGGCCAACTGCCGCCTGACGGATACTACTTTACTCTGAGGGCACCGTTAGGGATTCGAACCTCGGCTCAGGCCGTCGTAATTTCGATCCCAGTTTGAATTGGACGGGGTTCGATCGGAGAGGCGGATGGTTAACGGTATCTTTTGCCTAAATATTTAGTTACGTCCTTCAACAGCACTATGGGAATTACGTTAGCAAGTGACACTCATGCGTTAGCATACCAGAGGATTAGGATAACTTACTTCTTATCCTGTCATTTTATATTGATGACCACAAATAACAGTAAATAATATAAAAAAGTATATTGATTGTATTGTTGAAACAATATTAAGTTGTTACAGGTTTAATTTCGTATAGACTAAAATAAGTAGTCGTGTATCGCTTCACGCTTTTATCGGAAAAATGATTTATTACTGGTTGGTAAGAAATAATAAAGGTTGCCTACATACACAAGATATTAGGGTTAGAAGAAAGAAGAATGAAATTTTCCCATATTCAAGGTGAATAAACTTTGGCTACCTTAGGTAAGTATTAAAGCATCTAATATATATTTAACTCTCCTATATCTCACTCTGAAAACCAACATATTCTAGGCAAATTTAGCAATATAGATACTAAGGTATAGGAGGGATATGCATGATTTTTATAAAATATTTTGTTACCCCAGGGAAGAGAAGATTCTTATTAATAAGAAATAAGACCACAATTGCTAGCCAACATTTCTTCGAGTTTTCCTGTTACCACTGTAGTTAAACCCTTTGGAATTTATAATGAGATGGGGATGAAGTCAGTCTGACTTCATCCTCATCCTATCATCCATCCTACATTGACGTTCCACCTATACGTTGGTGCAGCATCCATTATCGCAGATTAGAGCATAATTCCATCATCATCTATTAACTGAAAAAAATCACACAACATGCTGACTATTGTGGAACTTGTTACACACTTTACATCTTCCATTTTGGATGATATTTGAAAACATTTTCTTCAATTATATCTCCTTTTTGTTAGCCCTAAGCTGTTTTCATAGAAACCACTGCGTCATGGTGAGCCTACGAGATCTCTACGTTTAATCGATCGCTCCTTCTATTATATCCGGTACCATGTTATTTTTAAGGTCAGTTATAACATTTTAACTCCACTGAACAATTACAAAACCATTTCAAACTTAGTATAATGCAGTTTAGTAACTACTGAGGAAGGTTTTGTAAAAGTCTTAGGCTGGTGTACCTCCATCTCATCTATTACAAAGTTGCTGTTTTGTTTCAATTAAAATAATAGCTTTTGTTGTACAGAATGGCAACGCATAATAGGCATCATATTATATTGTGATCATCTACATGTATAATGTATATAGGCGACAATATTATATCTATATATAATATTATATCTATATAAGACTATATTTCATATTCTGAATTTGTTTTTTAATTTAAAGTTCTTTTATAGTACATTCTTGTTTTATACTTCTATTCTGTTATATCAATAGTCGTTCCTAATATATATCTCCGTATACATAGTCTTTTCGTTCTACCTATACACAAATAAAATAAAACTATAACAGACAGTAACCACTTACCCTTCTATATTAATACCACTTCTATATTCAAATTTTAATTATATATAATAAGCAGTCATTTTACTGATATAATTTTAACAATTATATCAGTAAAATTACCTGTTCTGAGAAAAAGCAACGAATGGGAAGTATCACACGCTGGAACCTAAGTAGTAGTGTCTCGGACAGTGCGGTGTCAGAGGAATTTCCTCCCGCATACACTTAGATTGTGGAATGAACTTCCTGCCGAAGTTTTCTCACGAGGCTACAGCATGGGGCTTTTTCAAGAAAAATGTTCTTAAGGGTCGGCTACGTGCACGTGATACCCCTGGTGTTTCAAGCGTTCATAGGCTACGGTAACCATTTACTATGGAATGGGCCGTGTGCTTGATTGCCACCATCGTAGTATGAAAAGAATACAAATTATTTTGTGACATCTGTGGTTTTGTTAACTTATATAGCCGATAATTGTCAATACATTGGCGGCTTTTTTCCTTTCCAGTCACATAACAAACCTATTTTGTTTTTTCTAATTGTATAGTAGATAATAAAACAATTACAATACATTCAAAATAAAATTACAGTATCAACTAGTCCTTATGTTTATTTGTAAATTCTGCAGTGTTTAGTGCTAAATTTTATTACTTGTCCATACCTTTTTGAGTATGAAATTCTTATGCTAATGTATGTACGTTTTACGCCTTAACTCTACACGTTTAAACAGAATTTAAATATAAATTGAGGTGTACTAATGAGTTTCTTTGCAGTAAATCTCCCTAGCGCTCATTAACTTGTCCCTGGGAATTTAGACTGAAAGTCCTTAATGGCATGGCCATTAGAAAAGGGCCCGTTCGATGACGTCTTGATACATTTTAAATGTCTCTAAAAAGACAGATAAGGGGACGTATTCCTTTTAAGGGCTGTAAAATAGCGGTGTCTAATGATTTTGTTATTTTTACAGGATGCATAAATGAAGCATTGGGAAATGTTTATGCGTGAATCAGTTACATTGCTGAAATATATTTGTTTGAAATGATGATGATGATAAGTTTAAAGTTTTAAGTATTTGGGTACCAGGCTGTGAATATAAAGTGGAACCTACATAATGCTTCTCTGTCCTCAGCTGTATATATTTTCATATGAAGTGACTTAGACGTTATATTTTAATATGAAGTGATTTTGATAAGAAGTTACATGCTATGAGGATATCAAATGAGTTTGTTTACCCAATCACAAAAAACTACCTCGCCCTTGAGTACCTACAGCGTCTGAGCATTTGCAGGCGTGATATCAACTCTGAAGGTTTCATTGCATTCTAGAAATTCATAAACGGTTAGTCTATTGGCTTTACAATGTTAAGCTTATACGGAAAATAGTGAAAGACAACTGAAAAAAGAAAATGTTTGGCATTATATATATATACGAGTGGGAGCCTAGTGGCGCCACGAAATACTGTTATGACTTATCGCAGATGGGGTAGTCAGAGACATTCTCTGACAGATTTTGTGGTATTCATATGTCGCTTAATATACGACTATTTTGAATTCAACATTATACGGAGCCAGTCTACCGCACTCTCTGAATTTTTTTTTATTTGTAATCGATATTTTCTTTACAGGAGAGTCAGAAATATAAACAGATATACATACAAATATAATTTTGTTGTCAGACAGATTTCATAGTGGTCCTAATAATATTATTTTTATTCCAGTAATAGAATAGAAATAGTATAATTTTAGTTCAATCAATTTCACCTTTGAACTCTTATCTTTTTACATTTCATTTGTCTTACGTATGAACCAGTAATACGTATACTATAAAAATCGATAAAAAAACTCAGTGTTATCAAATAACACAATTTTATCAAATGTGCTCATCTGCGCAAACGAAAGTGTTATTCAGTATTATAGCAATGGCTTATGAAGGCAGTGGAAACTGTAACACAATTCTCTTAAAAATACATTACAGAATAGCATTTAACATAAATAAGTTCTTAGGGTTGTCTACTAAAATCGTCTTTAAGAGGCTCTCTAAATAATGAGGCACTTTCTTTTATGTCACTCAAAACAAACTCGACGCAACGTGAAAGAGAAACCGGAAAATTTTCGGCAAATTGTACCGCCTTTTTTATTATAATGCATGTGGGAGACAGGATACGGTAGATATAATTTTCAATGAGACGTTTTATTTAAAGGTTGTCACAAGAAGGAGTATATCGTAATGTGATGTAATGAAAATTTCATAAAAAGATTTGTGGAAAATTTAAAGTTCATATAATTTAAAATATTGATTGACTTCAGACACGATTAGGTTACATGTAATTACTTTGTAACAATGAAAAAAAAATAGTAAGATACTTCTAATTTTTGAGTTTTATAATGTATCATCATATCTATGATGAAACATTATTAAACTGAAGAATAGCTGTACTAAATTGTTAATTAATAAATGGCTATATTGTTAATTAATATTATGTGGTTAATTTATGTGCGGTTGAAGTTGAGGAGCCAAGAGAAATACCAGTGAAATGTCTGTGCAATCTTTTAAAAGATCTTGGCCTGTCTAGAATTGTAGTATGTTCTAAAGCTACACTAACAGGCTCCTACAAAATTTGGCTGGGCGGGGAAAGGCACACGAGTGATAATGGTGTGTGTTGAGGTACGTCGGCAAGGAGCCTCTTAAGCCTAAACCTGAGTCTTAAGTCCTGGGAACTGAATGGAGTTTGCCCCTTTTGCCAAATGATAGTCCCAGCACCCGCACAGTGAATCCATGGAATGGTAAGATCGTCTCTTTAGTAGAATAAAATTTATTTTTTATTAATATTTCCATCAACAGAAATCACTCAGATAAATTGACACGTATGTTTATAGGTGGTACATATTGGCGGTACATACCAATATATACCACCTATATATCACCTATAAAATGCTCGTGAAATCGACATATGTTTTTATGTCGAATTCACGACTTTTGACTAGAAGTCGTACTATAAACCACTGTGCCACAACGCTCTCGACTATATCTAATACACTTTTACTCTAATAAAAACATCATCATTATTATTGCATTGCTTTTATTATATTATTTGGGTTTGGCGCAAAATGCCATCTTCGTCCACTGATCCATTGGCTGTCATATGTGAACATACTAAGTTTATTAAAACTACATTCGAGATTAAATTTATCTTAATAATATTAAACAAAAACATACCAGGAGAGTTTCGTTTGGTATTTCATATAGTGGAATGCAAATTACGTAGCTATATCAACAATGTAACTCTGAAGTAACGCGGGGACATTCTGTTTTCAGTTCAGCTATCGATTAGTGTTTCTACTTACAATACCTATATATAGTTATAGTTGCAATTTACCCAGGTAGTCTCTGCAAAAAGTTATCTGCGTTTGGCTAATATACGAAAAGGCGAGACTGTATTCCCACCCACCTCAGGCTCACCTACTTCAGCCGCGAGGCAGTTTGCCTTGAAGCTGCGTATCGGTTGAAGGATTACCCTTAAAATACGTAACATCTTTGTCCTCAATCTTTATATTAACCTCGTGAAATGATAATGTGACTACTATTGCGCTGTTCATATATATATGCGACGGTAACCACTTACCAGCAGGTGGACCGTCAGTTTATTTACCGGTAAATTATACCTCGATATACAATTATTGGAACACCATATAAGGTATACATATATATGTACATTGTCTAATTCAAAAGCGGTATGTAACAACAGTAATTTCGCGTTGAATAGTTTGAAACAGAAGTTCAAATGTTCCCATGTAATACAGCATCAATTTAGCGGAATTGCATGAAGTTAATGCAACTCTGTTGCAATAAGTTTATGATCTATGCACTCTATTATTTGGAAATTAAATTACAGCGCTTTGTTACGACTTTGTTAACAAATGTGGACCTTTTAACATGTAGT
The DNA here is from genome assembly GCF_030625045.1 of Achroia grisella. Taxonomy (NCBI): domain Eukaryota; kingdom Metazoa; phylum Arthropoda; class Insecta; order Lepidoptera; family Pyralidae; genus Achroia; species Achroia grisella. Next base: position 2,903,369 of record NW_026712999.1, read on the forward strand.
TTCGGGTTAAGTTATAATATAATAATAAGTAATTTTATGTACAAATAAGTTGTTAATATATAAAAAAAGTTGCTGTTATCTCTAATTTCGTCTGCAAAAATTTTTCCCGTTTTTCACTCCTTTTCATAATATCTTATGAGATAAATAATAGCCTACGTCCATCCTAATAATACAGTCTACTTTCAGGCCAAATTTTATTCAGTTCTCTTAGCTACATATATATGAGCTTTTCACAGTTAAAAACGCAACAAACAGATAGACTTTCGTATTTATAATATTACTAATAAAGTATTAACTAGCAATATCGATTAATATTAAAAATTCAAAAACCGACTGACATGGAGCGCTATTTGGTGGCATTGAAGAAAAAACTACGAGAAAACTGAGGCTTCTGGCGTCACAGCTCCGCTGTCGTTTTCTGGTTCACTACACTTTCGTCTCCTTGAACATAAAAAAAATTCTGAAGTTCTTTTGTCATCTAGAAAATTATTTGAGTCTCTAAATGTTTAGACAGGTCCTCATAAACTATAACTACGATCATTATCGTTTCTATATTTGATAGCAATTATTATAATAATTGCTATCAAATAAAAAAACAGCTTCAAACTCGATGAATCCGTATAAACCATTAGTAGCAAACTTCTTGATATATTTTATAATCATATTTCCTTTGACATATTCTTTTTTGTAACAATATATTATACTGCTGTCGTACTTTCAATTATCTTCGTATTTTTCCTATCAATATATACCCTCAATATCTCACTCATCAGGTTTTTTTCTAGAAACTTTTTGCCACGCACAACCACATTGTGGAATCACCTTCCCGATTCAATATTGTATCGGTTGGGTATTTCCTAAACCTTCAAGAAAAGAGCTAATACCTTCTTAAAAGTCCGGCAACGCATTTGAAATTTCCCTGGTTCTCCCTATTGCTCATGGGCCGTAAGCTTGTTTGTCTCGTGCTATAAAAAAAATAGAAATTCAATCTAGAATTCTCCGCAGTGGTCTAACTAACCTGATAGCACTCTCATTCTAATACCTGCTGCTGATTCTTCTGACTAGAGACAAAAAAAAGGTTCATCACATAAGCTTCACCATTAAACGACTATTAATATATGATATTTAATTTTATAGTTATTTAATGAATTTATTATTTAATATGTAAAAAACTATACTTTGGTATTATCACCCTGTAGTCATTAAAATATTACAAGGCCGTTGTAGATAGTTATATATTATTACATTATATTAACGGTCTTGTAAATTACATAGGTGTATTATCTCTCCTACTATCTACAAATATAATTATCAGCTTTCTAAATAATAAAGTTTCGATGTACTTACTCGTAGCTAGCTAACAGAAACTACTGACGTATATAGAACGTAAATTGCTGAACGCAGTTTTGAAATTTCAATTACTTAGTACGCACCGTAATTAACTATATTATCTTAATTAATACAATAAAGCTGTATTCAGGTGAAACGTGAGTAATTCGCTAGGTCAAATATAGTCTCTAACTTGTTTAGGACTTTATATATTATTACATTATATTAATTTACGGAATTTATCAAAATTCTTTCTATGGGGAATTACGTCATAGTAGCTTTATCTCTCCTCAGCCCGATCGGTTTAAAATCTGACAAATATAACTTTCATTCCCTATTTTATGCCCTTGGGGGTAGAATTAATCAAAATGCTTTCTTAGCGGATGCCTACATCGTAACATCTACCTGCATGCCAAATTTCAGCCCGATCCGTCCAGTGATTTGGGCTGTGCGTTGATAGGTCACTATGTCAGTCACCTTTGAGTAATATATATATAGATATTTCAGGCGTTCATAGGCTATGGAAGCCGTGTAACTACTCTGGTATAAAAAAAATCTAATTTGTGCAGGTTGGAAGTGCCAAATTATGTTTAACCACCAATACGGTCCTCATAATAAAGAGACACTCGTATATAGTACTTATATATATAAGTTAACTTGTCGACAGACTTGGTTGTCTAGCGGTTCAGCATCCGGTTTTATTTTCAATGGTCGCGGGTTCGATTGCTCTTGCTATGCAAACATTTGTGGATATGATTGTTTGAATTGCTTAATTAATACATTATATTAATTGTCTGTATTCTTTGTTTATTTTGATTAATTGGCATTGTTGAATTGTCTAAAAGAAATTTTGTTTCAATAATAAGTCTACTTTTATTAACAGATCATAAAAAAAACGTTTATTCGTGTAATACATTTTTTTCTCCACAGCCCGATCGACTACATAAAGGATTTAAAAATAAGTCAATTGATACAAAATTTTAAATAATGAAAAAACCACACAATAACAACAATGAAAATTAGCCTTTATTTCGAAAGTGAGCGAGTCGTAAACGCCGGCTCTGGTAAGGGTGGTCTACTCTAACTACATATAATGCATTTACTTAGTTACAAAATTCTAATTTTCAACCGACTTCTAAATGATTGAAGGTTTCAATTCAAAAGCATACAATTTTTTTTTATTAAATATAAATATTAGGAAATTTACAAGAAAATTATTTACTGTGTGCTAAAAAGTGGCATAGTTTTATGTGCACACAAAGCTGTTTATCGTATAGTTTATAGATGCTAAAATTTGCGCGAGTGTACAAATATATCAAAATAAAAAAAATATATATAAAAATAGTATCATAGACAATTTCATTTTGATTTAATTTTTTATTTTTAGGTATTGACTTTATGTTTTACTTATAGTTATTTTTTTTATCTAATTGGAATGGCTAACAAGCTGACGGTCCACCTAATGGTAAGCGGTAACCGTTGCCACTACATGAACAGCACAATGGACTAAATAATTATTTCTATCACTTATTTTGGTAACCTTAGTATATGCACTGCTTTGTTTGAGACTAGATGGCGTTGCGTGAATTATGTTAGTTGTTATTATTACAACACAACGGAATATTTAAGTATTTTTATAACTTAATAAGCAATCTTAGTATATTCGCAGTTATGTTTAGCACTAGATAGCATTGCATAAAGTATGTTAGAGTTATTATAATTACTCCAATTAAGAGATTTTCAATCCTAAGATAAGGCCGAAAATCAAAGCTATAAAATAATTCATGTTGAGAAGCATTCCTTCTCAAATTACATTGTAGTAACAAAATCTCCAATTAGGTTTAACGATTAAGACGTTATGCCTGTGTCTCTTGTACGAATTTGTAGTAAGTTTTCTAACAAACTAATTAAGATATAATAAATTCTTGTGCCATTAGTCTCTACAACTATTTATTCTTCATACCTATAGGCACACTGCAAAGATGCTGACTAAATCCAATTAAGAGACGTCCATTCCTAAGATAAGACCGAAAATCAAACCTATAAAATGATTTACGATGATCACATTGCCTTGTAGAAACAAAATGTCCAAATTAGACAAACTACCGAATGGGATAGTCTGTAGTTTGCGAAGGGCCGTAGTTTATGTCAGTAGTGTAACGAGTATAAAGGTTTCGTTAACGACTTGGGACTAACCCAACCGTGTTCCGGATACAATCCGAAATACTTTAGATTTGTTTGAAAACATTTGCCAACAGGGAATACCTACAAATAACAATACTATAGAGAAACGGGGAGTAGGGAAATAATTGATAGTAATAGCATAATTGCTAGCTTTCAGGTACACCTTATCGCGGTTCCCCCCTGAAAACCATCTAAGCTAACTGATCTCAGTTCATCCTCACCCCATTATCTTGAAATGATGCTATCTACGTATAGCGCAAAGAGAGTACATCATTGTAATCAACTAAAAACATTATAATGACCTCATAGAATTCCCCTGGTATTGTGGGTGCTCATAGGCGACGGTAATCACTTACCATCAGGTGAGCCCCAGGCTTGTTTGTCTCAGGCTATAAAAAATAGAAATTCATTCTAGAATTCTCCGCAGTGGTCTAACTGACCTGATACCATTCTTATTCTAGTATAGCTGATTCTTCTGACTAGAGGCATAGGCAACTATTAAATTTGTTGTGTAATGAGTAATATTAGATATGCCCACATTTTGCTCGAAACTTTTTTAATGAAAGGAATCTTGTACAATGAATTCTGAATAATTGATAAAAATATTAAAATAATTTTGAACATTAAATTAAAATTTTGTAAATAGTATGTATCTACAAAAACAACATATATGCTGTAGACAGGTCTAGACATATACAAATAATCATACTCATGAATACAAACGATAATTGGGATCTAAGTCTAGTTATTGGCTACAAGGTTACGAAGCTCTCACATTCAAAATGATTAAACACTATTTTAGATAGACCTTATCTATATATTAGCTTGATATCTTGAACGTATACACAAGTGGATATCATGTCGTCAAGATAAATTCTACGCAAACTATTCCTATTATACTAGTAGGTACACAGGAGTCTGTTAAACACATAACAACTTTTGCTATTCTACTCTGAACTGAAGCAATAAAAGTAGCCGGTTAAGCATTGTTTTATGACAAATATGGAACGTTTAATGAAATTTCTATTTGTGTTAAATACCACTGGATATGCTATTCATTTAGTAACACTAAAGTAATAAGTGACTTTGTATGCTTATAACGCGTGTTTTGAAACTGATTGAAATGAAACAAATACTAAATTTTAAGTGAAGTTTACCACAATATATTAGTCTATTGAACACCCAAATCAGTTAAACCGTTTCTGAGATTATATCACATATAACCACGCATAGACAAATAAACCATTTTTTTACGATTATATATTGTCGATAATGTATAAACAAAAAATTGTGTTTATATATTTTATATATTACTTTTTTCATATTGTTAAATTTACAAAATAAATTACAAGTTAAAAGCTTCTCATTAGCGTTTCTAATTATGTAGTACTAAATAATACGTATATATTGTATAAGTTGTAGATTACGTAAATAAATAAAGAGCATTACACAGACTCCATGAGCCCTATAATTTTGCTCAATACGTTTTATATGAAATGAAAGGAATTTCATTAATTTAATCACCGAATACTAACATACGTTGTCGTTTTCGTTACATTTCGATTCTCGTTCAGTACATGAAAGACGTATCAAAACTTGTTATAATTCCGTAATTAAAGTTTGCTCTTGCTATTGAATTGACTACAAAATACTCAATAACACTTCGAAGTATTCACATTGTCAACAATCTAAACAGAGTCCCCTTAAACGTCTGTCTGTGTACTCACGATAATCTCAAAAACTACAGATCAGATTTTATTCAGTTTTCCTATATTAACAAAGTGATTTCTGAGGAAGGTTTATGTGTTAAGATTTTGTATAAATTAATTGAAATACCCGTGTGAAGCCACGGTAGTTTGGTAGTTCATTATATAACTAAAAAATATTGAAATAAATCAAGATATAATTTACATTTTTAATTTCCACAAGAATACATAATCGTAATTTATACATTTAATTTCTATAACAACATTACCTTTATAAAATTGAATACGTTTTTTTTTAAAAAGGACGCACTACAGTTCTTATATGTTCTAATCATCTAATTCTGCATTCCGAATGTGGAGATAGAATTATAAAATTAGCATAAATTAAGTATTAAATCGAGGAAATGTGCTAATAAATGAATACATTATTTATTAGCACATTTCCTCGATTTAGAAGGAATTAATACATTACATTACTGTTGAAGATGGTTATATTTATAATGCAATCTCCACCTCGCTCTTAATAATCTCTATTAGATATTTGGTGCTTACCAAATAAACCAAACGCCAAACCACAAACCAAACCAAAAAAACACTGAAACCATTGTTACATTACCACATTACCTAAAAGACGTATAAAACTCACATATCACTGTAACCAACCCACAGTCTTATCGTTTTTATTATAACATACCGATGTTCTATACCTTTTTAGGTTACATATATAGGAAAAGCAAATTTAGGTCTAGATTGGATGTTGTCCCAGATATCACGGACGGCTGTAGAACACAAACCGAACTATAAAAGCGAAGAAGTATAAGTAAAAATCGCACTATGACAGTCGCACCATTATAATCATCATTACATAGTATAAAACAAAGTCGCTGTGGCTGTCTGTCCGTCCCTATGTATTATATCTTTAAAACACGCAACGGATTTTGTAGAGGTTTTTTTTAATAGATAGAGTGATTCAAGAGGAAGGTTTATATGTATAATACATGTACACCGAACCGGGCGAAGCCGGGGCAAGTAGCTAGTAAAAAGTTGTAATAAGGGAAGAAAACGTTACAAGAAATTTTCGTTACGTAATTAATCTAATAAATATATCAAAAAAATAGTAACAATCAATAACATATGCACTTTCAATCACGATCTGGCAATTTATGACTAATGGATAAGCTTATTTTATTTTATTTTAATATTTTCTTTACCTTTTTAAATAATTTGTTATTCTTAATATTTATTTACAGATAAGATATGAATTTTATTGCATAATGCTTTTTTATGGATTTTATACACTTATTACAATATTTTGTTTCACTGATGGGCTTGGTCATCCTCTTTTCTTTCCATAAAATAAAATATAGGTAAATAAATTATGCAAAAGAAAATATGATAATACAAGCGAAAAATATGTCCCATACACCTATTTCTCTCGGTTTCTCACGAGTTCTATCCGAGTTATTCAATTGGCATTCGATGCATAATAATAATCGGTATGCGATTATATGAATTCCTGTATGAGCTCGATTCCATTCGATTTCAACCATATCTCGACCTTTTTTTCTACGTGTCTAGAATTCTGAATCAGCTGAGATCAGCTTGAATGAATTAACACTATGGAAATAGAGGAAAGAAATATTCTCCTATAAACAGGAAATAGCAATCGTGATATAGATCAATACCATTTGAATATACATAAATGCAGATAATATAATATATATATATATAGTAACATAACATATTTGTAAACTAAAGGCATATGAGTATAAATACTCCACAAAATGTTGTAATTTTATAGCGAACGAAAATGAATGAAAATCTTATTTAAGAACACAACCATAGATTTATAGTTGACTCGATAATACGAGAGAATTTGTCATACAATATAATACTTTTTATACGTATATATTGAGGAGGTTTTGTATGTATAATTTATGTATTAATTTTTTTTGTATTTACTATTTTCATAAGAATTTAGATTACATTATATAACTACTTTTATCCTATGACCTGTAACAGTTCTTCCATACTATTATAAATTAGTGATAAAATCCAATTAAATAAAGTATTTTTGCAAGGAGTAAAATTCGCTGTTAACATGCACAATGTTTATCTTATTGTAGATTGCCCATCTGAGGAATTGTTCGGATTAATACCAGCTGCTGAGTTTCACCACCGTACCACCCGCCAGAAACTGAAATACCATCCTGATCATCTGGATGAATGGCGGTCTTCCACAGTGCGGTTTTCTAGAAACTTTTTGCCTCGCACAACCACATTATGGAATCACCTTCCAGCAATGGTATTTCCGAACCGATACGATATTGAAACCTTCAAGAAAAGAGCTTATTCCTTTTTAAAAGGCCGACAACGTACTTGCAATTCTCCTGGTGTTGCGGGTGCTCATGGGCAGCGGTAATCACTTACCATCAGGTGAGCCGCATGCTCGTTTGTCCCCTGTGTTATAAAAAAAAAAAAGGTAACAGGGATGTTTTTGTAGACAGGACGTGTTACATTTTAAGATTTTAAATATAATATCAGCGTTATTTTATAACATTACTTATTCTTTCTAGATTCATAATGTTATATAGCCTTAATGTTAGTCTTTGAACAAATAATTGTCTTACTATAAGTAACTTAATGTCCTGATCACATCATTGTGCCTACATCACACATCTTTGTGCTCTTGCCAATTGTAGCAATATTGTCTTGGATGTGCCGCCCCATGAATCAATGTAGTATTATATATAAAGCTTTATATACGAATAATAGAAGTGGAATACATACCTTGTCTAACATGTGCAAGTAATTGACGATGCAACATGTCGTTTCCGGCGGCATTTGCCGGAAGTCAATGGTAGAGACAAGATAGCTCCTCAACAGTATTAGACGTTCAAAGTACCCAAGCAGCTTAGAGGTTTCCAGTTACCGTTCCAAATTTCTGCCAATTATATGTAAAGTGCTATGTGTAATTGTACGCTATAGGCTTTACACAAATTATTAAACATTGTACATATAAACTGCTGTTTATTTATATGTATATGAGGTCCGATATTTCGATATTGTTACAAATGTCGAAGTACATTTGTAACAATATCGAAATATCGCGACCTCATAAATAATATTATTGCAAATATCTCATTAATATAATCTGTACAATTGTAAATAACCATTGAAAAGATTTAAGTTTACAACTTCACTAAATTTAATTCAAAGTTAAATAACAAATGAGACCGTGGCATTCGACATAACATTCATTGAGTTGAATGTATTTGAATATTTTTTTAGCAGTTACCCATTACTATTATATATTTATAAAGTTTGTCGTAATTTTCATAAAATATATAGATAAGTTTAGGTATGTAATATTATATTATCTGTAGGTTAGGTAACTTTTAACATAAACAAAGAAAAAATATGTTTTAAAACAATCACATAAACTATGCGGTCATGTGTTTAGTTTAATATGAAAAATATAAAACTATATTTCAGATTTATATTTTGTTTTTTGGTGAAATTGGTTCTGTTGGTTATTTTTTTTTTTATTGTGAGTTTTTTTTATATTAATTAAATTGGTCATGAGTATTCTATCAAGATTATGACTTGATATACGAAAAAAATATTCTTACTTACTATATTTTTATTGGAAACTTTTTTCGACAATCAAAACATTCAGAAGGTAAAAGGCTAAAACCCAACTATATTCGGAATCATGACATCTGTCATGTACAGACGCGGCAGCACGACGGACTGACAAAAGCAATATTGAACTTGATGAGAAACAAAGGCAAATACCAACTATCGGAATGACTGAATCGATTATGAATCGAATATCCGAAATATAGGTATAAGTGTATTGGTAGATATTATGCACTATATGCATAGAGATTGAACTAATACAAACGACCTTAGTTTTTTTTTAACACGGCGCCATTTAGTCCTAGGGTAAACATAGCATGTATTATGTGTACTAGACAACAGATAAAAATACTTATATATATTGTTTTGTAAATACATACATAACACACATAGAAAATGTTGTTGGAATCGAACCACCGACCATGCGGAAGGAAAAAAGACCAGGACGTAAAGCGGTGTACTAAACCGCTAGACTATCGAGGCCAAAGCAACAATTGTAAATGTAGCTTAAAAATCTTTATGTTTTATGTAACTGAACAAATTAATAGTCACTTAATAATATTATTCGTGACCTTTATGCATGAATAATACTACGGGCATGTTTCACACGTTGCCATTTTGTAGAACTAAGATGACATGCCTATTCTGTAATTTGTATCTCAGCCTTAAACCGAAACACAGCTTGCTAAAGCAGTTACTTGGAGACTGGAGTAGTTGGATAACTTTATGTTGGAATAACAATAGTATTTAACTTTTTTTAATGAAACGTACCTAGAACTGGAATAATAATTAGATACTGAAATGAAATACCCCTTGACATTTACTCCACTGCTTCTAAATTTAAATTTAAATTAAAATCATCTCCTTTACTTGTTTATATGTGCACTGAAGTTTTAATAAATAAATTTTAACAACTAATGTTATGGATTCTGTTAGGTTTATAAATTCCCCCAAGTTTTTCTCGTTGCATGTACAGACGATTAGTTAATATTTTATCATATGTTCAGATTAGGATACAAACCATCAATAAAATTAATTCTATAGATCCTGAAAATTCATCAAAACTAGCACTCAAAACCGCATAAGAGCGATGTGGAGAAACGAGAAATTACTACAGCAATATAGCTTCAGGAGTAGGTGTGTAAACGTTATATGAGTATTTTATTACGTGGCTTATGTTTATGTTAGTCATAAACTATACGAGTAATAGTAACTACTGCTGTAATTAGGTGTTTGTTAGGAGAAACCTAATGACTTAGGCACGCCCCAAACTTTGTTGTTAGAGTTAATGTTCGGAATTGGCTTGATTATTCTACTAGAAGTTTCATTTGTTTTATACTCTTATTCTTCGGCTTCGATGGTCTAATCATTCCGCCCTACTTCTGTGAACTCAAATATCAAACCCGCAATTAATACTTTAACGACAATTAATACTTCGACGATCTCGGTGGTCTAGGCCGCTAGAGCACACCGCTTTACGACCGATGGTCGCGGGTTCGATTCCTCACACGGCACAAACATTTGTATTCATGAGTATGATTGTTTGTATCGGTCTGGGTGTTTTCTGTGTATAATATGTATGTATTTGCAAAAAAATATCTATGTATTATTTATATCAGTTATACAGTAGCCATATCACAAGCTTTAGCTAGCTTAACTTGGGTCTAGAGGGCGCTGTGTGAAATGTCCTAAGATTATTATTATTATTATAATGGCATCAGTGCTGTAGCTGTGTAGCACAGCGAGTTACGTCCAATGTCCGCGTGTTCCATTCCTGACACGATAACAAAAACTTGTATTCACTAGCATCATTGTTTGTTTTAAATTAAGTCTTTTCTATGTATATGTTATATGTATTTAAGTAGTTCTAACAGTTGTTTAGTACACATCGTAAAAGTTTTGTTTACTTTGAGACAAAAATAGTGCTGTATTAAAACTAAATATTGTCTTATAGCCTTTGACATGTAGAGTTGGAAAAATATGGAAAGAATTCGCTGGAAATATAAAATAAGAACTGAAGAAGTACTGCAAAGGGTTCATGAAAAGATATAGGTCTTAAATATCATATAGAATAGACGGAGGAAATTATTGGGGCACTTGATACGACAAGACGAACTTATATATAATATTATCGAAGGAAAAATAGAAGGAAAGAGAGGAAGGGGAAGACCAAGACACAGCTACATCAAGCAAATTAAAGACTGAATTGAATTCGTGTCGTAATTCGTCAACTACTAAACAGATTGATGAAAGATCGTGGAATATGGCAAGAGCTTGACCGACACCAACAGTGCGTGAATAAATGAACCTTGTTTGCGCCTGTATATCTATCTTTCTTTCCTTACGTCCCCGCCACATCTATCTCTTTCCTTGGCAAGGAATCTGAAAAGGACAGAGATGTTTCACTCGAGCCCGATCGGCAAGATTCGGGCTGTCGCACATGTACATAGTAGCTCGGAGATCTTTGAATGGTGGCTATCATAGTTTTTTCACCCGCATTATAATTAGTATTTTGGAGAATATATAGACTAATTTCGTAGACTTGCATATAGACAATATTGGTGTTTGTGGAGTGTCATAGTGTGCTGGTGTATAGTAATCCAGATACCTTGCCTCCTCTCATTCTAAAAATCAAATATACAGTCCACTTTCCACTTTCCATTTTCATTTGCGCATTTAGACACCAAACCTTATAACGATTATATGTACATTCAATATAGACTTGGGAGCTTTTTACAGTTGAATTGTACAGTTGACAAGGTATTCTGCTCATCCCTTTGTAATTACAGTCATGAAAGTGTATTGTAATATTTATTTGAATCCCACATTTAATGTAGTCCCTTAAAATCTTAGTTGTATTAGGTATTGTAATTAAATTTTAACCGAAATATTGGCTTGGAGGGTTCAAGGCAAGTAATTAATGAAGTTATAACATCTAGCTATTGTAAAATAATAGGGAACTCCGGTCAGATTACTGAGTTGTAAGGGTTATAAGATAGAAAATGTTTGCTGGTTTCAATGTTTGGTACATTTACTATTGTTGTTACAGATTGTAATACGCCTGAATAAGTTTTGTAACAAAATTCTATTGACAGAATTAACATTTTACTTGAATAAATATAAGAGAGGTCTGCATCATAAATTCTTAGAAGACATAGAGAGGAATAGTTTGTTAATTAAACCTTCTCGACAATCATATAACAGGGATAGTCAGAGGCATTGTGTATACGCGTTTTAGTGAGATGAGGAATTTGGTTGTATAAATAAAATCGAAGAGATAAGATCGGAGAGTTAGTTTTTTAATTAATAAAAATTGTGTCAATAGATGCGTATCGTGAGAGATCGTTAGCGAATTTGAATCTCAAGTAACCGTTGTTTTGTCTCTGGTCCCCAACGTTGCAGTGATGCAGTTTTAAAAATATATTTGAGCCAATTTATAAAACCGCGAATATATTGTCAAATACCGATTCATGAAAACAATACTTCACGTATCTCGATGGGTGATATATTTCATCCAACAATCCAGCGTATTTCCTGTCCTGGTAAGCCAATCAAAGCTGTATACTGTTATGAGCTGTTAATATTAAGGATTAATATCAACATTGGTGTTTCCATTAGGAGTCATTCATAAATAATACACCACCAATTTGAGCAGTCATTTATACCCCCATCCCCCCTCCCCCCTACACTCCGATACAGCTAGTCACATTTTAATAATCATAATTTCGTGTTTTAATACTTAAATTAACTCACACACACAAAAATTCACACACAGCTATCTAGTCCCAAGGTAATTAGATCTTATGTTAAGGTTAGTAGCAACTAATAGAATTACTTAAATATATTTCTTTTTGTAAATAATATATACATAGAAAACGCCGAAATAGATACAAACGATCATACTCCTGAATACAAATGTTTGCATCATGCGAGGAATATAACCCGCGACAACTGGAAGTAAAGCGGTGTAAACCACTCGACTACTGCTATCGTAAATGATTTAATTTTTTTTTATTACTTACTTCTCCAACTTTATCTATAATGTGTCTTCAAAAATTAAATAATATGAAACTTGCCGACATAACTGAATATAACTTCAATTGATAATTCTGTTTCCAATAGAATTTTTAACAACCTTCGACATGTCAACTCCGGTTCTGAACATATTGGACTTGCATTTGTTTCCCTGAGGGAACGAGATACTAGTTAAATGTACTACTTCAAAGACAGGAAGCAATCTGGATTGAGACATAGTTTCTGTTGCTTTAAATTAGTGCTTTTGAACCTGTGGTTCGTAGACCCCCGGAGGTACACAAGTAATTGTATGGGGGCCGCTATCTAATCTATGAACTTACTAGCAAATTACATAATCGCCTGTTTATCACGGCGTAACCCTCTGTGGAAAGATATTCTCTACTTTTATGTATATCAAAAACAAATACATAATCAAATATAATTTGATTGATTGAATGAAGTTTATATAACTACTTGATATAATGAGTTCTCCGAAGTTAATTCCTATGTTTTTTTTATTAAAGAAGTTCTTGAGATCGTGTCCCATTTTCTAGCGATCCGCGAACTGAAAAGATAAGTAGGGCTGCCTTAAATCTGCGAAACTGCTATTCCTTGGTAATGTTCTTATGATATGAAAATATACACATTGTAATAATTTAGAATTCATCGAGGTAGATTGTGTATAAAGTCGTTTCTGTGATTACCCCTGTTTCACCGCCAACCAGCTTACTTCTTAAGCTATATTCTAATTTCAGAGCCACATCTTGACGTTATGTAATATGGATGTCACAAGACATAGTGGTCATATCCATGGTGTAATTGAAATATATATGGCCTCGATGGTCTAGCGGTTTAGCACACCGCTTTAGATTCGATTGCCGCAGGTTGGATTCCTCGCACGTTACAAACATTTGTATTTATTAGTAGGATTGTTTGTGTCGTTCTGGGTATTTTCTATATACATTCCGTATGTTTTTACAAAAAAATGTATTTATATCAGTTGTTTAGTAATCATAACACAAACTTTGCTTGGGACTAGATGGCGCTGTGAAATAATTTGCGTTAATAATATTAGTTAGTATATCGTTACCTATTTTTGGCCTAATGCCTATTACAGATATCTCACAAATGATTTCCACGTTTTAAGTGTCAATCTTCATTAAGGCACAGTCTTTAAGAGAATAACGGTGTGTGTATACTACAAATAGCTTAAGTAATTAATGTAATTTAAATACACGCTTTGAATATCAAAGTAAATTAAATGCTTTTGGTCATCCATGTAGAATTATGGTAAACGTTTTCGTAATATCAGTCAAGTGAAAATTAAATGTAATTAAATAATTTTATGCAAATACAAATAAATATATATTGATAAGTATCTCTATGTCCACTAGGAGCATACAATAGATCAGTCAAAACATATTATACTATACTTTTTACATTGATTTTATCACTTTAATAATTTGAATCATCAAAACAAATGATATAAAGATCCGACCGTAAGTTTAATTCTCAACGAGTATTATAATTAAAACTGGCATAATTTTACAAAATATTACGATATTTATCATTGAAATGATTAATGTTTATTTTAGTAACATTTGAAAATTAACAAAAGATCTTAATAAATTTGACATAAAAAATGAATCACAAGAATGGACTTTTATGATCTTCATCTATATAATCTGGAAGGGGATGAAATTTTGAGCAGACGAATACGCGTGTAACAGTTAGTATAAATAGATTCAAAACTCCAACAAGTGCCATTAACCGGTAATTTTAACATCATAACCAAAATGTTTCACGAACAATCAACAACGCCGTTATATCTAGCAATATTATGAACAACTCAATTTATTATTTTCAGTATTATCTTGTTCAATACAAATTATACCACTTTTATGCAGTGGATTGTTTACAACGGAAATACGAGCCAAAGGCTTCCGTTTCCGCAGAGTTAACTGTGAGTCAATTAAATTTCATTGGACCAAAGTTAATGGGATAAATCATTATCATTATCACAGGAAACGAACAAACAATGATAAAATGAACTTTGGATGGATAAAGAAAATAAATTACCATAGATTAACTATTGAAGTCAAAGTTATGAATAGATTTAGATGTGAAAAAGTGTTTTTAGATTAAAATAGAATAGAAATAATCTTTATTCAAATAAACTTGATATAAGCACATTTTGAATGGTCACATTTTTTTTTATTCTGCCATTCATTCGGAACGCAGATTCATCACAAGAAGAATGAGCAAGAAACTTGTGTGTTGCTCTTCTAAATAAATTATTTTTTTAAGTAGACTTACATTAATATGGATTAGGCATGCGGCAATCAACATAGACACCGCTACGCACTCCATCTTTTGTTAAATCAGGTAACATTAAATATGAATTTTAAGTTAGATCTTTTCTAACATTATTATCATTCCTAATTTTTCTATTTATAAGACATTTGATTTTTTTTCTGATTAATAATCTCTGTCCGCTAATGGTACTAAAATATAATGACACGACCTCTTAAACAGCCTGAATACATCCCTAAAATCAGACATTAAGAAAACTCATTGCTTATCACAGAACGTCATCTTTCTTTGCAATTAACAGAATAAGAAATAAACTAACGGTCTGCTTGATAGTAATGTAAATATCACGTCATCATGGGATGCTCGTTTTTATCCTAAAGCTTCATGCCTTAACACAACTTGGTTACTTCGCGGTTGATATATCTGAAATTGATACACTTGAGCATGCAAATGACTTCACCAAATCTATAATACTTCAGTAAAATCTAGAGTAGACTAGAGTCCAGAAGGACTAAGAAAACTAGAAGCGGAGAACCGCTTAATATATATTTAGTTATTTATTGAAGGACTTGGTGATCTAGCGGCTTAGCACACTGCCTTGCCACCGATGGTTGGGGGTCGATTCCTCGCACGGTAAAAACATTTATATTCATGAGTATGATTATGTCGATCTGGGTATTTTCTATGTAGATTTCATACATGCATGCATTGTAAATGCAAAAGTAAAATATATTTAAGTATATGTCTCATACAACAAGTCCTGCTTAGATTGGGACTAGATGGCGCTATGTAAATTGTCCTGGGTTATTATTATTAATATTTAATTATTCAACATCTTGTTAGAAATTTGTCTCCGTGGTATGTCACTATTATACTTGCAATATGTTCATGCGAAATCGTAGATGTCAGACTGGCCGTATGGTTATCGGCTTTGAGGTGAAAAGAAGTAAATGACAAGGCTCATTACCATTTTATTTCAATTTATTCAAACATATCTTATATGTCGACGTCATTAAGTTAAATCACAGTGACGCTCAAACGACGGAAACTGACGGGAATTAACGGCACGGACATCCTCCGAGCTCTGATAAGCGATGCCTGCTCCAATTATCTTGTTTTCCTTTCCCTTAACATTTTACGGGTGAAATTTTCATTTAACATTGCCTAACCAGTTGGATTTTACCAGTTGGGCTTATTCGTAAATATAATCCGAGCTTTATACCTATAATAAGAATGTAACTCATCGGTCTATAAATGAAAAATATACGACAAACACTATAATTCCGGGCTTTATCAATGTAATGGAACGCAAAACTGTTGTTAGAATTTTTGTCCTTTTGTCTGTGCATTGTAATTAAACATTTTGTGCTTCCATTATTCCAATTGATTAAAAAAGAAGTCGGTAGGTCATCTAGTTCAAGTTTAGGAAAAACTCTGAGCACAGCTTTGTCGCTCAGATACTATATACATATAAACTTGAAAACATCCTTGATATCACTCATATGCAGCTATTCTGGAGAGCCTAGCTGTCATGCCTCTTATCCTGTAATTTCACTGCCTAATCAGTACTCTACAACCAAAATACAACTTTCAAGGTGCTTGTCGGTTGAAATCGTTGAGACTGAGATTTAGCAGATCTACATCAGTTAGACTGTAAAAAAGTTGTCCGTGTTGTAGTTTCTGTTAAGTTACAGTGATAAGTATCCAAATTATATATCTGTGAACTATTGTAATCTGTAATAAAATTTCAAAATTTACACTTCTATATAAAAACAAAATTGTAACTGGCAACGTATAAACATGTGCGTTGCCATGTCCATAAAATATAATAAAAAAAATGAATAAAGAACAAATTCAAATTAACAGAGATTATCAAACCATTGTATTTTTATTTAATAAAAATCATTTTGAATCTAACAACCGTCCCTCAAATCTTCGACCAGGCTTGATTACAATGAAATACTGTTCTGGCTGGACATCTTCCTTCCAGGATGAATGGGCGCCCGAGTAACAAATTAAAAACGCGTTTAATTATTAAAACCCCCAAAAATACACTAAAAGTCGTTTTGCTTAGGCGTAATTCCATAATTTCTATAAATCAGGGTAGTTAACCAGTGTACTACTAGGGTCCTCGCCTTACAATAGAGACAGTGGCTGGTACTAATGTAACGACTTATTCTAACAATTCAGTATTGACTTAACACTGTACGTGTATTTGAACTTTTCGTCGGAACGTAGGAAGCTAGTGATGGGCCTTCGAAACTTTTATCGATTTATTAATTTCAATATATATGTCAGCATATATCTAAAGGCAGTAGTTTATATTTTTGAAGACATTATTTTAATGATCAGGTTCTTAAATATGTAACACAAAAACTGCAGTGATAGCATTATTATTAATTATTGGTTTTGTTTGGACATCGTCGGCCATAGTTTAGGATCCTACAGGTTTAGTATTATATATTCAATTAGGTTTATTTAAAATTTTACGTTATATTAATATTTATAGGTCTAAATATTTTTTTTATTTTGTTGATTTAGATGAAATACAGAAACTAAAACAAGCGTATCAACATTTTCCTACTGTAATTAACCATATAACGATTTATACAATCTGATCTAATATTAGTGAACAAAATAATAACCATTTATCCAATTTATCCAAAAATGTGTAAAACTATGTTACAAATATTCACGCGTTTCAAATTTGTACAGTTTCAATATGTAGACAGAAACACTTTTCGACAAGATATTTACAAGACATTAGCCGTGTTACCATTTGTAATATAAAAATAGATGAAAATAATAATCGACAGTCGATATATTTAACGGTGGTCCCATCACTATAAATAATAATGTTATGCAGCCTATACAGCTGGAAAAGGGTAATTTCGTTCGTATTCGCTCGCTGTATTGCTTTCAGCTACAGCGCAGTAGTTTCGTTTACAAGTGTATTACATAAGTTTGCGTTCAACATACTAACGTACCGTTTTATTGTCTTTAAGTGCTGTGAATTCTATTATATACTAACTGTTATCCGCGGCTTCGCCTACTTATTTCAGCTAAAATATATGTCTCGTGATATGTACATATATACTCATCAATTTCCTCTTCACCATACTCATCTCCAACTAACAATGTAATGGCAACGATTTTTTAAAATCTATAGCTACCTAAAAGCTTAGCTATAACTAGTTTAATACTAAATGGTGCAATATAGATTGCCCGTATAGCAATATAATTTAAAATATTATGTATACCAGAAATAATATTAAAATCGCAATCACATTAATAAAAGCTTACGAAATATTAACAAACGTATTTTAAGTGCCGTTTGACGAAAGTTAATCATTTGTTTTAAGGGAATTGCGTAAGGTTTTATAACAAACTGCCAGAGTCAGTCCTCAATGTGCCAGAAAAAAGATTCAAACATCTTATAGCGTAGCGTTTTCTATGTTGATTGTCGCAGGCGTAATCCTTATTAATGTGTATTTACTTACAATAACTTTTATTTAAAAGAGCAACACACTAGCTTCTTGCTCCTTTTTCTTGAGACGAGTCTGCGTTCCGAATGAGTAGTAGAATAAAAAAATATGACTATTCAAAAGTGCTTAATTTAAGTTTCTTTGAATAAAGATTATATCTAATCTAGCTAGCAAGAGCACGCGTGCATAACATTTATGACTACGAATAAGGCAAATAATACAATAAGAGAAGATTGTTATAAAGTAGAAATAATAAAACAAGTATCACAGCAAGGAAAACAAACTAAACGACTATGAATCAAGTAGTAACGACCCATATAAACTCGGAAACTATTTGTCTACCGTTAGACTGCCGTACGGATAAGAGATCACAAAATCCTTGATTTTATATTGATGACGTACCTTTTGATTTATTTAGCTTTGGTAAATGAAACTTATGTGATTGATCGAGTCATGAATGTGTGAATGATGAGATTATAAAATAATAGTATTTATTAATATAGCTTATAGAGTAATATAGCTTATACAGCTTATACACATAGGCTATAAATTTCATGTAGGTGAAACCGCGGGCACGGCTAGTATATATATACTTTCATATGCATTAAGTGAAATATTGTTAATTTAAAATGAGAAACAGAAACTTCAATTTTATTGAAATGTTTATCGTCTCATCATCATCACCTTCTTATTTGGGGTCGGCGCAGTACGTCATCCTCTTTCACTGAACTCTATCGGCCGTCATATCTGAGCTTACTCTCCTTTTATACATATTATCTTTCACACAATGCATCAATCCATCATATATATATAGTTATACACTTTCATTAAGATACAGTCCTCGCATATATATATGTAATGTAACATGATCTCTTCTTATCTGGACCGTATATACCTATGATGTTTTCAGATTCATAATTTCAGAGCTACGCTCTAGTCATACTCTTTAAACATGGATACGTCACGACTCCAATTCTGTCTTTAATTTGCTTGATGCAGCTCTGCCTTGGTCTTCCTCTCCCCTTTTTCCCTCAACAATAACTTTCAGAAATTCATCGTGCCGTATCAAGTGTCCTAACATTTTCCTAACAATCCTAACAGTTTTCGAATATAATAAAAATAGTAAATGCAGTTCTCAAATATAACTTTCCGTAACACACCGTCTATTAAAGGTAAATACAAGTCAATCCCATCTAAGGCGTGTGCAATCAATACTGATTGAACTAGTTCGCAATTCGTGACAAGATTAATGTTTACAGAGTTCACGATGGGCGCGACTAGGGAAAGTAGAAAACCACCGTGATTAGGAACCGTTCGCACTTATACATAAAGTATAAATTACAAAAAATAATAGAATAGAAAATCCTTTGATCCAAATGAGCTTAATTTAAGTAATTTTGAATAGTCATAGTTATCCTTCTTTTTATATACTGCTCATTCGGAAAGCTATCTCATCACTATGTATATATATATATATATATATGTATTTATGTGTATGTGTATATGATATATAAATTATTGTAAATTGTACATCCAACAACTAATTGTTATACCTCGACCAGACACAGTCTAATCACTCCTCTCCATCCTAAGGTTGCCTGGAAGAAATCGCTATTATAGAGATAAGTTTGTTTGAATTCAAACTATCATTACATAGTATAAAATAAAGTCGCTGTCGCTGTGAGTCCCTTAAATCTTTAAAACTACGCAACGGATTTTGAAGCGGTTATTTTAATAGATAAAGTGATTCAAGAGGAATATATGAATATATATAATAGATTTAAACTCGTGCGAAGCCAGGGTGAGTAGCTAGTTAACTATAAAATAGTATTTAATAAAGTATAGTATAAGTACTTATATAAGTTGTCTAGTATCCATAACACAAGCTCTTCACAGCTTGGGACTAGATGTCGCTGTGTGAATTATTATTGTGCAGAAGATCATTTCATTCCATATAATTCCTTATGTAATTTTGTGTAATTTCGCTACCAGTAGTCGTCTGAGTTAATTCAATGGGTCACATGATTCAAGTATCATAGTTACAACGTAGTATAAAACGTCCCTCTTAAATCAAATTAATTTTACATTAATTTGCATATTAATTAAATCAAACATTCAGTGACTGGCCCAATATTTTTAAATTGTTCTATTTTATCAAACTAACAACCCGCTGTTGCTTCGCATGAGTGTATATTCGTATAGTGTATATAATATGCAGATGTTGTACATATAAACCTTCCAAATGAAATTCTGTAAATGATAGCGTATAAAACCATATAAAAACTATTGAGTAGTTAAGAAATACAAACAGATTCACAGACGAAACCGGCGCCTATATCATATATTAGAGATTGTATCATTCCAAACTTTGTTATAGAAAAGCCAGATCATCCATCAATTTACATTGCACTACAACACCCCCAACAGTGGGGTGTATATTAGCTAATACTAAATCAAAGTCTTCCATAAAGGACTTGTCCCTCGGAGGGAACGGATGAATTAATTAATGTGGTGTTGTTCGCACAAATTTCCCCGGCCCTGGGGTGTCGTATATTATGGAAACTTCTCGGACACACGTGTCAATAAATGAGGTCAGCAATGTTCTGGAGGATGGCGACATTGGACGGGATTAGTGTATAAAATATATAAATATTCAGAAGGAAACTTTGTATAACAATTTCTGGGTGTCTCTTGATGGATATTTCTTTCGTTAAGCAACTATATTTGTGAGCTCTGTTCTAGATTAAAGGGTATATGAGCATGACAGCAATCGAAAGTCTGACTCATTCAAATAGTGATTGAGACCTGCTTCATAAGTCTTTACTCGAATTTGGACTTTATGATTATACCCTATGATTTCGCCCACATTTTAGTTTCACTGAACAGTGAAACTGTAAAGGTCAACTATGAATAACAGCATTAGAAAAATTCCAATAAATGGACAATGGACTTTTACTGAGGTAAACAGTACAAAGTCACATGCGTGGGTGTACCCCTGTCTCGCCATTCATTCATTTCAGCTGACAATCAGCATGATTTATAAGAGGTGTTTTGGATAAAGAATATGACAAGGCAGTAAAATTACAATATAAGGAGGCATAACATAATAGTCTTCCGGTTAACCCATGAAAGATGCCACGGGAGTCACATGATGTTACAAAAACGAGTAGTTCGTTCATATAGGCTGCAGTTATTACTCACCAGTCACTACTTCAGATCGTTTCCTTCACCGGTTATGGTATAAGATCCCTATGAACTCTGTAAAAGGCTGATATCTCAGTCTTCATGGATTGTATTAGTTGAAATTGGAAAGTTGAGCTAGTTTCTATACGCTTATGATTTTTAGGTATATCTTTTATCTATACAAACAAAGTCGTAAAATCTGATTGTAATTTCATATCAATAGTTTTTCACTGAATGTGTATGATGTAAATACTGTACTTACCATATGTAAGTACAGTATTTATATACTTACTAAATATATTTTTTTATTTTTCTGTCTGTCTATCTGTTGTTGCAAATTAAATCTCTGAAACGATTGGATCTATTTTGTCAGGACTTTCAGTCATAGATAGCTAGTGTATATATGTGTGCGCTTCTACGAAGTCGCATGCACCACTTCTATAATCAAAACATGGTTGGATCCCATGATTTTGTGTAAATTATATACTCAAACTTTGGCAGTGTTAAAACTTGTAATGGCCAATATGGATATATTTTAGATAATAAATAATTCAGAATATCATGTGTAATAATATTGATATACTGCCCGGCCCATGGGATAGAAACTTGAGTGTAATAACAGACCCTGTAGAATTCTATAGGTCTGACCTTCGAGTAGATCTACACCATTAACCTTGTAGATTCTGTGTGGTGAATTTAGGAAGGCAATATGGCTGATTTATAAACGCTTAAAATATAATCCAAACACAATTTTACTGCCTCTGTAGTCTAATGGTATAGCATACTGCTTTACTTCCGATGATCACGAGTTCAATTCCTCGCAAGGTGGAAACATTTGTATTAATAAGTATGATTTTGTGTCGATCTGTATATACAAAAAAAAATCTAAGTATTTATATTAGTTGTTTAATATCCATAAAACAAGCTCTGCTTACCGTGGGTCTAGATGGCGCTGTGTTAATAGTTCTCGGTTATTTATTTAGAATTTCCATAATGTAAACATTAATTGTTACTTTACAAAAATTAAAAAATGGTTATTATAAATATCCAAAGAAATTAGAGCTATTGTATTGTATATTGCATTAAGATACATAAAATACTCTATATCTACGAATATCTATTCAAATAACGGAAGTGCTAATAGAATGCTTGGTGTTATTACTCGTATTCCCCATCTTACAATACGTACAACACAATAGGTATAAAATAATATAGACTAAAATTAATCAAAGAAAGATAAGCATCCCCATATCACATACATAAATCTACGGGCACGTGTATTGCTATGTGTTTACTGAACAGCCGAGATATACTCTGGAAACTAATTTCAATCCAATGAAATGTCAAGCGCGAAACGAAGCAATCCAGTGGCAATGCACTTTTTATACTCTTCAGTTTCACACAGTTTATAAATCTAAATATTCACTAGCAACATATTAATTCCATATTTCGTGGTGAATAAAAGAAGTTACTGATATTTCTATCGATATAATCTTTATTATTTTTAAAAAATGTGTAAAAAATGGAGTGGCTTTAAATAGATATTGAGATTAGACTCCAGAGTAGATTTGCAATATATTACGAACAGAACGGTGCGCAATATATTGTAGCAGTTCTTATCTTATATATAAAATTCTCGTGTCACAGTTTTCGCTCCCATACTCCTCCGAAACGGCTTGACCGATTCTCATGAAATTTTGTGAGCGAATTGAGTAGGTCTGAGAATCGGCCAACATCTATTTTTCATACCCTCTAAATGTTAAAGGTAGTTCACCTAGTTATTTTTTAGACAAAATTTTTAGTTTCTATTTTTTTATGATACAACATACAAAAATACATGCAATCCTAAATTTTCACTCTTCTATCATCAACCCCTATTTTATTATAGCGTTATTAATTTATATGGCAAAACAATGTTTGCCGGCACAGATAGTAACAATATAAGAGTGTTGTTTTTCAGCACACATTTGGAATAATTCCACAATTCTGTTCTTTTTATCTCTTCATTTATTTAGGAGCTTACATAATCCTGTTCTTGTACTAAAGAATAAAGAATTTTTCGCATATGTATATCTTATACATAAGTATAAAGACCACCATAGGTTTCTTTTTACTCGTTAGTTGTAATATCTAGCAAATCATCACACCTCATCTATCTATACCTGAAGAAAAATATTACTCTCATTTCTTTATAAATCAAAAGAACAACATTTTAAACGAAATATATTCATTCCCATAGGAGAACAGAGCCCAATGAACTGCATTTCAAATGCATGAAAATTTACTAAATAACCATATAAAGCCAGACTGTGTAATGAATATTCTGTCGATGAAACGATGACAATCAGGATTAAAAGCTTACCGTGCGATTCGCAGTTCGGAGCAGAATTTATTTTAAAATATAGATTTACACATGTTGTATATATTGGAAAAGTTGTATAATTATTTAAAATCTCTCGTCACAATAATTTGTACGTTTAAAATTACTGCGAAGAGTAGGTCTCCATAATATATGGTATTGCTCTTAAAAATCTTGTATTTTGAAGAATTACATATTTTCTTAAAAACATTTTTTTTATTATTGAGGGTATTGGGGTATTGTCAGGTGCTAAGACCTGTAGCACTGCGATGCATAGATCTATTGTGCTCGCCCTTTTTTTCAAAGTCCGCTACATGGAGCCGTCAGGGAACTAGTAATTAAAAAAATATTTATACATACAGCACTAAAATGTCGGGGTCAATTTGGCAGTCAGCAAGCATGCTATTTATCAAAAAAAATCACATTAAAAAATCTAACCAGAGGTAGACGGTAAAAAGCCGTGCTTGGGTACCTTAGTCTAACCTTGCTATGTAAACTCCGTCAGCTTTTTTGCTATACAATTATATATAATAAATACAAATTAATATTTTGCATCAAATACACATATTCGTTTAAAATTATTATTTGTTTTTAACAAAATAACATGCATTTGAAATTTCCAACCCGCTCTTTTAAATGTCACCTGTCAGAAGCAGCGCTGTTTTTGATGTTAAAATCAAAAAGACGTTCGTAATCGTTTTCTGTACAAAATAGCTACATATTAATGCATAGTAAAATACGGAACAGTTCATAGTGAATACCCTTCGTCTAACTGACATGGTAGGTCTCAATAAGCTGACGTCAGTATAATTACCTCGTATCAAAAGCAACGAATAGCGTTTCATTAACGACTCAAAATGTTTGCTAGGGCTTGGTCCAAGTTTTGCGTGGTAAAAAATGCGGATAAAAGATATAATCATGATAATATTATGATAAAGTGGTTATAATATTGTAGCTTCTTTTATTATATATGGTATGTTTACATATTTTTAAATGTAATATATAGGTAAAAATAAAAAAAAATATTTCCTTATTTCTAAAATTGTTTTTGTAAAATCTTGGTGACAAATGATCATCATGAAATTTAGCAAAATGTAATTTGGATGAAAAATAATTCCTATCTACTTTCGTACTGGACGACTGCGATAATTCGTTTAGGTTTATAAAATTACGGAAAAAAGTAGATATAAAGAAACACATTGATTTAAATATATATTTCTTATTATTATAATATATACCTAAATCACAAAATTTAGTACACTGCGATATAATATGATGATTAATATTTTTATAACAGAAATTTGATTTTGTGGCTTCTGACGGTTCTCAAGCTTTAGAGAATAAACAGTGCTCAATAAACAAACTATGGAACAATTTATTAAAATTACAACAAGTGATTCTAGGACAATTTCATATATTTTTTAATTTTATATAGTTCATTATAGAAACTGATGGAGATATCACTGGATATAGAGTAAATACAATTTATTCTTGATTTCATCACAGTGTAACTGCAAGACATAACTATTACGTAGGAACAAGAACATAAATTTTAAATGTGATGGATTATATTTTTTAATCCACTATCAACGTGCCTAATAGAAAAACAGTTACACAGGTGTTTTTAAAATATAAACATAAATAATTATTTTGAACTATACCCGTCTTCTTTGAAGTATAAAATATTGTATAAAAAGTAATTAATTGCATTAAAACACTGCCGCGTCGCTTCTAAATTGGACAATAATGTACATGAGCCAGCGGCGACTGATGAATACTTCATTACTAGGAAAATAGACCGAAGGGTGCCTTTTCGAACGCTTTGTTAAACCTATTTTATTTGCTTTACAAAATACCTTACTCGAGATATATTCACGTCTCGATTCTGCACGTCCAGATGTTTTATTATTAACGTATTTATAAATGCTTAAAACGGTCCATTTCAGCTGGTTTATTTTAAATTTATAAATTGAATTTAATTGTTAACAATTTTAACCTAATTTTATTTTAATTTAATTTATACTTATTGAAACATTAGGAGCTAATTATGTTTAATTATTTAAATAATGTAATTTGCAATGCCCTTGAAGGGAATTGTATGCTGTGAGAGGTTCTGATGTCGCTTAAATTAATAATATATAAATAGAACCTATGTTTATAAAACGAATAGAGACAGAAATTGAGGAATTTATTTCTGAATATGGAGAGATGTAGACGAATTAGACTTAGAGTATCCTGTAACTAAATTCAATAATAAAATATTTTTTATTAAAAATATAATTAAAAATTACTTAGCAAACTTATTAATTGACCCGCCCGAGAAGCAAATTCATAACTTCTTTAAGTAGAAGCACCGTGCCAACATCCTACTCACGTAATATACACGTTTAAGTTCTAAAAATACTTAATATCTGAAAATATTTTGTAATAGTATAGTAAAATATTTTCAGTGAACAACTCGAACTTTTCTGACACTTCAACGATAATGAAATACTGTTTGTTGTGAAATAGATATTAAAAACAATTTCTATGACTTCCTATAAGATATCTTAGATGTTCTAAATATTCGAAATATTTCACTATTTTTAACTGGCTTTACAAAGAAAAGAAATCCAATTAAGTTCCTTCTTTGCCACTTCTTCTCAATTGAATCTGTATACTAAACTAGACGGTAGGGATATAATTATAATTAAAAAAAAATTACGTTCATAAGCGGCTAAACCGTCCTACATGAATAAATGATTATGAAATTTGAATTTCTTTAATTAAACATTTTTAGTTATCGTTATAAACACATATGGTATATAATATTTACTAAAAAATATTTAAGCTCCAAGTGCTTTGTACACAACTGCAAAGCTTTTGAAGCTGCAGCCCAGGGGCGCAATTATTACGGAACCCTTTGCCCGTTTTGTTTACCGACTATATTCACTGTCCTTGTACACTGTTCTTTTGATTTTGTACTCACGTTTCACTCTGCAGTATTCTCTTGACGAATAAGCGTCGCTGTTTCTGGCTATTTTGATACATTTTGTTGAAATAGAAATTTGTGATATCTCGTTTACAGATAGACAGTTGTAGCTTCATATTTATTATTTAACTAGCTTCATTTCACAGCTTTTCCCATGTGAATTACCGTAAAAAGTATTACTGATCAGAATCTATAATATACAGTAACCATCTAAATACATGAACATGTGATTTTGGACATCACGTTATCATGACACCTATAATACCACTCTTGTATACTTTGCATAAGACAAAATAATCATGCCCTCAATCTTATAATTTCAATGCCTAATCTGCAACCTACAACCAAAATACAACTTAAAAAACAAGCAATTTGGCCTTTGAAATAGGTGAGACAGAAGTATCCACGCAAATAAATTTGCACAAAGTTTATATTGGTAAACATAGTGTAATTAAAATTAAGTTTGCTTTTCATTCGAATAGCCTTACTTTGAATACTCAGAAAGATTAAAGAGCTCCTTAGTCTCCCGCGACGTACAAGTAGTGGCGGTAACAAACTATAAATTTCCTCTACTCAGCACAGATTTAATGAATTAGTAGTTTGTACTTTATCTTGCTTGTATCATTTTACCAATTACTTCGGATAGGTAATATTTCACGGGGCGAGACCATCGCCTTGGAAATTATTCGTTAATTTCGGCGTGAATCTTAATAAATGTTGCTATAAGTTTGTATAAACAAAATACGCTTCAAATTTTAAATTACTTTGTGTTGTTTTTATAATAATGCGTAGGAATGAAGAAAATATTTTAAGTTAGGTGTGAAAACCCATGACTGTGGTTGTAGAGGCAGACGAATGCCAAAAAAGAAAGGATAAAAGATATGACATGGCAAGAATTGGAGTATATATATCGAGATGACAGCTAACAGGGATGGAAGAGAAAAACACACTACGCCGACCACAAATGAATGGGATAAAGAAGAAGCAGATGAGGAGGATATTTTTTATATAGATAGAATAAATAGATTAACAGCAGTGTTACATCATACCTCGTCATTCCTGATATATAATGTCCTATACCACGATATCTTCTAATTTCTTTCTCATACAACTTGAAGACACTTCTATTGAAAAAAAAAGCTTAACTTTTATATATTGCGAGCTGTTATCCGCAACTTCGTCAGCGTGAATATAACTAAACTCAGTCCACTTTTATTAATAAATAAAATTTATTTAATAAAAGTAGACTGAGTTACTTCTATTAATATTAGTAATCTGCAAGTGATATTCTCGTCAAATTCATCAAAGTTAGAAGTAACAGCAGACAGACAGTATTTTTTTTTAAATTGCTGTTTTTATATAAGTATTGTATATACTTTATATGTATTTAGGGAGAATCTACTAATTTGTAATTTAGAATTAATAGATTCTCCCTAAATGCATATAAAGTATATGCCTTTAGGGAGATTAAGTCATTAAAAATTTTGATAAATAATATACTAATCTTTACGTTGCTATAAATATATATATTATGAATCAAAACAAATCTTCCAACATTCTTACAGAGTTTGAATATAGGCGTTTAATGTTTACAACGTGTTATTTTTTTATTCTTGTATATGTTGATTTACCCGGTTTTGCATTTCGTATAAAAATGTCTAAAAGCGTTCTTGCTATGCTTATAAGCATAGCTATTAAGCTAAATACAAGCGAATGTATGGGCTTAAGTGAATATAAGATAAGATAAATGTAAAAGGATCTAAATTGTTATTTATCGAATCCGCCTACTCACTACTCCAGTTCTTATTTGTCGCTACTTAACATTTTTTTATAAGTGAGCGAAGCATCGGGGCATATCTAGTATTAAATATAATCTGAGTACAGTTAATATCAAAATAACGATAGAGTTTCCGCAAAAAGAGTATCTCGTTCAGAATGCCGGTCAAACTGTCAGTTTCCTTCCCGGATTACGAAGGTCAAACCCTAGTATTGAACTGGCAAATGTTATGAGCAAATAACTAAGCCACGTTACATAAATATTAATCTTTATTTCCATAATACAAGATACAAAATTCTGTAGTACGAGAAATATACATCGAAATTATTTTATGAAAATATTTCAGACATTCTATAGACGTTCATGTGTAAAAATGAGTGTTTACCATTCAGTAATAAAAAATCATATGCTCTTTTCTTGATACTTCTGCTGGCAGGAATTCCACTTTGCTTAGCAAAAACTTTCTAGAAACTATATGACGGATGATATTCAGTGATAGCAATGAATATCTATTCTGGTAGGTTACTACACTACTAGACTATTTTTGCTAAGTTTACTATTTCATAAATGTTTAGTTCACCGTATAACATAACTCAACTCAATATGGTTATCAAAATAACGGAACTTTTATTTTCTTCATATGCGTGACCTTTAAAAACCCTTTTATATGGTCGGTTTGAAGAACATAATGCTTTACCTTAATAGTTGTGTATACTACACAACTACATTAAGGAAAATCGCCATATTAAATTAGAAATATTTTTTACTTTATACGGTGCTACCGCTGAAGACTAAGATACCATACTTGGGTTACGGGTAATTTCTCTACCATGTCTCCTTTGAAAACACAGCTTTCAAAGCAAGTTGCTAGCAGCACGAACAGATGACACATATATACCAACGTACAACTTTGTACAAAATGTCTTTAGTTAAAAAAATAAATAGCCCTGGACAATTAATACAGCGTCATCTAGTCCCACGGTAAGCAGAGCTTGCGTTAAGGGTACTAGACAACTGATATAAATACTTACATTTTTCTTTAAATAGATACATTATACATATAGAAAACAGACAGACCGATTCAAACAATCATACTCACTAATACAAATGTTTGTACTGTGCGAGGAATCTAACCCGCTACTATCGGAAGTAAAGCGGTGAGCGAAACTGCTAGACAACCAAGCTAAAAAAATAAACATATAACAATAATAAAAACACAAAAAGGTACAGGCACCTACCTACAGCCTTTAATATTCAAATGTATAAATAACAAAATTCTTAAGATGTTATTGCTTTTATCTGTTTCATCGAGGCCTTTAATTTCAATGGTCCCCAGATGCTGGATTGATCAAATCTTCAGATTCAATTTGTAAGACAAATGTAAGCATCTGTTGTGCTTTAATTGGATTAAATAAACCAATTTGAATCAGTATTGTGATTGGATTTTTCGGATTGCATTTTAAATAAACATAACAAATAATAGTGTTGTCTTACTATATTATAAACGTGAAATCATGAAAGCGTTGACGGTACTTTTAACCAATAACGTTTAAACGGCTGTACAAACAAATGAAATGTTTGTATATGGATCGATTAACACATATTACTTGTTAGCGGATTTCTTGATATAGTGGATACATGTACCCGTGGACAGTGTTAAGGATTTTATTTCCGGTAGTAGAAAAAATTTAAACTTGTAATTAATAAATTAGTTAGATATTATATGTATATTTCAAAGAAATTTTATAATAGACAAGATAATACACGGTCAATAAGCAAAGCGAAGAGAGTATTTCCTTAATTTATGTATATATAAAAAAGTATTTTCCCGTTGGGTTGTTTATTTTGAATACATAAACTTTTTGTTTTGATTACATAGTCAGGAGAACTCAGAAATTTCTTATGTCTTAAGTATTCGTATGCGTTACTAACTTCGTAAAAACAACCTTATTACTTTAATTTTGTACTCTGTCATATAAAAAAACGTAGTGTAGTTTTATATCCCTGATAATGAAATAATATTTAAGTGTAAATTAATATATATTTTCCGTAAATCATGTTTAAATATCAGACAACATTTCCGGCAGCAATTACCGGAAATGTAAACAAACACTGCGGTCTTGATTGTTAGCGAAGTGAAGTGGCGTAATTATTGTCTAAATATAGTGAACTACTAGTGATACTACTTCCAATGACAAGCTTTGGTTCAACTGTATAATTAAAAAAATATATTATTGTAAAAAAGAGCATGAGTTTTAAAAATGATATTATTAAATATCAATCATTACCACAAAATAAATGCAATATAAGTAGACAGAGTTAAATTAAATAAACCGAGACAGCGCCTTCTAGTCCTAAACTCATTAAATTAAAGAACAAATTAAATTAAGGTAAACAAAATACAAAATTAAAAAATTAATCACGGTACCAAGCCACTAGGCCAGTAAAACCACCACTGACATATCTTATCTTATAGTGTTACGATAAGGAAAGAATTAATTAATACTTTTTATTAACACTCACCTGCAATGAAAATACTGAATAACATATTTTTTATATCTATTTCGTATTGTATTTATCTATTTTTCAAATTTATTACATAAATATTTATTCTTGCTTTCATCTGACTTGCATCATTTTATTACACATTTACGATATCCATTTGCTTGTATTATATAATACATTTTTATAATTTATAATGCTAAAATATATTTTTCAGCATTTGCTTTTTCTGAGAAAAACAGACTCTCAAGAAACAAGGAAAGCAGCTCTAACCTAATTTCCACCACTCCAGTGTTTCCGCATCTTACC
The DNA here is from genome assembly GCF_030625045.1 of Achroia grisella. NCBI lineage: Eukaryota > Metazoa > Arthropoda > Insecta > Lepidoptera > Pyralidae > Achroia > Achroia grisella. The sequence goes on from NW_026712999.1 coordinate 2,935,143, forward strand.
ACTGTAAATTACATAAATTTATCGTAGCTCCCTTTGTCAAGTAAAGAAGAAACAGTATAAAAAAGCCTGTATTTTTGTCAACAAAAACTGAAAAACTGCCGGCTACGCGACATTCAGTACAAAAGGTGAAAAATCTTTGAAAAATTGCCAAGCGCAGATCGGGTGGAGAATAAAAATGAGTCCGTATAATTTTGAACTAAAGAACTGGATACAATTATAGTTTCAAGTTATTTTAGGAATGATACAACGTATTTTTATTTATTGTAAAGGAGAAGAGAATATTTATTATTAAAAATAACATTAAAAATGTTTTTATTTTGTGTGCACACCGCACTTTAATGTTACCTATTTCAAGCCAATATTGTGTTTATTGTATTGTATTTGTAATATATAACAAAATTCATTACAGAACATCTTTACTATTTTTTGCTTGTGAGCACGGCTAGTGCATTGCAAACGTTAGAAATACTTCATTTAAGTACTATTTTTTAAATAACTATCAAGACAAATTATGTCAAGTAAGAATTCTCGTATGTAAACGTAAACAAAGAAACATATAACCTTACATCGGATTTTCGTGGTACCCTTAATACGTTACCATTCCGCAGAATAATTAAGTTAAGTTGTCATGATTAGTAGTTAATACCCTATAATTTTACTTTCCATATCTCCCCATTAGAAACGTAACACACCTGCTGCTAAAAGGAAATATTAAGCAGTATAAATCTGTCTCCAAGATTTCAGTTGGTGGCTGAAATCTTGAAGATAGATTTATACCTACTTAAAATTTTCTTTTAAAACTAAACAATTACAAGTTTAGCTGTAATTACCTTTTGTTCTCACAGACATATGGTCAGTGCTCTTATTAAATTGCTTTCTTTACATCACTATGTGAAGCTTCTTATTGGATACTGTATTTGCCTTAAAACTATTATCAATGTCTATTTTATAAGAATTCACTGATCCCTAAAGGAAGCCCGAGGCTAGCTAACTATAATTGCAGCCTCCAGGTTAAAAAGGAGTGAGATGAAAGGACACTCTACTCATAAAGGCAGCGAAACCTGTGAATACTTGGAGCCAAATATATTAAAGCCGTTTACCACAACCTTATGTTAAAGTGATAAAGTTGAAAGTGGTGTGAAATCAACATTTTTTATTCTACAATGTCTACTTTTCTGTCTGGATTGCCTTGCAAAAGGTTAAGCTATTCAGAGATGTAACTATCGGATGAGTGCGTGGTAATAGTCTATGTGAATAAATGAAGATCTTTTGACTTATTTTAGATAAATGTTTTAGAAATAGACCAGCTTTTTAATGGATGAATATTTAATAATTCACTCGTCTGTGCCAACGTTGGATGTTCGCGGGGTAGCGGTGAAGATCGATAGGAATAGCATGAAATCATATCAGTCATCCTAGTCGCCACAGACTGGGATGACTGATAACACAGTAACTAAGACTATGAATCGCGAGTATCTATGAGGCCCGCATAGGAAATTGTTCTGGTATTCCTCAAGAATTTCCGCGTGGAAAAAGACCTGTACTGCTATAAATGCCCATTATAATTTCTGCTAATTTTAACAAATTCATACATAATTCTATGAAACTGGAAAACGGTTTTAATATTTTTTTTTATTTCTAAATTTGAGAGTTTTACCGCAATATCACCTAACGCTAAGTGATGATGCGGTTACACGCAAGCTATAGTCAATGACTATAGTGACAGATATATTACATCGTCATATACAATTTTATTCATTTGAATTATATAGATAGATATAGATGATATAGAGATATCAAGGCAAGTTTCTCTCTACAAAATCTACCTCGGTATTTCTTAAATATCTGATTGTTAAGAGATAAAGCCAAGACATAGGTACTCTCGTATTATGTCCTATGATTTTTATGACATTTAGTCTGTTTGAGATAATCTTCAGGGAATAAATAGCGTGTTAAAATTTTAATAATTAAACAAGTTTCAAACTTTTACAATTACATTAAGATAATAACAGTTTGTAATGAATTCTAGTTTAATAATTACGTTAAGCTGAAATATTTATTGGACTAATTACAAACAATATGCTATTTATAAAGAAGTTTAAATGCTATTTGTAATTGTACTCATTTCATTAAAAACTATTTAAAATGTATATTTGCATTTAGTTAAATTTTATTAGTCAAGTTTTAAGCACTATGCTATTTATAATATAGTTTAAGTTGGATAATGTTTTTCATGATTACATATTATATATTTATTTAAAGAATGTTTATATATCGAATTTTGTATTTATATGTACCCAAAATAATTCAGTGGGTAGTGAGTGGGTTTATCTTTCCGATTATATGAATTTGAGTCCTTGAAGATCACAGTTGTGATTATTTAATTCAATTTGAATGTTCCATACAATTTCACTATTTGCTGGTATACCGGCATTAACTCACCTTACCATTATTTATCCATAGTAACATAATAAATACGAACTTTTGAGAGGTATCCTAATCGTTTCAACGGATCATAATTAAATTTAACGAGAAGATATATTGTATCATGAGGGCGGACGTAGGACGTATCTTTAAAAAAGTAGACTAATTAGCAGAACAGCCAGCATAATAATAACTATATATAATCAAATAAAAAATCATTTACCATATTCATGGTAAATGGGACACTTTAACTGCTTACAAAAATTAAGTTTTTTTATATTAACATTTTTTCCCTATTATTCAAACCATATAAAAATCAATCATTACATAAAAAGCGATTTGAATGTGTTTTATTGTGTTCATTAATAAAGTGGTTTAAAAAAGGATTCAACGTTTTTAATCTACTGACGCATAGGTTTTGTATTCTATACAAACATGTTTCAGTTGTGCCCTAAAAATATAAGTATTCCTTTAAAGTTGTAGAACGAAGCCTAGCGCTGGTCGCTAGGCTTTCTGAAAGATCTGATTGTTAAGAGGTAAAGCCAAGATCGTATTATATCCTATGATTTTTATGACAGACGTTTAGTCCAAATTTTTTTCAGTTGTACCCTAAAAATATAGGTATTCCTTTAAAGTTGTAGAGCGAAGCCTAGCGACCATCTGGTAAATTACGCAAATTAAGCCTAATTTCATTAATGTTTCCAATATATAAAATTCATGAAGTAGGTACAAAACAATATTAAGTTACAGTAAATTATTTTGGAGTAATATCCAGTTGCAAATTCATTATCTAAGTAAAACGGGCTATTGAATATTGAAATTGGGGTGTGGGCTCAATTATTTCAATTATATAGCGGTCTGTATCGGCTTTCAAATCTTAGGGTCAATTCACACCGCTGTTTTATTACAAGGTAATTAAATTTACGGAATGGCAACATATGACAAATACTAGAGATACCACGTTTGCTGACAGGATGTCTATGACACTTCATTTGTATAGTCAACCATAGCCATTACCTACTAGGTGTAGCTTCTTTGCCATATATACCAAATACGTGTATATAAAAAAAACTCAGCGGAATGAACTCTCAAAATGTCCTTTATATAATGTTTTTATGTACAATTATAACGAGAAAAAGTATAAAACATACGTTTTAGTCGCTTTAGTACCTTATACGTATAGTTAGACAAGATGACGGGATCTTACCACGATTTATTTTTATTGAGTTCCCGATATTTTATTTCGGGTGTATTTTAACAGCCATGATTACCGATAAACTGAAGGCCAGTGGGTAGATGGTAATAATTATGTTTATTAATTGTAATCATCTACTTTTACAGATAGACATATTCGTCTTCGTTTGCTACTACTATTACTTTGGTATCTATAGTAAAATTAGATTATCTGCGGCCATCTTATGTATGTATTTTAGTGTATGCTAACTATGTATTTTAATAATGTAATAATACTGATAAAGTATTCTTTTGTTTATACACTCGAGAGCAATGAATTCGGCTCACTTAAAAAACCTACATATCTCGGAAACTAAGAATGCTAGCCTAATAAAATAAATTGTGTTTAATAGACAATGTAATACCTCTTAAATGAAAGCAATAAAAATTATAAGTCACTATATTTTATTTATTAAAAATTACATACTTACATTACATTACATACACCCTCGTGCTTTCATTACTGGTTTACCGTTTACCTGGTTTGGCACGCTGTACGCCAAGTTCTTTATACGATCTTGGGAAATATTCTCCTATTCCTTTGTGAGAACAATTTTGAGCTCACGAAGCGTAATTGGGGGAGGGTTTCGTTGTTTTGCGCATCTCCCTAGCTCGTCCCAAGCATGCTCCATCGGGTTGATATCTGGGCTGTGTGCTGACCACTCCATATGAGTAATGTTCATCTCTTGTAGGTAGTCATTCACAATTATACCTATATGAAGTCGGGAATTGTCATGCATAAAAATAGCATCCTCGCCCAAATTGACCATAAATGGCCCAACGTGTATATTAAGGATTTCTTCCACATATCTTACGCTGGTTAAAGAGCCGTTTTCTATGAACATCAGGTTCTGTGCGACTCTCAGATGAAATTCAGGCCGACACGAGTATAGAACCACCACCGTAGCCCACTTTTTCTTCTATGCATGCTTGCTTGAATCTTTCCCCTGGTCTTCTATATACTCTGTGTCTTCCATCGTGCTTGTAGAGCATAAATTTTTATCGTCGGAGAATGTAACTTTCAACGAATCTTCAGGAATACAATTTAAATGATTCTGGGCATATCTTAGTCTTGAAATACGATCACCATTCTCCAGTTTAGGGCCACTTGCAGATCTAAATGGTTTCAGGTTAGCTTCAGCAAGTCGTTGTCTTACTGTCCATGCACTTGGGTTACTTCCTCCGAGACGTCGAAACTAATTTGTAAGTACAGTTCCTGTGAGAAAGCGATTACGAAGCATGGTGTTCATTAAGTATCGATCTTCTCGTGCTGTGATACATCTAGTTTTGACTATTCCTGGCCTGCATTGGTTAGAACCAGTTTCCTCGTTGGAGAACTTTTTGTACTGTGGACAGCGGCACAACGTCAGTCCTGACTGTATCGCGCTGACTCTGGCCGGTTTCCAGCATTGTGAGGATTCTGATGCATTTTCAGGAGTAAGAGACATTATTACAGGTTGACTAATAAATATTGAACACTATAAATACAGTCATACACATCATAAACCTGCTTTGCGGCTAAAATAGGTAGACATCAGCACAGACGACTTTACAAAGTCTACCTCTGTGAATATAATCATTACAGTCGCCTATATATATATATATATTATATGATCTTCATATATATATGTCTATATATGAAGATAACCACAGCAATCACTTTGTAGTATATAGTGCACCGACCAAATATGTAATGTGTAATCCGTACTAATAAATGCGGTCTATATCCTAACTCATTGTTGTTGGTGTGGTCATTTTTGAGCTCGCAATGTCCATCCTTCCAATGCGACCGTGACAGGACTGCGAGTTGAGTATTACATATGAAGAAACTATCGAGATATAGTTATCTAGAGTCTAAAGAGAAATCATATTTAATTCGATAATTATGAAATTAACATATAGTAAAAGAACCTTACAAATTCATCATCTGAAGTTCGTTATACCCCCATTAGTAGAACATAAGGCATCAGGCTTGCGAATCCTACAATTTTGACTGCCATATATCCACACCCAGGCATAATATAGATCATAAAGGAACTGCTTTGCTAACCGAAATGAGTGAGATAAAATAATAAAATTTAAACTATTAAATAGCTATCTTTAGCAACTTAAAAATATTAAATAGCTATTTTGTTGGTATGTTGTTCTTTTACTATTCATCTAAAAGAAAATTTCTATTAGAAATCTTCAGTAAATTCTCAATGTATTGATCTGAAATCTTTAATAAACAATTATATTATTTAGCTACAAATATAGTATATAGAGTGTTATTTGTACACATTGCCGTCCAAACAATTTCTTCCTTCTGATACCCTACACCGACTGGAACAAATCCCTCCGAGGGATAACAAATCCACCCTTGTACCACTTGCTTTGTTATTGTTATATTTCTCTATAGCAATACGTAGCTAGCTTATGTACACTTAGGTTATTTAATGACATAGTATCGGATAGAAAAGTATGAAATGAAATAAAAATTCTTAATTGTTCGTCTCACAGAAAAACATATATATGTACTCTATAATGTGTGTATATTTACGAATATATGACAATGAACAAAACAAAGAGGTAACAATAGGCATCCTTCTCGCTAAAAATCTTTTCCAAGCAACCTTAGAATGGAGAGGTGCGATTAGACAAGTTCAGGTGTAACAATAATAATATTGTGAGAATTGATGTTAATTTAAGTATATATATATACAAATTACAGTTTTCGTATAAACTACTAAAAATGTTTTATACTTATAAAATATAGATTTATATATAAAAAACATACAATAATGATCTTACTATAATGATAACTTACATAAATATTAGTTTAAATACATAATTCGAAACCTGGTAATGATATTATTCTTCGAATAAAGCTTGGTAGTTCATTTCAAAAAAGAAAATTCAGCTTAATTATTCAATTAATGTATTTTTATGTAAATGCCTATAAAAAAGGTCATGTTTGACCTAATTGAAAGTGGTAACAGTCATCTATTGACATGAACAGCATCATGTATATTACGGTGTCATGTGACTGTCGTGTAGTTTTCATGTGTTGCCACATCTAAGTATTTTTTTTAAGTTAATGGGCTTAATTTAATTTAATATTGATCCTGATATTGGTTATTGCTAAATAGCTTTACTTCGGTGACTGTAGATTCGATTCCTCGCACGAAATTATATAAATCAAATTGAATCGCAAACATGACTGACGTAAATCTAACCTAAACAAGAGTTACATAAATCTACAGTTATATCGAGATTCAAGTATGGCATATAAATTTATTAACGCCCCACCCTAACTTATACCTCGGGTTGGAATCTAATCCAAGTTATTGCATTTATGTGTTTCAGTGCGGATGAAGACGCTCTCAGAATATCAAGGTGCAGATCGATTTACGATTGCTCAACCGAATTTACCAGTTGTAACCTTTACAGCCCTTATGTGAGTTTCATTTAGGCAAACGGCTGCGGCTCGATCAACATCCTAAATAATCAAGAACAAATCGTTAAGAAGTTTCCCTGTTTTATAACAAGAAAAAACAAATATTGGAATACATGGGGGAAACATGCTCAAGTAAAATATAGAATAAAAAATGTACCAGTTTAGTTTCTTCTCGACTAAAGAAACTAGTTAGTCGATCTAGGTATAGTGATTAAAAATTGACACGCATAAGCAACTAAACTGTCCTATATAAATAAACTATTTTGACTTTGCCTTTTGACTATGTTGGCGACAAGATTTGAACTTATGACCTTCAGAATAGTAAAGCACATACCCTAAATATTGCAGAAGAAATCATTTACGAGGATCAATTATTTATTAGATATACATGAGAGAAACTATTGTTGCTCTAGTGTAGTGATTATACTGGTGCAAGGTTCGAATGAAATTAAATATCACACATAATAAACTATAATATTTTAAGTTACAATTACTGTCAGTATTATTTAATTTTAAGTTTTGCAACAATTTTCAACAATATTTATTGAAGATCCCTAATATATATATGAATATTAATTATAAATGCTAATCTTTGTACGTCTGTCTATTTGTTTTTTTGACTAACTGAAGAAATGAAATATGACGTGAATGTTAATATTGTACCTCAAGGCTGAACATGACTGGACATGGACATAGGCTTTTATCTTAAACTGGCAGATGGAGTCGTAAGAATAATATTATATATAAACTAAAATATTCTGTGGGAAATTATACTATCATAATAACTTTGAAATATAACCTAAAATATCCTCAATTAATGTCTAGTAGAACTGGATATATTAACTTGGCAACTTAACAAGAATTTCAAGAGCTGGAAACTTGACAGAGAATATTGTCTATTTCTTATGTCTATGATGTGATTATGTCATCATAATTATATTTAAACAAGTCGTAATTACACCCTATAATAGCTCAGATCTTTAACTATACGTTATTATTTTACTTGTTTTCAACTTTACGCCGTGTCGTTAAGTTGAATTTTTTTTTAGTATGATGTTAGGTTTTGCTTACCAAGAATTTAATGAACTTATGTTTTTGTCTTTCCCGTCAATTGTTTCGAGTTTATTCAGAAGCTTTTTGAGAGCAAAATTTTTCTTCGTTTGCTGATAATCATATGGCAAAGTAATAGAAAAATCCAAATATTTTGTAAGTATAGCATAGAATAAATAAATAGAGCAGTACAACATAAATAATGAATAAATAAAGCTTTATTCAAATAAACTTACGTTTAAGCATTTCTGAAAAATCTTTACTTTTTTTAAATCCACCGCTCATTTGGAAAGCTGTCTCATCAGAAGGAGAACGAGCAAGAAACTTGCGTGTTGCTCTTTTAAATAATTGTTGTAACTTTACACTTTTCAACTAATTTGTTACAGTTAAAATAATAAATACAGTACCAACTGGTTGAGTAACTCAATAAGTAATAAATGAGTCGAAGTGATTTAATCAGATTAGTCTCTATATGCAGTACTCGTTCAGTAGTATGATGGACGAGCCAGCCATTACTGCTGATGTTAATTACATATATTGTTTGTTCTGTTTATGAGAGTAATAACGGATTGTATACTATAGAAATGATATACATCTGTGTTGCAGGCAGATTGTCCACCATTCTTTTTATGAACTTTGAATTTTTGATATTTGTTTTTATGTTACTTTTGAATTCTTCTTCGCTGTGAGCCCTTTTGGGAAATATATACATTTATTATGATTATTAATTTTTTATTAATAAATCATTGTGTTCCTGCTCTAGTCACAATTTGTGTAACATACGTTATTTTTTATAAGCATAAAAACTAGCTACACTTCAACGAATATGAAACTAAAAAAGGAAAACCGTACATCATACTTAATTTATCAGATGAACCCCTAAATTCCTTATCCAAAAACATTATTTTTTTACCCCCAACTCGTCGGTCGAGGCTCTTATCTCACCCCCTTATTGAAACTAAAGCGAGCCCGTGGGAACAGCGGGGGATGAAAAATGGACCACTTCGTACCCTCACCCGAGTCATGTAGAGGTAACAAAGATTATCGAGAGGATTTGGGGATTAACTTTTTTATATAGGATTTTCCTACAATATTGAAACCAAAATGGACGTTATAACAAGCAGTTATAAGAGTTCTATTTATTATCTCATTTATGATTGTTAAAAGAAGAACGATGATTGCAGGTATCAGTTAAGTTTCTTGCTAGTTCTTATCAATTGAAGTAGCTATCTTAAACGGAAAACAGGAACTATCATAACATAAAATAATTTTATAAATGGTCAAAAATGTAAATAAATGACATGCAATCTGAATTAGAAGAGAATTGAGCAACAAGAACATATAAATAATATAGAAATTGCAAAATTAGGTCAATCTTGACTATTGACCGATTATATAAATTCAAAAGTAAGTCTATTTTTGCTCATCATGCTATTATTATAGAATAAATTCTATATATACCTGGGTAGAATATTGGATAGAAACGAATAAAATTTTTGTGATGTTTTTATATACTGAGACCCTGAATTTTGGGTATATTTACGAGTCGTTATGGATATTCCTACAATGACGATCATGTTTTGAAATTTTAAATGTGTCTGATGACGAAATAACAGATATTCTTCTCTCGATATTGATAAATAAATAATACGGTATCCTTTCATAAAAAATAAACTGTCGGGTAAATCTATTGTCAATTGAATAATGGTTTATGTTTCTACGGATAACAATATTTCAAAATATAAATGGGTGTATGTGTAAGTAAACACTGTGTGAAAATGTTATTTCAATAAATATTGTTAGCTTAACAGTTTTTAATGTGGTTACATGATACTAGTTAAAGCCAGCTGCTTTATTAGTAATTCAGTTCTATTCCCTTAAGAACTTTATTACAAAAATAAAAACAATTATTTTATATAATAAACTATCTATGAACAAAATAGTTTTTTCGAGTTGTCAAGCCTAATTTAAAAGAGATTTTTTTAAATATTAATAATAACAATTACTCTCGTTTCTAATAGAGTACAGATAGCGTTAAGACCTCCTTTGTAATGCACTTTTTGAACATACTATTTTTTATTCTTTATTTATTATCTGTGCGCATTAAATAGTTATTAATATTACTATATCTTGTAGTACACTTGTAGTACATAAGTACAGAGTAAGAGAGAGTCCTACACATTTCTACCTAAATACAGCTTACAAGTAAGGTGGGTTTCGGATTTAGACCTAATGGGTTGTCATTATTAAGGTTGCCCTCACCTATTATGAGGGGGATACATAAACGTAATAATTCACTATAATACTGACGGTGCTGCTCAAGTAATTCTAGGCTGATCCATCAGGTGGGCCGATAGTATTATAGTTACATAAAAAAGAGTTCCCAAGATAGCACTAGTACCTCGGGTATAAAGCCAAACTAAAATGATACCTTGTATAAAGAATATTGAATTACTTTGAATACGCAACGTTTAGAATATGTACTTCGCGTGTCGTATTGGGCTTTGCACCAATCTCCCAACACATTTTATAGATGCTTCAATTCCTTTAGATTCGGGAATTCCTTACAATGTTTTCTTTTGTTGAGGAGAAAGTGATAAATATTTGTGTGTGTAAGTACCGATACGATGAACAAACTTAGTATAGGACCCGCCGCTTTGGAATGTAAATCGATACTATTGTCATCTATAAAGACGAGATCCCTTTTTCAATCGAGTTTCGACTTCGATACGAATGTTTACTATGAGATTTTATAGAATTGGATGTGCCTTCTAGACACATCGCGAGGTAATGCAATTTTGCATACATTTTTATGTGTCATTTCTATCTAAAGAAGTAAAAAGGAAGAAGTTTTCTATTTAGAAATAAACTAAAGAGGGGGTGGATGGGAGTTGTTAGGAACTCCCGTTTAAGAAATTAGCTACGAAGCTAATTTCTAGTGATTACGTAATTATGTGCTAAATCACACTATCATTCTCCACTGATACCCGCCCATATAACGTTAAATATATAAAGTCATTCTATTAAAAATTGTGCACTTTAAGTGTACAAATAGGATTAGGATAATAGATTCTCAGTATTTATCTAAATATAGAGTAAGAATATATGGTATACCATTTCACCCCACGTATTTAGTAAAATGTGTTTATGGGAAGTAATCACAAATATAAGAAAAAGAAAGTATGGAATAAAAGCCTATAGCAATCCATTTAGCCACCAAATCCTCGTCATGTGAAAAGACCATTAATCGGTTGTTGTAACGAAACCAGTGTTCTTTTTTAATAAATTAATTGAATTACCACAAAATTACCATATTAGGTACACACAATGTTTCTTTATCTTACCACAGGAACAACATGTATTTTCTCTCACGGTTTAGTCCGAGAAAAATGGACCTCACGTTGTGAAAGCATGACCCGTAAATAAAATGTGGTCTCGCCACTTAGGCGCTTGTTCCGGGCTATTAGACAACATTCTGGGTGAAATTTCCTGTACCCAAGTCTTAGCTGGATTGTTACAGGAGAACTGACCGACTTTAATCAAATGCATCTTCAGTATCGACGGAGATAAGTGAACCGTTTCTTTGTTATTGGAACTAAAATATGTACATTTTAAACTCTACAGCTATTTTTAAACTTTAAACAAATTTAACAATTTTTTTTACACGTGTAATAAGATATAATATCAAACAATAATAGAAGGGATCTGCCTCAATTCTCAGATTAATTTTAATTCTTTTATTAGTGTTTCTGTCACTGGAGAGTCAATCATTGTTAAGAGCCGGCTTCTGGTGTTGTAAGTGTCCATAGACTACGGTTAGCGTTTTCCATCAGATGAACCGTACGCTTATTTAAAATACCATATATTAAAAAGCATTTTCATTTCCAATAAAAAGACCACAATATTATATAAATATAAAATTTTCCACGTTTGACCAACCACTGTATTTTAAAGCAGAAAATTTAAAATTGCGTTCAACGCCACACAAGACCGTGAATGCTCCCTCTAAAATATAAATCATTGGCCCATGTAATATTTCTTTGGATTGCATGGAACGCAATTTCGCCGGAATTCAAAATATGCGATATAGGTATTACAGGTTTTTGTGTAGAGTGAAACAGCGAACTATTGTCGCTTCCCTTTGAGTTGCGATTGCATTCCCGGGGAATGCGCAATCTTTTCTGGAATTTTCTATTACATGTACAGTAAGTAGGAGTGTATCCACAAAATAAGATACATTTCAGTCTGATGTTATCAAAATAATATACACCTATCTTAATTTGAAAAATAAGTTTTAGATTTTTAATTCTAAGACGGCGGACATTTTTATCTTTCAAAATGATATAAATATCTATTATTATAAAAGTTTCAGGATTGAAGTCTCTGGTACTGGCGTGCACATATGTATATACGATGCGAGTCATGAATGTAAATGAAACAAGAGTTGTATGTGCGGATGGAAGTCGGTTGTATCTGTCTACCTAGTCAGAGATATGGGCTGAATTTTTAATAAAAAATTACATACTTTTTTCATCTATATATCAGACTTTTGATTAACAATTCCTTAACAAACTGAACAAAAACATATTAAATTTTATTTTGTGCTCAACATTTTATTTGTAAAACTAGACCGAAATATATATCAGAGATATTTTTATATTAATATGGATTCGCATTCTAGTAGAATATATATATATATATATATACTATATTTTTATTAATATATTCTATCAATATTGTTATTTGAAAAAAATATTAAATACTAAAATTTCAAGTTATATTTCATGACAAGGTCTTTAATAATCTATCCACGATTCAACTATAGGGTAAGCATAGAGTAAAAAATAGCAAGTCCTTTACAATAATGTCTCTTAGGATCACTTTAATTTACACAATTCCGAAAAAGGTCAACAGTCTATGTAATAAATTTTGCAGAAGCTTAATGACTGACAGGCAAAAAAAATATAATGTTGGTAAAACTTGCAAATAACTTTCCAAGTTGAAAATGCTAATTAACTTCCAAATATAAACCTTCGTAATTACATTTCAAATCGGCAACTTGGGAGGAAGTAATCCAGAGAATTCTTGAGATAAAAATTTAGTAAAAGGCGAAGCAGAAAGAAATTTTAGTGGAAACGGGCGCAAGTGACAACGTTATGAATATTTGTAAATCATTAATATAAATTGATCGGTCAGCTATCAATACTCATTTTTATCTAATAATTCGCTAAAAAACATTACTCAATCAATTTAAAAATAACAATAATTAGGTACTATAAAATTAAATATAGTTATTAATTAAAGAAATTATTTTCTTATTTACCCTATGAAAGTGACAAAACGTAGCAGGTTACTGTAAAATACTATTTAGAATATTAAAGCAAAAATACTTTTATGTAAATTTCATTTGATAGTAAATGACATTCGGTATTATTTTAAAAAGTGGGAAAGGACTCCATCGCCAATATACAGACAAAGCACCAGATATTTTATTATGGCTAAAAAATATCGCATTTTCACTACAGAGAATTAATATAGTCGCGTCATCTATTCGAATAGTTCCATATATAAAACGCTATCAGCTGCTATTTTACACCAAACGTTTGAAATAAACGTCTACTGAATGGAAAGCTATTCGGTGTTACTCAGATTACTTGGAGGATGTCATTAGGAATCTCCTGCTTGCACTCCGCATTCCATAATTTCGTTCTTTGACATTGTTATTCAAATATTAATTTAATTAAACGGCACATTCACTAAGTATCTAAAGAGAAACTATACGAAGTCGTCTGTATACGTATTACTGCTGCCAATCTATTCTGTACTGGTACAATTATGTTTCATTTTGAAGGATGACATATGATAGTAAAATTTGTAGAGACGTAGTAATATCTTGATTCTCGTAAATGATAACACATGTACATAATCATTAGGTATATTTAGTAATGATATAATGGTGTACCGGCCTATGCTAACGATTTACGCTGGCGGGGCACCAGTCGAAGATGATAAGATGTACATGAGGTCAGGTCAGTTAGCCCATCGTGGTAAATTCATCAGGAATTTATTGCGATGGTTTCCAGTGTGAACTACGTGGAAGTCAACTCGACGTGGTACATTGCTAGCAATGGGGTTATTTGTCTAAAATCTAACTAATAATCCCCTTTTCATCTAGTCATATTAATGAGGCGTCCGACGATCGATAACGTTAAGTTGAACTATAAATTAGTTGAATAATGCTAATGATATACATACACAAGAGGAGCAGAATCTCGTAATATGATAAACGATAGTGGTGGAAGAAGATTACTGAGTACTGCGCCGACCCCAAATAATAAGTTGAAGTAATGGTGATGATGAATTTCAACCTGACGTCGATATTTATATATGTGTCATCTGGAAAAGAATGTACTTAGTATACAAAAAATATAACATTATGTGTGATGATTGATGATGTGAAGAAAACTAAAGGTAAACTGGTATTTAAATTATATTACACAAAAATTTCATGAATTATACACTTAATTGTCTTGAGATATGACTCTATTTATGGATGAAAATCGCAAAAATATGTTTAGTACCCTTTGAGATTATCACACATAGAATTTAAAAATAAATTTTAAATTTTATATTTTGATATTCTATTAATGTAATTTTGATAGAATATTTTACTTTTTCTTTTTGTGTCTTGAAGGAAATATAGTATAGATACCACGCCAAGGATCAAGTCTCATACGAACCAGTCCTCTTTCATGATATCCATACTTAACTTTTACTTAATAACTAAATTAGAAATATAATATTCTATTTTTTTAAACTATCGTATCTAAAATATTATCTATCATTTATCACAATCATAAAATGCCCATTTCGTGTAGAGGCATCCCCGTAGGTATAGGGACATATCAGTACAAGTGATAAGTGAGTATAAACATCCGCTTGTCTAGACGGCAGGGTAAACTGCGGGGTGACATATCGTGGGTGAATGTTTACACCTGAAGAAATGAGGATCTATATTATTATTGAAGTATTTCATGCAATTTGTTACTTTAATATTAATAGAATAAAGTAAATTATTAAAGAACGCAATTTTATATACGTAATTTTAATAGCAAACGAAGCTAACGGTCTGCCTGATGGTAAGCTTTACAGCTTACCTTACGTATATAGGCTATGGTTACACCATAGCCTATATACATGACAGCACTATATAATTTTTTGTACAGAGTTGGTTCTAAAGGCTAAAATCTAGAGCCAAAGGTAGTTAGTATATAAGAAATAGTATTTAAGTTTGTCAGGATAGATGGGTATTTGTCCTTACATAAAAAAGGTCGATTCTAAATCTAAAACCATTTAAAAATAAAAATATTATGGCACCAAAAAGTGAAGTTTAATTTAAAAAAACATAATATATAATATTATGTTTTTTGAGACATGGAAGAGAACTGTAGAACAAATATATATACTGTCATATTTATTATTTAAATATATTATAACAGTTGTGAAGTGATGTAATGGTTGGAAGTACATGTAGATCTAAAGCTACAAAATAAAGATATTGTATGTTTAGCAATTACAGTTTTCATTGTTATTATAGAATATTCCTTAACAAAACGTTAAGATTTATAGAGCATTTTATAGAGCACTACATCTTTAGTTGACATACATTTCGCAAAGTATATTTGAATCCAACGTGTTAATGGTCGAAACTGCTGCCATTCCGTTCATTAAATTTAGTTTGTTATCAGTGTTTTCATCACTTGAGAGTAATTATATATGTAATACATAATTAAATAACTAATAATAAACTAGATAGACAAGGTTCTTTGTATTTACCCGATACGAACACACGACCTTTCTATAAGTAAGAAAATTAAATTAGTGACCATAACTCTCTCCAAATAGCTTTCACTTTTAGAAAATTATATGCTAATAATGAATAACTTAGAACTATACTAATAGGGTTTCCATGTTTTAAAAAACATTGAATATACCATTAACACCATCAATATCAAAGCTATTATGGGTAAGTCCTAATTTAATGGTTTATTAACATTCTTTAATGGCTTATAATAAGGTTTATTATGGGGCGTTGTTATGGGGTCAATTCAATTTTATATTTAAATTATACTCTTAAGTTAATGAAATACATCCCTCTATGGTTAGTATTAAATATGCGTCCCCACGAATTAATATTTAGAGTTTACGCATTGTAGGCTTGTAAGCTATGACGATTAGCTTACGGGTACCGGTTTTATATGTAAGAGAAATTATATATAATATGCTGCCGTTTCACCTAATGGCAATTGATACCCGTTCCCTATAAACTTGAACAGCACTACAAGCATTACGTTCCCCTCCGATCGATCCCCCGTCTAATTCAAGCGGGGATCGAAATTATGACGGCCTACGCTGAGGTTCGAGCTCCTAGCGGTGCCCTCAGACTAAAGTCGCATCCGTCAGACGAGAGTTGGCCTTCAACCGCTCCATAAGTCCTTCTGCGGGTTTGGAGTACCATCTGCACTAGCCCCCTATCATTCGGTGAAGCTGTAAAGGGCAGCTGCGGCATTAGAGTAGTCCGAAAACAGAAGAAAAAAGATGTTATCTTATGACACCCGTGATAGCAGTCATGCGCTGTCCTTCTAGAGGTGTAAAATGATATGCCTCTTATCTTGTAACTTTACTGTCTATTCAGAGCTTACAAGCAAAGCATAGCTTTAAAATCAAGCTGCTTAGCGCGAAGTAAGTGAGACTAAGGTGCATAGATGATTTTTACCAGTTTTGTATGTTAACATTTTTATCACTATTTATATACCTACTGTCTACTTGTTGCTTTAGTTTAGGGGACAAGGAACTCTACTGATATACGAGTATGTTACGGAGCGGCAGCGGCAACTATATTCGAAGATTGTTAATTTGTTCTTTTATTTATATGTAAATACTTAATACTACTAGAAACAAAGTATAATTATATAAATGTCTAACATATTCACAATAGATAAAATTAAGAGAAGATAGAAATAATAATAAGAAAATTATTATCATGAATAAAACTACATATAATTGAAATATGCTTTCGTAAAACGGCTTCTTACAAATTATTGCACTAATTCGAGGTAGGTACATTCACTAACTCCATGAACAATGGGGACGTTTTACCCTATTCTTGTTTAACTAAAACAAAACTTATTATTTATACTCAACTGATTTATTGATGCAGTATCTCGTTGCTAAGTGACTCTGATAGTCCAACCGCGACCTTTCCTTTCCTTATTTCAAACAAATCGCTTCCCAAGTTGACGTGGAGGGCCAATTATTGAGATAAATCGCGCCTATGGGAGACCGTACGCTACTTGGAGCGTAACACTATTTGCCTACGATAGTGAACGTTTATAGAAATTGAGTTTGTATAGCAGACTAGAGAATAGAATAAAAGTTATAAAGATTCCTTCATAAAGATTGCTTGATTCTTTTTTCCATAAAATGTATGATTTCAATATTATAACTTAATTTTTAGGAACTTTTATTGTCATCGTTTCTTAAAATTTCATAATGCACAGCGCCATCTAATCCCAAGCTAAACAGAGCGTATGTTATGTGTACTAGATAACTCACATATTAACTTAGATAGGTATCTAAGTTAATATGTGAGTTATCTAGTACACAGTAAGTTAGTATATAGTAAGGTTACTATATACTAACTTAGAAAACACTTAAAAAATTATAAGTTTTAATACAAATGTTTGTACCATGCGAGGTGTCGAACCCACTACTGTCGGAAATAAAGCACTACGCTATTACTAGACCACTGTAGCCGTCAAATGACAATTATGTTTCTTATTTCATGTGCTCTTTATTATCAACTATTACATTACATACAACAATACTTCTACATACATATATGCTCTATAAAAGAACATGATCCTAAAATTAATGAATAATAAATATAACTTCAAAGCATCCTATTCACAATTTATTTAACAAAATGAATATAGACAAATAAAGAGTACATTCTTTATACTTGTAAAATAATATATCTTCTTGGAATTTGTACTTACTTATAAAGGGATAAGTCTACTATTCTAAATGTATTTTGTGTGTTGTATATTACAACCCTTCGCGTGCTCGTAGCGGTCCAAACAAACATTAGTAAGCGGTCGCAAACATTAAAATCATATTACAATATCATCAAGTGTCCTTGTCACAAAATATCAGTTTAAATGAACGCTGTACCATTTTGTCCCAAAAAATACTGGCATTTCATATAATTGCACCCTTTATTTCCATGATATTTTATCTTTAATTACAATCTCAAATAATAGATAATTATGCATTAGGCATATAGTTTTGACGCTGTAATAACCTATAATTGATATTTATCGCAAGCGAAGGAAATGTTTTTTTTTACTGCTTTATACTAATACATTATGTACCAGCGAACAGCCCTTGCTTCTCACGGAATAAAATATTTACCTGCGGTATAATGTGACATATATGTTAAGTTAGTCTTTTAGTAACAAATTGCTACTAAAAGACTATATTAACATAGGCGACCTTGGTGGTCTAGCGGTTTAGCACGCCGTTTTACTGCCGATGGTCGCGGGTTCGATTCCTCGCGCGACACAAATATTTGTATTCATGATGATTGTTTGTAGCGGTCTGGGTATTTTCTGTGTATATTAATTATATATATCTAAAAAATTAATTATACAATTATCAGCAGTATATATAGTATTATACACATAATATAAAAGGTCAAATAAAAAATTAACTGACAGCTAACACCATCATCGTTATTAGGTAGGGTAGTATATAGTAGGGTAGTGAGGTATGAGGTTGAGGTCATCCGCCGTACGACAGCTCGTCATTTGTTTCTACTGGCTGCCAATCTGGTACACTCGTAGAATGGACTGCCTACCGCTGCTTTGACTTGGTCGGTCCATTACATGGGCGATCGTCGAAGTTAAAATTGCGGTAACGATATATGTGTCCTATTATATATTGTTTCTGCCTCTTCTTTACTGTATGTTGCAAATAAAGTATATACTATCTATCTATTTTCATCAGCACCACAAATAAGAGAATGCTCGCCTTAAATTACCAGTCTAGTCAATATATGTAAATGAATATCAGAATGACTTGAAACACACTAAATATATTGTCACTTTACAAAATAAATGTCACAAAATCCAACAAATTCTTTAATCTGTAGTCACGAAGCGAAGGAGATCTGTCCCCTAATTTTATAAGATTATTTTTAGTTTATCTTGAGGGGATCTCTGCTTTACTTGTATATTTTCCCAAGACTGACATTTACAAACAATTTTCGACCGTAACCTCGTTGTGTTACAGTATATTGTAACATTTGTAGGGAAAAATCGTTGAATTTAATTAACAAGTTATAGGTATAGTATTTATATACCGAACAGTACAATTTACAGGATAATGGAATATTAGATTTTTAAAAGGGTGACGGCCTGTTTTCCATTCAGTTGGTGTAAACGAAAGTACAAGCGAGTACAACAAGCTGACGGCTCACCTGATGGTAAATGGTAACCGTCTCCTTTATAAACAATACTACGTAACTAACGTCATCATGTGATGCCCGTAAAATCCATACGCGTTACCATTCTAGATGACTCTTAGATATCTTATCATGCGTCTTAATCTGTAATTCCACTGCCTATTATTACTGAAATTCAGCTCGTAATACTAGCAATTTGGCGACCGAAATAGGTGAGACTGAAGCATCTTAAGTCTACCTCGATGAAAGGGGAAGAGGGATTTTTTTCAATTTTTTAAAAGAATAGGAAAAGAGGGAAAAAAAATTTAGCATGAAATTGTGCGCTCGCCCGCGTCAGCGATATCGTTGGTGCGGGCGAGTATATACGCTGTATTAAGCGGCCCCGCAAGCATATATACGCAGTAGAGGATGATATGAGAGATCAGGTCAGTTAGCCCATTGAGGAAAATACACCAAGAATTTATCACGATGGCTTTCAGGAACCGCGTCTACCTAACATGGTACATCGCTAGCAAAGAGATTATTAATCTACATTACTAACAATTTCCTTCTACCAAAAAGGAGACGTTATTTTGTTAACGTCGTCATTGCATTTTTATTGAGATTTTAATGTACACAATAACTATTTGAGTATTAATTTCATTTCAAACCTATTTCTTACATTATAAAAAGATACTGCAATATCGATCGAATAGTATTTAATTTTATTTTATTGAATTATTGAATTAATGTATAATTTCACTGTCATAGTTTTTAAGTTACTTTGTTACTAAGACAAATGTATCATAGTTATAAATGAAAAAAAAAGGTATGAAAAGCTATAAAATACAGTTATCATATATAATACTAGCTGCGCCCGCGGTTTCAGCCGCATGAAAATAGTCTATGTGCTATTCTGATGTATTAAGCCACATTACTGTAAATCATTAAATATACTTAAACTTTCGTGTTTATATGAGTAAGATTAATACAAATATACCATTGAGCAATCTAATAAACTTCTATGACAGTTAAATAGGATAGGAAAAAGTAAACATTCATCTGTATGCAACCGAGTATATTTCCCCGTATCTTGCAAGCACCAGTAGCGTAGAATGTCAGTGGTATTAACTTTGACAGTTGGAAAACTGCATTCTGTATTTGCAGTTTCTAACTTCCATATATCATGCTTAGGTTGTAGTAAGAAGATTTAGGCCGTACTTCTGATCTGTGTTGGTAACTTCGTATAAAGACTTAAAGACTTTAGACATTAAAGTTAGTAATACATAATAAATGTGCTCTAATGTTTAATATTTGGACTTTGTAATTTTCTGCTATTTGGTTATAAATAAGTAAAATTAATATAAAATCGGAGGACAATTCACACAGCGCTATCTAGTCCCAAGGTAAGCAGAGCTTGTGTTATACCCATAACACAAGCTCTGCTTACCTTGGGACTAGACAACTGATATAAATACTTAGATTTTTTTTGGAAATACATATACATATATTATTTATATAGGTATATATAAAACATCCAGACCGATCAATCATACTCGAGATAAATGTTTGTTCCGTGCGAGAAATCGAACCTGCGATCATCGGACGTAAAACGGTGTGTTGAACCGCTAGATCGTCGAGGTCGACAAATTGTACTTTTTAAAAAAAGAAATTCAGGTGAGTTTCTGCTCTATCTTTTTTAGCTGAAGCAATCAATTACACCGGTAGAATAATAAAATTAATAAATTAATACTATTGTTAAGTACTTCTAATTACGTTTTAGGGATAAATATTATTTCTATTGCAATAATATATGTCACTAATTTCAAACGTTTTTAGATAAACCTATTAACTTATAATGTGCCATATATATTTTTGTCATTTGGAATATTTGTTTTAATAATAATAATATAAATTCGTATTTGGATGTAACGAATGCCATTATAATTTAGCTGATTTAGATTTATTTTAATTATTCCCTTTTAGGAACTTTTTATTTTCATCCTCGATTTTTTTTTTGATATTCATTTAATCCACTATATAAATTTAATATACATAAAAAAAACATGTGAACTTTACTTTTTATCCTATTATATGAATTTGTTATAGTTATAATAACAATGTTACATTAGAAACTATTATTATTATAACAATACTAACTGTCCCTACAGATGAAGTCCTGTCTTAACTATGAAAATTAAATTCATATTGCTATAATTAATTAGAAAAAACCACACAACTTTTGAAAGTTTTTCTTTCATAATAAACTTATCCTGACAATAACAGGCACAACAAAAAAAATAATTAGCTAACTCGGTTTAGTTGTTTATTTCTGATAAATTCCTTAAGATTCTACAAGTTAACCATTTAACTTACACATTCTATTAAGAGTACACATGATTTTAACTTGTTAAATCTTTCATTTTAGGTAGAGAGTTTAACCCGTGTCTAATTAAGGTTTATTCTCACGTTGCGAACACTCCATTTTCCGTAATCTTAAGCAGATAAGTTGGTTAGCAAACAAGGTACTTTGGTATAAGGAATTTAACCTGTAGGAAAGCGAACTACGTGTTTTATCAGATTATAACAGGATCATCATTGTTAACTTATTAATATTAATACAGTAGTTATAAGATTAATAATCATAATAAATATATCGTCATAACTCTGTACTATATGGTGTAGTTACTTGAAACATTGTGTGTGGTGATACTGCATCACTCGGGGACGAGCCTTACGCTATCTCTTGATTTAATTTATAATTTAAATCACTGGAGGGTCCGCTAGATATATAAAATAACATATAAAGTTTCGTGTCGATCAGATTCAAACTCACAATTGTAGTATCCACTTCCTTTTAAAGCCTTTTAAGGCCTTTTAAGAATTTTTTTATTGCATAGGAGACAAATGAGCTAGCGGCTCACCTGATGGTACGTGTTTATCGTTGCCAATGGTCAACCGCGACACTAGAGGAATTGCAAGTGCTTTGCTGGCCTTCTAAGAAATAAGCTTTTTTCAAGGTTTCAATATCATTTCACTTCGGTAATACTACTGGCAAAATAATTCTAGAAAAACGCAAGGTTATGCACTAGACAATCATGATGGTATTTAGTTTTAAGTTTTATATTATTTGTATAAGCTTTTTCTAAAATTTCAGCTCTAACTCCTTATGTGATTTTCTTAGTTAGTAAACTTATTAAAAACGTATTTTTTATGTTACAAAATATTACACTTAAAAAGCACATATATACCAAAGCAGTAGGTAATTCTTAAATGTGTGTAAAATTATTAAATCAAAAATTTCCTGAATGCAGAATAGTATGTTAGTCCACTATTCCACGAAGAATTTCTATTCTAATTATTTTGAATATAGACTTCGTAAATAGTCGTCTGCATGATTCTCACCCTCACAGGTTTCAGCAGCCAGTGTTTCGGTTATTTTGTGAGAGTCGTCCGAAATAGCAACGCATGAGTGGTATTAAAGCTACTACTACTAATGTGGTGTGCGTGGGGCTGTTTATGTATATAAGCGACGGTTACCACTTACTATCAGGTGGGACGTAAGCTTAATTACCATTCCTGTTGAAACAAGTGAAGGGTGGATACAGCGAAAGTACCAGGATAACATGAATTCATAGATGGTTTGGAGTGTGATGTTCGTAGTGTTGTTAATCGTGTATATAGGCGACTTACTAATTACCATCAGGTGGGACGTTTAATTACTATTCCTGTTGAAAGAAGTGTAGTATCGATACAGGGATACTATTCCGAAAGTAACAGGACGACATGAATTCATAGGGTTTGGAGCGTAATGATAGTACTGTTATTCATATATAACTATATAGGCGACGGTTACCTCTTACTACCAGGAAACCGTAGTTCGTTTGTTTTCAAGTTATATAAAATTGTAAAAAGTTTTTTATATATTACTAGCTACCCACCACGGCTCCGCACGGGTGTGCATGTATTATATACATATATAAACCTTCCTCTTGAATAACTCTATCTATTAAAAAAACTGCGTTGCGTAATTTTAAAGATTTAAGCATACATAGAGACGGACAGACAGCGACGCGACTTTGTTTTATACTATGTAATAATATTATTAATAATAATAATAACAAACCTAGTGCAATAGGTATAATGTTATACCTATTATATTGTCTACCACAATATTCCAACTATTTTCAACCCTTGCCCACTACCCAACCTACATGAGTGGACGAGAAATATTTTATCCCCGAGGTTCGAGTGTGCAACTCAATTTTCCGTATTGCCCTCGTGCATGAGAAGAATTCCTAATGTACCGATGTGATGCGTATGACATGAGGTCGAGGGTTCTCTATAAGTGGGATACCTAGTGTAGAATGGCAGGGGAAAAAATATTAATACAAGAAACTTGACTTCACTTGCATATGTAACTAATAAACTAACTATGTGAATAAATAATTTAAATATTAAATCGACATTAGAGGAAAATAGGTGTAAATTTAAAATGTATCTTATGTGTAAATGTATTTCCATTTGAAATAAATAAATAGATAGTACAGTAGTCTTTTTTGTTTTATTTTATTTGGTAACTCCTTACTGAAACTGAACAAAATTATAAAAGACAGAAATTAAAGTGCTAAATTACAAAAGGAGATTTTATCACATAAGCAACCTCTTCTTCAGAAACTTCGAGTGGACGTAAGAAGACAGATAACTGTGAGTAGCTGAAGAATGGAACAGAGATAGGGAAGATAAAAAACGTCTAGTAATTTTATATTATGTTTATTTTTAGATTTTAAGTATTAAAATTTTATTTTGTTGTCGTTGTATTATTAATTGTTTAAATATCTGTTTATAGTTAGATCAAAATAATGAGACGTCTTTTAATTTAATTTCTTTTTAATGGATTGACAAAGAAGTTGATTATTCAAAACCATGTAAACAACTTATTTAATGTTGAATCTATTAAAAATGAGTCTTCGGTTACTAAGCAATGGGACACTCTTCTCATTCACATCATGAAAGCAAATTAGATCATAAAAATCCGGGAATAGTGGGATCATAAAACATTCCTTTGGAATTTATTAGGGTTCAGTTCACCGTCCCTCTATGCATAAATGGATAATAATAAAAATAGTAACTGTTCAATCTCATTTAACAAATGAGGTTTAAAAACTACAAAGACAATTAAAAAAACTGTTTCAAAGGCAGAAAAATATACGTTATTATTACAGTTCAGCTTCATCATGTTCAAATAGCTGGAGAGGTACCACGGACTGAAGTCCGTGGTACCTCTCCAGCCTTGCTATTTCGAATTACTAAGGTATACCTGCTGTCGTATCTTGTAATTTCACTGCCTTATCTCACCTTTCAACCGAAACATATTTTCTTAAGTAAGCTGCTTAACGTATGAAATAAGCAAGAGAGATATCTGTGCAGACGACTTTATAAATAGGAAGAAAGCTGTAAGAATTGTAAAGTAGGTTATAATGTCATGTTAAAGTTTTCTTTATTGTAATACGAAATAGGCTCTCAACAATATTACAAATACAATAAGAAGCTGTAATAATGGTAGATCTATTTCAGGTTGTATTTGAGTTTCTTGGAATTGGGTTATTATATTCAGGATATTTACATCATACATATATTAATATCAGAAGGATTGTAAAGATATTTGGAATAAGGATGCTTATTACTAAATAACATTTAAACTGCTATACATATGTAAGTAATTCGTATAAAAATTTGTTTGAGTTTGTTCCATATTAATGTTAATTTGACAGCTATTTTGGCAGACATTCACCTGCCAGAGGTGAATGCACATCTTACTTCCGATCGTCGATCGCTTCTTTCACAAACATTTATATATAATAATACGTTAAGACCATACTCACGTCAGTTCTCAGTCTATATTTTAGTCAGAGTATTCTGTATATATTATGTATAAATATATACATAATATGGAAAACAAAATATTTAATCATTGTTAGTAGTTATCCATAGTTTTTATATATTATTATTACTAAAACAGCTGAACTACTATAAACAAAATGACATTCTAGTTTTAAATACAAATAAAATTATACATACTGATTAATTTCGTTATCGAAAAGCAGTTACTTTTTGTCTTTTCTGCGTGCTCTATGCATTTCAGTTTTTACTTACAATGAATTTATCATTAGCTGAACCATTTTGTATTTATGATAAATACTCTATATGAACTAGCTATATCCCATTGCCTGGATGAAATGTTGAAAATTATATTTTATTTTTTCAAAAAATATGTAATGACTTCTTTATTTATTCTCTAAAAATCTGCATTTGTATATTACAAGTTTACAGTATATATTCGCTAAATATGCGCGAATTTATTATGCGCCTTCTTGATGCAATTTTTATAGAATATTTGGCTTAAGGACAAGAAGTTTAACATATTAACAATTACTCTAAAACGCTAGATGAATTACAAAGAACGTCAGGACTGTATCCTGAATATAAAACGCTACTATATTCTCAATTGCACCACAGTATATGTACGAATAGTGTTCGACTGCAAGATATCACAAGAATACATTTTAGGTGATATTTTTCACCCTAATACTGTACCATTATTCGATTCGACACGCCGTCCACCAACACAGAAAGTATTTTTCGATTTTAAATTCTGACAGTTTTATTTATTACAACAAAAAGTTATAAAAGCTTTCAATATGTATGTTATATTTGGTATTATCGTAAACTTCATGAATTATGATAATTTATACGCCTTTTAAAAGTCTAAGTCAAGAAAAGTGATGATATTTTACTCTTATAAAATAAATTGAAATGTACTCGATAATTTTATATATTTTGTTTACAAGAGTTTGAATAGTAATTTAGTCATAAATACAAAAAAATATATGTATAGACGATACAAGTACGTCAATAATATACGTTAAATTCGTATGAAAAGATATGAAAGAGTAGAAAATGCTAATATATTCTTCACACATCGCATTCAAATAATAAAAAAGAAACACGCTGCCTTGGGTTTTACATGTACACATATATAAATATAGTATTTGAACATAGAAATCAAATAAAGTTAAATTAAAACTAATTATAGCGGAATTTCAACCACTGAGCAACCGTAAGGTCGCCTATTTGAATCCCTGTCTATGAATACACCTTAACTTACAATTCTAAGTTAATCACTTATATTCAGAGCATTCAGTCACGAACATTGAAATTCTTGTGAGCTTCGCCACTTAACTGATTGTCGAAGCAAAGAGGAGTTTGATCACTCGAAACCCGCAGCGACTTTAAATTCAATTAATTCACCCTCTTGTACAAGTTAAGGTGTCTAATTTATCTACCTAAGTGTATAATACTAGCTTCAGTTCTCGGCATCATTTGCATGATCAGGAGACTTTTTTTTATCGGGATAAAAGTAACATATGGTATATGAACGTACATAAAAACTTTACTAAAGATTATTAGTAAAGGACCAGCAATAATTAAAGGATCAATTATGTTTCATTTTATCCAAGAAGTATTGACCCGCCAAATGTACAATTCGAATAGACTTAAGAAATATCGGCCTTAGTTATATGTACTACATACATTATTTTGAAAAATTTCAATTATATATATGTAATAAAGCACTATATCACATTTCATTGCATTTAAAAAAAATCTATGAAGACTAATTTGCACATTTTATTGTTATACATAAATGCATATTTTAATTGTGCAGGATCGAACATGCGAGTCCTAACCACTACCCTAATGAGATAATCGAGGTAGGTAATACCCAAGCAAAAGTAAACACCTCGGTAAAAGTACTTTAAAACAAAGTACCTACAATAAAAATTGTAAAGTAAAACCACGCCGAGATATAAAACAACTTATCTCAAAGGTCGGCCAGCATGAACAGCTATTAAGAAGACAAATATCCAACAATCCGATCGGATTCCTCTAAATACAGCTTACAGGTAAACGTTCGTGATAAGCCGAGAGTCTGTTTTATAAGCTTTGATTATATCGATGAAAATTTACGAGGGTCGCTTGTAAAAAAAACATTTCAAGATTTCCATTTGTAGTAACGGTATTATGTCATAGCAAACAAATAAAAGAATAACAAAATCGCCAATCATTGTAGAAATTCCGTATACTACATTCATTTCATTCTTCACAATTTTTTTAATGCAGTTCTTATTGCAGGAGTAAATCTCAAAGTATCAAATGTCAAAGTATCATAGAGCGGTTTCATACACACACACATACACTACTATTATATACTCCAAACCTTAAACTAGAATTTATACAACTTCACCTCACAAACCGATTTATTAATATGTTTAAAGACGTATTACATAGTACAGTCAGGTCCCGAAGCCTGGAGATCTGTAGTACAGGTTTCGACCTAGTTCAGACTTTAATAATAATAACTTAATAATAACTCTTTATTGCGCATACATAAAAATATGACAGTAAGTACAAAACAATGAAAATAAATGTTTTACAAAAGGCGGTCTTATCGCTATCAGCAATCTCTTACAGACAGCCCGGTGTTAACAGAGAGTATTTACATAAAGAGAGAAGGTAGGAGGCGCACTAAACACTCTATTTATTATACAATTATAGATAAACATACATTTTATAAACATAAATAAATAAACTTACACACCAATACATACAATATACATACATATACTACATAATGATGGACGAGAGGACGTGATATTATTCTATTACAGGGCTAGATTTAATATTTTTTTAAAAATGGCATATGATTGTGCTGATCGAATGGGAAATGGTAAGGAATTCCAGAGACGAATAACTTGTACAGTAAAAGAATCAGTGTAATATTTAGAAGAATGAGATGGGAAGGTAAGACAGTGGCTTCTTGTGCCTGTGGCTTTAGACTCTCACAGGTAATAATTTTAAATTTTAAATGTATGTTTTTATATTGTAAGATTCCTTGCGAGCAGTAAATAAAGATTATTATCATTATTATCTAGGTAGAGTTTGCAAAATGCAATCGTCGTTTCCCTGATTACCTCAGTCTTGTGTTTAACCTGTGTCAACCTATGTTTATGTTGTATTCTAGAAGCCAGGGAAATTCCTGGAAAGGGCCAAGCCTATCTTCTGAGACCTCTTTATTATATGATTTTTACACACATTTGTTACGGGTATCACATAAAAAAGTACCGTCCGTAGTGCTGTTCATGTATAAGTGTGTTAGGTCTTATCATCAGGTGGGCTATCAGCTTATTTACCATTCAATTGGAATGGTAAATAAGCTATAATAAAGTATAATACTTTATATTATTTTCTTCTTATTTGTAGATTCTTATAATCTAATTCAAAGAGAAATACCGTACTTCCTACATACAAAATTCTTAGACGGAATACAATAAGTATCGTTTCGTATTGTTACGGGCGTTAAATGTATTATTATTTAACAGACATAAAATACAATTCAGACCTTTGACTTGGCAAGTCTCTGGTTTCACCAAGAAGCAAATAAAGTCGTCTATTTTTAACATCCCTAGTAGTTATACCTTATTCGGGGTATAACAATATTTCTCGAAACAATAAAATAATAATGAGTGATATTTCTTATAAAATATTATTATCATTACTTATTGTAATCGTATATATTTAACAATACATCTACATCATGCATCTACATAATTAACATACTATTCATATATACATAATATATGAATTTCTTAAAACCCACCATGTATAATGTGTTAAAGATTGTGAGTTTGGATGTTCGTAGTCATATCCAGTAGTATTAAACTTATTTTGAGAAGGAAGTCACAAAAATATCTACAAGTTCGAAACTTATAGACATTTTAGTGACCTTATAAGACTAATGTAGTCATATATAATGTAGTAATTATTAAAGAATGTCTATTTTTAATAAATTTATTAATTGGAAAGTCATTGTACCTATAATACTTACTTATGGACCTATAATACTTAACGTTTATATTGAAACGTTTTTGTTGTTCCACATAATCAAACTCGCTACATTTACTAGTATATAAAGCCGTAAACCGCTAAGCTATAATACCCCTGTTGTTTATTATATATTTTGTAATAATATAAATCTCATAAACGTCAAAAATAGAGTAATAAATTAAAAAAATGCTCAACTTTGAGTTATTTACTATAATGAATTATAAATACTCTCTTTTCTCTTTGAACTAGTTTAGAAAACATTTCTCTATACTAGTAAACGGTTTTGCCGCTATGCTGAATAAAAACCGTGCACGTAACCTATCGGTTACATTGTGCTGGAAGCAACCGCTAACTGGTCGAGGGAAGGATGGAAAATGCAACGCGGCACTCGCTGAATTTCATATCCGTTGCGGAAATTCAAGCTGATTGTATGATGTCGCTTTAAATGTTTTCAAATAAAAGATGAAATTACGTAGTTCCCGCTTATAGAATTGTTCGTTTTCGAAATAGAAAAAGTGTTTATTTATATTTTTATATAACCAATATAATAGACACTAGTTATAATAGAAAGTAAGTAAATATCATTTTAAGTCTATATGACTTAAAAGTGACCACAGTAATCTCGTTATACAAGTCATACGTTACCATTACAGAGTACTAAGATGTTATTTTTTTATACCAAGCTGATGGTAACTTAACAATATACTAAACCTGCATACCCAGTACCTAATTTCACTGACATATCTCAACATATTCAGAACTTAGCATATAAAACAAGCTTCTTAACTGCAGCGACCGTTTAGACAGAGGTATCTACAAACGACATTGTAGTCAATCTCGGTGATACGTTGATAAAATGTTGTTAATTATCTTGTTAGGGCAGAGTAATGAACAAAAATTGAAGGGAGGTAAATGGGTGTAACTTATAGTAACATTACTAGAAAATTGCCACGAAAACTTAATTAGAAAAATCAGTATTCGTGCGTATAAAGCGTCGGTCATACATTAGCCGTGTAATAAATAGGACGACAAGTTTCTCATACATAAACATATATGTTAACACGGGGTGTATTTGACCTTATCGAGTGCGTACTTAGCCGAATTAACTTCTTGCCAGGGCCGTCCTTTCTTCATTTTTCTACGGCACCGAGGGCATAGGGCTGCCAATGATTAACTTATGTGTGTCGCGAATTTACTGGCATTACACAGTAATTGTTGCCAAGTTACAACTTGTTGTAACTGGCTAATAAGAAATGTGTTTTATATCTAAATTTGTATTTTAAAATCTATAGTTCCTTTTGTAGATTCTTGTTTTTTACTTCACTTTCATTCTATTCTGTTATGTTAGCAGTCCATATTAATATATATTTTTCTCTATTTACCTAGTATTTTTTCTTATGAATAAACTACAACACAACTTATTTAAGAAAATAATACGTCTGCCAATTTTGATAACAATTTTATACATCGATAGAAAATAACATTATTAAAAAATTTACGTTTAATTTTCTATTTTAATCAATCATATATATATATATATTATATTAAATATGTAATAGAAATAGAAAAAATATTTATTCAAATAAACTTAATTTATAGCGTTTTTG
The DNA here is from genome assembly GCF_030625045.1 of Achroia grisella. Classification (NCBI taxonomy): domain Eukaryota; kingdom Metazoa; phylum Arthropoda; class Insecta; order Lepidoptera; family Pyralidae; genus Achroia; species Achroia grisella. The sequence goes on from NW_026712999.1 coordinate 2,966,341, forward strand.
AATGGTCATATTGTTTTTATTCTACCACTCAGTCAGAACGTAGACTGAATGATAATTCAGAATGTGTGAATACGAACTGCCATATAGCAAAGTAGACATAAATAAATAAATAGTTACTTGACTAACAAAATAAATCAGCCATAGTCATCACAATACAGTGTATATACACATTATATTCAATAACGTGAGATACAACCATTATATCTCTTAAATCTACATACATATGTACTCGTACATAGCCATGACTAGTTTTACTATATTACCTTCCTTCTGATATTTATAGAACGCTCGCTTTGATTAAATCAATTTTATGATTTCTGATAGAAAGATTAAATAAGGTTTTATGTAAATCAATTGAAATATCCATGCGAAGCCGAAGCGGATTGCTAGTTCATAAATTAATTGTATACAAATGTTTTTAATATTCACATTAAAGAAGTTTAGGTTTATTTTATTATATTTTACTCAGATTTCCATATCAGAAATATGCATAATCTAGGATCAAGAGTGCCGACGTAGTTTAGATGTTTAATGAGATTTTTAATATATCGTATTTACATTTTTTTATAAAACGGATATGTGAAACCTCTTGCAAAAAGCATATAGAACATAGATAAAATATTTATGAGGCTTACATCACTAGAAAGAAAATTATTTTTACATGAATGTGTGTAACAATATTACTTTTCAGTGCGCCATATTAGGAAGTAACTGTTTGTATAGATACATTTTAAAGTCGTTTATTAAAACTGATGATATATGATGACGATTTTATTTTTAAGAGAATTGTATATATTATTATTTTTGTTCTTTCATAATACCAATTCTTACAAAACGTAGTTAATTGCTCTGTGATGTGTACAATACAATACATCTCCACTTAAAGGATAAACACGTGTAAATATAGTCTATAACTTCTCCGTAACAGATAAAAAATAATATTACCTTTCGTAATGATCCAACTCCACAGTGTATTCAGTAAACAAACAACTTTATCCTTGTTATTATTACTGATTCTATCATTTTTTATTAGCCAAAAATATAATAATAAAAAAAGATGTTGACAACCCTAGATATCGTAACGAGCGATTCAATAGAATAGAGAATAGGGGGAGTGAAAAAAGCTATCTACTTATCTATAAACATACTACAGCTATATTTATAAAGATGTGCGTTATATAAAATACAATGTGATTAGGTTTCTTATACATTGTCATGTAGGGCTGTCTGCAAAGCATTTTTTTTTCATTATGTAGTGCTCTGCTCATTTTAGGTCGGCTTGTAGATTAGAAGTGAAAAAGCGTAGAAGATTGCGTGGGTGTAAGTACGCTTTTTATATTATATATGGTGCTGTTAATGTCTACCCTACTAGATAGCTACTTTCGCTTAGTTAGGCCGACAATGGTTTTATGACTTCGAATCCTATACTCTCACTTGTAGTATCTATCTTTTTAATTACTATATTTAAATCACTGATATACATATATCGAGAATACCCCTCTGACCAAATATCTACTATTTGAGGTACGTTCTCAGTATTTAGGTTTAGAGTCGGTAGATGAATAGTTACAAATTTATAGACGATGCCTGTATCTTAGACACAATATATTTTGAGATATCTATACAACGATACTCTTGGTGCTGATATGAAATTAAAAAAACATAAACCTAGTTCAGACTCCAGACTCTCACAAGGAATAACTTGTAAGTTTAAATATAATTTATTAACATTATAAGATTCCTTGTGAGCAGTAAAATAAAGATTATTATTATTATATAGAAACATATACACATGTACTAAAATATAGAAACATGTACTGAAATTTTATTAAAAAGAAATATATCCAAACTAGAACTAGAAAGCTACAAGTCCTAATACACCTGGACATTACTGTTGAGGGTATAACACCTCCATCAAAGCCTACAAATTCACTAAACACATCTGAAGCGTATCCGAGTGTTAGCTTACAAAATTACTATCATCTTCGAGAGACCATCATATAAAAAATAAACCTCTAATGCCAGTATAACAAAAAGGTACAGTCATAAACAAAAGAAATACAGTAAGGACGTGGTATCGACAAGAAAATGAGAGCGCAAATGTAGCTGAACAAAATCGGAGTTGCCTTAGTTTTTCCATTACAAGTCGAACACGCGACCTAAGGATTACCTTGCAATATTCGTCTCTCCATTAAGCCGTAGTTTATTTTGTGGGAAATAATAGTATTATATTTTCACGGATCAATGTACTATTTATCCGACTTCGAAAAAATGAGATTCTCAATATCACAAAGTATATCTTTATATCTTACTCCATATCAGTATTAATTCTGAATACACAGTTGACTTATATTTTAATTAATAGATTTCTTTTCATTTTGTTCAATATCTATCAATTTTGTAAAGAAAGCGAATATACATAAAATTGGTTACATAACATTTTAAAAGTAAAGTAGTACTTCTACGGCCACAAATTTGGTTATTTATTTGAAGGTCAATCTGTCTAGCTAATATAATAGCTTATAAAGGCATGAATATCCTCAGGAATAGCATAACTTCACAAAATTATTGGCACTAAGAGTATCACAATGTATTTTGCAATGTCCACGATACCGCTCATGTCTATAGGACGATGACCACTGACCAGCAAACAATTAGTCATTCATTTGTTTGCATGCTTATTTTTGAAGAAAAAAAAAACTTTTTGAGAATTGATATTTAATTGACATAAAAATCATGAAATCCTTCTTATAAAATAATAATCTACACCAGTTTATACAGCACTGTCAAGTCCAAAATGAAGCAGAGTTTCTAAAGTAAGTACAAAACAACTGATAAATATACTAAAATATATATTATTTGTAAATACATACAATACGACGGAGGACTGGTTATTTAGCTGGTTAAAATTGAAACATGTTTCTTGTTTGACTCAAGATCAGCTTCGATCCGGCCAGCTTCAAAAGAAAAAAAGGAGTAAAATCAGACAAACATTAAAAAGAAACAGACCATCAAAATATATATTATAATAAAAATATAAAAAAAAACTATCAAAAACGTTACCTTCAGGAACACGTAGTATGTACAGAAAACTATCACATAAATACAAACAATAATTGTAATGAATACAAATGCTTCTATTTTGCACAAAATGTAACTCGTAGCCATGGGAAATAAGGTATTCTAAACTGCTACCACTATTGAAATACATACTTAATATATGTACATCTATTTCGAGACACTTGGCCACTTATTTCCACAACTGTATTTCCTATCTAGCCAGGATTTACAGCGGCATTCCAAATTGACAGAATGAACGATGAAGCCCATGCAGTCCCCGAGGAAAGCTAAAGCTGCCTGGAAACTCGGAAAGAATTTAATCAGACAGTATTATTTATTTTTTCCGTCGGAAGCCAGTGTTAGTAAAGCAAAAGCCAGCATAGTTACTGTGAAATCTGTCACGTCAAGAACTTAGTATTTATTGTATGTGTATATATATATATATATATAATATCTTCACGAATTTGTCCCTTGACGGGATAGTCAGGGGTCTATGTCAATTGTCTATGTAGTGATGTAAACTTGACGTTACGTGAACATTTTGCTAGATACATCAATATGTACATGACGATACATATACATTTGAATCTGACTAGTCGAAAGCCGAGCTATCACGATTAGGTTTTTTATCGGTTTTCCGTTATTGGAGGGTCTGAAATAAAAAATATAAATGACATCCAAGTATAGTACGTATTTTAATGTCAGCCAGATCAGAACTGACGATTTTTGAAATCTAAATATTGTTGTAACTAGACTACGAGGCTTTGTAATAAAGTATTGTATTCGTAAATGTATATAGTCTACCTACCATGACAAAGTTCTACACTATGTATTGATCGACATAACTGAATAAATTTACAAAAGTTATTTTTATTATTAGTTTACTAATCAATACAATATAAACCAGTATATATCAACATTAATTCCTAAATATTTCGTCCATGGTATTATGATTGTCCTATAACTATTTGGATAATTTAATAATGATGATTGCACGAAAATATACAAGCCATTAGCATGAAAATGTTATAAATAAAAACAAGTGAATTTCGCGTTTAATATATTAGTTATTTGCGAAATGCATATTTATTCTCACTGTGTTGTTAAGTTCACCAATTTTCAATTATTATTAAGATTCTTTTAATCCATATTTAATTAATGTTCTTGATACAACCTTTATTACACGTTATAGCAAATCTCTTAACGATTAGAAGTTATATATAGATATTTAGAAAAGCTTTAATGTTAACAGACTAGTGATCTTGTAATATTTTTTATATATGATTATTTAATTGAATTAGTGTTAATCGATAGTTTGTATTCACACACTTAAACTTAAATTGTAAAGTAATAATAAAATTATTTAAAAGAGCAACACACAAGTTTCTTGCTCGTTCTTCTTGTGATGAGACAGCTTTCCGAATGAGAGGCAGATTAAAACAAATGTGATGACTATTCAAAATTGCTTCTAAGTAAGTTTATTTGAATAAATGATTTTCTATTCTATTCTATTCTATACTGTTGGGAAAGCAAATATAAATAAAAAAAGAATAAGACATTCGATATTTGTATTATCGAGTGCTCGAGATATTTCGTCAATATCAAGCGTGCATTAAACACCACCATACTTAGAACAGTCACGAAAAAAATGGTTTTCGGAAAATCCATTGTGCTACATTTTCGGGGTCGACGGCGATAATTCCTTGTCACCGAGCCATTGTGGTCGCATTCAAAGGGTTTATTGTGCTGTGGGCTGAATAACTTCACCGTTACCAAAGGAAATTGAAATAGTAGGTATTGTTGGTACTCATAAAGCTAACTTACCGAATGTACTTTTTGAGCGTTTGTAGTTTTTGACTTGTTCGAAAATAAGTCGAGTGATATGTCAATTGAGTCCAAGAGTAAACCTCTTACAGTAAGTCTCTTTGAATTCGAATAAAATTTGACTAAAGGTCTCTGGCAATCAGGTCTTAAAAAAAAAGGATGGTTATAAATATTTTTCACAGTAAGTATGTCATAAATTACCAAATTTTTCAGTTATATAAAAAAAAATATATAAATCAGCCATACTAAACCAGCCATTATAGCAGAGGTTTTATAAAAAGCTTTATAAATGGTCTTGATATCTTGCTGTTTCATAGTTTTTATTATTGACTCATAATTTCAAACTTATAAAATGCTTAATTTTTGTTGGAAAAGAGCCACAAGCGAGTTTCTTGCCGATTCTTCTTAACTGAGTTTGCACTATGAACATATTGATAGAATCATAAATAAATCTATTCAAAAGTGCTTATTTAAAGTTTATTTAAGTAAAGATTATTTATATTCTATACTATAATAACCTTAAAAAGCAACACAGCAAACATAATAGATAAATATGTATCAGATACATTTTAAACGTGGGATTACAATTTGGAAAACATACATAAACGTACTTTTAAGCGCCTTATGTTCATAAAATATATCGTCCATGTATTCTCCTTTTGTAGATTACAGTTATCACAATTTTTATATCATATTTACGTTTATACATCCAATAGCCGTGGTAGACTTTCTTTATTTTTTGAGTGACCTATGTTCCTTGACATCACAGATGAAAACCTAACCTTATTGTTTGGCACGCGCGCAATTTTCTCTTTATAAACACTAAGATCCCTTGTTTTAAAGTGTTCTAGACTGTATCTTCGTTTTTGTTTGACATTTTTGGAGAATGTTGCGTGTTTTTGAGCTGCAGAAGAAGAATATAGGAGCAAAAATGTGTTACTTGACTGACTCCTAACCTTAAAGCATCCACTTAATTAGCAACTAATACTTTTTTTATCTTATTTAAAGGTCTTGGTGGGCTAACTGTTTAGCATATTGTCTTAGTTCTGATGGTCGTAGATTGAATTCCTCGCACGATGCAATCATTTACATTCATGAGTAAGATTGTTTGTGTTGGGTTCGATGTTTTACATGTATATGTTTACAAACAAAGTATGTATATATTTACAAATAAAGTATTCTTATCAATTGTCTAGTACACATAATACAAGCTTTGCTTAACTTGGGAGTAGATAACTCTGTGTGAGTCATTGAAGTTTATTACTGTTATTCATACTTTCTCTTCTATTTATGATTCAATCTATAACAGCGATCTTTGTAAAATGTATTGTTACAACATGATAAATGGTAAAAACGTTTTGTTGCTTCTATAGAGCGTGCGTGAATATATTTAAAAATGATGAAGATTAATAATCTGTTGTCAAAGTGACAATATATGAGAAATTCTGAATACTTTCTGCACTTAAAATGATTTAATACTTAATTTTTCATATACGACTCAAAACAGATGCGTAGTCTTACAAAACAGAGAATGTCTTTTCTGTGGTCAGTCTTTCAAAGAGAGAACTATAATGCCAGCCAAGGTCTTCTACAGCAGTACCATACACCAGTGCCATAGATATTGTATGGCACATTGTCATGCCCATAGCACTAAATGCTAGAGTAGTAAAACTTCACCTGATTGCTCATTATTTGTATTTACTTTCCATTAGGATAGTGACGACGTTCTTGTAATTCCATGGAAATACCATATGTATCATTGCCAATATTAACACAATATTATACATAAACCTCTATGAATAAAATAAAACCTAACACTTGTTAGTGCAGAGATTATTCTGTTCCAGGCTAAAATTATATTTCGAACTGTAGATGTCGTTTTTATCATGATGGCCAGTTATAATTGTTGTTCTTTTCTCATAATTATTATTATTTATTATTTTTCATATTCCTTTTTTATGTATTTCAAAATTCCATACAGCTTGTTTCGATTTAAATTATTCATAACGAGTGTTTCCATTATCAAAAAATGACAGATAAATATACAGTTTGTTTAGTATATCGAAAATATTACTTTTATATGTTTTTTCCTGAAACAACAAGGTATATATTGATAAACAATGCTAAGAATCACTAATGATATCAAATAAACAAATACAAAATATATAACCCACAATGTTATTCACAGATTACTATTACAGTTTTAGAACAACTAACTATATATCGCCACTATAAATCTTTAGCAAATAAGTAGGAGTAAAAAAAAAATATCATTACTGGCGACCCGTCCCGGCATAGCAAGGATGCTTTACAAATCTTTGAATTTTTCGTCCGCCTTTTTATACACTATAATATGTATAAATTATACGAACCTTCATTTTAAATCACTCTATCTATTATTGTATACCGTTATACCATAAAATCCGTTGCGTAATTTAAAAGATATAAGCGAATGGACAGCAGCAGCGATTTTGTTTTATACTAAAGATAACAAAATCCCTAGTGAGAGTTCTAGATGCCAAAGAGAATCCGTCGATTACGGAACGTCATATTGATTAATTTGGTTAGGGAAAAAGTCGACCGAATAACTAGATTAAGAAGTCCTACCGTTCAGTTAGAATGCTTAGCTTTATACGGATGTGTTATGGAACATTATTGAATTTGCTTGAATAAATAAAGACCTTTTTCCTATGGTATTAGAGCAGCATTACAAGTTCTCATTAGGTATGTTCTTGTTCAACTGGCTATTCCCGTGACTTCGTCTGTTACATCCAATTAACATGACCTTTACGTTGTACACAACTTTATTCAATGTAGGGGTCAAGCACTCTTCATTCGGTTGACCAATTCTAATTCGAATACCAGTTTTTGTATTGAGCCAGTAATTAAATAATTAATTTACTCGTCATACAAATTTACGTTTAATTGGTTATTGCACCTCCTTAGCTAATTTTCTCTGGAATAAAGCGCTGTATAAATTCATGCCTTTCTTTTTAGTCGATTTATAATTGCAAAGAAGCTGAAGCTAATTAGCGAGTAACTAGTCGCTTAACACGTTTTTACCCGTGTAAATCTATTATCGCCTATTTCTGCAGTAACTTTTTGAAATCTGTTATAAAAAAATAAAAACAGTCCCCATGGTTTGCTCACAGTTTAGTTAGTCTTAAATAGGTTTCTATTCCTTCCTTTATTTTATTCAGGAGTTAGTAGTTGTAATCTTTTTATTTCTTTTATTATATAATAGTTACTACTTATTTTTCTGGTTTCTTATTATAAAAAATATTGTATGTCAATGGTCGTGATACAATCGATCTAAAGATAAATTGCTTTAAGATTCGTTTAGCCATTTAGCCGTGAAAAGCTAACAAAGAGACAGCATAGATAAATATGTGTCTGACATTTCACATTTATAATATTCGTATGGATTGTTAAACTAGTTAATCACCACAGTTTCGCACGGTTTGTATAGTGTATATGAATTTTTTCGTTTATTATATTTATTTAAAGCTTCTGTGAGAAAATCTTGAAACGATAGCAAAAAAATCACTCAATGTTTAGAAATCATTCCATGGTTTAGAATCTGTTCCATGTACTACAGACAACTGTTACCACTTACCATCAGGGAGACAGATATAATTTGTCATTCCAAGACTCTTGAAAAAAATCGAGAAATATCTGTTGTAATTTCAACTGTAACTCATTGCGAAAATATGTAATAATAATACAGCTTCTAAAGCTCCCCTAGCTTCAGGCGATGTTTCGTTTCAATTTATTGTTTGACTGCTTTGGCAGTGTGGAGGATTAAATTGTCATACTTTCTAATAGTACCGGTTTCTAATAGTACCGGCTTTGGTTCCCACTCAATATATTAGCATTTTCAAAAAATCTACTTAATAATGTAAAATAAGTGCATAATTGATGATGAATGTCTGTTACCTTTTTATGCTAAATTTGGTGCACAATATATATAACATCCTAGCTACTCGCCCCGGCGTCGCCCGGGTGTACATGTATTATATATATATAAAACTTCCTCTAGAATCACTCTATCTATTAAAGGAAACCGCTTCAAAATCCGTTACGTAGTTTTAAAGATTAAGGCATACATAGGGACGGACAGACAGTGACAGCGAGTATATTTTTAGTGATAGAATGAAAATGAACTCAAGATGGTTATCCTCTCGTGACAAGTTTAATAGAATTAACTATGATGGCTTTTGAAATAACCGGGGACAGTGTGGAGGTCAGCATATTACAGTTACATTACTAGTAGGTGGCGTTACGTGTAGGTACTTATATATTTTATGTACATTATGCTATGTTATGGAAGACAATCTAAACCTCATGATAGGTGACATGTTTTATATATAATTATTCAAATCCTAATTTACACCTTAATACACATAATTATTCCATAAATCCATAAAATTTGACGCCAGTATATACTCGTGTGTGTATGATTGACAGTGATTGAATTACCTTCATATAAGGCGATAAGCTACACGGTAGCTTTCTTTATATTCCACATTAGGGTTGTCAACGTTCTACATCAATTTGTTTTGTCATATCAACGACAGTTACCACTTTTTTATTCGGCATGTATGACATTCCAATTATATAATGTAATGTAAATTAAACTCTTTTCTTTGAGCCGTAGTGCCAAATTCCTGCAAGAAGTGAAGGATTTTCTTCGCAAGCTTCTCGGAACGATCTTACTGTTCCGAGAAGTGACTAGTCGTTCTTCGGCCTGAAAGCAGCCTCTATAAAAAGGACTGCCTGTAGCGCTTGTATATAGGGGAATAGTTTAAGAAACAGTGGCTGTTATTGTCTCTATCATTATTAGAGTTCTTTTAATTCAGATTTAGATATCTTTTAAATTGCGATTTTGATGCAGTTTTCAGCAATATATAGAGTGATTTAAGAGGAAGATGTAAATATGGAAATGAGAATATGATGGTTGTTCTATGGTGGTTCAGAGAAATTCCAAGATTTGTAAGGCATGCATATGAAGCCGGGACATGTCGCTAGTAAAAAAATAATCAACAAATGACTCTCTATATGTTCGCGATAATCTCAAAAATTTTTGAATGGATTCTCATGCGGTTTTCATTTAACAATAGAGTAATATCTGATTAAGATTTATGTGTGAAATTCATTATGGATTTGTAGGAATTAATTGTAATATCCATATATTAATGCCTTCTTTTGGAGACGAGAATATTCATTATATTCTCGTCTCCAAAATAGAATCTATATTAAGAATATTATTTTTGGAATATGTCAAAAGTAACTAGACTATATTTCCTTCTCGTTTTGACATATTTCATTTCCGCGACGTCGACCGTTCGGAAAGCAGTATCGCCAGTTTCTACTGTTATAATATTGCAAAATACTACTGTTTGATTTTTCTTTATTTTATTAGGTAATATTATTTATATTCATTTCACTTTAATTAGAAAATTTCAGTGATCTAGCAGTTTAACACAATTTCCTTTACCTTGCTATGCCGTTCACAATGAATTTACAAAATCTCGCTGAATAAAACCATTTGTATATACTGTACATAAGTAATAAACGAATTTATAAAAAAAAAGTATTTCTATTAACTGTCTTCTACTAAATATCGTCACGTAATTATTCAAATATTTACAAAACTCACGCTGAGTTAGATTACAAATCTCTTGATCCAAATAAGAATGTTTTTTGCTTTTACCTTTAATAAAGAGGAATCGACGTAGTAAGTTTTTTCCATTTCCTTTCAAGCACTCTTACACGTGTTAGCTTTTGTATTGTATTTATTAAATCTCAAAAAATATTTATCCTTTTAATGCGCATATTTATAATACCTGCCTACCTTTTTTTGTAAGTTGTTGACCGTACATCCTTTTGATTTAAATGTAAAAGGTATTCTATTAAATAAAAAGAGCATTTATTTTTAGAATTCGAACTATAAAGGTGAAACGGAAATCTTATCCCACCAGTGTCTGTAAAAATATTCATCAATATAGCCTTTATATCAAATATTAACAATATCAAAATTACTCATTTTCAAAGATAATTAAAAATGATATATTTTAATATAGTTGAACATGTAATACTATGAAATAAAAAATAAATTAATAACCCCAGACAATTAACACAGCGCCATGTAGTCCCACGGTAAGCAGAGCTTGTGTTATGGGTGTGTTGTAGAAAATAACCAGACCGATACAAACAATCAGACTCATGAATACAATGTTTGTGCCGTGCGAGGGATCTAACTCGCGACCATCGGAAGTAAAGCAGTGTGCTTAACTGCTAGACCACCGAGGCCGTCAAACTGATGTCAAATCAAACGTGAAACTCGACAATTGACAAAATATAAGTCGATTTTTCATAAAATCATAGTTAAAAACGTTTATTTGTTTTCAAATATTTAATTGAGATATTCTGTGACAATTTTTTTCATCGGTTACATTATTCAACTTTAGTAGGGATACCCGTTTTTTCTATTAGTATCATAGATTACTCAGGAACTCAGTATTCTCAGGATTAACGTGGAATTTTAATAAAAAAAATTTTTTTTTAAATGATTCACTACTGGTAGAGTTTTTACGTTACAACCATCATAAAATCTATAAACAATTTCCAATAGAGCGGTGTTAACCCTATGCATGTTGGTTTAATATAAATAATCCTCGTAGGTGCGTTAATGATCACTAAAGCTCCATTCATGACATGAAGCTTTCACAGTGACATTGATTGCGAGCGTGTGGCTCTCCCAATTAGGTGTTTTCAATCACCGAACCCACGACCTACGCAATATACGTCGTTTAGCACTTTTATTGAATTTAGAGCATTTTTTTAGTTTTATCAAACTTATATATCTATCTATACTAAAAACATAAAGAGGTTTTTTTTAATGTACATATGATTATTGTATGGTGCACCTACTTGCACTAACGGTTAACGCTGCAAGGTACCAGTGGAAGATGACAAGATGATTATGAGGTCAGTTGGCCATCGTGGCAAATTAACAAGGAATTTATCACGATGGTTTCCAGAGGAAACCGTGTGGAGGTCAATCTGACATGGTACATTACTAACATGAGATCATTAGTTCCATTGAATTGTTAGTAATATGGACCTCTTTATACTGGGAGCATGCCCTTAATATAAAGAGCTAATACTCATAATGTATATTAACTTTGTGAGTGTCAATGTTCGGGGATTCTCTGGTAGTAATTTTCCGATTTTGAAAAACACTTTCATTTTCTGATCCATCGATTTAAAGAATATAGACTATATTATATAATATCACGCTATGACCAATAGAAGTAGTTCTGCAGTAAAACATGTTAAAAATATGGGGAAAATGTGACACAAAGGAAATTGCTCAGAACGCGTTAATCTCATGAACTAGAATTGTAGATCATCTGATTTGATATTATTATTTCTGAAATAAAAGTCAAAGCAGTAAACTATGATTACGTCGCTCTCTTTACTAAATGTAACGAACAATAGAGTCGTTATTCCACTTTAAAATAATTTTATATATGTAGTTAAAAACATATCCGACCCTTTTTGGAATACGCACCTAATAGGACTTAAATCCAACATTTGTTAAAGAAAAATCTGTTTTAATTTACAGTACACAGAGTTGTGAATCATGTAATTGTACTTTAAAAGTCTAGCGAAGAACTCAGTTGGGTGTGTTCTGTAATGAAAGAAGGACCACACGTGGTGAGGCAAATTGCTTTCAGACGACATATTGCATTAAGGGAAAATGTTGCATGCTGTCATGTTATCTTTCGGGATCGTATATGGGTTTATAATTCAGACGGCCTCAGAAACAATGTAATCAACTCTATCGGATACTATTTTAGACCACAGTTTCAACAAAATTGTAATAAATAGTTTTACTTATTTGTTAGTACGGATGTAATATGTATTACATTAACTATGCATATAATAATTTCGTTAAATCTTTTCCAATTAACAGTATTTTTTCCTCAAATAGAACTATTATGAACAATGTTTGGTAGTTTTATAATCTATTTTTGTAAAACACAAATAAAAAATGTTTTATAATAATAATACATTAGATAATCTGATTGATTGATCTCTTGTGAGTCATTATGTTATTATTAATGTTATCAACATCATTCTCATTTTTTCGTCTTTATTAAGAGCTTGTTTTCTATTGCGGATTATTTAAAAAATGAGTGTCAGTTCGACTTTATTTTCTTGTGGATGTTTTCTACTATGATTTATGTCTATAGTAGTATTATTAGTAACAACTTATATTAGTCTCATGATAAATTACTTTTTCAAAAATACAACCACACAATCCATCTATTGTGTTTAATTCGCCATTACGAGTTCAGTGATATAATAAAAAATAGAAAAAATCTATCTGTTTGCTGGAGGAATATTGATATGTTTAAGTTGTTATAATAATGAAATAAAAAATGGTTAGAATTTATTGTACACTAAATTTAATAATATAAAGTTAAACAAGAGAACAACGATGTTCCATGCATGACGTTCCTAATTTGAATTTTATAATTATATTTTAAATGTATTTTATGGGTGTTTGAGATCGCAAACACTATCTAATGATCTCATATTGCAATTTTATTTCGAATGCTAGAATTATTCAAACTGATATTCATTGTAACAGAGTTTCGGTCTTCTTAGCTGCAGGCTTTAACCGAATACAGATGCGTTGGTATTGTTCCAAAAGGTGCTTTGTCAATTTTTTTTATTTATCGGTTCACTGGTTTACGAACCTGATAACTGGTTGTGTTTTGAATAGAGAAAGCATTTTGGTATAACGATATTTTGTGTCTGTTACGTATTTATTAGGATTTCGATACCATTTAGGGAAACGGAACGTTTAATGGCAATCTTAATAAAATTTATCTGATGACTTACATCAGAGATGTTACTCTGTGGTCATTTATTATAAAGTGAGATAATGTACTTTGATCTTCACTTTCTTAATTCCGATGCTTAGCTGTTATTGTACATAAAACTCCTATTCTGTCAATCTTTCCCTTCTCCCTATTCCTATTATTTCCATCTGTATCTATTTCGTGCAAGTTTGTTGATATTATTTACATTAAGAGACTGATGTCAATTAAAAAACTTAATATCTTTTCCGCTGTGATTCTAAATGAGATAATTAAAGTCATTACCATTGTCAAATACTACATTTTTATATTTTGATATAAATATTTTAAGCGAGCGTATACAAGGTCAGTTGTCGACGAAACCGAAACCCAGTGAGAGTATTTATGAAACTGAACTCCTCATGAAGTAAAATTTAAAATATTTTTAAACTTTCATAGAAAGACTTGATTAATTTGGTATGAACAGTTCAATTATTTTTCTAATGTACTATTCACACAGCGCCATCTAGGTCTAGTCTAAGCAAAACTTATGTTGTGAGTACTAAACACCTGATATAAACACTTAAGTATATTTTTTTAAATGTATATTTAATATACATAGAAAATACCCAGATTAATACAAACGATCATACTTACTAAAATTAGTTTCTGTTTGACAAATATTTTACCTGACCTTACCCGTAATATACCTAGTATAATGTACTTTATTTTATTGGAGACGTTTCTTTCCACCGAAGATATAATTCAATGACCGGATTATAACTATTGGTAACGTACGCTCACGAACAACAAGGTTTTGTCGAACCCGTCATCTGAACCAACATATTTTGGCAAAGTTGAATGAAGTCACGTTTTTACTATAATTTCGTTTCCCTCATAACTCTACAGGCTTACGCCAATGGCCAAATGTTTAGTGGGCAAAGTTTGACTATTACTACGTGTTTGTCCAAAATTATCTCCATCTGCAAAGCCCCCACTTGTAAAACACGAGTTTTTCCTCGGAGATTATGATAAGTTGTTTCTGTTGTTCGCTAGAAATGTACATGAACACTTTTTACAGATGTGCTACAAAAACTGCTCTTTACAACTGTTAACAAAAAGGTTGGGACTCGCAATTCGATGCTAATGTTTTTTATACAGGAAGTACTTCCTAACTGAGCACTACTAGCCATGACCAAGTGAAATAGGAATTTATAATTATATATATATATATAAAAACAAAGTCGAATATAAAATTTTACATCAAATCTATTAATAAAAAGTAGGAACAAAAAATTTACAAATAAACATAACGTTGTCCTTAGGAATGGTACTTATGGCGATTTATTTTTTAAACAAAATCTATATCAAATTTAAGTTTTCTATTAAGCTGTACATCAACATTTTACTCCATAAAGCATTCCCTTGAGCTATACTTTGAAGTTTTAATGTCTCAATTTAAATAATTGGAAGTGAAGATGATTTTGTTCGTAACTCCAGCTTTCCTTATTTAGTAAGCCTTTTCATAACGCAGTTGAAGTTTTGTGATAAAGTAGATACCAGTGGCAATTATACGTAGTTTCGAATTGAAAGTTGTTTGTCTGCGGTCCCAGTTTATAGTTTGTTGTTTGAGCTCAGTTCTACGTTTAAGAGGAGTGTTTTAATTATTTATTTATATTCAATTACCTTAGAAGAGCTTCCCGCAGGTTATAAATAATCTTGGTCCATTAAGAAATTTCAGAACCATTTCCGGAATAGCATCCGTATATTATTTATATTGTTGACAGGGTTCTAATACGAATATTCTTGTAGTAATTAAAGTTAAAAAAGATTAAGTTGTAATGTATTCATATTATAAATATAATTTTACAACACAAAGGCATTATGACTTCGTATAAATTATTCGCCAGGTAAAAATTAATATTAGTATATATTGAATAACTATAGTTAACTCGCCTATTATCTGTTAAATTAATATTATCATACTTGTTAACTACATGAATATTACTTATAATAATGTATCGGCTCATTTGACATTAAACATCAAAAGGACCTTGAATCTGTAATTTTATTCGCATCAGGCTCTCAGCTAACGAGTTACTCAAGTTAGGAAATTACTCGAACAACGACAGCCAAAAATTATATTATACTAACTTATTTGCAACATTACGTCGATACTAATAAAGTTGATTTTCATATGAAGAGAAATTGTACGAGAAAGATCGGTAATGGAGTGCTTTTAGGATATAACAAGCTTATTTTGTGATAGTATTATGTAGAATTAAAAATGAATTGATTGAAACGTCGATGTGAAGCCATTGATTTTATAAATGATTTTGAGAAAATGTAAGTTAGAATAAGACCATCGTAGTCTAGTGGTTGACCATTCTATATTTATAGACACAAGAGGCCATTAGTTCGAATCTGATATACTAAAATGAATCAATTTGTGCGAATTTATACCTCTCCAAATCACCGCTGATGAAAACATCGAAACTAAACAAATCAATGCGACACTAACTCAGACCTGACTATCTAGTATTTTACAAGAAGAAAATCTAAGTACCTATACCTATAATGATACCCTAGTTACTTTGAAAATAGTAACTATAAATGGTATTAAACTATTTTAATTTTAAACTAAGTATTACATTTACATCAAATTCAGTAAGTGTACATTAGAAAATAAACGTGTAAAAAAACAAATTTATTTGATTTGTTAACAATATTTCATACCAACATCAAATATGCATTAAACCTAATTTATATTATTAAACGTTTTGAGCCTTTTGCACTATTTATTTATGACAGTTTTTTTAATAGCTACATTTAGTGAGGTCTAGCAGCAGTCTCACATTAAATTAAATTCTATGTAGGACTGATTATAGAACTTAATGCGATATATTTGAGTTAGTATTAATCTAGTTGAAAATGTTATATTTAAAATATTTTTCTTCTTTCAAAGTATTTTAATATATTAACAATTCAAAAACCTTATTGAAAACATCTTGTTGGTACATAAAATTTAATTATGTACGCCCTCTTCCAGGTTATACTTGATTAGAAATGCAAGTGGGGTACTTAATAAAACTTCAGTTACGTCTCGGTTTTATCGACAAACTTATTGTACGGAGACTTGTTCGAAACTTTTACGACTCTAAAAGGCTCTTGATCATCGTAAAAGCGAACTTTATAATGCGAAAATGAAACAGCATTTGCTTATTCATCTTCAATCAGGAAACACAATAAACCGAGTTTTATTCAATTTGGTCGAAACGTTTACGTCGTCGACGATTTCATGCGACTTCAATTGTTTCTAACCCTTGTTATAAAAAGGAAATGGTCGGAAACTAGAAGTCTTTATCCGTATAATAATAATATTTAAAGCACTTAAAACTGATACCCGTTGCAGCGTTAGAAGCTGATTTAGGCGTAGCTAACTTGCGAATTGTTATCGATGCAAAATGTGACTCACAACCCCGATTATTCGATAAATAGTTTAAACAGCAGCAGTCTCTCCTAATTCAGTCCCTAAGGCTAAGATTCGATTGAAGAGTGAGACAAGTAGCAATGAAATTACATATTATACAGCTATGATCTCTGTTTTCGGAAATGATAAGGCAAGGTTCCACAGGATATATATACATCCACCACTTGCTTTTACTGGTATCACGTACTATTAGGTAGACCATCAGCTGAAATTAAAAGGATTGACTTCAATGAATAAAGTTGTAGCTGATCGCTGTAGAATGCGACCACTCAATATTTCATATTTTTTGTCTTTTAGGTAAACGGAAGGTTTTATTTCACTACGATAAAAATACCTAAAACACTATAAACATTGAGTAAATATGGAGGTCCCCCTGAACCTCATGTATAAGTGTAAGTCTATACTCTATGAAAGTTCTACATTACAAGAAGGATTCAAAGACATTTGGTTTATAAGTTTAAAAGGTTTTCCTTAAGTAACGCAAATCTTCTTCATCGTCTTTAAGGCTTTTCTTAAATAAATTCAAGCGGAAAATCCCATTCTCACTTACCATCAGAATGTTAAAACGTAACTGTATATTCTATTGTCTCACTTCCTATTAATATATTTGTCTATTAAAATTATTAGAGGGACACTTCATACAGTTACCTGATATGGCTACGTCTGTCTCACTCTTATCTGTATTACCTGAGCAGCTATAATATTTCGGTTTGAATAGTGAAATTTGACTGTAAAATTATTTGTTACAATGTCATATCATCGTAGCAATTAGAATTGGCTACTCTGTTTCAATTTGACAATTATATATCTACCAATTAATGTACACAATAACAATGTATATACAAAAATCTATGTATGTAAACATATATAGAGATATTACTTAATAAATTTTATATTTAATTCCGCTACTATTAGCATGTGTGCGGCCAGATACTGCGACTCAGTTGACGCGAGACTTGACGAATTAACACTAGTAGACGATAAACGATAATACACACATACCCTGTCAAAACGACAAGTCATGCAGGCGACAGTAAAAACATTTGTTACTACTATTTGTATAAAATTATATGCCATTTCACATTCGTATTACTAAATTGTAGAACATTTTATTCATACCACGTTTCATATTAAAGCAGTAAGTAGTTGTAGAAAAGTAATTTCAAAGTTTACATTATATTTATAGCCATTATCGCATTTTTACAACTCCTTTTAAATTTCGAAACACGAGTCTGCTTTTCATTCAAATAGCTTATTATCATAAAATTGTTGAAGTTTTGAAAAACTTTAGTTCTCTTATAAGTTGTTTTTAAAGATATATAAATACAAATACATATTCATATACTACTATATACTTAAATATATTAACATTATTGCAATTCACTACATAATTAATATCTGATGAATGTAATGAATTTATACTGTAACCTATAGAGGTTAAGAGTATATTTAAGTCTTAATAAAAAAACACTTTATTAAACAGGCATAGTTTCATATTTATAACCCGTATATTTATGATTCTTCTACTTCTTGGTATAGGTATATAGGTGAGCATATCACCTATTCCCGTTACGCGGGGTCGGCTTTCCTAATCTAGAGGCGCCATGCATTTCGCTGGTAAGCATCGTAATTTAACAGGCCCAAATCCGTCATATCCTTATGGATATTACTCAACTCAAGGTGGTCTGCCTCGTCCTCTTTTTATTGTAGCCATGGAAAACACTTTTTCACAACGTAGTTTTGAGGTTTACACAAAATATATCTATACCACTTACGTCTTTAATCTTTTCGGTAATTCGGTGCGTTAGAGAACCCATGTATCTACAATATTTTAATCTGTCATCATCATCATTTCAGGCTAGATGGCGTCCACTGCTGAACAAAGACCTACCCTAAAAATCTCTACCACGATCGGTTCTGCGCTGCTCGCATCCAACGCTTTCCAGCGATCTTGACCAGATCGTCGGACCCACGTTGAGTTTACCGGTTCGCAGTCGCCATCCATGCAGCTTTCTTTACAGCTCAACAGCCGTTTGTCCTTTCAAGATCTATGTGAGCTATTTTAAAGTATATTATCATATTACAAATGTAATGATAATAATAACTTCGAATTCAATAATATGGTCGCTGCTAATAAAAAGCTCGTTTTCATCAATTATTTCCTACCAAAAACACGTTATAAGTATATTACAGTAGCTTATGGTATACATTATTAAATCTAATTCCCTAAGCTAACAAGCAGGTATGAGGAATGGCCCCTCTTCGGCATTCAGTCACACATAGCAACTCCAAACTTAACGTAAACTATCAGTCTGGTTATTATGCAAAATGTATTATACCCCTGGGGTGGAAAGATATCTGATTGCCTACTATAATGCAATTGATTTTGAACCTAAGAGTTATGTTGATAGAGACACATTTTCTAAAACTACATTTCCATTGAGTTTCCAATATTTTCGGCACATTTGTATGACTGCGTTGAACACAAATGAACTGTGCTCGTGAAGTGATGATTACTTCATTTGTATAATATATCAAATATTATGAATAAATATATATTCACAACTTATATCCCAGGTAGGGTAGTCAGACCTATTGTTAACTTCAACATCTCTGTGAACACAACACATGACATTCCTATATTACATAAACAACATCATCGAAATGGTTATGATCCAGCAGACGTCCACTGCTGAACAAAGGCCTCCTCCGAAAATCTCCACGACAATCAGTCCTGAGCTGCTCACATCCAACGCTTTCCAGCGATTTTAACCAGAACAGCAACATAACAGTAATGATAATCCTTATTAATATTATAAATGCGAAAGTGACTCTTTCTGTCTGTCTGTCTCGCTTTCACGTCAATGGTACTGAACTGATTCAAATGAACTTTGTTACACAAATAGTCTAGACTATTTAATGCGAAAAATTGGGTTGTAAGGCGTCAAAAGGTTCGATGAATGATATCCTCCTTTTTATAGCTAGAAAATTATTGATGATCCAAAAATGATAATTGACTCACATTATATACCTAAAATGCTACCATACATATATAGAAAATAATAACTTAATGATTTGTTTGATTGTTCTACGCGTAAATTCCTGAAGATTATGATGTCAATATTGCATATCGTAACTGAAACACAGCAAGGTTGCGACTTAAATAGGATATCCATAAAGCCTCGTTTGCGCATAGTCTTCATTTTTAATATTATATAAAATCTGAAAATATTATCTACTAGCCAAGGGATTTTATATAACTTTTTTGTCCAACAACTATTAGTTACATTATTTATATTTCACAATTGTATGGTAAATAAAGGTATAGTGTTTACCATTAAAGTTTTGACCAAGTCAGCGCGTGACTACGACTAGTGTAAGTCTAGTCGAGAGGTAAATACCTTTAATTACCATATAATTATTCGTGTTGAAAATGTGTATTAAACACGAAAGTTTAAATATAAGGATACCTATCAGTTATTTTATAGTATATGGGTTCCTGTTATACCTTCTTGTTGATCAAAATCTTCACTTCATGTTTTCGTGTATGTACACGTAAACCAATAAATGATTCTAGTCACGACTTCCCATACCACCGGAGTCTGCATTGCCGTACATCGAATTAAGTGAATTAAAGGCAAAACTGCTGAAATAAAAGGTTTCCTCAAGCCTTGCGCATAATAGTTCGTGATTGGGGTCTCTCAATTTAGTTCGCAACTATCTTGCGAACTATTGTTGCTCTTGTTCTTTTAGTTCATTCCCCCCCAACTTGAGGAACTTTTTCGCACATAAATTATTATTATTTTTTATTATTGTTGCAGATTGTGTTGGCTCTAAAAATAATTATTTTGATATTTAAAAATGTGTAGTAGCAGATTTCTTACTCTGCCATATTACACGTAGACCTTGCATCCGTTCAGGACATGTGTCCTCTGGACGATCGTCGCTTACATTTTATGTTTTGTCAAACGAACTAAAGACCAAAAACTTGAGTACTAGTTCGAGGTGAAGTTTGTTTTTGGGAGCGCTCATACGATCTAGTTCGTCTGAGAACCACACAGGCCTTTGCTCGATGCCCGCTGCTTCGGAAACTTGTGAATTTTTAAATTTGTTGCAGCTTGCAATCCAGGGCCAGTACAACTTATTTATATTGTTATCTCTCAATAGCACGAACTCCATTTCGTTCGTTATAACCACTTTCCGCTGATGTTTATGTAATATGGACAATTCACGCAGCGCCATCTAGTGATTTGCTTAAGGAGAGGTCGTGTAACGAATACAGATAAAGTTTTTTTTTTAATTTGCATATCCATCCATGAACAAAACCGTTAAAAAGAATCTATGTTAACCATTGCTTGTAAAATAAATTTTACAAGCAATGGCTAGCATAGATTGGTTTAGATAGATTCGTAAATTTAAATATGTATGAAACTGTAATACGGTTTACCGTACTACAGTTTCATTCATATTTAAATTTCGAATAGTCAATATTTTTTTTTATTTATTTGGCTCCGGCCATATGTGTTACATGTAATATTGGTTGGATATCCATCCAATTTATTTAAGTGAGAACAAAAAGGAACAGATTTAAATTTCGAATGTATTTCCTGATTGCACGATAGTCGATACGTTTTTCCCTAAATCGAAATTTTATGATTTTATATTTTTTTAATCCCTCTGTTATTAAAAAATTATTTAACCTCCATGGTGAAACATATTTACTACAATATTAATTGAAAATTAATTAAACATTACAAAGTGATGCGCGTGTCTTTTTGAGGGTGACAGCGTATCCACAAATCGATTGTTCGCATTTAATATTCACCTAGCGGTGGCTGCCATATGCAATGGATGTGGCAACTGAATGCTTTTATTTAATTTTCCCGCCAATTAATGTAATTAATGTATACGGAAGCGGATTCTGCATAAACAGTAATATTGAATGTGTTCAACTAATAGGTATGAATAAATATGTAACTGTGGTTAATGAGGTATTCATAAATATGAAATATAACATCACGACTGTTATCCTAGTTAGGGTCGACAGAGATGTAGTCCACTGTCAGTGTTATAGTGAACACGTCCGACTGTGTATAGCATAGATACCATAATATTACACAGTTATAGTGAACACACACTAGACGTGACCACATCTAAATATGCTTTCTGTAATTTTCATTGATTTCGTTTGTTATCGGTGTTTCCATTGCCGGAGAGTTAGTCACGAATATAAATTTATATGTAATGGTTTTTCTTGTCTACAGTATTTGATCTTACGAATTTACGGTCTAAGTCTGGTAATAAACCATTAGGCCAAGTCCCTCTCTATTACTCATTCATGATATTCATTTAATTCATAAATACATAACAAAATGTATTCACACAGATCTCATTAAAAGAATAAAAGTTTCACTGACACGATGGAAATGAGTCACTAATACCAGAAAATAGAGTTCAATTTACATTCGTATTTACATCTTTGTGGTAACTACTCTCTAGTATAATTACATAGCGTTACACGTACTGGTTAAAGCATATTGTACACTCACCTGCCATAACACTTGAGGTAAATTATTGTTAAATTTTTATACAAATGTTTTCGAATCAATTTCCGATGCCACAAAACACAACTCTGTAGGTGATTATCCTTATACATCAGAATAACACATAGGCTATAAACAGGCGGGTGATACAGCGAGCAGCGCTAGTAAAACATACTTGTTCCATTAACTTGGCTCATTTTTTGTTACCACTTATTGCTATTGAATATATTGATTTACAATTACACAAGCTATTATTTTTTTTTCAATCAAGATTTCACTTTGAGTAATTGTTAGTTAATTATAATATTATCTATATTGTTAATGTCATGGTCCATTGATTTAGATTGCTATATATATTTTTATCAATTAATTTGATTATTTATTTCTTCATAATGTTCATATAATGCATATACCCTTTGTAATAATGGTATAGTAATGTTTTGTAATACAATTTTAAGTTTCGCATGAATACTTTTAATGTTATAGTTTTCATAACTTCTACTATCTAAATGTTTTTATTTATTATTGAAGAATTTACTATCAAATGCAATAGCATATGCTGGTAGTCAATATATTCTGCCTAATTGAATAAAAAAATGAATCTGTATTTCTTTAATACTGTAATCTGTGCAATCTGTGCAAGCTTATTTCGAAAGAATGAGACCTGAGTTTTTATTAGTTCTTCTTAGCTCAGAAGCAGTCCGAACCGATGTTAGATTTGACATATCATAAGAGTCTGTAATGGACCTACATAAATAAAGATATTTTGAACTTAAGATACTTAATTTAGAATATAATCTGTTGCATGTGAATACAACTGCAAAAATTTGTATTCCGGAATATAATTGTTTGTATCAGTTTGGGTGTTTTTTTGTAAATACATTTTTTTGTATATACATAAAGTATATACAAAAAAATCTAAGTATTTATATTAGTACTCGTAGTTACTCACAACACAAGGTCTGCTTCCTGTGTGACTACATAATGCTGTGTGAATTGTGTAGAGTTATTTATTATTATTATTATAATAACCATCAAAATGGCCACAATTGAATTATTAGTAATATTCTTAAGTCATTTAACAAGTATGTCTAAACTGAAATAACAATAATTACTCTAAAACAAAACCCTTCTAAATACCTTGAAGGTAAATAAACCAAGCTCTAGAGTTATCTATTATTATTATAATAACCATCAAAATCGGTGCATAATTAATTTCATAGCAACATTCTTAATTCATAAAGTAAGTATGTCTTAACTGATATAACAATAAGTACTCTAAAACAAAACCCTTCAAAATACCTTGGAGGTAAATGAACCAAGCTTAATTTCCATGTGTTAATCTCGCAAGCACTCCTCAATTTGAGTTAACGACTTGGTGCTGTGAGTTTGATGGCTCCGGTATTAGTACTTGACGAAAACCTTGTTTGGGGGTAGCAAAAACAATAAGGGATCTTATTCTATATGGCATATTACACAAGATTGTAAAGTGCTTAGTAATGTTTTATTATAAGTCCATAATGTTTATTTGACGGCCTCAGTGGTGTAGCTATTTAGCATACCGCTTTACTTCCGATGGGCGCGGGTTCGATTCCTCGCACGGTAACCAATTGCAAATATTTGTATTTATGAGTAAGATTGTTTATATCGGTCTGGATGCTTCTTTTGTATATTATAAATATTTTTACAAAAAAAAGATGTAAGTATGTATATTAGTCTAGTACCCATAACACAAACTCTGCTCACCGTTGGACTAGATGGCGCTGTGTTAATTGTGTACAGTTAATTATTTATTTAGATAGTAATCACAAAGGAACGGGGGGAGGGTAATGTTTGTAATGGGGATAAGTGGCCTTATTTTTTTTCAATAAGGTGGGTCTCCATGAGGATTTTCCTCAAGTACAAAAAAAGGATGTCTACCTCTGAGTCGCGGTAAACTCTAACTATACACGTAATTAATTCTGTAAGTCCAACGTTACCATTACTATTGTCTGTGCTTGATCATAAATTAAATTTCAGTCTATTTAAGTACCATATTTATCAACAGTACCCGTACTGTTTGTATTTAGTGTACAGTATTGTTTGTAAACTGATTATTATACTTATTGAATAAAGTAAATAGTTCATATTCGTTTTATCATAACTGTCATGAAACGAACGCGGGATCATCTCCTAATGAATATTAAAAATACCATGATTTGGTAAATACCGTCAGACATGTCTTCATATGTAAGTAAATGATGATAAGTTTAAGTTAATAAATTGTAATAGGTGGGAACTGGTACCTAACATACAAGTTTCTACTTAGTTTAGGTAACAGGGAACAATTTAAGTTGTAAATATTGGATGCAAAATAAAAATTATTATTATATGTACTTGTATTTATCTTGCTTGAATCCTGGTAGATGTTGAGTGAGCCATAGTAGAAAAATATTGGAGTAAAAACAGGGTATACAACTCAATAGTAGTTTACTTATTTTCCCTGATAAATCTGTTAACAATCCTATTGATTTCAGTCTATCTTAGTCTCATTTCGATTCCAAATTGTATCCCGAAGTTATAGAAGCACAGAATGTTTTAGGCACACGAATAAATTCAATACAAAATTCGCTCGAACGCTACCCAAGTCAATGCCACATCAATTATTGAGTTCGGCCAACACCGATATAGAGATATACTCGATAGGTTTTGAATAATATGTTGAAATAAATCAGAAATGGAATAAGAAAATATAATATTAATAAGAAAACAAGATCATTCGCACAGCACCATTTAGTCCCAAGCTAAGCAGAGCTTATTAAATAGGTACTAGACAACTTATAAAATTCTTAAGTAATTTTTTGTAAATACACATAAGTAATACACATAGAAAACGCCCAGACAGATACATACAATAATACTCATGTATACAAATATTTGTATGGTACGAGGAATCGAACCCGCAACCACTGATAGTAAAACGGTGTGGTTAAAGAACGAGGCCATAAAATGAATATTATGTAAAGCACATTATTATAAATATTTTATATCAACTAAAACTAAAATATCAATTTTTGGTAATTGTTTCTTGGAATCTAAAGATTTATTCTTTTTTCTAGGGACCCACCACATTTTTACCACATTTATATTTCATATTTTCCTATGTACATATATATTATTTCTTAGTAATAATATTATTAACATTTTGTTCTTTTATAAGGTATCTCGTATATCTATTAGATTTTTGAAATAATTAAATAGAAAATACGTTTTTAATTAAATAGCATGATGAACATTCCCCAAAATTAAAAAAAATATTGTATATTGTTTTATATACATTAATTTGTTTATTTGTATACATTTTACGGCAAATTGATAATATTACAGTCTAATAAAAAAAATTGTCTATTAATGGTAGCCATATGAATGAATAAATAATGCTTTGATTTATTATTTGTAACTAGTTGACCCAACAGACGTTGTGCTGTCTTAGCTATAAATATTCAAATAGAACAACCAAAAGCGCAAACTGTCTAATGTAGGAAGTTTAAACGTTTTTTTCTATAAGAATCTTCTGGTAAACCTTTAAAGTTCTAGATAAATAAAAACAAAACATGAATGTAAAATGTTAAACCGTTCTTAAGTAAAGAAGAATAGGGATTAAATGAATAAACTCAAAAACAAATCGATTTTCAAAATACTTTACAAAAGAATATCTTTTAACACAGCAATTTAGTATTTCGCTCAGACAGCGAGATATAAACAGTGGTCATAACAAATCACAATACAGATTAAGTTTTATATTGAAAATAGGGAGAACAGTGTGACTATCCAAGACCGACGGTGACCGACAGGTGCTACACGTTATGGCTAAAAAATTAAAGACCGTTGTTCAGGATTAACACCCCTGTTCAGAACAGCGCTGAACAAAATTAAGATCGCCAACCTTAAAAAGAAGAAGAGTGATTATCGCAATTTTTTCAAAAGACTATCAAAACTAAATATATAAATAAACTCCTTCCTGTATGACTACTTTATATCTATGACAGTTGCGTGCAGGTCAATTTGTCCGAACAGTAAAGTACACGTGCAATAAAGCGAATACATTAATTTGTCTCATTGTCATACGTCGGTTAGTATCGATAAATTTTATCGATATGGTAATTACATCGGAACTGAATCGGTAATGTCCGTTTTCATTTGTTTGATTGGATCAAATAAATTTAATGTTTTCATATTAAATGGTTGCGGATTGTTTTTATAGTAGAATATATAAGGGCTCGCGGAAATTTCACTTAACTTTCGTAGTGTTTCTGTTACAATGTTTTCGAAGCCGGAAATGTTTATTGAAGTTATGGGCCATATAACTATGAACTATGTAGTTAACATTTAGTTGATGTTTTAATCCAAGTTCGTATTTGAAATATGGTAATTATTACATACTACCCAAACACTAAGATTATACATAGATGCAACATTTATTGTACATATCTATATTTTTTTAATTTTATTCCTGGTAATGTTCTTGTTTTATACGTAAAAAGTATTTTTTTAAATGTCATACCACAGATAACATAATATTACATAGTCATACATTGGTAATGAAATACCTACTATTGTTATAAATATTACTATAAATTCTCAAACTTTTTCTTTTTTTTATGTGTACAAGTATAATTCCAGGTAACTGATTAATATATATTTACATAAACATTTACCTAAATTCAATCAAGCCACGTTACTTTAAAAGTTGTATTAAAAACGTTTTAGATAAACGTACGGCATACCGTAGGCACAATTTTATGTTATTGCTAATTTATATATAATGGAAAATATATAAGAAAATATGGTATGTAGTAATCTATTAGTAATAAATATTAATAATAACCCAGTACTATTCATACAGCACCATTTCTAAGCTAAGTAGAGCTTGCGCTATGACTATTGGGATACTCGACATCATAACATAGAAATACTTAAACACATTTTTTTTGTAAATGAATACTTAATGTCCATAGTAAAAACCCAGACCAATACAAACAATCATGTTTAAAAATATGAATAGTTTTATCGTGCGAGTAATCGAACCTGAGCCCATCGGACGCAGAACGGTGTATACTTGCTTACACATATACATATCAAATACAGGCTCTTTTTGTTTTGTACTTTTTATAGTTTCTTTCTTTTTATTTAGAAGTTAAATTTTCTTTGTTTTGGTAAATTTAAATATTTTATAAATTTTATTAGACAATACGTGATGTGGGTAACGTCATAGCATGGATTTTTTTCATTTATATAAACTCGGTGGAGGGCGTCAATATTCGCAACACAGTTTTATACTTCTGTAAATGTCACCGTTTCTTCAGTAAATTAGTACACATGTTTTCTGTTTTAAATAAATAACCACTACACTATCGACCGCCACATTTTAGTAACAAGAAAACTAACCCGAATACTCATGGCTCACATCAAACGCATCCAAAACAGGGTCCAATTTTGTATTTGTGCTTCTACATACATAAAAAGCGAAGTTAATGACCCGGTTTGACACGACACGCTCAAATCTCTGGAGATAATAAAATATTTAACAATCCCCACCGCAAAGGCGTAAACGGTTTATTTCTGCTTGCCGTTTCGTCGCATTGCGGTCTTGGGTTGTAGCGGAACATGTCTTTTAGTTATTCTAAATCAGGTAGTATGAGAACAGAATTAAATAATTTTTTTTAACTGAAACCGTGGGCTTGTGGCACAAGCCCACGGTTAACGGCCCACTTGATGGTAAATGGTAACCGTCGCCTAATGATATGGTTGAAGGTTTTTTTAATTGATAATAATGGAATGATGTACCCACCTGAACTAACAGTTTACGCAGGCACCAGTGGAGGATGATAATATGAGTATGAATTTAAGTAAATTAGCTTCTAATCTTGACAAATTCACCAGGAACCTCGATGGTTTCTAGAGGGTAGGTAAACGTAATGTGTTACATTGTACATGGGTACGTTAGTCTAAATCACCAACGATCCAATTCTCACCAAGTCGTCAGAGGACTACGGATATGACTAAATTATTTTTTGTATCCCCAAATGCTTTGCTATTCGTTATGACTAAATTATTGTTTGTGTCCCCCCATATCCCCACATTCAATTAGTCATATCCGTAGTAATCTGATGATGATGATCAAGATTCACTTCGTTCACTGTCATACCACATGTACAATGTTTCGCAGTAGTTAACAAGATTACTTTACAAAACAAGATGCTTGGCAACATATATATGCTAGAAAGGCACTATTATATATAGATTTAGTCCTTAATACCTAAAACATATCTTTAACACAAACATATGTATAATGGGAAACCTTATTATACTTGTTTGGAAAACAATGTTTACTAGTAACACTTAATAACCTATGACTAAGTTCGCGTCAATTAGAATAAAAGGCTTCCGTATTTCATCTGTATGTATATACATCCATTGAACCCTTTAATGATTAATAATGGTCTAAAATACAGTTGCAAAATTACAAACACTTCACTCACAAGTTATATAAAACCTTTTAAAAATACATTCAAATTGAAACCCTCCTTTTGTTCCTCTCGTTTTCCTCCTCCTTTCCTCAAAGGTGTTTGGCTGTTATGAAGAAATAAACTTAACACATTAATGAAAATATGACAACTTTCCCTTTGTTTCGAAACTTCGGCATAAGCCTTTTAAGTCCCATTCGCATTATTTAATATAAATTACATCCAATTAATTACCATTAAATATAAGCAGCGGAATGAATTGAAATTCCAGTAATATTGAAATGAAGTTCGCGCCCTCTCTAACTCAGATGGAGTTTGAAAACTCAATTGAAATACTATAAATGGCGATGTGCGGAAGATCGAGGGAAAGCGACACTTTTTAATGATTTAAAACCTACACAAATAGGAGACAATCCTTGCCTCTTGTTTGTCACAATCATTATCATTGTCACATATATTATTCAAAAGGTCCGTTTCATTACGATACTCATATTATTACTGTGTAGTCCAGAAAGAAACGCATTCAAACAAAAAACCATTCGATTTTATATATTAGTAAACACGATGTACATATAACAGTTTACTCTTGCATTTCAAGCACAACGATGATCGACTGTGTTGCGTCAGTAAATTTCAAGTAAGTGCCGAAACTGCATTGAATCATGAAATCGGAAACGAAGCAATTAAGTGGATTCGGTCTTTGGCGTACGCGTTTAACTGTGGTAAAAGTGAATGGTCCATAGAACAAGGAGTAGCGGTAAATAGGTACTTCATTACATCCCGCAACTAAAAAAACGGGGAAAGTATGTAATAAAGACAACATATACATTACAATTAAACTTGTTTATTTTAATTTGCAGAATAGTTAAAAAAAAACATTCTCCTCAACCCAGTCTTTGTTTCATAAAGGTCTGTATGTATAGTCCATATTTGAATATAAAATAAATTATCTATCAATTCAAATAACATAAATCTATGTTAATGGCATTATTTTCTACAATCGACGGTAAAAAAAGAAAATATTAATACAAGAATAATATTTATCCATTCAGCCTTTGAAAGAATAATCAATTAGGACCCTTTTTTTAGACGTCGTTTTATTTACATTGAATTCATAATCAGTTCTATTAGTCTGTTACTTTGTGTATAACACCCATTGATTTAGCCGCTTTTAATTAAGTATCCTTGTATTTCTTTTATGTAGTTAGACTAACAGCAATGAATTATTATTATTATTATTCTTGATATACCGATAGACAAATAAAAAACAAGTACAATGACCCAGATGAGAGGCTGATTGCGGAGATTGGAGTCCAACATACTTAGACAAAAAAAAACCTACAATAAATGTTACCGATTCAGTATCGTACGTATAAACATATATACTAAGTACACCTAAACTAAATACCCAAATATTTATTGTATCTATGCGTTAATTACGATTTTATTATTCTCCTAAGTAATTATGAAGATTAAAAAACCTAATCACAATCAGTTAAGAAAAAAAAACAATAAAAACTAATAGTATAATATTATTCGTTAGTGCTGATTCGATTTTTTTAATTTGATTAATTTCCTGGCCCGCATTCAAGTTGGCGACTTGCTCAATTTCAAGGTCAAAATAATCATGATTGACTTAGTCAAGGTGTATTGATCAATACAAGTTTGGACCATACTTTGACCTTGACAGTAATGCAATTTTGTGGACTCATTTTGTAAAATGGCCTTCGATCTTTAATAGCGAATAATATTATACAATAAATGTTGCTTCTTTATTAAAAAACTATCTAACCCTGAGACTTCGTACCAATATAACTCGTTTGTTTATTGACCGATTGAAATAAGACAAACACTAAATTTTAAGTCAGACTTTATTAGGATACGGCTTGTTATTCATTTATCACTGTAACTATAAATTAATAACATAATAAGCCAGTATCCAAATAAATAGAGTAATTTTTGAGATTAGCCCATCCAAAGTTCATATATTATACCTAATATTTATTACTCTTAAACGCTGAATAAAGTATGAAATTTGTCGCATAAGTCAACTTTCTATAATAATTTAGTGTATCCGTTGTGGTCAATCCTTTTAATAATTACAGACATTCACTGATAACACATTGTCCATATTTCTATAACTTAGAATAAGCAGGTTTTATCACGGGCTTACTTACTAGAGCAAAGGTCGTTTGATAATATTGACCACCAATAAATACATGTAGCCATTTAAATATAGAAAAACAATATTTCAAAATAAGAATTGGAAGAATAATTTCTTCTATATTCTATTTTTGAACAAGAAAATTTGTTAATTCATTGATTTACTATCTATAATTGTTTTTAATAAAATCTACATTCTAGGGTTTGTAACCATTAAACTATATACGTCGGCACGTTTCTGAGCAAACTTACTCAATGTTTGGTGTTACTGTTGCTGCACTTTCGGGTGTTCGGAGTTTCTTACTTTTCTAACTTTTTTTAAAACATAAATATGTTCATTTTATTCTCTATTACCAAAATGAAACATTATTTAATCATATACACTATACTCCGTTTACTTTTTATAGGTTAGATCATAATCTATATCAGTATACATGATACAATGTATCTCTACATCAAAAATCGTTTAGATTTAAAATCATTATTAATATTGTTATTTAAAATTATTAATAATATGATGAATGAGATTTAAATTTGTAGACTTGTTTATTATCTGTGCATTTAATGTAAACAATCATCATAAAACCAACTTTTGTATCCAAAACAATATGATTATAATCAATGTTATTGAATATAAATCCATATATTCCTAATCATAATGAAGTCGCAAGCGGAAGTAGATAATATATAAAGAAGAACAAAACAAATAATTTACTCCATAGTACATTTTAAAATACAACTTAACACGTCGGTTCCACATATAAACTTACAGCGCTCGTAGAATTGCAAATCACAAGCTATTCCGTCAGACATGCAATTGTTTTAGCTTACGTAGCTTGAAACAGCATGCATTGTCGGAAAATAACGTTTAAAGGCCTAGACAGACCACTGTATCGGGAATTTTCACTCACATAATGAGATGCGGTTTTGTGTAAAATAGCTGGGCAGCTGCGCCATATCTTCACGTACTATTATTAGTGCAAAAGTTTTTGTACTTTTGCATCAATAATATAAGTAAATGGATACATGTTTATTTATTTATTTAATTCAGACTACATGGCCCATATTATAAATACCTTATAGACTAACATACATAAGATATAACAATAAAATATGAAAAATAAAATTGTCTCTATGGTCACGGCACTGACGACCGCAATCTGCCACGGTAGCGCCGATAGACCATTATTACTTTCTCATGCAAAATCTACTGAATGTATTTTAATAATACTTTACAGTAACATAGCTTATACATCAGAGTAACACATGGGCTATAAATTTTGTGCGGGTGAAACCGCGGACACAGTTAGTCTCAGTTAGTTTAGTTACTCTATAATAAAAGAGTAAAATCATGACGAACCAATAACTGTCTATATGCCGATTCATCTGTTTGTGTATAAAGGTTGTATAAAAACGAATGCTTTTATTATTTTTAGGTATGAAATTCTGTTATTGTAATAAATATTGTTATATATGATTTAACAATCATATAGGCTCTAGAGAGACCAGAAAACTCTTTAAACAGCAAAAAAAATCATAAAAATACCGCCAAGATAGTTAGTAGATAGTGTGTATTGACATACGTCGGCAAAGGGCCCCCTTAAATCTACACCCGGGTCACAAGTCCCGGGAACTGCTCGGAGTTCCACACGATGGTCGTATCACCCGCGCGGTGAATCCATGGATCCAAGAAGGTAGTTTCATTCTTTCAATATTTACTTGGTACATACATATTTGTCTACTTGGGAACCTCTGTCTTACCAATTTCTCGTCTCAAGCCAGCTGTTCGATTTTTAAATTATATTCCGGTTTTAAGTGCAAAATATAGCAATAAAATTACAGGCCAGTACGATTGCAGTCATGACCCGCAAGTACATAGGTTTTAAAACTTGTGTGGTCGATAGTAATTAAATCAAATCAAGTCAAAAATAATTTATTACATTTAGAACATTTTAGCCGCTTATGATATACAAATAAAATCGTATCATCACTATATACTCATATATCACTATTAATTGTAGTATATTGAAAAATATACAAGAGCTTACTAATACCTATTACATATATATGCGAATGTTTGTGAGTATAGATGAATGGATGTTTGTTACTCTTTCAGGCTAAAACTTCTGAACGGATTTTGATGAAACTTACCAATAATAGCTTGTACATCAGAATAACAGATATCTGTCTATAAATTTCATGCAGGTGAAATCGCGGCCACAACTGGTGTAAAATATCAAGGGAATATTAATATTACTCTAGGTGGTATAGCAGTTTTATACACTAGTTCGTATTCTGACGGTTGCAATTTCAATTCCCGCAGAATAGCAATGCAAATAGGAATTTGTATTCATGAGTACATATATTTGTATCGGTATGGACATTTTCAATTGCATTATTATGTATTTACGAAACAATTGCATTCAATTTCATTAATGCGTACTGTTATTGACAGTACACTGATGTATTTTTTCAAATTAGATATTAGTATTGAATAAATATATAAATTATTATAAATTCAATTTAGAAATGCTGTTTATTTTTCTTCTACGTCTATTTAGTCTTTTTCGCGAATATTTAGTTTATAAATTGACACTTAATCTAATTCAAATAACTTCTTCAAAATATAACTACTTGAAAATCACTTGGACTTTTAAAACAAAATTACATTAGCAATTTTGTTACATTACTTAAAAATTATAATTCAATTAAATACTTAACTATTTAGTTGTATTTACCTTAATTTATGTATAATTGAAAGCATTATGAAATGTATTAAAATGACGAAGACAATTTACAATGATTAGTAGAATCAGCGAAATGAGAGCTGATTACTCCGACTTTGACATCACTACATCTACTTGACTTGTATTTCACTTGTTATCTGTCACTCTAATCATATATAATCATATAGATAGCAGGACGGATATAGAAGCAGGATGCAGTTTCTTCTATGACTTCTAAAACACTCCAAAACCTAGTATATACATCCTGTATATACTAGGTTTGTTAACTTTTTATGGAGAATATGTATATAGTCTATAATGTATTCTAACTTTATAAATATGTATATACATCACGGCTGTCAATTCAGATGGTGTTCAGAGGCACTGTAGTGTAATGAACGTAATACATGATATGGCCACTTTTTGCTTGGTATATTTGATTCCAATGAGACAAGGGGTGATCCTATCGTTGTCTCTCATATTTTTTACAGTTTATTATCATTATTTCCTTCACTGATGAAGTCAGTCAGAAAGTTTATCAGCCAGATTACAACCCGCGATCTTTTGGATGTCAGGTGTATCCGAGGTAATACCTAAATCAATAAGCCATGAAGTACATATCGCATACTTATTATAAACCGGCGTAACTAAAAAATTACAAATTTTGGAATGTCCACTTTATAACTGTGATATTATAGTCGAATTTTAAATATTTAAAATTTCTGAATTACACTAGTATTGTACTAGATATGCGATATAATCTAAGGGAACTCGAAACAGGGTCTAGTTAATTATTGAAATCATGAAGTAATAAGAGCAAATGGCACACATATTGTGCTAAGGTCAGCCAAAGTTACAAATTATTTGTTCCATATATATTACGAATAGGGGTTTATCCATAAAGTAAACATTATACTAGACCTTAAAGGTAGCAGTCGTAAAGTAAAACAAGTAATCCATTAGGCTTTGTGTGTTCTCAAGTTGGGAGACTTCCGAGCAATTTGCCGGCGTACACTTCGCAACTTTGAACTACTACACGCACAATATATATATATACATACACAGAATACATATGTGTGCATACACCATACACGTATGCTACCTGGCATAATTTACGAGAGTCAGAGTTTGAGTTAAGAATTATTGGAATGTCGGCGATATAACTTTCTTTTGACTTGAATTGAAACGCAAAAATTGGAGAGGAACGAGGCGGAACAAAGATTTGAATGTGGTAATTATTTGCTACTAGGTAATTCCCGCGACTTCATGAGCTTTTTTAATATAAAAGAAAGTCTACATCCATCGTCATGACACTATTTATCTTTCTAACATATCATTATGTATCGTTCAACCATTTAGTCGTGTTGAAGTAACCAAAACATAGAGAGACAGATATACTTTCACGTTTATTACGTGATATTAGCATGTATGCATTATTAAAGATTTTTAAAATATATGCCACGTTAAACTTAGATTTGATTGATCTAAATAAAAAAAAAACTGAAAAAAACAAGTGAATAGACGATTTAAACTTAGTTGTGTTTTCTTTTTTTACGAATTTAAAATAGGCATTAAGCTAGCGAATTCATTCATTCATTCATTCATCACGTTTATAAAAAAATATACTGCTACGGACGTGGCATTATTTTTTTTTTCTTTTCTATATACTAGGTTGACATTTCTCAGTGCCTTATAATTATACTACCATATCACTTCATACCGGAACATAGCTTACAAAACATGCTTAGTGGCAGAATTAGGGGATACCCACAACTATTACAATGTCTCTGGTGAAATAACCTTTACATAACAAGTTACACGAAACAGATAAGACTTCTTGTGAGGTCTGCAAGAAGGCTTGTACCAAGAGCACAGCTGCATCGACACATGTTGTAAATTTGCTTCTTATCTATTGAAGAAAGGCTTTGTGGTTTAGTGGTTTACCAATAAGACTTATAACATATGTTCATGAATTCAAATTTGGCCGATAATAGTAATATACCTATATTACTAAGAAAGAAAAATAATGTGACATCTACCGGTAGGCTCTCCTCTTACTCTTAAAATATACGATGCGATATGTTGGCACTTCGAATGATTCAACATAGGACTTAGAATTCAAAAAATAGTAATACTTCTGCCTACCCCATCTGAGATATGAGACGTGAAGGTATATATACATATTTATATCTAAGGAATGTACACCTGAGATATTTATACTATTATAATAACAATATCACTGGATAATTCACACAGCGCCATCTAGTCCCAAGCTAAGCAGACCTTGTGGGAACGAGAGAACTGATATAATTACATAGACACTTTTTTTTTAATATATACATATATAGAGAACACCCAAATCGATATAAAAAATCATATTTAGTTGTATACATATGTTGGTACCGTGCGAGAAATCGAATCCGCGACCATCGGAAGTAAAACGGTATGCTAAACCGCTACATCACCGAGGCCACCTCAATGTATTTACATAATAATACATTTTAATAGCATACTAATAGTGTTTACTAAACTAATACAAATTAAAAAACAATTTTTACTAATAAATTATTTAATTTAATTATCGATAGATATAAATTATATACGTTTTTATGATAAAAAAATATGTGCTGATAGTAAAAGGTCTACTTAATAAGTTATTTGAATGATCTTGTATAGTTATATTTACAATCATTAATTCTATATCTTATTAAATATTAAACTCCCATTCAAGTTAAGTCATAAATAATCTCTTTTAACTTATACTAAACAATATTAGATCAACTAGTGGACTAAGTTAATATTTGTGCAGCTTTCAGAAAGGGGTCTGTTAATATATCCACCTACATTATTGGATGAGATTTCGATACACAATTGCGATAACTTAATCCTGATATGTACTATCCCTTAATCTGATTTAATCAAATTTTTAAAAGAACCAAAGAATATATAAAAAATCCAACCAAAATATTAACTATTGACTAGACGCGTACTTTACTGCTACTTTTGGTTTAAACTAAATATATCAAATGTAAAAAAAGAAAAATAAGAAAAATGGAAAAGAATAATACATATTTTTTTATATTACTACGGTCGTAAGCAAGCATACGGCCCAAGTGATGGTAAATGGTTACCGAAGCCTATGGACGCGTGAGACACCAGGAGTGTTACGTGCAGACAGACATATAATATAAATATGTGTGAATGAAGTAAACTAAAATAACTGTTGACAGAATAGAAATAGAATATATTGTGAAACTATTTGAATTAGGGGCGTGTCTCACTCCATCTCCCAGGATTAATTAATATTGTTATCAGTGTTTTCCTATAACGTTGGTTGACACACCGTTGAGGTATACAAGTCATGTCACTAAGTCACGACGCTCTCAATTCAAAGTAAAAAAGAACTTTTATTTATCCACTTCTGCAACTGTTTAATAATGTATACAACATTTGGTAATTAAATGAAACAAATTACGAGTGACTCTGTACAGTACACGTGCTTTAAAACTGTTAATGTTACATCTTTACAAAGTTGCTTTCATTGTGATAACAATATCGCTTCTACAGAATAGCCCTGCGCAGTGTTTCTCAACCTGACTGTTTCAGACGGGGGATCACGGTCTTACCACTGTCTCCACCAATTTTATAACAAAAAGGTATTAAGATGCATCTGTTTGGCTATATTCTTTTAGGCTGATATAGTTTGATATGATCGAATATGTACATATTATAGGTTTTTAATTACCACAATCTTCTTATATATAAAATTCTCGTGACACAATGTTAGTATACTCGAACGAAACGGCTTGACCTTATAATGTGGTAATAAAAATACATACAACCCAAAATATTCACCCTTCTTTCACCAACCCTGGCTAGTGTCAATGCATATATATATGACATCAAAAAAAATAAGTTGGAACGTTAACCGATATGAATGTCGTATAAAGCTTAGCTTCTATGAGAGGTATCCAAAATACAAACAATAAAACGTTTTATATTTCTATATAATTTAATAGTCTTGAAATAAATTCCGCAGAATATTTAAAGTTTTATATGTATGTAATTAATATTCCAAATAAAAAATCCAAACGACAACATGATGAAATGAGTGATGGCTTCAATTGGTTCGTCTGTGATGTCTACTTAATGATTTGTATTTTATTTATTCCTCTTAGTTTAAATTTTCTTATTCTCATTGCATAAATGTCTCTGAGTAGTGTGATAAAATAATAAATATATAATTAGAAGATTATTCCAATTATATATTAAGGCCTATATATGACCGTTGTCTCTATTTACTCCGTAAGGGTTTGGCGAAAAATTTGGTACATTATTGTGGGAGGTCATTAAAATATTTGTACTGTGCAGTATAATGGCCCCCTGTTTGTGAGGGTTTGAGAAACGCTGCTTCAGCGGCTAGTTTAGCATGAAGTTTTTGCAATTAAGAAAGTTTCCTGTTGTAACTTTTCTACTTTGTTATATTCCTTGTAAGCCATAAAGCTGTTAATAAAACCGTCACTGTAATTTAGTTAATTAATTTCCAGCTAGTTTAGTTGATTGGCACCTGGAGCTTGATTGTTAACGATATTATTAACAATTCTCAATAACGTAATAAATCTACAATTTTGCAGTTATATACGGAACATTCTAGTTGCAAGCTAACCGTACAACTTAGCTCGCTTCTGCAACTTTCAAATAGTTTATAGAAAAACGCAAACCCATCTAGTTTAATCCCTTTCAATTGGGAATTGACTGTTGATAACATCGGTACATAATTGGACTCTTGGGTTTTGATTTTGTAATGCTGTTTTTGCAGTTGAATCTTATTTTGACCTTATATTTAATATATAAAAAAATTGTGTGCATAGGTAAGTTAGCAGCTGCTATGTTTCAGTAGAAAGATAAGGCAGTGAAATTGCAGGATGAAGACATAATAGATATGATTGGCATCACACGATGACGTGACATCCGTGGTGCTATTCATAGGCATTGTAAGGGATCGATTTAAAATAAGCACATGGCTAAACTAGGCCTATGCACGACAAGAATCTGCAGATTCTGCTAAACTGAAAAGGAAACGCCGCTTCACATCCTATGTGGTTGTAGCCCACTCATGCATAAACGAAATATCTCCTTTGGAAAGTTTACACTCTTTCCCGAGGAGATAAAAACCACCGCTCCTAAGAATATTCTTCAATTCTTGTCCCTAACGGGTCTAGGTAGCGAACATTGAAAAAGGGCGAGCACAATAGATCTATGTAGGTCGCAGTGCTACAGGTGCTACAAACATCTGACAATAGCCCAAACACCTAATAAAAAAAAAATATTAAAAAAAGGGATCGATAAACTGTATGGGGTGTCTAAACGAAGAAAACAGATAAATTCGGATAACAAAATATATTAAAATACAGCTGCGAACTATGGCAAAGACAATATGAGAAAAGTGAAATGTATCAAATAAAATGACATCTGTAAAGAACTGTTG
Source organism: Achroia grisella (assembly GCF_030625045.1). Classification (NCBI taxonomy): domain Eukaryota; kingdom Metazoa; phylum Arthropoda; class Insecta; order Lepidoptera; family Pyralidae; genus Achroia; species Achroia grisella. The sequence continues at coordinate 3,006,014 of NW_026712999.1, forward strand.
TAATAATATAAATTTAAAAATAATAAAAAATATCAAAAGTGTTTGCGGTGGTCGTCACTCACTCGTAGTCAATTACTTATTATTACGTTAGCTTATTTCAATTCCACAAAAGATATTTTTGCGAGTTCTCTATATATTTATATACAACACTATAGCTACGCTCTCGATTAATACAACAAATAGTGACGGAACTTTACAAATCGATACAGTAAATTTGGAATTAACTTTCATTCTAATAAAACCCACTGTCTCTCCATCCCGTTATACTATTAGTATGATTTATTGTAAAAAGAATTAACTAATTATATTATCAGAAAAATAGCAAAAATACTGAAATAAATATAACAATACAAATATTACTACACTAAAGTGAGAAGTATATAGACACAAACGTAGACAATACTATTTGAAACAAAACATTATCACTATAGGTACTGCAGTTCTCTTACTTGCAACATAACACTTGCAACTTCGTGACAGTGGCACGATATAAATCACTAACTGGCCCTCCCAATTGTCTGGACAATGTCAGAGAAATATAACCTATCTGGATATGGCGAGAATAAGTCTATTATATAAAAAAGATCAGCCTTAATCGACTTAGGAGATTAGCTTCAAAATTGAGTTGCAAGATTACACCCGAAAGAATATATTTACATGTATACATTGCAAGTTAAATAAAAGCTTGAAATGCTATATATATAATACTATAATATTATATATATTATAGTATTATATATATATAGCATTTCAAGCTTAATTAAAATTAATTAATAATTTCAAATTAACCTCTAAGCATAGCTATATTTGAAACATAAGTTTATTTTATAACATAAGCATATATATAGACTTATATAGAAATTATATTTCCTTAGTTTTATATCTAATGAGATCATAAACTGTTGGCAACAACTAGTAGTCCAATATAAATAGATAAATTCTTATAAGTCTGCTTACCGAAAATATAGATAATATACCGCCTACTATATTTTTAATAATACTCTCTTTCAAATTTAATTCAAAGATTCTCTGGAAGGGATTGCATTAGCGATTACCTACTTTTATACAACCTGTAGTCGTTTGTTTTTTTAATGTTGATACAATAAAATACTACAAATAAATAAAATATTATTTGACAAAATAAAAAACCATTCACTTATATTAAGCTACATTATCATGCAGTTGCACGTACATTCCACTATACAAAACTTGAATAATGGAAGTTCCCAAAGTATTGAGATCAAATGAAAGGTATCGAAATATTTCAAGGTTGTTGCCAAACAATAAACCTTTGTGATCGATCTAACTTTTTGTGTTGGCAGAAAAATGTAAACAAACTGACGGCTCACCTGATTGAAAATGGTAACTATCGCTAAATGTATCGTATCTTTATACGGCTAAAATATATAATATGCTCATCTTATGTCTCAGAATTAAGTGAGAGAAGCGTAGACATTTCTATCCATAGCTTGTTCTTCTTGATGACTCTGCGTAGCGAATGAGTAGTACGGTTAAAAATATGACTATCCAAAAATATATTAAGTTTATGTGAATAAAGATAATTTCTATTTCTACCCTTTTTTACTATATCTCTGGTAATGTCAGCAAGGCTAGCGCCGTTACTAATATTAATTTTAGTTTTTTATCGGCGTTTCCATCACAACTAGAGACATAGTAAAAAAAGATAAAAATAAATATATTTATTGAAATAAACTTAATATAAGCAGTTTTGAATAGTCTTATTTTTTTATTGATTAGAATATACCTACCGAAATGTGAGCATGTTAAGTGTTGCGTTTACAAGGACGTGACAGTTCTAATACATCTAACCCCGTCTCGTATAATAGTCGTTATGTCTTTACCTATCATCAATACATCCATTCATATAAATAAAATTGTAGTGTCTGTTTGTGTTTATATGAATATAAATACGGTACATACACCAAACTAAGATTTTTTACAATTTTTCTCTGTCTGTTTGTTCCGGTTAATCTCTGAAAAAACTAGACCCATTTTGACGGGACTTTTTTGGCAAGTAGCTGATGTAATAAGGAATAATTTAGGCTACTTTTATTTTAGTAAAATAAAGGTAAATTCCACGCGAACGAAGTCGCGGGAACAGCTAGTTAAGTATGTAATATAAGTAATATACTAAAATTGTTATAGTATTCTTCTATTAACAATCTTTGACGAAATAACTTCATAGTTATTTCATAGTTAGAAGTATTTAGGAGTAAAAGAAGGTTGTTACAATAAAGACTATTTGTACTGCTAGCACTGGTCAGATAGACCGCGGCTCCACTCTAGAAACCTTTCTTTTAATTTTCTTTAAAATTACTAAGTGTTACGTAAATTAATGTCATCTATTCTATTCATTATTTACTGCTACTATATCAATGTTAGTGCAATCAGACTCATATTTTTATTATAATTTATATATATATATAGTTTACCAAATAGCAAACATTACCAATACCTCCTTTCTTTTAAGAAAGAAAAATAATATACGTTACTTTCTGTGAAAAATATAATATGGTATGTGTATATAACTTTCAATCCCAATTATTATAAATGCGGTAGTAACTCTGTCAGTCACACTTTCACGCCAAACTGCTGAACTAATTGAAATCAAATTCGGTACACAGATAGTCTAAACCCTGATAAACATCATAGGCTAATTTCATCAAGAAAAAAAAGATGTAAGGTGTTGAATGGGGAGATGACCGGTTGTATGAAATTGTCGTTGTTTAAAGCTAGCAGCTTTGAACGAAATAGGGGATGAATATTTGTATGGAAATTTATCATTCGTCGTCTATTCTACGAATACGAAGTCGCGGGCACAGCTAGTAGTAAATACTATCGTAGTATTGTAAGATAAAAAAATACATACAAATTGGATAAATCATTTTTGAAACTAAATCGTTGTCATTATTTTTACACAAGATTTTACTGTACCATGTGCAACTTTAAAGTGACCGATAAATACTGTTTTAATATATATTATTTTAAAAGGAATATTAATGTAAATGTAAAAAGTATATCCATAATAATAAGCAATTTTAGTAGGTTTATGTGACAAGGTTGATTTGACCGTTTCCAAATTATTGCGAAATGTGGTAGATAATATTGAATTGTAATATTTTATCCATAATGTTGTGAAAGTAAACTGTAGTTTTGACCTTAAAGTTACGAATTATCAAAATGGACAAATGCAATGTGCCTATTATATTTAAAAGATTTATATTAATTTTGAATATATAGTAGTTTGCACATAGTTATTATACAAAATTACTCTGAGTCTTCAAATAAATAATTTATTATAATGTTATAAAAAATAAATTATTACCATTTAAATATATTTTAAAATTGTATCTGATATGTAAATAAAATTAATTTTTAAATTACAGCTACAGGAGTTTTATTTGTTATCCGTATTCTGGGTTGAAATGCAATAGAAACTATGAGATAAGTATAGACTTCACATGTCAGGAATATCAAATTATGACAGATTCCGTGGGAGTCGCAATGTTCTTCCATAGATGTATTATAAACATTTTAATTATTATTATATTCATTATTATTTTCCTTCATCATTATTACTATTCGGTATTTTAGTTTCTACCTTTTGTATTACCTACCTGCTCAATAAACCGTTTCTATAAGATTGCCTTGAAAAGATTGCTTTTAACAATAAGACCGCCTTATGTATATCTGTTATTTAATACATTATTTATGTCTTTTCTTCGCTGTATTTATTTATAATATAAAGTATATCCATCTATCTACCTTATCCACTATTTTATACATGGTGCTAATATAGACAATATATCTATAACCGTTACCCTTTTCCATCATATGAAATTTTGTGACGTTCGTGCAGTCCCAAAAATAAAATTAATTATATTAATTAAATTATAGATTGTTTATGGATCTTCCAGTTATATTACATCTTGTATAGACTTTAAGTGGAGTACAGGAGCACACAATTAGGAGAGCGCACGAGTGCCGCCGTGTACGTTGTACTTTGTTTTATCTCGTTATTTGTCAAGATGTCGGATTTCCTTTCTAAAAGTTTAAAGTACATACCCTTACTAATATTAATATGTGACAATCAGATTGTTTGTTTATTTGCTCTTGACGTCTTAATGATTACATATACTATTAAGACGTGTTCCTGCTCATAAAGAATAGCTCTGCAGCATGATTCATGTTGATTTGATGTCATGCATTTCAAAGAAATAGAGATAGACTATAATCGACTTCAACAAAAACTCACTTAGATTTCACGTTTTTAATCTATTAGTAACTATAAAATTTTTTATACTAAATTGCAACTTCACATTTTTTAACAAATAGAGCCGATTTTTTTGTGTATCACTAAATATACTATTTGTTTGTATCAAATGCGTACTACCTATAACAATCTTTTTCAATATTTCATATAAGAATATTATTCCCCTATTAATATAAAATTAGCGTGGCCACCAGTAGAATAATAAATAATAACGGCTAAGATGAAGAAATCGATAGCGTACTCGTATAGGGTAGGCTTACGACTTTCTTCTCATTATATTCGAATACAAATACACTATAGCCTTTTTCTCTCAACTTACTCGATAACTTGGTATCAAAATCTTGCCATTACTTAACGAAACCCTTTTGGTATTAGTAACAATATTGCAATTTATAAGACAAAGTTTGTTGACCGAGAACTAGAAAGTTCATTAATGCGTCCCTTGAGGTTGTGACTTTTGGTTGCTTTTGTTGTGAGCGTCACCTCCGTGACTTGTAAGGACTTATAAGCTGAAAACTTATGGGACTTACACGGGCGCAATGAATTTACGATGTTTGCCTTTTTCAAGTTTTAGAAGTATTTCGAAACGAAATCGAAAGAAAATTGAAAGTGTCTTGGCGTCAACTTAAACCTAGTCAACACAAAATAAAACTTTGTGTGTCAAATTATATTCCAAACTGACTCTCCAGTAATTGAGATGCCATTAACAAACCAAACAAATCTGAGAAACTGAGAGACGATGAACATAAATATACCTAGCGAAATGTGGACACGTCAAAAGTTACGTTCAACTCAATGTCGATAGTTGACACTACCTCTGACTATCCCATCTGAATAACAATCGTAAAGGCTCTCTTTATTTCTCATACCGGAGAAATAAAGAGAGCCTTTACGATTGTTCGACTAAAAATATCTTCGTCGCTACTTGCATAGCCTATGCAAATACAATGCTCTAGTGCACATAATGCACGTAATTACCTGAAAATAATGTGAAGATAGTTTTATCCTAAAATTTAGTTGGAGGAAAGGTTATAATAAAAGTAAATCATTTTTAATTTATCTTAAATATATTTTTGGCATTGGTGGTAACTATGTTAGTTGACATAAAAATAGTCGTGACAAATAATGTGCCTATGAAAATACAATTTAAATTATATCACTATTGTATGAACACATCACCTATAAATTATTAAATTAATATGAAAGACACCTTTATCTTTGCATTCGCATTATATAGTTTTGTAGAGTTAATATCAATACAATCTTTGTCATTCATCAAGAATGTACGATTAACTATACATTTACAAATAAATATATGTACAAAAATAACTTCTATATCCTGCAGGGCAATAAATAATTATAAACACATTCCTATTATTTACAATTTCTCGTTACTACAGCAATTTTAAAGATACAACTTTTGTCGAACAAAAGGACATTTAAAAAAATCTCTAAACAAAAATTATAAAAAAATCTCTAAACGAAAAAATAATAAACAATTAAAATACATATGACAATGCAAAATAATGTTGTCAAGTTTTCATTGGTAAAAGAACCATTAATAAATATAATAATTTATCTTTCAAATATTTACAATTTTCGCTGTAATTTTGTAAACATAATGAATAATCTGAAAATATATATTTATGAAGCATGAAATAATTCGTAAAGCCAACTGTAACAATAGACTTGATATTAAAGATATACGAATTTCTATTTCATTGTATCGTATTTACTTTGTTCAATTATCTTTTCACGTAATATGGTCATGATTTATTATTATTTATTACATCGTATCAATCTCATAAATTAAATTATACATTACAATGACAACCAATCTTCTTTTATCATATCTGTTGCTTTCTCAGCTATCATTATTGTAGGTGCATTTGTATTACCTCTTATAATTTTTGGCATGATAGATGCATCAATAACCCTTAAATTTGCTATACCGTACACTCTTAATCTTGGATCTACTACTGCACTGTTATCCCATTTTGGTCCCATTTTACAAGTACCTACAGGATGATATATCGTAGAAGTATATTGCATTAATATACATTGAAAATATTCATAAGTACCCCATATGTAATTAGCACATGCTTGCACAGGAACCTTAACGTAACTAGCACCACTTGCTCTAAAAGCTTCTGTATTTTCTAAACTTACAGCAAATTGTATGCCGGATATTAAAGTATCTAAATCTCGTTTCACCGTGAAAAATTTGCTATAGATTAAAGGTTGACCAAAAACTGGGTCGGTATAGTTTAGAAACAGAAACCCTCTACTTTTAGGCGTCAACAATAAGGGTCTTGCTGCAAGTCCGTCATAAAAAGCTAGTGGGAATATATTTGTAGCCACATAAGTTGTAGGATCTGAATAGAACTCTCTTACATTGCGACCGTCGAAATGAAATTGTATATCTGGTGCATCTTCATCAGCATATTCAGTTTTGATAAATGCTGTACCACATAGAGTGTGTGTAGTTGATAGAGGCCCATTTTTCTTTGGATATTGATTATAATAATTCTGAACTTCTTGCAATAGTTGATTACCACTTACTGCTGTAGAAGTTTTGTTAGATAATGTAAAAATTAAAGCATCTGTAGTAACATGATCTTGTAAATTTTCACCTACCTTAAGGTCAGCAAGAACAGGTATATTTAAAGAGTTCAAATGGGACTTTGGTCCAACACCTGACAACATTAAAATTTTTGGCGAATTTAGGGATCCACTGCTTAAGATTACCTCTTTTCTTGCCCTCACATTATGTACAATACCATTTTTAACAAATTGTACTCCATATGCGGTTTTAGTAAATGGATCTATCATTACTTTAGTCACAAAAGCTTTAGTAATTATATGTAAATTTGGTCTTTTATGCCGTATAGATCTAATATAAGCTGTGTTTACAGAAAATCGTCGCCCATCTTTAGAGGTAGATTGCGCAATATCTGTGCCTATCTGAGATGCACCATTTACATCTCTTATTGGTAATCCCTTTTCATTAAAGGCCTGTACTAACATCATAGTATTAATATCGACATACTCGAATCTTTCTACGTTGAGAGGCCCCTTTGTAGAATGATAGTATAAATCGTGAGATTCTATGTCTTGATTATTTTCCGCTTTTTTAAAATACGGCAACACCTGCAAATATAATTAAATAGTTTTCTAGAGTGATTTTTCTTATATTTTTATATTTCTAATATTAGATATTAGAAATATAAAAATATAAGAAAAATTTAAACTGAAATATTAATAAAAAAGTATTATTTTAGAAAATAATTTCATGAAATATTAATATGTCTTAGATACACAAATAAAATACAAACCTCAGAATAACTCCATCCTTGATTTCCTAATTCAGCCCACGAGTCGTAATCTTTTCTGTTTCCTCTCATGTAGATCATGTAATTGATTGCACTTGAACCTCCCATTGTCTTTCCTCTGAAATTGAAATAAACTTCATTATTTGTTAAATTACTGCAATTTGAAATTCTGTTTCAACACAAACATTTTTTATATTATTAAACAATCAGTTCTTTAAGTGATAACAATAGTATTTTTTTATAAATATTTTCTTAGTTAACTCTACTTGTGATAGTACCTAAAATAATATTTTTTGTGGACATTTTTTAAATTGTTAATATTCCACTAAGATAAGTTTATTTTTAAGATAATAAGAGTTACCAAGATCACATTTCGAGTTTTTATTCTCAAACATCTTCAGATTGCTATTTATGTCACACAAAAAGAAGCAATTACATTAGTGGTAAATTTATCTTATTTAACTTTTTATGTTACCAACTTTTTAAAATATGACGCAGTTATTGCTTATACCTACTTAATATTTTAGACGAAGAAATCTTCATCATTAGCTTAACTTACGGTGATTACTGTGTAATTAGACTTGTTAGTTATTATTTCTACATCAATCTAATATAAATAGTACTATGACATTACATCTATGATATAGGCATTAAACCTATTGTTTAAAATTGTTAAAGTTACACAAATGTACAATAATTCCGTTACGCTGTTAACTATACATGACTACAAATAATCAAATGTGCATTTAGTTGTGCAAATTTTCTTTTGTACTAGACCATACAATAATGTGATTCTAATAATGTGTTCGTAAGTTGCAGTGTCTTGAATGTTTTTATATAACTCACCATGTAGTATTTGCAATATGTTTTCCTAGACATATGAACTACATAAAGAATAAAACAAATAAAAACAATTAAAAATTTATTAACAATGATATAAATGTATTAATCATATGACTGTTTTACGTATTATACGTAACATTAAGAGACTCATAGGAAATTACGCATAAATAGTGACCGCGTTAATTTAAAAATATATATTTTATGTTATTAATTATATTTCCCACTATCATACATAGAGACGCCAATCTTCTTTTATTATATCAGCAACTTTTTCACCTATCATCATTATTGGAGCATTGGTGTTACCACGAGTTATGTCAGGCATTATAGAGGCATCAGCTACTCTTAAGTTTTTTATACCGTATACAATTAATCTCGGATTAACTACAGCATTTTTGTCCCAATGTGGTCCCATCTTACATGTTCCAGAAGGATGATAGATTGTACCAGTATATCGTGTTATCAAACAATAAAAGTAATCGTAGGTTCCCCATTTGTAATTTTTACAAGCGTCAACTGAACGCTTTACAAATTCAGCGCCATTTTTTCTAAAAGCTTTAGTATTCTCTAAATTACTTATGAATTCCAACGCTGCTATTAAAGTGTCTGCATCTCTTTGCACAGTAAAAAACCTGGGATATATTAACGGTTGACCAAATATCGGATTTGTACGATTTAATTTCAAAAATCCTCTACTTTTAGGTAGCAATAAAATTGGTCTAACATTTATGCTATCATAATATGCAAAAGGAAAAATCCGCGACGCTAAATATGTTGTCGGATCGGAATAAAAGTCCTTAAGATTTCTACCATCAAAATGAAATTGAATATCTGGTACTGTTTTATCGTCATCTGCATATTTTGTACGTATGAACGCAGTCATTTGTACAGGCCCCGTCGCAGATAATGGTCCAGTTGTATATTTTGTTCTACGTAATTTTGCAATTTCTTGTAACATATCATCGTCACTCAAAAGCGTTGATGTTTTATTTGATAATCCTATCAACATTGCTTCGGTAGTACTATGATCATGTAAATTATAACCTACTTTGAGATCTTTTATGACAGGTATACTTAATGACTCTAGGTCTTCCTTAGGTCCAATACCTGATAACATTAGTAATTTAGGTGAATTGAGTGCTCCTGCGCTTACAATTACTTCTTTTTTTGCATACGCTTTATACCATTTTCCATTTTTTATATATTTCACTCCATAAGCCTTTTTTTCCTCCCGGTCAATTAGAATTCTTGTTACTTCAGTATTGATATAAACATATAAATTAGATCTTTGTGGTCGTACAGGTTTTATAAATGCAGTGTTTGTTGACACACGTCTCCCATTTTTCGTTGTTGTCTGTGCAGTCATTGTACCTATTTGGTTTTTAGCATTAAAATCGACTAGCGGTAATCCCATCTCTTTAAAACTTTCTACGAGCATGACAGTAGTTTTATCCACATAGGAAAATCTTTCTACATTTAAAGGTCCTCCTATAGCATGATAATATTTATCTTTGGCTTCAATATCACGATTATTTTCCGACTTTTTAAAATACGGTAAAACCTGAAATAATGTTAGTTACATTATAGTGGTTTCTTTTTTTTTACAAAAAATACCCATATTACATATATCTATAATATTCACTTCAGCGTAACTCCAACCATAGTTTCCTAATTCAACCCAATCATCGTAATCTCTTTTGTTACCTCTCATATAGGTGAAATAGTTAATAGCACTAGATCCACCCAGCACTCGTCCACTGTAATGAAACACATGAATGAAATTTGTATTAGGTTTGTACTACAATTAAAAATGATCATGTAAGTTTTTTTTTATAAATGGCATTTACAATTAATATATTGTTATTTTTACTTCTATTAGTATTATAGTCTGAGGATACTTAATTTGATAATCAACGAATGCATTAAACATATGTAACTATGACTTATAATTCAAATACAAGATAAAAAATATTAAATGTAATTTTTTTTTACAATATTGGTTTTTGCAGATTCGCATAAACTGTTATGGTATATTAAAATGAAAGTGATTCGCAATACCTATATAAAGGAGTTGCAATGTTAGTAATCACTCATAAATTTTAGTAAATATTTCATATTATCTCAACACTCTAATAAAGCTAAATATTCTAAACTAAAAATAAATTTAGCTTAAAATAACTATATTCAGAAAATATCTTTTGGCAATATTAACAGTAGTAATTGCCGTTAAAACGTAATAAAAATAAAACAATAAAAAAACAGCAAATAATTAAGTAAATAATGCATTTGATTTGTTTTAAACAATTTTTTTTAATGGATGATAATGGTATCATGGCCCAATTTGCGCTAACGGTTTATACGGGTCACAATCATCCTAGTCAGGTCAGTCAGCCAATTCATCTACATACTATATGAGTTTTTAGACGACCATCAATCTAAAATTGGTGAGTTGCTAGTAATGGCGCCACTAATCCTCATTACTATCATTTCCCTCACCTTAAAATGAAATAATATCAATTTAATTTATTGCGACAATAACAATAAATTTAGATATAATATATATAGTAGTTTCTTAAATCGATAGAAATAAACCATTCGACGACCCAGGACAGGTATGCCAAGCGAAAAAGGACTAGGAGAGCCGCATATGAAATGGTAAATGGCTAGATAGAGAGAGATATATATATAGTAATTTTATATTTTCAACTATTGCATACTTTTAAATATTATATCATGCTTTAATTTAAATTTAAATAATTGCTGTGTTTTGAAAATAATTGTCTACATACATCAAATGAATGAAAAGAATATGACTAATATAGTATACAGAAAGGTAGGTTAGGTTAGGTTTTGTATTGTGACCATTACAATACAAAGTTTCGCCACAGGTATATATGGTACACGTGAAACAGAAATTCACTGTTACAATAGGAAGTCACCTTATCGTATCAAAACAGACAACTCTAACAACGAAAATAAAAACCGTCTTCACAAAAAAAATCAACGACAACGCCTCGCGGGCCTCTTGAGGCCCGCGCACACACGCACCCTCTAGTTAAAAATAAGAGTACAGTAGAAATAATAACAACAACATGCAATAAACAGTAAATCCTTGATATACATATAAAATCGTAGATATACACAGGTTATAACCGTTTCTCATTGATTTTATGCTGACGCAACTATAAAATACACACTACAGGTACTATAGCTATAATAAGTGATCAATGAACCTTTTCTTTGCAGACTAATCCATAGAATTATAACGACCCGTTCAACTTTTTTATTTCTGCAGTTATACCTACCTATACATTGATAAATATATTATACCTATTTATTGATAAATCTCAAAAATATTATTTTAGTAATAAAAATAAAATATCTATTAAATTAAAATTAATAAATATAGGTAGCAGTAAGTATACTTACTGCTAGACCTCTAAAACCGATGGTAAGTATCCTTTACAAATCTCGCTAAACAGCAACCTTGTTCAAGTATTAAGCTATATGTGAAGAATTTTTGAAATCCTGGATATATCAGATATTAGCGCGAAACGGACATACAAATTAAAATTAAACAAACTTTTTAGCTGTAGTGTATTCTTACTTGCAGAAACCATTTATTGTTATCTTTTAAATCAGTCTAAATTATACACAGTGATCAAATTTTATAAAAGTTGTTTCAATTTTGAAACTATTAAAACAGTAGATTATTAAAAAAATTATTATTTTTAAGACGTATGTAATTTTTTACATATTTTTTTATAACTATCTACGACAATTGTTTCGACTTCCTCCGGATGTCAAACCCTGAAGTTCAACCCTGTCATATCAGCAGCATATCGCCTCGCACTTAGCACGAGTCGCTGTCGTTGTGACAGACGAAAATATACAAAGTTATATTCATGTACATAGTTATAAAAATTATGACAGCCTCAGTGATATCGCGGTTTAGCACACCGCTTTACTTCCGGTGATTGCGGGTTCAATTCCTTACCATACTGTAGTCTGGGAGTTTTCTATTTACATATATTATATATGTATTCACAAAAAATATATTTAAGTATGTATAACAGTTGTATAGTAGTCATAACACAAGCTTTACTTAGCTTGGCACTAAATAGCGTTGTGTGAATTGTCCAGGGATATTTTTATTGTATAAAAACAATGACAAGGATGTAATTATATAACAATCTTACCTAAACCAACGGCATTGTTGACCAAGTTGCGCTCGACAAGTCAATTCTTCTGGCTGTGTTGTGTATCCCCAGTCTATACTGGAGCCAGCTAATGTGGGTGCTAAAGCCGGCACACTTGTGACATCAGGCTCTTCACCTCCTGCTTCTAGTAGCAATATCTAGAAAAAAATGAAAATTTTTGAAATTGGAAAGAAAAAGATGCTAACCATCATAAGCTACATATATATTATTATCCATAGTGTTTTAATGTAATTTCATCCATGCTATAATGTATTTCGATTTATATATTTATAATGCGACGCACGTAATAGTGCTTGTTTCCAAGTAGGCTTTCGTGGAAACAAGATTATTGCCCATCTGATGAGAAGTGACCAATAACTAGATGCCTACATTAGCAGCATGACGGGTATGAGAGAACATAGAGTAGTGCTATGGTCTGCCAGGATGAGCCGACTGACCAAACTTAATACTCATCCTATTATCCTCCACTGATGTTCCGTCTACGTATACCGTAAATGCAGACTGACAGTATTCCATTATCATCCAATAAAAAAATACAATGATAATTATTACACATATCAAATTGAGGTCATTAGGAAACCGAGTGATAGCTATTAAAAACAAATAAAAATTAGTGACTGATAAATTAATTAGCTATTCAAACTAGTTAACGCGATGTTTTTATGAATTTAAACTACGAAATAGGTTAATTTATTCATTCACAATTTAAGAAATAAGCTCTCTCTACGGTCTTCCATTATGATTTTTAAATGTTAATACTACATGACTCTCATTTTCTCTTTAATGTGCTGCTGTGCTTTGATCTTCCCCTCCGCCTCTTTCCTTCTATTTTTCCCTAAATAATATTGTTCATAAATTCATCATGTCGTATCAAGTGTCTTAACATGTTTCTTTATTTCTTTTTTTTATTCATTTTGTAGGTTAATATCATATTAATTAAGATATTTTACAATACAGTAGAATTCTCACTTATCATGATTATTTCGGCCTCGAATCTTTGGAATGCACTTCCTGTAGATCGCTTCATGAAAAAGACAGACTAATACAAAAATCTTCGCGATCGTATATTACTCTAAACTACTTGTACAATATAAGTCTGCCATACATACATTTTTTGTAGAACATAAATATGTAAATTAAGGAATAGAATATATCTATTTTTAACACTTTATGCTACATAAATAATCTTGTTCTGTGTATATTTGAAAAGGCAACATACAATAAAGCAGGCAAAATACATCGTTATGCTATTATTTAGGCCGTTTTCGCATCAAATAATGTTTGAGCAAGAAATGTACTCGGTCCAACAATTACAAAAGGTAACCGTAAACATTTATGGAAAACAAACAGTGGAATTTAATTGTGAAAATACTATAAGCAGGTGAACAAAAACGTGTCTTATTATTGGAATTTATATTTGGCAAGAATAATAACGCTCGAAACCGCAAGGGACATTCCAGCAAATGTTGCTTTACTACCTAAAGTAATGTTGGTCGAATTTCATGTGATAGTTGCGTATTATGTCTCGAAAGGTATACATAAGTATACTATGTACTGCAAAATAAATCATCAAAATCGGTTCATCATTTATTATCAAGTATTCATACTAATGGTACAAATGCAAAATATATCTGTTCATTTATAAGTTTTTAACTTTTTCAATGTTATTTGCATCAGACAACTTATAGCGATGAGACCGCCGACCGAAAATGCCGCATGGTATTGAGTCCGCCAAATGTATTGTACTATATTTTGTACTGTGTGCATTGAAGTTAAATAGATACATATCAAAGAAAACATATTAATTTAGATGTTTGAATATGTTATAGAAATATTATTTTGTATTATTTTGACATTGAAATATTAAACCATAATATTTTTTCAGCTAATATTGTTTAAATTTACCCTTATATCCATACTAGCTGTGCCCGCGGTTTCACTTGCGTTAAATTTCAATACAAAATATACCCTATGTTTCATTCTAATGCATAAGCCTAGTTGCGTTCAGTAGTTTTTGCGTGAAAGAGTAACAAACATCTATAGTCAGAAACGTTCGCGTTTATAATATTAGCAAGATGCGTACACGTACAAAAATAATGCTAACTAGTTTTTAAATAAAAGTTCTTTAAAAGAATACATTTTATGTAATAATTTAAAAAGGATTCTTTTTAAAAATTTACAGCAAAGCAGATGTTGCGAGATTTCAGTCTGAACACTTAAAGTGTTTTAAAATAGACCTAGACGGATCAAAGACCCTTCTACGTTCATTTTACATATAAGTGTAAACCTTTCTTACATTATGCCACTCATAATACACGACATTTCAGTCGAATACCAGATAATAATATAATAGTAAGATAATTCGTATATCACCATAGTCCCAAGCTAAGCAGAGATTATGTCTTCTTCTTTGTCGGTTCCTCAAGACTGAGGGTCGTGACCACCAGTAATGTTCCTTCCAAACAAATTTAAAAGAGATTATGTAATGAGTTTTAAACAACTGATAAAAATACTTAAATACAATTTTTAAATCATCTTACTAATATTAGGAACGCGAAAGTTTGTGCGTATGAATGGATGTTTGTTACTCTTTTATGCAAGAACTACCGAACGGATTTTGATACAGTAATACACTCGTAGTTTATACGTCAGAATAACATATAGGCCATAAATTTCACGTGCGTGAAACCGCAGGAATCGCAAGTATATAATATGTTTAGAAAATATACAGACTAATACGGACTATCATATCCTTAAATACAAATGTTTGTCGAATTTAGAAGGCGTTCCAGCAACCAAACCAAGACGTTCAGGGTTACTATATATGTTTTAGGCTTTGTTATATCAAAACCTGGGTATAGCCAATATATAGTCTATGTTATTTCACACTAAACAGAGAAGTACTACAAATGAGTTTCTACTTACTTCTCTGTTCTGTGTTATTTCTTATATGAAGGAAAATATTTTTGTATTAAAAAACTAGTGACCCAACCCCACATTTCCTTCGGTTGCTCATAACTTTGTGAGTGTTGTATGTATTAACATAATCAAGAATAAAGTGCCTTTTAAACACTCAAAGAATTTATCCAAGCAGTGAAATGTTTCCGGTGTTTACGTTGCTCCTAACAAAATCTGCTCTTTTTATAATTTTAGCATGAATGTAGGATATTAATTTCAGTTGTTTTAGTACTTTCATATTTTGTACCCTGACATGATATGTTGCTAAAGACCATAATATCCCATAGTACTTTACGTTACTTTACCATTCCAGAATACTAAAGTGATAAATCTTCATGCCCAATACATTCACTGCTATATCTCAACCATAAAACTTACATACAACTATACAACCATAATACATAAGACTTTTAAGAATTATTCTCTGATCGCGACGACTAAACGACTCACGAGATCGTCTAAAATCGTAATGTGAGAAGGGACAAAATCTATAAATAACCATCCTTTTTGACACTTGCAAGTGAATTCGAAATATTTGAAACATTTACAATTTACACTTAATTATTGAATCGTAAATAATTAAGAAATGTTTCGCCACTCGGGCATTTGTCATAATTGCAAGGGAATTTATAATGTAAGTAGAATTCCCACGATATCTATTTATTACATGAGAACTATTTGGAAAGAAAACACTACGGAGTACAGTCTGCGATTGTAAAACTTTTTCGCTTTGGACTTGGGACTCATTGTTTTAGTTTTACGACTATATTACAGAGATCGACAATGAGACTAGATGTGACATGTCCTTCTGTCACCGCAGTACTATTATTAGAACAATTAATAAAGTTATAGAAACGTAGTTGACTCTGAATAAACTATGTATGTAGTATTCTGTATCAGCTATATCAGCCGTCAAGTAACTTGCTTTGTATAACGTGATTCCGTCCAATTGTGAGATACGGCAGTGAAACTACAAGGTAGGTATACTATATAATCCCTCAGAATAATAGCAACACGAGAACCACATGCTAATGACAAATTGTACGTTTATGTATATAGATGGTGATTGTCACTTACTATTATCACAGATAACATAATATGCTATTATTATCTGGGCGATCAGTTTTTTTGCCATTTCATGCATATGTACGTAAAAAAATATTAAATTAGCAACTAAGAACAACAATTTTGTACTCCTCATATAATGTGTCAGATTTAATACAAAATAAGATAATGTTAGTCTATTAATTAATAAAAGAATACATTTATTTCTGCAGCAAATTAAAAGAACTATCAGAACGGATCGTACCATTTATACAGGTCTGCATTAAAATGATTGTAATTCGACTCTAAAAATTTAATATTAAAGTCTTATTTCAAATAAATAATTTGTGAATTAATGCAGTAGGTAATAATAAAGTATTAGACGTGCGATATTGTAAACAACTACACCTTACAAGGTCATTCATTTAAATCATAACCAAAATTTCAATTCACCACATTAATCTAGAAACCACTACGTCATGACGCACGTCGAAATTCGTTCAATCTTATAAAATTACTTTTTGTAGCTATATATTTTTGTTGCACAATTTATAATTAAAGTTTTACTATAGTAAGAGACAAAGTTGAACGACATGAAGGGGACAATCAGAATTCAATGTCAAACGGTGAAAGCAATAGTATTTATTGATATGTTATGCAATCAAAACACGTGTATATAAATTTAATAAATTGTTTAACATATCTCTTAATGATATTTAATATGTGTTATGTATGGCGTGCCTTGGGAGAGGCCTATGTCCAGCAGTGGACTGCAGTGGGCTGATGATGATGATGATGATGATGATGATGTGTTATGTACGTATTTGTATACTATTTATGACGATTATTAATTGACATAGGATAATTGTAATATAATAACAATAATAATTAGCAAAATGATACCACTCCTGTAATAAACAGATAAATCTATTTTGGTTGTATATTTCATACTCAATTTCTTTTTTAAAATTACGGGTATTACGGGACTGGAATAGAAAAGAATGTAATAGAAGTAAAGTATATTCAAATAAACTTAATACAAACGCTTTAGAATAGTATATATTTTATTTTAGTTTATTGCTCATTCGAAAAGCAGACTCAATAAGAGCGCCCAGTAATTACGTGCAAGCACGAAAACGACGCTTATTTGATGGATGGAGAAGAACAGAGCTGGCCAAACAGACTCCTATTTGTCTGTCTGCATAAAAACCAAAGGACCTTTAGACATACCAAATCTCTTCCATTGCTATAATTTCTTGGCATCTATTTCAACTTTTTGTAGGAACATACTAATTTAAAGACGATCCCAGCAAGCGATAGCTAGTGAGAATAATAGTTTTCCTCTTATTCATAGATGTTATTTTACTTTCTTCATGAAACTTTTCTCTTTACAAAATGAGTCTGTTTTCAGTTTCTGTGGCGTTATGAGGCTTATCTTTGTTAGTAATTTACTTTTACTTTTTCTTCGGAAATGCAATTGGACAAGGTTATAGCCTTGAGCTACTATAAATATTAGGTATTTGTTTACATAAATAAAACAGGAATGATTTATTTATTTATTTATGATACTATAAGTAAATGGAATGGCCAAAGCTTTTCGTATACCTGATGGTAAGTAAGTATGAACTGCACCACGAATATTACGTCACTATGTGGTGCTGATGTCATTACTCATGCGTTGCCTCTCTGGAGGACTAAGATGTCATGTCTCTATATCTTCTGCTTTCATTGCCTAGTCACACTCTAATACCCAATCACAGCATACAAAGAAAGCTGTTTGTCAGCTGAAATAGACAGGCAGGTATGTCTGTCTCACCCATTTCAGTATGTCGTTTAAGTGGGTACACTTAAACGACTTTCTACAAAGTCTATTGCTAAGAGATGAATTCTCCCAATTTACTACTACTTCCGTGGAACAACAACGTTGAAACATCGAGATACCATTTTTAATTCTTTTGCACAGTTAAATAATATTTTCCGTAACGATTATACCACCAGTAGGCAAAACCATTAAATATTACTATTAATTTCTAAAAACGCTAGTTTAGAAACTCGCACGCCTGTTACAGGTTATACGAGTACCTAAACAAACTTACATTATGAATTCCGTTTTGACGGATAAAATATATATGTCTGAGGTACTTATTCAGACCACTATTTATATATTTAAACAACTGAAATTCACGTAATACTGTGGTAAAAGTACATATGGCGGACTTAACACCTTGTGGCATTGTCTACTAGTCAACCAGTAGTGTAGATATAAGTATTTTATATATAAAATTATCGTGTCAAAATGTTATGATATATTTATGAAATTTGATATGCTTATTCAGTAGATTTGAGAATCGGCTACTGTCTATTATTTATAACCCTATATTATAAGGGTTATTCATCCGTAACATTTTTTTTCAATTCTTTGGACCTTATTTTTTTTAATTGTTATTTTTTTATAATGTGACAACAAAAATACATTAAATTTTCATCTTCTACCATGAACCTCTATTTTTTAATAGCTATTTTAATTTATATGTCAAAACAATGTTTGCGGGGTCAGGTAGTAAATATATATAAGACCAGTTGTGCTCGCGGTTTCACCTGCGTGAAATTTATAGCCTATATGTTATTCTGATGTATAAGCTATATTACTGTAAAGTTTCATCGAAATCCGTTCAGTAGTTCTTGCGTGAAAGAGTAACAAACATTCACCTATACTCACAAAATTTTGCGTTTATAATATTAATAAGATTAGACTATTTACAAATTATACTTCGGTAAACGGTTCTTTAAAATTACTGTACACGAAGTTACGAAAGAGAGTTTATAGAGATAAGGAAATTTCAATTTTGTCTCTCGTTGTGACAACCCTAATAACAATTATCCAAGAATGTTAGCGAACGTGATTTAATAAGTAAAGACAACGCGACGTTAAACAAACTACTAAGTATAATAATAGAAGGAAGTAACCCAATTAATGGGACAGTTCAACGATCTTACTTAGAGGTCAGGGCTGTACTGAGGACGTATTATTGTGAAATTGTTCTGCTCTGATTGTGTGCGCCAGATTAATGTTGCCCGACACAGAAAAGGGTGAGCATTAGAAATTAATTGTCAATCACTCTTAGACGAGGGTAGTTTTGCTTTTTACACATTAAATATGATTATAATGATAAAGGATAATTGTACTTACATATTCTATACTAATAATTTAATTTGATTTGATAATATCACAGATAACATAATTGATAATATAAATAAAGAGGAAAGATTGTCTATTTGTATGTTTGTTACTTTTTCATGTCAGCAGAATGATAAAAACTGCAGTCGAATTTACATATATTTCTTTTTTTAAACCGTTTAATATGTTACTAGCTTGAGTTCAGAAATTATTCTATAATTTAATTATTAATTTAAATCAGACATATTTGTTGTATTCTCTAATGTATTCATATAATTATGTATAGTTTAATTTTTTTTTTTATTAAAAGTGGGTCAAGTAGTTTAATAAAATTATACTTTGTTATTTTATTTATCAGGGAAATCTAGTTATTATTTACCAATTAAGTGCATATATACATAATAATAATGAAATAATATAATAAAATAACTCACAAATGTGATGTTATTATTGTAATTTTAGGGTTTCCAAGTTATTATCAATATATTTCATAAATATAATGAAACACTTAGGCCTCAATAAAAAAACAATGTTTAAAATGGTTTTCATGCTTCAAACATAATTTTCAATCATCAAAAAAGTAAGTACATTGATTAATATTCTAGTATACTATTCAGAAACTTTATATTTTAACTACCATAATTCATTACCAATATTATAAAACTGAAAATTTGTCTGTCCCTCGTCTTTTTCGATGCTTAAAAGGCACTTAATGATGTGAAGATAGATTGTATGTCGAGGATGGATATAAACTCTCTTTTATCTCACAGACAGACAGACGAAGTCGTTGTTTCCTTAATAAAATATTTCTCATATATTTCTGAACATAATTTATTAAGATTTTCAGTAAAACCACAGATGAAATAATATTATATAGTGAAACCTTTGATTAGTAATATTAATTTTTTACAAATTGAAAGACTCGATCTCTTACAAAATGAACTCTTAAAAATACAACTCATTTTTTACAAATTGATAAATCGAAATTGCATAACTACAGATTTTATAACATGGGAATTGACATCTTAAGGATATACACCATATCGACATCAGAAAACCAGATTTCTTTGCTTACCATTATTATTAATAATTTAAGCTGATTTTCTTGCAACAAATATCGAGTAGAACGAAGATTAAATCAA
This sequence comes from Achroia grisella, assembly GCF_030625045.1. Taxonomy (NCBI): domain Eukaryota; kingdom Metazoa; phylum Arthropoda; class Insecta; order Lepidoptera; family Pyralidae; genus Achroia; species Achroia grisella. The sequence goes on from NW_026712999.1 coordinate 3,027,025, forward strand.
TACTAATAGACTTAATGACTTTACAATGTACTTTGTAAATTACCTAACGTAACATGGACTATCTCCTGCATACCTGAATAAATCCAAATTTAGCTTCAGTTCTACTTAGTATGCGAAGGCATCGCGATAGCTAAGTAATTAACTAATAAGTAAATATAATCATGATATTGCAGACTTCAATCAAAATATATATATATATTTCGAGTTTACTTCACTTGAGAGGAAACGTGGGTAATCTCATACTAACGTATTACCCTGATTTCTATTAAAAATGGAAAACATAGTCTATCTAAATCTATTATTGACAAATCATTCGTGTTTTAAAGGAGAAGTAGAATACAAAATTACTATTTCAACTATTCTTTTGTGGTAAAGTGATATGGTTTTGAATCCTAACATGATACAAACTTTTGTATTCATGAACATCATTATTTATATTGATCTAGGATTTTATCTATATTACGTATATTTTAAATGAAATATACATTAAAGTATTTCTAACTGTTATTTATAATAGTGTCCATAGTACAAACTCTAGTTTAATTTACCACATGCAGTATACTATCAAATGACTCATTCGTTTGACGCATATTACACTTGGACGTTATTATAACTAACAGCGACATATTCAATTCTATAAAATCTATTTTAAAACTCTGTTTGGAATAACTAAACGATTTTTAACGACCGGTATTGTAAATATAGAGTTTAGACTATATTCATTTCTTCGCGATTATAGTCGGTGTTTTTATTGAACAAAAGTATATATAGATAATCATATCTTCCATAAATCAATACCTCAAAACACAAGACTAATAATAGTATTAAGACTAATTTTATGAATATATTTTAATTTTTTGACCGCCTCTGTGGTCTAGTGGTTTAGAATACCGTTATACTTCCGATGTTATTGTGGATTCACGCATGATCAAACATTTATATTCATGAGTTCGATTGTTTCATTTATGTGTTTACAAAAAACATATCTAAGTATTTATATCAAGTCACACAAGCACTGCTTACCATGGGACTAGATAACGTTGAGTGAAAAAGTGTATTACTGTTTTTCTTTATTTTTTTTATTTCTCGTATTTACTCGGTATCTTAAATTAGAGTTTAATTTATTATCGTTATTATTATTAGACGGTTTGGCCAAGGAGCTTGTGATTTTACGGTTGCAGAAAGAGAAAAGGCAGTGAAATTAAAGAATAAGAGGTCTGACCTCAGAATTGGCTACACATCAGCGGTATCACGACGCTACATGCGAACATAATAATTGTATGTATGTATTATATTTAAACGATGGTTATCACTTACCATCATGTGGTCTGTCAGCTTGATTGTCATTTTAATTAGGTACATAAAAATATATTCTAAACCAGTTATGTGCAGTTATTTTGAAACGAAACCAAGGGTATAGAGACTAATAATATAAATAAATTGATTTCAATACAGTTTAATTCAAATTTAAATGGTTTGATTCATTCTTGAGATGTTATATAATAGTTTAATTTGTGTCCATATATGTATGTAAGTAATGTGTCATAGTGTATAATTAAAAAGTTTGAGAATGCATTCGCTATCGATTGATCAAAATTCGTTATGTGTAAACTAGCCATAAGCCCCGGCTTCGCAGGGTACTTTATTAAAAACTTTACCGAATTATTATTATTAACACTTAAACTTTGATCAAGTTTTGCTGTGTAACAGATGAAAACCGTATAAAAATCTGTTATTTCAGAAATTATAGTAAACATACAGATACTGTTATATGATATGCATAGATTGCAGCTCAAAAATGTTATTTAGGTAATATCCATCCATACTAATTACAATTTGGCGTTTATCAAATCATGTCTGTCTGTTTGTTAACGTAATGATTTGTTACGTGAATATATATCTTTTGCCCCATATAAAACTTTAATGAGTAATGGATGAAAAAATATATAAACAGCATAGGAAGTTGCGGATAACAACTTATGTACATATATACATATGTACAAACACTATACAAGTGTTTCTATACAAAATATTTGTATTGATGAATGCAATACAAATATTTTGACCAAGAACCTACATTCCGTACGTAAGTACTTGGCTAGAAATGTGGTATTGTAAATTATAACAATGATTTCTTGAAAAAAATACACAACACTTAGTTTGCTTTTTTGACATAAAGGAAAAATTATCCTTCCGTCCGTCCGTCCTTGATTTTTTTTTTATTATTATTACGTAATTTGAGCGCGTTTTATCGTAAAATTTTGTTTAAATCCAGTTTCTCGTACATACGTGCTTTCTAAATAAGATGCCTACATACCTGAAGACTGAAATAAAATTCTTCTACCAAACATTGTTTTTGTTAAATTATATAATTAAATAGATATAACTCTTATATTCTAATTCTTATATTAATAATATACATATTCTTACCTTCCACTTTTTTACTTCAGACAAACGATTGGCAACCACACAGCCAGCTGAACCTGCGCCGACCACAATGAAATCATACTCTTCAACAGCATGCCTCTTTTTCCTGCTTTTCTTTTCGGCTTTCTCAGTCACCGTCACTGTATTTGAGTCCGCAGTATTAGAATCAAATGTACTAGAGCGGCCAATCGAATTATAATCGAGTATCGGTCGTGTCGATTCGAAATTCGAAAATGAATCACTTTCAGAATTAATAGAACTATCTTTAAAATTAAACATTGTTTCCGATACACCGTAGCTACCCTTCGGGCCGAAAGAATGTGTTGTAGTTTTATGCTTGTTAGCCGATTCCTTGAAGTTAGTTAACCAAGGTCCAAATCCTGGATTAAAGTTTGTGAACCCAGTATTCGGTATAGATGGCCCGAAGGTTTGTTGATTGATTCCCGATGCAGGTGTCCCATATGGAAATCCAGTGAAGCTCGGTTGCTGGTTAATACTCTGGTAAGGATTATCTCCCGGGTATGAGTATTCGTCATCCACGGACTTCCCAAATAACTGAGTAACTAGTGCTAGAAACATGAAGCCGGTTTGCGAGCACTGAGTTAAGGGGGCTATTTGGTTCGGGCACACATTGGCAATGTCCGGTGGTTGCCATCTCGTTGCCATTTTTGACCACTAAGTCACTAAACTCGATCACTTAATTACCGGTGCAACCACTTAGCCACTAGCACAATACCACGGTGTGACAGCGCTGAGCGTTGTAGAAACAATGAGCATAGCTAGGTGAGTGCTCGCGTGTCTTAAACTTAACAATCGTTTCCGCTTTGGTACTTGTTAGTTATAACTGAAATTTACATAATTAAATCAGTATGAATACATTTCTTTATGGATGGGTAGCCAGCCTTTGATTTATTTAGTTCCGTACAATATTAGATTTGATGAAACTTGTTGTGTGTTACAATTTCTAAGATAGTGTAGCTATAATGTATACTGATATTTTAAATTCGGTCTGTCTGTTATATACAAGTACCGATAACTAAAGCGGAATTATTTTAATTTGGCGTGTATATTATAGTAGAAGCACTTTCATCTCAAAAGAAGCACATAGAATCGAGAAAAAACGCTAATATTATATATTATTAGTATTTGTATAATTCGTTTTTTTTATTCTACGATGATGGCAATCAAGCATACGGCCCATCTAATGGTAAATGGTTACCGTAGCCTATGAACGCCTGAAACACCAGGGATATCACGTGCGCGTTGTCTACCCTTAAGAAACCTCAATATACCCTTCTTAAAAAAAATATAAAATAATTATATTATAGATGTAATCTTATTATCTACATTATATACATATATATCTTTATGTATATAATGTATGTATGTTTACTCTTACACGGAAAAACTACTGAACTAACTAAAGTACGTATTTTGATGAAGCTTTAGAGTAATATAGCTTTATACATCATAATAACTCATAGGCTATTGTGATGCAGTCCATGTTGCGCGGGTCAACTAGTTATATATAATTGGCTAAAATGTTAAATTCATAGTGGGATATGATTTTAAAGATATAGGGTTCAGAGGCAAAAATATATTTTATGGTTATGAAAATAAATATTTAAAAAAGGATTCTATATTAATGAAATTGTGAATGATATGTCGTTCCATATGCTTGTATTGCATATTGCATATCGCAGAATAGAGTCCATATTACATTAAATTACATTACAATACATTACAATTTAGCTCCATATTAATCAGAGCTGGTTCTCAGAACACGGCACAAAGGTAAAAATATTTTTTATTTTAATGTGCTGGATTTACAAAGATGGAAAACAAAGTAAGTTAATAGAAAATATAATACGAGATTAATTTCAGATATTGTGTTCTTCTTTGTGTTTACTATAAGAATAATTAATAAGAATAATAAGAATAATTAAATATTCAGACCAAAAATGTAGACCGAAATAAGAGGAGGCAGTACAACAAACACTTAATATTACATACATATACGACATAGGTTCTGATTCTGTATATATGCAAATCTTTGATGTTTACCTGTTGTTAGAATAATTATAAAAAAATAATTTAAATTATAAATATTAACTTTCTAAAAAGCCTTCGGTATTCTCATAGTGGCCGACCGGCTAGCAAGCTATTGTTCTGTTGAAGGGTGGCGATAAAGCAGTCATGAAGAAGAAGAAGAATAAGGCAGTGAAAATACAGGATAGAAGGGATGGTAGCATAGTCCATCTCAATGGCAATGCATGAATAAAAATCACGACGGTTACATAATCACGTGATGTCTCTGTTGCTGTATGTATGTATGTATGTATATAGGCGACGATTTCTACTATCAGATTTTTAGTTACTTCAGTTATATTATCTCTAACAATAGAAAATAAAACTAATATCTATATACAAGTCACTGAGTCTGATATTTATTTATTTATTCTTTTACACACAACAATGTTACATGGCGGATTTAATACCTGATGGCATTCTCTACCAGTCAACCATCTCGTTGATCAGAGATAATAATATACAATTACCAAAAACAAGACTCGATAAAACATTTAAACAAGGCATTACTTTAAAAATAAAAATATATAATAAGCTTATGTAATATTATGTTATCTGTGGTATTACTATCAGACAATTGCCTCCAAAAGAATTTAAATTGAAAATAAAATGTTATTTTGAAAAACATTCTTTTTTTAACATTACAGAATAAATGAATCAAAATGTAATTATATAATTATACCGTAATTATGATTTTTAACATTATTATGACGTATTGTAATTAGTCATACCGTGTATTGTGTACGTAATTAATTTAATTTATTTTATTTAATAATATCAATTTAATTGTATGTAATCAAATTTAAATTTTATAAATATCATTATTGTATATTATGACTTGCCATATATGTAAAGATGTTTTTTTTTACATTTGTCAATAAATGAAACTATACTAAACTAAACTATATATACCTAATATATCTTGTATGTCTAATAATCCCTACGATCCACTGATTACCTGTAGGTACAAAATAAACTTACAGGTTACTTACAGATATAAGATTTTCCATAACATGTTACTCACCATATGAGTCTAAATAAACAGCTTAGAAGTTTAAGCTACGTGTTTTCTATCTGTAGATACGTAATATGGTAGGTAACAAGAACAGATAATGAAATTAAAATTTTGTTTTCTATTACAATTTATTTGTCTGTCTTTATCTATACATATAAACAAAATTGGTGTGTCTGTTTGTAATATTGAAATAACCTTTTTTTACTGCATACATATGAATATAAATACGGTATATACACCAAAATAACATTTTTTACAATCTGTCTGTCTGTCTCTTTGTTCCGGCTAATCTCTGAAATGGCTGGACCGATTTTGACGGGACTTTTATTGGCAGGGAGTTGATGTAATAAGGAGTTACTCAGGATGCATTAATTTTAGAAAAATAAAATACAATTCCACACGGACGAAGTAGCGGGTGCAGCTAGTAATGAATAAAATAGCTTGGACATACTGTAAATACATATGTTAAATACTAATTAAAATAATAATTTAGTCAACTTCTTTTGTCATTCCAATTATACAATAATAGCAATAAATTATCATTATACAATTAGCATCATCGTATTCTTTGAGAATTATTAAATAAATTTTCAGCCACATGTGATATGGTAGGCAATTTGTCTATTTTTTTATGTAACAACATGTTTTTGTATTTTAAATGCGCGTAATTTTAATAAAGCACCTGTTAATTTAAATGATAACTATAACAAAATAACGTCCTTGTTTTTTAGCTGAATATTTAAATAGTTAACATGTGTGACGCCAATGACCTCGACAGTTGAACGTCTGGTCTACTTTCGAATGGTCGTAGGTTCGATCACTGTGCAATACAAATATTTATATTAATGACTATAGTAATATATATTTATATCGGTTGGGGTGTTTCACTTGTATTTGGTACATAACGAAAACACTTAGATTTTTCAAGCATTAAAATTGTTAATTATACACATAATATAAGTATAATATATAATATAGTAATAAGTAAAATAATAATGTTCCATACAAATTAATTTAAACTTCAGTTTATATTGGAACTTTATTTCCTTTTTCCCAGATTTCCAGGCCTTATTAGTTACTATGTAGTTTTGGTTTAAAACCCATTCCGTTAAAAATATTCATGAGTTCAACTCATATATATTTTTAAGTGGCAACCCTAATATTACAAATATTTATAAGCTAAGTAAGCACTCACCATAAGGCTGACCGGATGCTTATTTGCCAACCTTCATATCAATATTGGAAAGCTTATTTGTAATATATGAAGTTATGTACATAAAACTAATGGATGTAGTAATTTCGATATTATATCCACTATTGTAAAAAAAGAACCAAATGCAATTTGTATAATTTAAATATTTATCAATAACGGATATAAGCAAAATAATTTAGTATTTCTTATCAAAAACTATTACAATACGTAAGTGAAAACATCCTTAAAGATATAATAAAATAAGAATAATTTATTAATACTGTTATGGGAACAGGAATATATCAATATCCTGTTTCTAAATAGTACATAAACATTAGTTTCTGTTTTTAATAATTTTGTAAGCATATTTATTTTATAATTTATTACAGCCCAAGTTACTCCCAAATCTTATTATTATTAATTATTAATATTATAAATGCGAAAATACTGTTGTGTGGATGAATGTTTGTTACTCTTTCACGCAAAAACTACGGAACGGATTTTGTTGAAACTTTACAGTGGTATAGTTTATACATCAGAATAACACGTAGGCTATAAATTTCATGCGGGTGTAACCGCGGGCACAGCTAGTATTACCATATCTATATTTATATATATATATATGTATATATAGAGACGATAAAATATTAATAAAGTATGCTAAGTGGTTTCTGAGTTTATCCATCACAAACAAGCAAACGCTCTTGTCCTTGTAAAAGATATCCATTCTGTAAATGTAGCTTAATCGGAATAGTAATCTGTCCACTAAAATTAATTAGAATCGGGTTCTAATGAAATTTACCACCATCTTGTGTCACACACAGCACCACTTTTTACATAACAGTGATAAATAACCTTAAATCCACGCAATCCTAAATGTTAGCGTTAATAATATAGGATAAGAGAGTACAGACAGAAATCTCAACAAAAACAAGTACAATTCAAACTTGAAGTGTTTGCAATAGTTACGCAAACACTGGTTGCAATTTTTAAAATTAATCAAAGTCTAGTTAAGGAAATGCGTCTTATTGCATTATAATACATGCTAATACTTACACTACATTAATTTACTTATAGGCGATTACGCGTATCAAACCAATGTTTACCTATGAAATTAGTGTAATAAAAAAAGTAATGCATGTAACTTAATTATGAGTAATTATGCACAGTAAACCAGCGTCACAATAAAATACTTCATTCTTCCACTGATGTCATAACCTATTTTGATATCTCTTTAAAACTGGTGACTAGTAATGAATAAGTCCATATTTGATCAAGATCAGACACGCAATTTTTGTGTTTTCCTTAATAGATGACGTAGTAATTTAATAACTAAAGAGATATAATAATCTTTTACTAGCGACTTCGTCTGCGTCGTTATTCCAATAGATACTATAACCTAAATAATATATTTAATTTATAATATACCTATATATTTTTTATTTTCCGTATTAGGACAATACGAACTCGTGATACAAAAAGTTACAACAAAGGTTCTCAAGCATGAAATTACTAGATAAGAGGCATGACATCTTAGTCTCAAGTCTCTTTGGAATGGAAACGCATCAGATATCACGAATGTGGTATTATGGTGCTGTTCATGTATAAAGGCGACGCTTACCACTTGTAGTTAGTTTGCCAATGCGATTAAGTAAAAAAAACCATATGACTTGTACTAAATTTTACTCGTACCTGATAATGTTTGAAAATATTATTTATTATGTATTATTATGTGTCAGTACGGAAGTTTAAGCGAATACAAAACTGTCAACCGCAGCTGCCGCCGTCCGGAACTTTTCCTCGTTTTATTTTTCTTTGTTATACTTTTAAATGCCGTAATGTCTTTACGGTTCTGGAAGTAAGATTGCTGTTATCTACACATTTACATACCTTATGATGCAGTCAGGCAGTCAGGTCAGTAAAATCCTGCGCAAGATATGTATCTCTTCTCTTTCAGCATATATTTGTCCACTGATGCACGTATGCCTCTTGCATAATTTTCCACTTCAGTCTGTCTGTGGCGTGTTGGTCCAGGTTGGTCCTGCAGTCTTCTTGATGTCATCAGACCATCTGGCAGTTGGTCTGTCTACGCTTCTGTATCCCATCCTAGGTCGCCACATTAGGGATCTGTATGTCCATCTGTTGTCTTTGCTTCAAACAAAAAATTGACCCTTCCTTGAAAAGTTTGCGGGATCTTGGATTAAAAAAATCTTTTAGTTTCCCAAAAGATATGTATGTTATTATTTAATTGGCTAGAAGTACTGATAAGTCAGTGGGGTTATTAGTAATGGGTACAAGTGGTCCATTGCGTTAGCTGCTGTGTACCAAAAACATTATACACCAGGTATGAGATTAGATCTACTCACCTAAAAATCATTGTGGTTAATTCCTGCTAAATTAGTAACGGTAGATTAACTGGCCAAATTTCAAACTTTAGCCTCATACAAATCATCTTTTACTAGAATCTACATATACAGTGAAGGCGAGAACAAAAATGAAAATCTAAGAGGTAACATGTATCCATACTCATCTTCATCTTAATCAATGAATAATTATTAAGATGACAATGCCAATGAACTTTTGAATGGGACTGGCATATAGTCGATTAAATCAGTAATTTGCAAAAGCCAATTTAATACTACCAAATTGAGAAGGGCCATGTGACACAATTAATAGGTATCAAACGCAATCACTGCTAATATAATTCATAAAATGTACAATGTTGGACGCCATTTTGAAACAATTTCATACAAAGACAAAATGAACATCACCGAAGTTAAGGAAACTCCATCTAATGATTTATCCTCCATTAAACCAAAGTTAGACTAACTTTTATCGCATCGAGAAAAACTTGAGCATTTTATAACACTTTAATCTCAAGCGCAAGTATTAAACAGTAAGCTATACTAAACATTCGGAAGGAATTGCGACTGTATTGTTTATTTATAGCAATTTGATGAAGTTTAAAGTCTATGAAGGTTGTTAAATTTACAAAGCTACCAATTAAATTAGAGCCCTAACTTGGTTCCAATTTTGCTCTTTAGATCTTAAATTCTGAGTGGATGACGGGCAAAACGTCGGTTCTCAGTTGAGTGGTCGTGACTTTAAAGTGAGGACAGTCTTGCTACAGATTGTTTGCGTTTCAGCGGTTTATGGAGGCAGATAATGGGGGTGTAGGAACTGCAGATGGGTCTTGGAAGTGGCCAGAAGTGTAGCGAGTTGACTACCGTAGCGAGTCTTCCAATAATTTAATGGTATAATTTATATTTTTAATTACGAATTTAAAATTCCAAATTTAAAATAGACTTCATTATGTTAGTAAATATTACAGTGTATTTACTTTAATAAAAAAACAAAATTACTTCAATTATAGATTCTACAGCCAGAGGTCGTAAAAAAATTCAACCTTTTTCTTAATACAAATTTATATTAGAGAATATAAGATACGTTTGGAAAATGTTATATTATGATTGTATTAATATAAATAGTGTGTTTTTACAAATTAATTATTATAACCATTTTATACTACCTTATGCCTGCGACGTCGTAAACCTAAAATAATTTACAATATACCTAAAAAGTAACTTAGACCTTAGACATACCAAATACCACTGCACATGTATTTTACCAAATTCCATATTAAGGCGTCAAATGATAAATTGATAGAGCATGAAACATAACTCAATATTCCATTTACAATATTAGTTAACAATTATATATTTTTTTAATACGATGTAATAGATATAACTGTCTATATACGCGTATCTATTTCATTTAATCATATTGCCTGACGCATTCAACTTATGAAAATAACTGTTACGACTTCAATAACATCACAAAGCTTACAAATGCCTTATTTGTCATCGATATCATGGAATATCGTAAATTTCGACCATCAATGGTCACGACGTCAACATTATCGTACATTATCGCCGTTTTAATGGCGCCACGATGTTCCGAAGTGACTGCGCCACAGATATCTCAGAGTCTTTGTCTGAAAGTTTCTTGTTACTTTCGCTACAACGATCGCTGAATGCAAGAATCGTGGTGTGTCCCACTTTGGATGTGTTGTACAAGTTGTAAACAACCCTATCGAATTGATCAAAGTATTTACCGTCCTGTTTCTTAGTATTAGCCTCTTGTGAGATACGTGTTTGAATATGATACACTAAATAACATACAACGACGTTAAGGGTGTACACAATCAATAGCTTGTCAAGTAACTACATTGTTTAGTCTATTAATATTATTATAAGTATGTACGGAAATTTCATGTATTACTCTTACTATGGTTTCGTCTCTGTATAGACTAGACCTGGACTCACTGTTCACGTGTTTCCTCTGGAAGTCTTCTGCAGTGCAAAATTAGTATAAAGAAATAAATTTTAAAAATAATATAGTTATCTATCTATCATACTCCAATTCAAAGCTTAGTCTACAGCCAAACATCCAACGCTTGTAGAAGGCGTACACCATAACAACAATAAAGATCTCCGCTAAATTGATCAAGATGGCTACCTACTTAACTTGATTTCTTATTATCATGCAGATGCGATAAGTTCACACGTATTTCATTATCAACCATAAAATTGCATTTATCCATATGCACATTGTATATTTCTTTCGTCAATTAATCATCTGTCAATCTTTTCATATTTGCAAATCATCGTAGCATCCCTTTCCCTCTCATTTTTATACCAACACTTTCTTTCAAATCAACTCATTCACGTATTCCTTTATTGCGATATGCCAGCCATAATCCGCAGATTCTGCACAGTGCTCGCGTTTCGATCGTATTTATTCCACTTTCATTTTCATTCTTACACCTCGCTACCATTCAGTAGTGTGGGGACATCTACTGAATTGTATAATATCAGCTTTCGCTTTTTGACTTCAATACCGGTGGCTAAGCTGTTTCCTCATTCATTCAAATCTTGCATTCTTTCTTTTTTCCATTAAAAATCCACGTTTAACCCAAGATTTATATACAATTTCATCCATTTGTTCTACTAACTCAGTACCTTCCATAAATACAAGTAGTTTAGTTGATTAAAAAACTTTAAAGTGGAATAGAACTGCGTACGCGGAACTACTCAACTGTTGAGTAAAGTTGCACAGTTTCAATCTAAGTGGTGGTATTTTCCTACTGACCTGTTAGTGAATTGTCTATCATTACTCCCTTTTTAAATGCATGTTTGTAAACATGATTAATGAGGTTATATGCAACAGTTATTTGGATTCTAACTATCATAGATTCTGATAATTAGATAATACAGAAAAATTACAGGATCAGAAACAAGACATCTTCGTTTACCAGATTGGCAACGTATAAGTACCACGGAGATTACGTTTTAACGAGATATATGTATGTTCGTGTATGTAATGTAAATACATTTATATACTTGACGGCCCGGTGGTCTAGCGGTTTAGCACACCGATTTACTTCTGATGATGGAGGGTTCGATCCCTGCCACCAATTGTGCAACCATTTGTATTCATGAGTATAATTGTTGGTATCGTTCTGGGTGTTTTCTATATATATTATATATGTATTTACAAAATATATATATATCTAAGTACTTATATCAGTTGTCCAGTACCCATATAACAAGCTTTACTTACAGACTAGACGGGGACTAGATAGTGCTGTGTTATTTATTCATTATATATTTATTTATAAGCAACGCATACTACATATTATGAGGTTGTACGTGGAATTCTATGTGGATGAATAACGACCCATATTATTAACTATCCAATATGGAAACTGATTAATATTATTATCATATTAATTATAACATCACAACAAATTATTATTTGCGTTCATTTGGCAGACTCAGTTCTCTATATCCGTTGATTTTATATTACAATATTATTGTTACTCTTACTAAATAGAATTCATAATACATAATACCGCACGGTTTCGTTTTCCCCGTCATAACGGTATCCTAATTAAATACCCGTTTTCTTATTATTTCTAGTTACTTATCTATTATGGTCACAGAATATTATAATAGTGAAATCTTTGTATCAAATGTATTGTTTCTTACAAAAGTAATTTTCATTTGTTATTAAATGTTACTGTCATGTCATTTAATTGTTATGAAAATATTATGTTTTCTGATTTTGTCATGTAGTATTGATGTCAGCTTGATGTCGACAATTTACAAAACCTCTAACAATTCCATTCAGTGTTATAGTCGCGTAACGTTTGTATATTTATTTAATTTAAATATTATGTCATGTGAACTTATAAAAAGGTAACATTGGATTGTTCATTTCTAATGTATAATCTCAAATATTTAAACGATATTTTAAATGCATATATGCGAGTGAAATAGGGAAAGACTTGTTATCAAAAACTTAGAGGCAATTAGAATAATAATAGCTGTGTGATTAATAGTAGATGTCGGGATGGGTCGCTAGTATACTTTAATAACTCAGCAACTGAACGATTTCTATCCATACAGGAACTATCAACATCGAGTTATTCCCTCCAGATGCAAGTCTAAAATCTATGTAATGACGGAACGGCGACAGACCAAGTTCCGCTATATTAGTCAACGGAGTAAGTTTTGAATCGGTGATGGCAGAAATTAGTAAACTTCCACTATGTGCTACCCGATTTGATATATCCGAAATTGGGAATTCCGAAGTACTGATCTCAGAATTTAATATAAACTTTACATGCTAGCAATCGTCTACGACTTCGTGTGGTTTTAATTATATAAAAGGTAGCCTATGTACGTTCGCGTGATACAATCTAAAGACAAATTTCATTAAGATCCATTCGGCCAACATTAGTCGCTAGACGTTATAGAATATATGTACTAGTAGTAATATTAGACTGAATTTGTTTGAGCAATCAAATATTTTATTTTATTATTTAGTAATGGCACTGGAAATTAAAAATGCTCACTCACCTCACCAACAATATTATGTTTGACGCAAGAATACCATACTTGACTGCGGACGCTTTACAAGACTTCAAGAAGAGTAGTTTTTGCCGCTGAACAGTCAATACTATACTTCCAAACGTTATCCAAACTGTATTCAATGCCTGATTATACCTCGTTCAGAGGCAAAACACATGTCGCAATATGGGTGTGTAGACTCAATAACGTTCGGAATTTGATCACCAATAGAGAAGGTCGTAACGCTTTCAGTAGCGCTGGTCTGGTTTCTGCACTAAATATTTCCGGCCATACATGTTAATTGAAGCGAAATTCAACAAAATAATATAAATTCATTAAATATATAAAATAAACTTCCGTAAAATAAATCTGAAAGATAAAATGTCTTTTTAATAGACATATACTGTTTATACTTTATTTAGTACTAAATTTGCAGTTAATAGCAGAAATAGGTTATTTTTTAATTTAATAGATGCAAACTTGCGCTAACGGCGGCACTACGAAACAGCGACAGTACTTTTTTTAATGCACGGTACTGATTCCGAGTGGAATAGAAGAGTAGCGCAAACAATAGTCAATCGATTCTAAAAATTAATAATTTCGTAATAAATTATTGACTAATACCACTAATTTTATACTAAAAAGCTGACTTTATGTACAGCGATGTCGATGGCTCTAGAAGCCAACAGTTTATCAACTACCACGACTATTGATTATGAGAAATAAAAAATCATCATAGAATTATTAGTGTTAAACTCTATTAACTATATTAATAATATAGTTAATTGAGTCTACTTAAAGAAAGATTACAAAATAACAAAAAATCATGCTCATAAATATAATTGTTTATATTTAGGAGCTGTGCTAGGAGCTATTATAGGGAAATGTTTATATGAGCATCGAACCAGCAACTGTTGGAAATTAAAACAGTATGGTAAGCCGCTAAGCTATCAAGGTCATTAGATCATCATCTATGTAAGTAATAATTAATTTATCAATGATTACAGCATCGTTCCCATGAAAATGAGTTGTTCACAAGAAAAACATAGTTGTTGCAACATACTATTCAACTTCGCTGTGAAGTGAGTCTTGTTCACCGTGTGAACAGTATCCTAGAGAAAAATCATTAATTTACTAGCTATGAACCCCGACTTTGCTTGCTTAGATTATTTTTTGTGTAATTAGAATGGCGAACAAGCAACAAACACCAACAGGTTAGGTTGTCTACATTTTTTTTTATTATTTTAGTGGTAAACATTCCAATTCATGGTAAGCGATAACCATTACCTATATCCATGAACAACACTACTGACATGACATCATTTGACACCCGTGATACTACTTACGTTGCCTATACCTGATAACACCTTACAATTGTAACGCAGCTTACAAAGCAAACTGCTTTGTGGCTGAAATTGGTTAGATTGAGGTAATCAGGCTGACGACTTTTTTATAGTGTACTTCTGAACTTCATCAGAAACATAACCTGGTATGATACCCAAGGTAACCGTCATGTATTGCTAACCTTGAGAGCATGTAACGAAATAAGTAAGTAATGAAATCGACTTACGCAAAATCACACCTATTTCTACAAAATACATACAATAATAAGCAGTTCTTTCTAAGGAGCGCCTCTTGACCTTGTAATTTCATACGTCATTCTTCTACACTAACACAGGTTACAAAGCAAGCTGCTTAGGGTAAACACATCTGAGAAAAAGGTGCCCATGCAGACCATTTTACCTCATTATTGAGGTATAATGTATGTGTATACCTCGATAATTTAATTAGGTCAGGAACTTATTCTATCTCTAATTTCCAATAACTTCTCGAATTAACTCGTCCAGATTGAAATCCGCTGGACCACATTGTATACTAGCTGTGCCCTCGCTTTCACCCGCGTTAAATTTCAATATAAAATATAACCTATGTCTGATGTATAAGGTATATTACTGTAGAGTTTTATTAAAATCTGTTCAATAGTTTTTGCGTGAAAGAGTAACAAACATCCATACTTACAATTTTTCGCATTTATAATATTAAAATAAGATTAAGTTCATGTTTCAAGTTTGTCTCAAATCACCTTGGTCATTCAACCCCGTCCTTTTACAGTATATTTATAATAGGTAAATCTAAATTTAATTCAACAATAAAATTCAGATTTCTAACTAATGAAGCGTTACTCGAATACTACAATAGTATCCTATTAAATATAAATGCTTTTTAGAGTTTTTATAACGTGAATGACCTAGAGTTATTTCGATTGTACTTGTACATTTTTAAATTTAGGTTGTCTGCATAAAATATAGAGAATATTGATTTTATAAATGTGGCAATTGATAGTGAATAATATATAATACTAAATATATACTTCTGTATTAAAAACTCTGAAATTATTGTTTCATTTCAGTAAGTAATCATATATTTCTTCAATTGAATTCACACATTTATTATGAAAACAAAGTATTCATTGTAGTAATTTATATAAAATAAAAATATGTACTTAGATATTATATATTATTTTTTATATTTACAATATATTAGATTAAACAAGCGTTATTAGATTTTCTAAACATACCAATATTAGGTTTTTAGGACGTTGAACGCATTATTATTTTAAACAGTCGTAGACTTTTGAAGAAAGAATTATATGATTACTTAATGTTTAAATATATTATTGAAACTCAAATTAAATTCTTGAGATATTTTATGCTACGCTCAACTTTAATATCTAATTCAATCATATATAAAATTTATACAATTCGAAGTTAAAGGTACAAATCGGATTTTTTAGAAACACGATTTTTTATCTATTTCATATTTTTATTTACATTATGCAGTATTGCAAGGGCTGTACGTGGCTGTTTAATAATTATTTATTTATTTCAGATACTAGTTATATAATACTAGTTATCGGTACTAGACAACTGACATAATTCTTAGATTTTTTTGTAAATACATACAGTTTTTGTATCGGTCTGGGTATATCACATCGACATACATCGACTGATACAAGCAATCATGCACATGAATACAAATGTTTGAACCGCACGAGGAATCGAACCCACGAGCTGATGTAAAGCGGTGTGCTAAACCGCTAAACCACAGGGGCTGTCAATGCTATAATATTTAGGAAGCTGTTTGCGCACCTGTGAACAGATTATAATATAAGAAAAATAATATAAACCTATGAAACTCACACTTAAGTATAAGTTGATATACAATTTTTACGAACTTCAGCAAGTTTCACGTAACTGCATAACTGTATCGGTTTTATTGCACAACTACTATATTTTCAATTTCGCATTTCAGATTTATTTATGACAAGTTACTCGGAGACATTGTATTTTGTTGTATATTGATAATAAAATAGTTTTGCTATTGTGAATCATACTGAACTGTTCTTTATTCGGCTTTTCATCGTCTTGTTATTTGACTTACATTATTGGTTTAAGTTGAATTTGATGTATTGTATGGATAAAATATGAGAATGGGCTATTAAAAATGTTTGCGTGAGTATCTGTGGATTGTATCAGAAGTTAATAAAATATATATACTTGTGACCATTGATGTACGTGTTCATTTAGCAGTCTAGAGAAATCCTATCACCATTGGAAAAGTACAATTGCGCTCGTTAATTTTAAATATTTTATTTTAAAATTAACTAGCCCAATTAGTATTTTTGTGTCATAAAAATAAACTATACTAATTCTGACAAAATTGGTGCCTAATTTGATAAGTTTTAAATTTATGTTTATAACAATAGCTATATTGGTATTTCCTAAAAAATAATGTAATATAACGTTTAAAAAATCATGTAATTATTAAAGTCCTCCGTAATATATAAAGTCTTCCTTTTAAAATAGTATGGGAAAAAAAATGCTGTAGATTTCAGAAAAATATTATTATAATGTTTATAATGTTTAAATGTCGAAGCATGTCGCCATTACAACAAAGTGCGATTTCAATAAAGCAAATAAGTTTCAAAAGAGAAAGAGCGTTGCAGAAATATATCAAGAAATATTAAAAAATATATAAATAACTTACTAAATTTTCCAGTACTAAATGGCAGACAAAGTTAAAGGATCTTATCTAGTATATTGGGTATACAATACACCTATGTTTGGTCAACATTATTTCAATAAAATAAATGTGTATACAAAACCTCTGTAAGTAATGTAAAGACATTTTAAAATACACTCAAACTTGCTCGGTGCATGCTATCTAAATTTATTCAACTTAAAATTTATTTATTTGCATAACAGACGATGTTTATTTAGCAGATATGACTATTATTTACTCGACATTTTTGTACTCAATATATTTTTTATTTCAAGTGGAATCTTGTTTTCTTTTAGTTGAATCTTTGAAGAGTTTTTATGTTTCATATTTATATTCTCAATGGATTTCTTTCAAATATTAAAATTAAACGAATTTCAAGTGTCTAAAAACAAATATTCTTAATCTTTCAATGTGTGTTATATATACGATAGACAACAACATGGAATATTGTTAGAACAAGATCTTTCGGATTTTTTCCCGCATTTTGTTCAACATATCACCACGACTGATGCTAAAATAGCTTACACAGAACACCAAAACCATAGCAATATTACAGTAGTTGTGGTAAAATCGGCTGTAGTCCGGGCGGGCACACTAAGAGAAATTGGCCCCGATTTTCCTATACATAAGGCGATCTAAAAAGCAATCAAGATAGGCACTCTCCATCTCTACTCCGATTTCCATTAATTATTATATAGTGCATAGTCTGTTTAAATCGAGTCGCAAGTAGACATTATCGAGATTTCGATTCTATATTTAAATTCTCATTTCTACATATTTTATCCACTGATATTTCATTTAAATGGTAAATATTTTTTCGTAATGGATTAGTCTCCTATAATAAACTACGACAAGAATGAGATTAAAAACCAATTCGTAATATTACTAATATTACAAACACTTTAATTTGTAAATGTGGATGATTAGATGGATGTTTATTACTTTTCACGCAAAAACTGTTTAATGGATTTTAATGAAACTTTACAGTAATATAACTTATACATGATAATAACACATAAATTATAAATTTCACGCGGGTGAAACTGTAAGTAGGGATTGCAATCCGGAAAACCGGATCTGCGAATCCGGCGGATCTGGCGTCAATATACGCTTACCGGATCCGGTATACCGGACCAGGTAACTGTATATTTTGATACATTAACTGCGTTGAATAAGTAGGTATTTTAAACGCATGGTGCGTGTGCGTGCAAGGCAAGTCGTCCGAGCCGCGCCTTATACGCTATGACCAGCCAGTCAATTTCGCTCGCTCAAGTCATCAAATGATTATATATTCCTTTTTTGTACACAGATAATACGAAGACATATAATTTAGAGATAATGTGAGCAAAAGTGGATTTATCCCTAGTCGAGATCTCTTCCAGTCAACCTAAAGCAAATGATTATTTTATTTAAACTTAAGCTGAACTATTATTAAATAAATAAAATCTAAATATTATAAAGAATAGTTATTGTGATAATTATGATCTAAATTAATTTTATTAAAAGATAGAGACGCTTTTATTTTTAAAATTTTTATTGCCCTCTTTTTAAATTATTATATTATATTAATAATAATAAAGGTGATTTCGTAAGGTTAACGTTTATTTTAACACTTCGTTAACAGTCTATGTTGGAACGAAAAAGAAAAGTTATGTCATCCTATAGACTGTGGATTTAGGTATCTAATCTAAATAAATGTAAACAGAACTTTAAGAATTTGTCGTCATAATTTTTAGATTAAGTATGGTTGTTTTGTTTATATTTAGTCAAATACCTAAATCCACAGACAGAGTATAGTTAGATCAATCCGGCCGGATGCGGTCGGATCCGGCCAGATTGCAATCCCTAATAATGTAAGATACGAAAGAAATACAACAAATTGCCTATCTTCTTAAATATATATAACTTAAAGGTGACTGACATAGTGATCTATCAACGCACAGCCCAAACCACTGGACGGATCGGGCTGAAATTTGGCATGCAGGTAGATGTTATAACGAAGGCATCTGCTAAGAAAGGATTTTGATTAATTCTACCCCCAAGGGGATAAAATGGGGGATGAAAGTTTGTATGAAACTTTGTCAATTTTAAACCGATCGGGCTGAGACTTTCCATGCATAAAGCTACTATGACGTAGGCATCCCCTAAGAAATGATTTTAATAAATTCCACCCCTAAGGGGATAAGTTAACGCGATCGAAGCCGCGGGCAAAAACTAGTTCTTTGATAAGTCGTGAGTAATTTATTATTACAGTTCTGTATAATTACTATAGTTCTGACAAAAAAAAATACAAAGTTAAGGAATAATTAACATATTTATTATTCCAACATTGTTTACTTTATTAGAAGCGTTAGTCCCTAACAGTAAGTACTAATGCATACGAGAATAATATGACACAATGAAGTAACAGATATTTTACGGAAACTGTGTCGGCTCTGTTGGGAAAATTATAATTAACCGGTACCATGTTTTATTTATTACAGATTTTATTTGTAACTAATTAAAAACTGATGAAGTTTAAATGTTAATAAACCGGTACTATGAATTATGATTAACGATTTTATATGTAGTTAATTAAAAAAGGATGAAGTTTACAGTATTTTTTTTTTGTGTTTGTATTTCAATTCTCAACCAAGTTTTATTATTTACTTTGATAATAATTTATAGTAATAATAAATAAGTCTGAAATCAGAACTCAGTTATGAATATGTACAAGTAATACCAGTTTAAATTGCAGTATATACCGTGAGTGCAAAGAATCTAGTTTCCGAATATGACGGAAGACTTCACTAATACAAATGTACTGTTTGTATTGGTAGAGTCTTCCGTCTTGGCTTTTTGTATCGTATACATTAAAATTAAATAAATAAATAAACTATTAGCCAACATAATAGAGAGTGGAAATAATCGTCGTATATATATAAAGTAATAGTACGTTTGGCGGACTTAGTATCATGCAACATCAATCAATTAATTGGGGGCTGTGTAAGTATAACATTAAAAAAAGGTTAATAAAAATATAGTTTGTTATCATTTCTGTTATATCAAAAAAGCGAAACATAACGATCATCAAAATCAGTGACAGATTACTAGACTGCTACTTACATCTATAAAATAGCAGCGTTACCTTACTTAACTTATATATTTACTGAAACATTCTTTCATCAATCAGTTCAATTATCGAGAAGAGACCACAAAAATACCACCGAATTGTGACTCTCGTATTAGTAGTAGGTTAAAAATACAAAAATATATTCCCATATGCACATAATATTTGCGGTTTCGCTTCACACGTCTCGCACATTCCCGAAATAGCCACCAAAGAGCATAAAATTAAACGTCAAGTAACACTGTGCAGTGTGAAAGATGAGTATTGTTCACACATCTGCACGAACTGGACCCTTTTGTTTGAATTTTTAATACGTGAAACTGCGGAGAGATGGAAATGCTCGCGTAACTACATGTTACGGCAAAGCTTAAATCCTAAATCTAGGCTATAAATATAGAAATATATCTATTTGTTTTATTTCATTCACTCATGCATATCCAAATACCGACAATATTGATCGGATTATGGAATGCAAAGCTTAAACACATAAAAAAAAAAGAATTTAACACGAATAATTTTATGCTAAAATAAACCGGTAACATCGGTCAATAAGTGGCCTACAGTGGCCAGTTCGATCTGGACACTATACAAATGTTTGTGTTTATAAGTATAACTATTTGTATTTGTCTAGATATTTGTCAAAATTGAAAATGTGACTCGGCGTACCATATTTCTTCCATATTAACTCATTCATCAATACTCACAATGCCTTAATTATTGTTAGTAGATAACAAATATACAAGGAAAATAGCTAATAGCTCACGAAAGGGAATTATAATAATACTAAATACGTACGTCTATTATCAACATTAATTAATTTTAACATTAGACTTTAATTGTGGACTATTAGCGTTGTAACATGGCTTTTACATTTCCGGTGCGTTTGCGTCATATCTACCACAACTAATATTGTAAAAACAAAAATTAGTTTGTTTATTTGTTAGGTTTTCACACCTAATATGTATGGAGATTTGTTTATATTATTAGAATGGCCTATGTGATGGTAAACTGTATTTTTTACCTATATAATGAATTGCATTACGGACATCACGTTATCATGTGCCACTTATGTGTTGCCATTCGTGATTGCGACCTACCTGTAGTCTTGTCATTTCTTAATTATTAGATTGAAAATAGAAAATTTAGGCTACTTTTTCTGAATAAAAACTTATATTTTGTGAGATGACGAAAGGGGTAATATTTATATCCAATTTTTTATTGCGTCGACGGAATCGTTATCAAATTTTGTAGAATTTGCTAATATTATAAATGAGAAAGGATATCTCTCTATTTGCACGTCTATCTATTTCTTAATTTATTGAATTAAAAGACTGAACAAAAGTCTCATGATCAATATTTTATATGATGACATATTGTATTACGATGACGGATATGGGTTGTATATTGTCATAATCTGAGAGGGGTTGAAATTGGGGATGAAAATTTGTACAGATGAAGCTGTGTATTTGGTTTGTATATAAGGTTTGTAATTAATCATTAACAAAAACAACATTTGCGTCATTATGCAACGTATATTTATAACTGAATCGTCATAGGAAATAAACATTATAAAGAAAACGGTGTGTTTTCAACCAACGTCACAGAATAACGTTAATTAATTATAATGGAATTTTATATCGGAACAGGTTTCCTAATTAAAATCTCTCGTTTACATGCCTTCGATATAATGAACTTATGAGATGTCATTAGAAATTCATATGTATTTCGAGCATGCGCATTAGATGCTGCTATTTGCGTAATTGGAGTGCCAATTTTGTTTAATTTGGGGTAACATTGGGTTATTTGTACTGTATTATTAATTTACAATTGTTATTGTTTTGTAATTTACATGCTAATAACTGAGCCCGCGACTTAGTACCTATGTGGCACGATGTACGGAATAATACTAGTTTATATCGTTTTTGTTTGTACACCGATTAGAAAAAATTCTGAATAACAACAGCTTATAACATTTTTGTTTATAGACCTATTGGAATGAAATAAACCTTGATGTTTAAGTGAATACACTAGTAAAATAGAATCTAGAAATGTTAAGTTGTTTTTGAGATACTTAAATACACAGCAAACATTGAAACAAAAAATTGTTTTATATTTTGTAATGTTGATCTCCCAATAATATTTTTACTATATGTATGGATCTTCTATGTACTGATCACTTACATTTTTATTACATATGAAAAAAAGTATCGTACACTTTGCGATAAATTTCAATAAGATTCGTACAGTCAGTTTTAGACCTGAAATGCTAACAAACAGACAGACACATTTTTACAGTTATATGTATTCAAATTCAAATTCAAAAATCATTTGTTCATGTAGGTCATTTTAGCCGCTTACGAACGTAAAATTTTTTATTTATAATTTTTTCCCTACCGTCTAGTTTCAATTAAGAAGAACTGGCATGAAACTCAATTGAATTTCTTTTGTTTTTATTGCATAGATTTATAGCCCGTTTTATTATATATGTAGATGTCTATATCTAGCATTAAATTTAAATCCCGTTCATAAACAGAACAACTATTGCCATGCACGCTCTACATTCAAGTAGTAGTCTTTTAGTGAGATAATAGGCTTTTCTCAGTAAATATGATTTACAGACGTTTTGAATTTACTTAAGGATAATTCCAGTATATCTTTTGGTATCTTATAGTAATTTTTTATACCCATTCCCATAAAATACCCATTGACTTTTCTAAACAATACTTAGGAAAGGCATGTTTGTCCTTAAATCTAGTATTAATATTATCAATATTGATAATACTTATAGATTATAAAAGGAGTGGAAAACAAACATATGACTCATAAGACCAATGGTAACAGTTACCTATGGTCATCATTAGGTAATACCGGAAGTGTAATGATCAACTTGTGATTATTGATATTAAAAACCAATACTCATTAGCAGGGCAATTCATCACAAATATTCTATTACTGGAAATTCCTACGGAAACTGATATTAATGGGTTCATAAACGTAAAAGTTTTTTCCCATTTCCGTGGGAGTGCGTCTATTCATTGCAATTCACAATAGGTATATTAAACCATAGTAGTATAGATAGATCAAAGCCTGAGAAGAATCTAGGTATAACAATCGAGTTCCAGTACATTAATCTAAAAAGGTATTCGTATTACAATAGCTTAAATAACAAAGATATAGCATAATATATACTAAATATTATAAATGAAACTATATGTAAGTCTGTCAGTGTGATTTATTTTATACCTTTTCAAGACTGAACGGATAATGCCTGAAGATTTTTTTATTCTACACTGGTGGCAAAGAGGCCCATCTAATGGCGTTACCATTAGATGGGCTGATATACCAGACGCGTTGCCGAACCTTAAGAAACCTTAATGCACTCTTCTTGAAAAACCTCTTGCTATATAGTCTCTCCAGAAAGTAGTTGATACCACAATCTAAGTGTACGCGGGAGAAAGCTCCTCTGAAACCATACTGTCCGAGACCACTTAGGTTCCAGCGTGTAGTGATGAATTCCTTGATGTCGGCGAGCGGTGCAATAGTAATAGACCTAATGTCGAACAATTTTTCCGAATAGATTGACGATTGTCACGAGGACATTTCAGTTGTATATGCTATCTTTTACATTAAAAGGCGGATAGAGTCACGGGAAATAGCTAGTAATTAGAGGTAGAACTTCTAAAAAGTCGTCTGCATGTCACATGTTAGAGCCAAGCAGCTTCATAAATTGTGTTTCAGTTGAAAGGCCGAGATATGGCACTGAAATTACAAGATACAGTAATGACATCTTAATCCTCCAGAATGACATAGTAATGTGTGAGTGTTATCACAGACGTCACATGATTAGGTGCGTCCATTTTGCTGATCATCTATATAGGTGACGGTTACCACTTGCCCACTATCAGCTCGTTAGTTTGTTTCCATTGCAATTATATTAAAAACAAAACAACCAAAAAAAACTCGAACACATATAAAGAACTATCAGTTTCTTGAAAGAATTTAAAATCTGCTTTCTTGTAATTAGGCCAAAGATTAAATAATCTGCTGTACTATATCGGCATAATTTTCGAGAGTTATTGTGTGGAAACAATTAAACAAAAGAAATAGGTCATCTTTGAAATAGTCGTAGGTATGATAAATTTTATAGCCGTAAAACTTCAAACATTAAAACCTTTACAGTTCATTAAACAGTTCAGCTAAAGAGAAAATTGTTATCGACTTTACATTTCACTGTCTGCCACTGTATAATGTAAAAAGTCTTTGAAATTTCAATTAAATGCATTTTCTGTTTGAGCCAACGGAATAGTCCTTTGCGTCGGTCTAATGACTGCACTTTTACTTGCTTATTTATATTTGCTTAATGAATGACGCTTTAATAAAATTACAATGACTTTAAGGGAATTATTGTTAGAATCGAACAAGACACGTGTTATGTGAGATAGTTTAGAAGTATGGCCGACATATTTGGCCGATAAATTGGAATGATTTTAAGGATGTTATTCTTAAAACAAAACAATAAAGTTGTTATGTGAAATAGTTTATAACGAAGCCCAATCTTTGGTAAACAAATTACATTGACATTAAGGATCGTATTGTTAGAACAAAGACACTTAATATGTAAAATAATTTAGAAACATGGCCGATATGTTTCTCTACCTAGTTGTATCCATCTTGATGACACATTTTTGCAATTGTTATTTAGTGCACTTTTCAGCCGACTACAAAAAAGGAGATGGCTGTCAATTGAATCGTATTTTTTATGTGTCATGAGTTTTTTTTTTTGCATATTTCAATTCTAATAATTCTTTTTTATGTATTTAATTATTAAAGTTCTAGACACTATTTGAATATATTCTTAAAAAAAATACGGCGTTTATTTTAAAAAATATATTAGAAAGATAAAATCTATTAGAATTCAGTTGGAATACGTGACAAGTTCTAATGTATTTTCAAAGAAATAGTTATACCTATTTTATTTTTTACTTACAAGTGTTAGAAAATATATGGAAGTTAAAGATAAAGCAATCGCTTAAAAATATATATCTTCAATACATTTGGAGACAACTCAGCGGAGTTTAAGACATCTTCAACTTGGATATAACAAAGTTCAATGTTTAGTGATGTACGACAATATATAATGAAATGTCGATATATTTTAACATTATTAAGAAAATAATATAAAGACAGAGCATTACTATAACCCGTTAGAAATAGTTTCGTAACGTAAGTTAATCTCTAACGTACTCTCTTACTTAATATTAGAATAGTATATTACTTATCACGTAGCTTTGTTACTTAAGTCGTTTCTTACCTTGTAAACCTCAGTGACACTTACAATATATTTTTCGCTATAGGTGACAATATTTGACATAATATAAATAATACTTTTATTAATTTACTGATTACTAGATGACTCGGTTAGTATCGATCATAATCACGATAAGCATCAGAAGATTTACAATATAGTTGATATTCCATTAATCCAGATCCAGAATCAGAAATCCAGACAAATACCGTCAGGTACGTGTAAAATGAAATTAGAAGACTTTTATTTGATATTTTTTCTATATATCTAGTATTCAATAATATCTATTTAAGGTCACTGCGTATTCTAACCCATTTTATACATGGTTGTAATTATTAAGTTTATAACTACGTACATATATACGAGAATTTAAAGAACTTAATATATTTTCATGCGAGGCGGGACACTGTAACGGAAGCGCTGTAATTACAGTAAATAAAAGAATGAAGGAAGTCCGGATGAATGCGAAATAATTACCGCTAAAGACGAAAACTGAGTAATTTACTTTTATTCCTGTATATATATATATATATATATATATATATATATATTATAATATAAATAAGGCAATTAAAGGAAATGAATATTGTGAAAAATGGACATAAGTTTTAAGAATAGAGTATTACAGTACAGTCTTTAATCGAAGTCAATATTGACTAGAACACAAATTAAAAACATTACAGCACTTTACAACATCACTAATTAACACCAATTTCAGTTTATCGATAAAAAGCATTGACATCCCTAAAAACAACCAAGAGCAAAAGATAACAGAAATAGTTGAGAGGAGACATTTTAATGGATTTCTACTTTTCAAACAATAAGGACATTTTGTTTTCGGGTGTTACTTCGCTATATTTATGGCCTTCCGGTTGCATTTAAAATATTTATCTCACAAAATAGGAATGCGATTGATTATTATATTTATTTTTAGTCTCAATATATCTAGATAAAGATATGATGATATGATAATGTTATTTTAAGATTCGAATCATTGCTACCATGATGATTAGTGGTTTACTACACGATTTACAACTTAAACCTATGCAGTTCGAATCTGACCGATACCAAGAAACTTTCTATGTCAATTTATGTTTCTGAGTCCAGTAATAGAAATACCGATATAATACTAAATTAATCCGTGATATGGGCGGCAGGTTTCCTTCTTGTCAAAAATGATCCAGATAAGCCGAGCTAAATATGAACATGTCAAATATTGCATACACTCTCCTCACCTCTGTATATATCCCTATTTGAGATAAGAATCATAAATGTATAATATTATTATTATTAAAATACTAGCTGACCTCGCGAACTTTCCATACAATTAAATAATATGTCAAAAGTTTATTTACGCAATAAATTATAGAACAAACTAGCACAGTTTACGGATACGAAATTTGTATGGGACAATAAAATAGTTATTTTTACTATTTTCCTTCCTTGGACGTCTATAAATATTTCAAAACCGAAATTAGCCAAATCGGTCCAGTAGGTCTCAAGTTTTAGCGAACCTAATAATGTCATTTCATCTTATATATAAAAAAAATCTTGTGTCACAATGTTAGTTACCATACTTTTCCGAAAAGACTAGATCGATTATTATGAAATTTTATATGTATATTAGGAATTTTTATATATATAGTAGGTCTAAGAATCGGGTTGTCCACCCTAACATTTTTTTATTCCTTTATATTGTGGCATTAAAAAATACAAAACCCGAAAATGTTCAGTTGTTCACCCTTCTATCACCAACCCCTATTTTTTAAGAAACATTTTATCTCATATGGCAAAACCGCGTGTGCTGGGTAGGCTAGTTTTTTATAAATGATAATATTGAACTTATCATCATTGCCTTGCCTATATCACATTATTTGGGGTCGGCGCAGTATGTCATTCTCTTCCACTGCTCTCTACCGGTCGTCATATCTGAACATACTCTTCTTTTATTCATATCATCTTTCACACAATCCATATGATCCATCCGATAACATCCGAATCCATACGATCATATTGAAGTACGTGTTTAAATAGTAGAGTAAAATGACCATAGGATTTCAAATCCGGTAAATTATTCGTTTCAAAATTAATGGAAATACTTATAAAAAGGACATCGTAATTATTTTAATTAAAACTTAATTATTTCCAATTGAGCCATTAATTAATGCCATGTGGCCAAACCATGACAACATTGAGAGTCATTCATTTAGAAATTCATTTTAATAATTAAAGCAACAGATTACTTATAATGAAATCATTCACTTCATTGAATTGTTTTTCAATTGTAACTATTATAGTTTTTATTAATAATTTCATAGTAACAGCTATCATGGCCTCGATAGTCTAGTGCTGAGCACACCGCTTTAGTTTAGTTCGATTTATTCATATTTGTTCAATTTCTCGCACTTCGGTTTGGATTCGGTATAACTAAAGCGCAAACATTTGTATTCATAAGTGTAATTTTTTTGTATGTATCCGGGTGTTTTCAATATAGGTATAATATGCATTTAAGTATTTCTATCAGTTATTTAGTATTTACACTCATTGTTGCTTAGCTCGGGACTAGTGACGCCGTATGAATTGTCCGCGTTGTTTTTATTATTTCTGAATGGAAAGTTATACTAAATCTGTAAAATATGAGACAGAAATAATTCTTATGCAAATAATCTTTGTACAAAGACTCTCTCTGCTATATTACTTACTTCCGGCTTCGTACGGGTATAATGTATTATACATATGAACCTTAGTCTTTAATCTTTATCTACTGTTAAAAACTGCATTCATATCCGTTGTGTAGTTTAAAGGATGTAAACGAACAAACAGCGAAAGTGACTTTTTTATATTAAGTAAAGATATTCAAATTCAAAATATATTTATTCATGTACAGACTCCTATGATATGTGAAATCTAGAGTCAGTTCTGAATGATTTCGAGATGAGAAGAACTGACAAGAAACTCAGCTCGTATTCTTTTCAAGTTAATATTAAACATGTTTACAATAGTACATATTAATTTTTAAATTCAAACTTGGGAGAATAGAATGAACACAAGCATATGCTGCTTCCGATATAAAAACAAGGCAAATTAATGTACGATACAACCACCAATTACGAAGATGGCCGATGGATACATTTGTAAATACCGAGTGCAACCGACATGCAAGGAATACCATTGAAAGAGTAAAACGGAACAACGCAAAATCTTTACATATTCATGAAGGGCACGAACAGGGCTCATTTGCAAAATTAATCCTTAAGCCAAAAGGAATTTCTTATTGTTAGAACAGCTGATTTGTTTCAACGTCGTCTGCTAAGCGGAACGTTTTATTAAATTTGCGATTCAAGTTTTGAATTTGAAATATTTCGTTGTGAGATAAAGTAATGAATAAACAAAGTTGCTGTTCGAAGTTTGTTTTTTTATCCTCTTTTATAGGATTTTTAAGACAAACAAAAGAAGTATAACTTAATCTCAGAAGTTGTATTTTTTAACTTTATTTAAATACATTTTACATTTTTTGGTCGATACCAAAAAACTTTATTGCTAATTTATATTACTGACTGATTCTACGATGTTGGAAACACCCAAATAAATAATGTGAAGGCGGAAGTTCGCTTCCTGCCACGTTGAATTCAATTCAAATATACTCAGTAAAATATGATCATGTCAAATATTACGTTCATCACGATGTAATTAGTTAACAATGCCTCTGACTACCCCTTTCGAAATAGCAGTTGTGAGGGTATGTGTTTATTATATTCCCTGTCTTACCATCATTACTGTATGAAGACAGTTACCTACAACGCTGCATTTTATTAATTGTATTTTTAAATTGACTGATTAGATAGACTAACTGATAACCTATATAGTATATATTAATGGGACATTATCAGTATCAAGAAATGAAATATTAAAAAGTTATTCTTATTATTTTGTAAAGTAAGCATTGTTGTAAAGAGTTATTGAAAATTCATATAGAAATGGGAAATATACTTCGTTTCACAGGCAAAACCGATAAAAACAGCCACTTTAGAATAATAATACTAAACAAGACACTATTGTAGATTCCATGCATATTGACTGTACGACTACTTAAAAGCATTCCACAGATGATCATCCCAGAATTGGTCTGAACAAAGCAATCGACAGCCACCACTTAGTTGCCTTCTCTATACTAGACAGTCTGTATTTTGTGGTTGTCTTGCTTCTCTACAATTTGCGTCTAACCCGGCTGAGACCATTGTGCCGTAACGCTCGACTGCATACAAGTGAAAGGGATATGACAAATATCGATATATCGATAATATTTTATTGAAAATATTACTGCTAATTTATCAATATGAAACTGTAATTTTGTCCATTATAAGTATCATAAGTAATAAATAACCTCTCAGTAGTTAGAGACATTGCCAATCATATCATGGTGAACGACACATTTAACTTCGCTTTGCTTTGAGAAACCAGCCAACATGCAACTACTACTCGGATTTGTTATATATTAAAAATGGACATTCAAATAACTAATATTATTTATTATACTTAATATATAATTACATAAGCTTAAATAACAATTACATAAGGAAAAATATTTATTAGTTAAAATAATTTATTCATCTAGAATATTCAATTACTATAAACTTTATTTTTTTATTCTTTAAATAATAAATAAATATCTGCCATATACTCATTATAGTAAAAAATCTACGTTTAGTGAATAAACTAATTTACTTCTATGCAAAATATTTTAGTGAACACAACAATTAATCTTCGTAACACCCTTCCACTACTCAGGGTTAACAAAGTTTATTGACCTTTTCTATTCATGTTGTAGTCTAAAAGTCATTATTCATTTTTGTATTTTCTTCTCTCGTATATAAGATTACAAAATAATTGAATTAAATAAAAACAAAAATTAATTAATATCATCTGGCAAAGATCAAACGAGACAGATTTACGTGACTTCGCATAGATATGAATACGCAAAATTTTATAGTACTTACCTGTTTTACCTTGGGTGGTGTATATTTGTTGAGTTTATACAAAGTCATCTGCGTAAGTATCTTTGTATCTGTATACGTATCTTATTTATTTTAACAAGCTGCTTGCACGGTAAGTTATGTAAGGTGTAAGGTGAAAGGTGAGATAAAGCAGTGAAACTAGAAGACTAAAAAATATATACTCTAAAAAAGGTTGAAAATACGACCATTTTTAGAGTATATATTTTTCTTTATTATTTATAGTATTGAGAAATAGTACCAAAAAACTAGTTGTATAAAAGATTTTGGCTATTTATTCAGCTGATTGACAGATGGGACTGTCCATTGGGGCAGTAAAGTTCTCGAGTGGCGACTATAGACCGGAAGACGCAGCGTGGGAAGACCTCCTACAAGGTGAATCGACGATCTGGTTAACATCGCTGAAAAGCATTAGATGCGAGCAGCGCAGGACCGATCGTCGTGCAGATTTTTGGGGAACTTGATGATTTATACAATTCTGTAAAAACTCAGCTGAAACATCAGCATCATCATCAATAAATATATTTAATATTTTTTTTTAGATGTAATTTGTTATGAGCAGTAACATGGATTTTACATGACAACATGATACTTTTTATATACGTTAAGTTAAGTTGAAGGTCATATAGATACGAGTGGCAAATTGTTTGACATTAAAAATCATATACAAAAATTCTTTTATTGCTTGCTTCATTTAAAGCTAAATTACGAGTTCACTCGTTGACATATTATTTAGTACATATAGAATTACAAATGAAATATGTACTTATAAATATTATTGTTGAAGGAAAATTAGAGAGGATGGGGAAGAACAGGTAATAAATAATGACAAATTTGGAGTTGTGTAGCATCAACATTTAATGAGAATGACGGAAGATCTAAGAGAAGAAGAATGGAAAGTGGCAAAATGTCCACCGAAAAAAGTCTGATTCTTAAATTGTGAATGTATAAGTCGATATCGATAAGATGGCATTACAACACTATTTAAGTCGCAACTCGCGTGCCGCGCAGACGACACCTTAATGGCGCGCCACTTCGCTCATTTTCTACTGTGACCGCGTTATTTTATCTTCGTGTCAAGCGCCCTCTATTCATTGTGGTTTTATTTTTATTTCAGTCTTGCTTAAATTAAGTACTTAAATAATAAAATTATATATTTAAAACTTTTGCTCATAAGGGATTTGTTTGTATTTTATTGAAGCAAACTAAAATAAAAGAAACAACAAAAATTCAGTCAACTACAACAGAGACTCTCATCAATAATCATAATCGACTTAGTTAAATAATGTAACTATATAATAGTTTCTATATGTGAAAGATTTTTGAATTCATTTAAGAGCGTTAAGCTTTTCTTTCAATTTTAGTTTAAACAGACACAATTAAGAATTAATGACAGATATATATAGACAGATATTAAAAGAATTAATAAAAGTATTTTATTTATCCAAGGTGTGCCTTTATCTTAATTAAAAACGAGAAGGAAAACTGGCTACTATACTTTTAGGAAACCAATTTTATTTCAGGCATAAATTCAAATTTAAGATAAATAAATTTTATTGCAACAAATCACAAAATCTTCTTTAAGGATAATTAAAAAAAGAATATCATGTAATTACTAAATCCGTAAGACTCAATCAATTAATTAGATAATTAGCTATTTTTTAATTAAGATTATGTTTTTTTCAGCGTCAATCTTGCTAATTACTGTATAATCCGATTAAGTTTGAATAACGCTTTCTTCGGCTTTCCTTCGACAGATATCAGAGAAGGTTATTTAAAACTCTATGTATGTCTATACAAAAGAGACATAGAGCAAAAGAGACAAAAATAATATATTGATTTCTATCTTAATTCTTAAATGTTGTGTTTTTTTTTTGTCATTTATAGAAATAGACTTTGCACAAAGTTGTCTGCGTATCTCATACCAAATTGCGTGCTTTGTAAAGTGTGTGTTTAAACCTAAAGGATGACATGAGGAGTATCATGGGCTTCACATAACGTGATGTCCGTAATGCTGTCCATGTATATGATCTAGAGGTTTAGCATATCGCTTTACTTCCGATGGTCGTGGGTTCGATATCTCGCATGGAGCATACATTTGTATTCATGAGTATGATTATTTGTATCGATCTGGGTGTTTTCGCTGTATATTATGTACCTACAAAAAAATACATTTAAGTTTCTTTATCACTTGTCTATTACTAAGCTCGCTGATCTTAGGACTAAATGGCACAGTGGGTAACTTGGGTTATTACAAGATTGAACCCTTTCTATTAAAAAAATATATAATCAATTTGAAGACGTTCACCATTTTCAAAACATCATTAGAATATAATTACACTTACATTTTATTTGCGTAATAATGAATATTTTATATCCCTAATGTCGTTTTCGTGTTTCTTACTTCAGATTTCTTTGAAAAATCTCAGAATATTTAATGGAGAAATTAATTAATAAAATAGAATTTTCCTTTCATTACATTTAAATTTTCCAAGTATTTGAAATATAATCAACATTTGGTGGAAACAAAAATAATTTACAAAAGTAACAAAACACCAAGCTGTATCTTAAGGAAATTGTTAGATGATGTTATGGAGTATTAATTAATTAAAAGTAAAATTTCTTTATTTGGCTGCGCGTTCCAAATACGAAATTAGTAAATAACATTGCGTTGAAAACAAAAACATAAATACTAATTTATTGGAAATGAATAGAATAGAAATTAATGTTAATTCTATTTTCATTCTACTGCCAAATTCGAAATGCAGATTCAGTTAAGAACAAAAAAGAAATCGTCTGGTTCTCTTCTAAAAATACACGATTTTAAAACACAAAAACATGTATAAATATTAAAATAATTAAATTAAAATTAAAATACTTTACTTGTTTTTCATATTGTGTGAGTACGTGTCTTTTGTAGGAAATATATAACGTTCCATAAAAGAATTAAAATTAACAGTGTATCTTTTAATCCTATTGGAATATTTTATTATTCCACGCAGATTTATTCCAGAAGTTTGAGAGGATGTTGCAAGCAAATTAGACTACCTGAACAAGTCTAATTTAAATTTCATATCGGTGGTGCATCCGGTTTTATTCGAGAAACTTCCATCCTAGTTTGTATTAGGTCTGTGTGAGGGTTTTTAAGGATGTCTTTGAATTCGAATCGTCTTAACTATAGTTTATTTGCTTGAGTTGGCTTAGCGAGTCGTCCTTTGCATTCATTCTATTATATAAAAGAATTTATATTTATAAAATAACATGAGTGACTGTCAACGCATATCCAAAACTATTAAATATATTAAAATGATAATGGATTTATGGACCATAATAATTACCGGAACTTAATTCAGTTTTACCGGAAATATTGTAGTATTACTTCATATAATATAATTAAATATAGAGATAATACAAAATTAGAGAAGACGTACTGTTAACCGTATCGACCCAACTAATTGCGGCGTTATACCCGCACAACAATGAATTACCGTTTCACCTCTCATGACTACTTAACTTATTTACACATTTTATTGGTAAAAAGAACCTATAAGTAAAATGCTAAATGTAACCGTATATAAGTATATGAAAATGTAAAGGAACAAAATTTAATATTTTCTCTCGTGCACGTTTCGTCCCTTGACGCCTTACATTTGTATACAATGTCTGCTCTAGTAGGTACATAATAACTCTATGACAAAGAGCTACATATTTTTTGTTTCTAAACGAGTGTGGGTAGTTGAATCTATGTACTCTGTTAATAGCTGGCGTTCAATTACGACTCAGCGCGTGATGCAGGTGTTCACTCTAGTGCGGTATGGTACAAGTTATAGGAAGTTACACCACATTATGTTATCACTTCCGGATTTTTAGAGTAGTGGAGCACATGAAAGCGGCCTATGAACGGTAACTCGGATGGAACGGACAAGTTGTGACCAGGTTTGTAATCCTTATAAATTACACACAGACGCAAAATCACAATCAACAATTCTGGAAGAAACAAAAGGACTACTTTATTCAAATAAATTTATCCGCTCATCCGGAATGATGGCTCATTACAAAAAGATTGAGAAAGAAACTTACGTGCTACTTTTTTAAATAATTGTTGTAACTTTACATTTTTAAGTTAAAATGTGTGAATGCAAACTACCAACTAGCTCTAAACTTCATCATCGATTATCTTTTATATCAGAACCAAGCGAATGTACATTTTATTACCGTTATAAGTGCGTTTGTTAAACCCTTCGATAAATTTATGTGTAATGCCATGTTTTGAATAGAATTTGTTTTAGTTTTTACATATAACCTATACCTGAAGCTAAGGAGCTCATTTAAGTGTTGTATTCCAATATCAAAAGAGAAGAAAATTTTTTTATTTGAATGTAAGAAAGAAGTTACTATACTGTATACTATTTACAACTTTTAAATATCATATTTTGTAATTCCTTATTATTATTGAAATAACTTCATATCGAGCTTTCGTTTCCCATTTTGTAAAAACATTTCTTAACTATCGCTTTAATCTATTATCTTGTACTACGCCATACGGTCCGGCTTCACTTCCATTAGTCGAATGCACAGTATTGTTCATGAAAATAACCAGTTTGTATTGAAACAGCCCTCATTGTTTGCTCTACGGTGTTCCATATGAAAAGATGTTAATCACTATGATACTGCAACTTTTCAAATAATCATTTTTGATATAAATATAAATTTCTCTGCATATATTTCGTTGTATATAATGATAACGCAACGTCATTGCTCTAGCAATGGAAGAATACTATACCATATAATCTGTACTGGCGCCCTTTTTTCTTACGTACTAATAGAAGAAGAATCGGCAAAATACTTTTAGAACTGACGTTGACATATTAAATAAAAATATAAATTTTAAAAGGACTTTTGCTGTACGCATTTTTCAAAGGATAATAGTTCACAATTATCAGCATTTTTTTTCCTCGCGTCAGGGCAAAGATTTCATAAATGTACTCAAAAGAAATATGTATAAAGAAACAAAATGGAAAAAATAATGTTATCATAATGAGCATTTGAAATATTGTTAAAAATACATATATATGCTGAACACGAATCTTATAACAATTTCTGTTGTAGATAAAATAATACGAAGCAAAATTGAAAGGATTATTAAAATAGAGATTTCCCTGTTCGATATCCTTTTAAACGCATTAGGATAAAACTGAATTAGGAAGTCATTTTGTGTATATAAAATCACCTGTATCATTTATTAACTCGTAAGCATTGCCTGTTAGTTACCACCCTGCAAACTCCAAATGTGAAAAAACCGGGTCGTCAGGAAAAAAAGTGTCAATTCTTGATTATGAAATGATTGAAATATCGATCTTTTTCTTTTGTCTAACCTTAGTCCCTGAAATATCGATCTTTTTCTTTTGTCTAACCTTAGTCCCATTTATTTGGGGTCGGCGCGTCTGGAAAATCTTCGCCAGGATGGTCTGGGTCGTCTGGGGTTTTATTAGGTCCCTATTAATAACAGACATCCATGTGAAGTGGGGTGTACGTCTTCTGGACCGGGTACTCATCTCAAGTACTGTTTTTGTTGAATGGTCTGATGGTCACCGCATGACAAACCACCTTAGGCGGCTCTCCAAAACCTTCTCCAGTATTGATATCACATAGGATTGAAACATCGATAAAAATTCATCCAAACGAAGCGACGCTGGCAGGTCCACCAAACTGTTACCTAAAATTTTATTGTAAGAAAGTCTGCTGGCAAAATTTCAATTCGCTATTTATCTATTATTTGGAAATACAAAAAATTGTTTAATTGGCTACATCTAT
Source organism: Achroia grisella (assembly GCF_030625045.1). NCBI lineage: Eukaryota > Metazoa > Arthropoda > Insecta > Lepidoptera > Pyralidae > Achroia > Achroia grisella. Next base: position 3,063,963 of record NW_026712999.1, read on the forward strand.
TAAGAGATTTATAATTAATAAAAAAGAAGTTAAGTTTATGTGTAAAATTTTTATGAAATTTGAATATAAACAAGCTCAATCAATCAATCAATCGATAAGCTGTAATAGTCGCCTATTTAAAAGAATTGCAGTACTGCCTCCAATGGTAACACTGTCAAATGATGTCGTAATTAAATTATTTATTTATTTAATTTCAGGCCGTTATAGCCGTGGCGTCATTCTTTTATTTTTAGGCGACGACTACTTACAATCAGTTGGGCCGTTTGTTATTTCAATTATATAAAAATAAAACAGGCATCGCCACAGAGTGAGTAAAACGCTAACGTTGCAACACTTCATTAACAAACTCTTTTGAATACAAATAAATTTTGAATTTCATCGAAGACATTTTAAATTGAGAATGAATACGGTTGAATGAATAAAATAAACAAACCAATGATGTGCATTAATCTGGTCGCGACATGAATATTCAAGGCGGGCTTCAGGGTTGGCTGTACATTGAAGCGATTGGCCCTATGAATACGCATTATTCAACTGTTTGATCGCTGGATTGTAGGGATAGTGTAAATGAGCAGGGAAATGTAGACGGATGTGGGCCCCGAGTATTCACTCCGTAATTGATGCGAGCATTAAGATTTATGTACATACATTCATATCTTTCTAAATACAACCAGCTTAGTGTTCAAGCCGTTTTGCAGGCTGCCTTATTTACATTATTTTTATATTTCTAGTAAAAATTTATATAAAGTATGTGCATCAGTTGTCTACTCCCAAGCACAAATTGGAACTATTTTTTTAGTTTTATCCCATTTAGACATAAAGGTAAAGAAATAAAAAACCTATTGGATTATGAAATGGAAACTGGAAACATGCTGATGATGAATAACACCAAATAGGATTCTCATAAATATAGACTATACGACATGACTATATTAATAATCATAATAATAACCCTGAACTCAAATCTAGAAGTCATCGAAGTTGGTCATCGATACAATAGGATTATTGATAGGTAAGTAGATAAAAATGAATAATATGAGTAAATTTGTAATAGATATTTTCTTTAATAACTTTTGTGTTATATTACAAACATATATGTGTATTGCGGCATAGTTACACCGAGTAATTATAATGATGACCGGACGGGACACACAAGATGTGATGTAAGATGAGTATGGGTTGGTACTGGGAAAACACCTTCATCGAGTCAACACTTAATTACATTAAAGCAGTGTATGTACGTACTCAGTGTCTTTATTTAAAATTAAATGAAATTGAATTTTATATCAAACATCGATCGGAATGTACATTACCTAATTGTAAATTGTTTTATACAAGCTACTCACCCCCGCTTCGCATGTACACACATTATACATATAAACCTTCCTCTTGATAGAGTGGTCTATCTATTAAAAAAAACCGCTGCAAAATCCGTTCCGTAGTTTTAAAGATTTAAGCATACATAGGGACGGACAGACAGCGATAACGACTTTATTTTATACTATGTTTTTGTATTAAATTTAGTAGTAAATAAAATGCTTTTTTGGGATTACGGTCAGCGTCATCAATAATGTTTGAGTAAATACAAACTGCTTCAGCAATCATCATAATATATACCGAGGTTGCTAATGAGAGGAAAAATATTATTGAGAGGCCGCCGCTGAACGAAGGGTTAGAGATTGGAAAAAAATCCCTCTGTAAATCTCGAAACATACTCTATTATACAAAAACGTTGCTCCATAATTCAAACAGGCATTTTACCGAGATACTCTTTGGGGAAAGTCATCTGAGATATTAAAGAGGTACCCTCTCTGTATTGCCTAATTCTGCCGCTAAACAGTTTGCTTTATAAACTTCATCGGTTTAAAATTGAGATATAGTAGTGAAATAACAGTGTATAAATTAGAATTGAATAGAAAAAACCTTAATTTGAATAAATAGTTATTTTATTTAACTTATTAACTTAAATTTAAGCATTCTTGAATAGTTATATGTTTTTGGTAGAATACCACTCGTTAGGAAATAATAAGAAGAACGAGACTGAAACTTGCGTGTTGCTCTTTTAAATAAATATTATTTAGCATTAGATTTCTAAGTTACAATATGTGTGGAAAACTGACTACAAAACAGCACAAATTCATTGGAGTCAAAATATAAAATATGCAGTATTCAGAGTTCTTTGGAATATCAATGAATATCCTACAAAGATCTCTGGGGTTTTTGAACAAGATTGGTTCATTATTTTATTTTATTAAATTTTCTTTTTGGGTAGATATATTTGAATGAAATTTGGTAAACAATTACAACAACATATCCTACACTACTTTAGTGTAATTACACGCGTAATACCGTGGTATTTAGTTAGCTACTGCCTATGTTCTAATTCCATCATACACTCGTATTTGCTCAAACACATTTTTCAAGCACTTCCGAAATAGCACACGTACTAAAGCCTTTTAACGTGAAGTTAAAACAAAAACGATACGCAATGCAGCGCTGTAGCCTGGCCACATGTGTTTGGGGCGAGTAATGTGAGCACATAAATCATTTTTACGGTCCCTGTATTTACTAAGCGTTCGCGTATCCTTACGGTATTAACTTCAAATCACTCGGTATAGTACTAAACTGGGGATTATTTTAGTAGACTTTGTACGAAGTTGCCCCCCCTATTTCAGCCCTCAAACAAGTAGCTTTGTAAAGTGTATTTTGGTTAAAAGTTGAAATGAAATGGTGAAATTGCATTTTAATTCTTAATATATCTTCTGAATGACAATACATAATGAATCAGTACCAGAGGCGTCAAACAACGACATTCTGTTCATGTATATAGACGGTTATTACATATTATTAAGTACAATATGAGCTTGTTTGCTGTCGTAATATATTACATACAGAATTATGTATTGACTAGTTTTGGTTTTTTATACAATTATCAACATTTTTTAAAGTTATTACGTAGCTATGCAGCTAAGGAGCTTGTTTCGCAAGCTGAATTTCGGTATAAAGGATGAGATGTGGCAGTGAAGGGTTACATAGCGATTTAGTTCATAGAAATGGCAATTCATACGTTGCCATTGCTCAGGGGTAAGAATAGAATAGAATAGAAAATCCTTTATTCAAATAAACCTAAATTTAAGTTATCATTAAGCGCCATGTGTTCTATAATACACATGATGCAACTTATGTTATCACTTTCCAAGTAGTTCATGAGCTTGCCATTTCAAATTGTATAAAATAAATGTTTTCCTCTATATATTACTGTGGTTAGATACCTGATAAATTTGCCAGGATAGGCTTAGTGAATCATCATTAATGCATGTTTTTTTTAAGTTTTTCATCAACAAAATCATTTAAAAAAACTATGTACCCCACAGTTTCTCATGACAAAACGTGTTAAATAAATCTTTGTCTCTCTTAAAAAGGGTTATTATATATAACAACCCCATTCTATACAAAATAAGTAGTTTTCAAACAAGGAAACATTGGCTTTGATGTGCGTGTGTTGGATACGTATTTTTATTACAATTTCATTCCCATATCCTTCGTTACATCACGAACAACATATTTCTGTTTGTCCACGACTCTCTTCCGATATTTCTCTTTGAACGTCCCTGATTCTTATTTTGGAGACGTTTCAATTTATCAAACGATATGCTCTTTTGTTAACCGCCTTCAAAAGAGGATGTCTCAATTTGACTCCTTTTTTCTATTTACGTAATCATATTACCATGACATTTTCGATAAACGAGTAGAGAAAAATCTGTCGTATTAGTTTTATATAATAAATATTTGCATGCGCAGTTACATAATTGTTAGTGAAGAAAACAGATAAGCATAATGAAAATGCTTCCCAGAAAACCAAAAACCAAAAGATATTATTGTATTTGTACAACAAGGTCTTGTGTACTGTACGTGATCTATTACCATAGTATTTATATAAATACCGATATAAATTTAAAATTCACAAACGAATTTTTATGATACTCGTATTTCTTTAAAGATTGTTTTTACTTATATCTAAATGTATATAAAAAGAAAGGGCGCATTTTGTTGAGGTAACTAAACTCCGGGACCACTGCATACACTTACAAAGGTGTATTATTCGATTGCGACATTTTTATATATTATGTTAGTATATAAAAAAACTTGCTATGATATAAGCGCGCGGGTGAAGCCGGACCAGGACCACTAATTATAAATATGACACTAATTATAAATATAAAAAATATGACAAGACTTTAAAAAAATACTTCAAGATAAACCCCCATAAAATGCATCTTTAACTATTAACCGTCCAAATTGAGGATTAAAAAGAACCTATGAATATTTATGGTTTCGAAGTGAAAGTCTAATTTGCAAGATATTAATTCCGGCAAGATTAAAGAAACCATTAAATGGGGATTACGTTTCGCACTTTATTTTGTGTCAGTGGAGGATTTTATAATTCGCCCAAGTTAATTTGGGTTGATGTCAAATTACTATGTAGAAGTCACAGAGATTCCTAATGAATATGTATTGTCTTTTGTATTGGCAAAGCAATGGCTAATTTCACAGAGCACTTTACACTTCAGCTTCAGTAAGAAATTCTTGGATTAAATTAAGTAAAGTTAAAAAGATTCATTCAGGACAATTACTGGATAGGACTTTTTTATATCGATATTACTTTTTTAATTGAGTTTTGGTTTATGGTTTATTAACCCTACTTATACCATCATGCCACGACCACGACCACACTGTCAACAGTGTACGACTAAAGAAGAAGAAAAATCCTACCTAAGTTAGGGTCCTTAGATCGAATCTAGTCAAAAAGACTGTGTGTCACAATTTATATTTCTGATTAACCCTATTAGTGATGAAGCACCAATATAAAGTCAAATAATTTTTTAATCTGAGAAATGACGAAAGTCTTTGGACACATTAGATTCCAATATACCCAGCGAAATGTGGTCATATTAAGTTTACTACGCTTTATTACGCCGGATGTTGACAATACTAACTACCCAATCTGAGACAATAGCCGTAACCGTATCTTTTAAAATTGTCATTTCATTACTTTTTCTATATAATCTTTTATTCGTCGTCGTGATTTTAAAAAATATCTCATTATTTTTATCAAGACCCATATATAAATTACTCAGAACAAAATTATTTTTTGTACGAAAATATATAACTACTTTTAATAGCATTGCTGCAATTAGTTGTATTGTTATATTCATGAAACAGTGTCTACCTGTTTACTACTTTTTAAAAACTGAACGTCAAATTTTAGTATCTTTTGTCTATAAAAAACAGAAAATCACTACTATTTTTTTATAAAACTGAAAGTATTTTTGGTAACATTTAGGTACAGTTCGTTACATAAATTTAATTTAGGTTTCTTTATCCAAAAGGGCGTAATAATCCTTAAAGTATAATGTTTAACTTAAGAGTTTGAAGTAATTTTATCGACTTAGAGAAACTAACTTAACTAGCTTAACTTGTTATAGCTAGTTGTATTAAATTAGATATTTATAGTTTGATGGCATACAACGTAAATTTGTGGTTCTATTCAACTGAGAAAGCAATTTCTCAACAGATTTCCAGTTGGATTAACATTGTTATCTGGCGACAACAACTACGGAAACAATCGAGCTAATATACTGCGAAATTGACCAATTCAACATTACTTAACCTCGTCGAGATTAATATATATTAAATACAAAACATAATAACAATAATAAATAAATAAAAATACAATAACAATAATAAATATTAAAAATCCTTGGACAATTAATACAGCGCCATCTAGTCCCACGCTAAGCAGAGCGTGATCTCGGTACTAGAAAACTGATATTAATACTTAAATTTTTTTTTGTAAATACGTAATATATATAGAAAATACCCAGATTCATACAAATCATAATCATACTTATGAATACAAATGTTTGCACCGTGCGACGAATCGAACCCGCGACCATCGGAAGTAAGGCGGTGTGCTAGAATACCGCTAGACCACCGAGGCCGTCAAATTGTGTTACATATCAGTTCATCTATTTATTGTTTTTTCACAAAAAAAATTGATATGAAGATAGATTGTATTACGATGACGGACATGTGCTATCTTTTATCTCAATACAACAGACGAAGTATTGGATAATATCTAGTGTAATATATAATACGTAGATAAGCAATGCCGTACTTTAACGACTTGGACTGTTCTCAGCAGTTTGCTGGCGCGCCCGCTGTCTTCTTTGGTCTAACAAGTTGGAACTGGCGACCATTAATTACGTCACTGTAAGGACAGTCGTTTATTAAATGCTAGTTTCTTTTAGCAGATAAAAAATAGTTCTACCCAATGCAAAGGGACTCAACTAGCACGTTTAAGTATTCCGTTTCACCATGAGATCGACAAATGACAAACGGATACAATTGCAAAAAAGTAGTTACGACGGGGGAAGGGGATTGTTAGTAATGTGGACTCTCGACCCCATTGCTAGCAATGTACCATGTCAGGTTGACCTCCACGCGGTTCCCCCTGGAAACCATCGTGATAAATTCATCTGGAATTTTGGGCTAACTGACCTGACCTCATTCTCATCTTATCATCTTCCACTGGTGCCCCGCCAGCGTAAACCGTTAGCGCAGGCGGGTGGACCATGTCATTATCATATACAAAAAAAAACTACAGTGCACTATTATAAAAAAAAGAATTCGTCCCTGAAAGTAGTTTTGAATACATATTAAAAATACTGCTTAAGATTTCAGTTTTAAGCACAAATAGACACATACACATCGTAGCTGATATAGTAAAACAGGCGCGCAAGTTACTAACTTTTGCAATGAACTTGCAGTTTCTGAAGGAGTTGGATAAATCAGTGCAAACGACGGGGCACTATTGAACGTGTTATATTATATTAGGTACTAGTTTTTTCTGTATGATAATGAAATGGTGCAGCTACCTGCCATAGTGAATATGGTGACCACAAAGATAATATTATTTTTTTATTATTTATATCTATGTAAGTCCTTAAGGTATATATAATATGAGCCTATACTATTATATAAATAATATAGTATTAAGTTCCCGGAGCAAACATATAATTAAAAATAAATATATTTTTTCTCAAATTGATACAGATCCCTGTGCAGATCCGGAGTTTACTTTTGTATTGTCCTGTAATTTCGAATCACATTTTGATTAGTGATATGGTTATAATTGAATAAATATACAAATTTTAAATAAGCTAATGTTACGAAATAGCAAATCGAATTAATTTAAAAATTTCATTAAAAACTAGACGGCAGACTAGACGTAAATTCAAAATCAATGTTTCAAAAATGGAAAGGATCCAATCATAAATTCAAATCTGGAATGCCATCAATCATAACATGGCGTCCCATCTATCATAGTCCGCTGTAGATGTGAATGATAGTTTGTGCAACATGTTGGCACTATTGGATCGACATATATATATTGCGAACCCTAAGATTTAGATTGTAAACGACATCTCAACAGCAATGTTAACAATATATCCTGAATATTGAAACCAGTTGACGAAATTCACACTATCTTTACATATATCAGTTCATTTATGTGAACTGGAATAATAATAACTCATAACTGTTTACACGACGCCATCTTGTATTAACTATTATAGATACTTCAACACATTTCTTTTATAATGTAAATGCAATTATTATAAACATAGAAACACATTTACACCGAACAATTTTTGATTATTCACTCATGGCTACAAAATTATGTATTTCGCGAGAATTGTAACTGAGACTATTAGAAGTAAGGCTGTGACTGTCATAAATAAAATAGAAAGAAAGAAAGAACTTTCTCTCTTTAGCCTCAGTGGCCACACCGCCTTACTTCTAATAGTCTCAGTTACAATTCTCGCGAAATACATAATTTTGTAAATAAAATATATTTGTAAATGTTAATACTCATTATACTTAATTATTTGAAGGAGTGGACCGATTCAAATGAAATTTGGTAAACCTTAGTTTACAAATTGGTGTATTAATTTAGGATATGAATGCTGATTCAAATCATCATACATATCCTAAATTAATACATAAAATACTTTTACCCGATTTTAAATGACCAATTAATATTTTATAAAGCTGTTAATTTTTGAAACTTATAAAAATATAAAACGCTGAACATCAAGTAGTATTTCAAAAAAATACTAATACAAAATTTATAAATGTCCTTGAAATCTCCAAATACCTTTTATACCCTTACATAAATTATGTAATATATATAAAAAATCGATGACATCAAAGTATTAGTAATAGTTTATAACAAAGTTATCGCATGATTAATGGAGTCTTTCTTTGGAAATGCCCTTTTGAATAATGTTTCAGAATCATTAATTGTTTTATAACGCAGACGATGCAAGATTTGAGTATGAACTTTCTTAAGTGCCTTCGATTAATTATTTCAATAAATGGACACATTCATCAATTCATGCCCATAAATTGAACAATAAAACAAGATCTTTTATAATAATGTAATAAATTATAGCAAGTATCTTAATATTAATAAAGGCTTCACAAGAATATAACAAATGAAACGGGTTAGGATCCCTACAAATGAGTAGCACAAAAGGAGTGGAGTAATAATGAAAATAATTTCATGATATAATCATCCCTTCAGCAGAGGGAAGTATTTTGGCAATAATTGGACGAATGTAATGAGTTCTCATTTATTAAACGAAAGGAACAAATGTATTAGATATATGAGCGGGTTAGAGAAAGACGGAAGATTACGGGTTAACGCAAACTTTAGTCATTATAGCGGAATTTTACTGGGAGTCCGTAAGTTTTATGTTCTCTCGTACTTATCAAGTTTACGCGTTCGACTAGTTAACAACGGGAAACAGTTTATTACACAGAAATGAGGGATCCTAGTATTCAGGATAGACCTTGACTCCTGAATGCAGAGGATCGTACTGAGAGAATTGATACTGGAGATTCAGTTTGTGCGGCAAATAGTTATATAGATTTTCATATACACAATCAACTTCATAGAAATCGCAATTTTAAATATATTATCTATATTAATTTGACGATTATAATAGATAAGATAGAGATATCTCGTAGACATAATATAATTAAACGTCCGAATTATCGTATTTTCTGTCCCAAATCAAATCGAAATTCAAATTTGTAAATAATATTTTCTCATAACACAACAACAAATTACCCTCTATTTCTATATGTGCAGGGCTTATTATGTAAAATATGTAGTTGTTTTCAAAAAAGATATTTCATTATTCAAATAATTTTTAGTTATGTATAAAAAACACGGCAATGAAACACGTGCCCCTGTTTCATTGCCTTAAATGTATACAGGCATGATTTTTTAATACACAAATTATACTTGTCCAATTGAATTTATTACAATAAGTGTTGAAACAAATAAGTTTTATTTCATCTCCATATATGTATTTGAAAAATGTACTCCAACATATGGGCTTTTTTTAGGCCCGTCGCCCATTAAAGGACCCTTATGATTTACAACAAAGTCTTTTGTAGTAATATTGTCAAGAATTAGAGATTAAAAGTACGTCCGATCGTAACCACTAACAAAGATCGTGCGGCTATAAATTATTTTATTGATAAAATATAAATTGACAACATTTATGAAATATTGGTAGTTAACAGATGATTTATGGATATAATAAAATAATTCGGCGCATTCAAAAGGGCGAACGAAAATACACGGGTACAATAACCTATAGAATCGCTCAATTAAACCGTTTATGTCGTATGTAACCAGTATTTTAAAAGGTTTTATCGGCTATCAAGTTGTGCAAGTTAACAGCAATGCTGGACATCACGAAGCGTAAAACATGTGATTTCATATCCGTATTTTCGTTTATACCGTTTCAAATACTGAATTCGGGTTATGTTAAAATATCCGGGCTATCTATATTTTTTGGAAGTTTACATTTTTATTGTGAAGAATATTTATTTAGATAAACTCAAAAAGCAAAACGCATTAATATATTTTTGATGGATTGTAAACGTTATTTTATAGGGTGTTCATGTATTCGACCGCAAATATTCTATTGTAACAATTGAAGTATACCTAAAAAATCAAGACTTTAACCCAACAAATTCACACAACGCCACCTATTTGCAAATTAAGCAGAGCTTGTGCTCTAGGTACAATAACTGTAGGTAGTAGGTACTGACCAATTGATAGAAATATATTTCTTTGAAAACTGTTTAATACCATTTCATTAAAATATATATATACACTAGATTTTGCCCGCGGCTTCGCTCGCGTTATTTGATAGATAGATCGCGTTATTTTATAGATTTGATATATCACTATGTCAGTCACCTTTGAGTTATTTTTTTTGTATCGTGCAAGGAATCTTTTCTGTGGCTATTGGAAGTAAGGCAGTTTGCTATACCGCTAGACCAGCGCGTTCTTATTTTAAAGTATTAATATTAAAATTGTTGAATACCTAAATATCGACTTGAAATATTGCGTACATTAAATATATACACATAAATAAAATTGGAGTGTCTGTTTGTATTATTGAAAGAACCGTTTTTTTACTACATGCATATAAATACGAAACATACACCGAAATAACATTTTTTACAATTTTTGTCTGTCTGTCTGTTTATTCCGGCTAATCTCTGAAATGGTTGTACTGATTTTGATTGAACTTTTTTTGGCAGGTAGCTGATGTAATAAAGAGTAACTACTTTTATTTTAGAAGAATAAAGTTAAATTCCACGCGGACGAAGTCGCGGGAACAGCTAGTATAAAATAAATAAATAAAAGTAAATATTACGTAGGCTTTACAAATATTTTAAAGTCAAACATGAATCGAGTTGGCTTTATAATTAAATACAAATATAAATTAAAAGAACTCGCCTATCCGTCAATCTATCAATGGCCGTGTAAGACTAAAAAGAGTACTTGTTTACTCTAATGACCTAATAATCAATGACCACGCTTCTAAAGAGCTGACGCGAGATATAAATAACAATGCTATCGATGTCGACCCCAGCTGAGTCACGATTAGGCTGTCCCCTAATTATGAATGGTTCAGGATTTTGTGATTATTTTATAAAACATTAATTAATCTTTTTATTACAGTAATGGACTAACATTCAAGATTCTACGATCTTTGATAGTGTCCCAGCCAGCGGTGAACATAGTGGGATTATTACTAATATTATAAACACGAAATTCACACAAAAATTACTGAACGGATTTTGATGAAACTTTACGTTAATATAACATAATGTTAATATCATCATCATCTGCTTCTTTCTTATCCCATTTATTTGGGGTCGGCGTAATATGATTTTCGCTTCCATTCATCCCTGTTCGCAGTCATCGCGTTATTTACTTCCTTTCTTACCATATCATCTTTCACACAGTCCATCCATCTCTTTTTCGGCCTTCCTCTGCCCTTATAACCATTCACCTTCATATGTTTCTTAAAATATTATAAAATATTATCATTAATATAAACTGTTAATATAGCATATACATCAGAATAACACATAGGCTATAAATTTCATGCTGCTGAAACCGCGGGCAGAGCTAGTATAATGTTTTTTAACAATCCGGACAACCGGAGCAAGCTCACGACTCCTTTGATGGTACCTGATAACCGTTTTCTATATATTTTAAAAGTTCACTGACTGCACTCTCCGTGGTCGAAATATCATGCATACTTACTCCGTATCTTATCGTAACATATCATACAAAGCAATCTGCTTGGCGTCTATGAAGGTACCCACGTAGATGACTACTTACAAAGCCTACCTTGAGTATTTTTTTACACGCAACATTGAATAAAGTATTTATTTGCCGGACACGAATCAGTAATCAGGAAGTCCCGAATAAACCGGAAGAATTGTCAGTCCTAGTCACGGTGCTCTTGCTCAGGTCAGGAATGAACAGGAATTAAAGTTTTCAGCAAGTCACTGTTGTTCACGAACCACAAAGAGCACGATTAGTGGAAAACAAATTTCTGGGACCGAAGTTCGGAAATTGAAACTGCCGGGTGGACTAACTGACGTTTACCATCACTGACTTCATTGACTTGGTCGGTGCTGACTTTTTAGTCAATGTACCGGAACTATGTTCTACATTTTACTTAAGAATTTACTTTTTAAATTTATAAGTAACTAGGTTTTGCCCGCGCCTTCGCTCGCGTTAATTTATCCCCTTAGGGGTGGAATTTATCAAAATCATTTCTTAGGGGATGCCTACGTCATAGTTGCTTTATGCATGTAAAGTCTCAGCCCGATTGGTTTAAAATTTACAAAGTTTCATACAAACTTTCATCCCCTATATTATCCCCTTGGGGGTGAATTAATCAATATCCTTAATTAATTTCTTAGCAGACGTCATAACATCTATCTGCATACCAAATTTCAGCCCGATCCATCCAGTGGTGTGGGCTGTGCGTTGATAGATCACTATGTCAGTCACCTTTGAGTTATATAGATTGTAAAAATATTTTTATTGTATAACTAGATTACTGAACAATTTTACGGCCCATCTGATGATAAGTAACCTTTGCATATATACATACATAAACTGCACCTCGAATATTACGTTATAATGGCATTTCTCATACGTTGCCATTCTGGAAAACAAAAATGCCATATCTTGTGTCGTCACTGCCTAACCGCACCTTACAACTCGAACACAGCTTACAAAAGCCAGCTATTTTGCTGTCGGATATCATCAATACAACGGACGTTATTTTATTATGCGATTGTGTAATTTCACAAACTTATCTCAAGCCCTTCAAGCGAAATACATACTTCTGAAAGAAAATTTAAAATCACCGGACGGACTAATTGATGTTTTTGCATTAACTCGGTTATTGCTGACTTTTCAATCAATTTGACCTTGATTTAACCACAGTTAAATTTAACGTTTCATGAATCAATATATAGTAAATTGTATTTAAATATATTATATATTAAATATAAATAGTGAATAAAAAGTAATATATTTTTAAATTTTTATAACTTGGCTTATTAATTATTACACAAAAATATATTGAATTGTATAGAAATTGCAAGGTAAGGGTTCATGACATGTTAGTCGTCAGTAATTACAACACATGAGTAGGTACTAGTGAGACCACGGGCAAAACAAAAGTTTTTAATCATTTACATTAGTTTATTTACACAAATTTGGTTCATTATCGTTAAAAATGTAAATATATTTTTTTTAATTGAGAACTTATTCAAAAGAAGTCGGATAAAACCAACGATGTGCAAAGTTAATCTAAGAATAAGGAAGCATAAACTCTAGAAACTAATATAAATTTTAAATTTGTTACAAATTAATTATTCGCGGGACATTAAAGATTTTTCATAGTGAATTTGAAAACTGTATAAATCAACCGGAGTGGCCACCTGTCGGTGGCTCGGTCGTGGCGTTTTATTAAAAAAGTTGATGGTGTTCAGAAAATTTGATATTGAAATTTTGACCACCTTGCTGACCCGACTTTGAAAGGGACTGGCAGACTGTATTTTTATGTCAGGTGCTTGTACATTTTACGCAATATCGTCCCTATTATCGAGGCGATAAGTTTGCATTTTCAATTCGATTATTTTTTTATGTCAGGCAATGTTATTCCCATATTTGCACATATTATTTAAAGTTAAATTTGATTTTTTTAGTTTAAGAGATATAGTACCTTTTTAATAAATTCCTTTAGATAAATGTCACGTGATAATCAAGTGTGATTAACCTAGTATTATATGTGTAAATTTTATTAAAAATAAGAAGGTGTTTATTACTCATTGTGTAACTGTTTGCATACATACAACAGTTTATATATAATATCTTATTGTAGATATCTAATCTATTCTTAATTAATTGGACAAATTTTTAGGATATATATGTATAATATTTGAATGTTCTAAAATTTATACTACTATATAATGTAGTTATATAAAAAAGTACTTACGTAATATATATATGCTCTTTTATTTATTCCTAAACTACACATAACTTGCATAGCATGTACATACATTTCCACATATCGCTCCCTCATAAGAATTCACTACGTATTTGCAATTCCTTATTCTGTTTTGTGATTAGTTTGTTTGTTCAACTTGCGTACCTTAATAAATTATATCTACATTTATGTATCTACGAGTCTCTACATATTACCCAATAGATGGGTTTTGTTCATTTTTTATATAATCGAAATGGAAATTAACTAATAGTCTACTAATTCTAATTATTCTAATTCTAAATTGTAATGCTAAGTGATAATTGTCTCCTACATATATATAAAGTTTCAAACCGCGTCGAATTCTGTGTTATACATTGTCTTTGAAGCCTGTACTTTATACTGATGCAATAGAAATATAAGACATACTCAAATGTTTATTACATAGGTGATATCACAAATAAAATGTGATATTTATCGATAATGTTTTACTTTACAATTTAAATAAAAATGAAAATATAATAATAGCAAAAATTTGCACGACCTCTAATAATATGGCCAGAGACTGTAATTAAAAAAAAATTGTCAAATGAATCTATGAGAACTTTTTTATGTTATTTCATTTAACGGATTTTTTATTAAATGATATTTATTATACTTACTTATACTTTTATTAAATGAATTAAATTATAGTAATTGAATCAGAAATCCGTTAATTGAATTTCATAAACGCATAATTAACACTAATAGTTTTTATAATGCATTTTTTAAATTACATCTTATATGAAAAAACGCAACGGAATTAATTACAAAATTTACACAACCGTATTTGTACTTGCCCACAGCACAAATCAGTTAACTGCCAAAGTTACTTATCATCATCCCATTGCCATCATCTTTCACTGGTTCCCCGTCACTCTCACACACTCTCTTACACTCCTCATTATGATCCACTAAAAGAATATCAACATCTGTAAATGTATTCTTTTATATAATAATACTAGCTGTATACGCGACTTCGTCCGCGTGGAATTTCCAACTATATTATTCTAATATAAAAGATTTTTTTCTAAAATAAAGGTAGCCTAAGTTAATCCTTACATCAGCTACCTGCCAATGAAAGTCCCGTCAAAATCGGTCCAACCATTTCAGAGATTAGCGGAAACAAACAGACAGACAGACAGACAAAAATGGTAAAAAATGTTATTTTGGTGTATGTACCGTATATATATACATATATATTCAAATGCATGTAGTAAAAAACTGTTATTTCAATATTACAAACAGACACTCCAATTTTATTTATATGTATAAATTATTAAAACTACTCAAATGCACATGACCCAAGCAGTAATCTACCTTTTAGAAGGAACGGGTACCCGATCAATGATATCCCGGGCTTTAACTTATTCGCAGACTCGCCGGACATCCTGAGGGACCGGGCCGGTACATCTATCTTAGATATCGGGTGAGTAATACATTACACACGTACCTATATTGCAAATGTACCTGTTAAAATGTGAATATTACACTAAATATACTTTTAAATCGTCTCTCATAGAACTGCAATAATGAATCATCTTATTTGTATGTATAGTTTCTTTTTAATATATAAATGTGTATATACATATATTCATATTTTATTTGTATATAGTATTTTGTTATGTATATGCATAATGTAATAGCAATACCTACTGGCAGCTAGTCTACCATTCTTTTTATAAAGTTTATATTTTTTATATCTATTTTTTATACGTCACTTTTGACTAACTAATTATTTTGTTATTTCTCGCTGTGAGCCCTTTTGGGAAGAATACACATTTTTACTAGTATTTGGTTTTTATTAAAATAGTAGTTGTGTTCCCGCTCCAGTAACAATACCTATTGAATATACAGGATACATAAAGAATGAAATAGGGTAATGAAATTATAGGATAAGAGGAGGGAGGGGATTGTTGATAATGTGGACTGATGATCTTATTGCTAGCAATGTACCATGCCAGGTCGACCTCTATGCGGTTCCTGGAAACCATCGTTATAAATTCTTGGTGAATTTGTCACGATGGGCTAATGGACCTGACCTCATGCTAATCTTATCGTCTCCCACTGGTGCCCCGCCAGCGTAAACCGTTAGTGCAGACGGATGCACCATTCAATTATAATCCATATTTTTTTTTATTAAACGTCATATGGTAACGTAATTACGTGATGTTGTCCAAAACCTCACATTGGTAATGGTTACCACCAGGGATGTTCGGATACGGATAGGTTTTGGATCTAAGAATGATTATTATACCAGATATGAAATTATTTTCTATCCGTTAGTTTCGGATAATTTCGTTTACGGATATTAATTTTTTAAGGAATATTAAAAGTAAAATACAAATAGCTGATAAAACGGTTACATAACGTGTCTCAATTAGACTCCGTCCCTATCCGACATTATCCGGAATTTTAATTTCGGATTCCGTTACGGTTACGAATATTTTTTTATATCGGATATCCGATAGTTTCGGTTACGGTTACGGAGCTCCCTAGCAGCCCTGGTTACCACTTATGATCAAGTGGGCCGTCAGCATATTTGCCATTCCAATTACATAAAAAAATTGACTATGCCTCTGAATACCCCGTCTGGATTCATAGTCGCGAGGATATTTTATGTGAAGATGAGAAATGTTTAATTCACTTTCGTGATTGTGAATCTCCAATATACATATGCGATGTAATTAAAATGAGAGGGATGTCTTGTAAAGTTCTCTTGTAACTTCGCCTCATGTATTGCGGCCACTAAGCAACTTGCATTAATTAATTTATATAATAGTACTTCACCATCGTGGCATAGTGATTTAATACCCCGAATTAGAACTAATGAGCGTAAGTTCATATCTGGCCAACACCAAAAATTTTGTGCGCCAATTTATATTATATTACTGACAGATTCTCCGTTTATAGAAATTCTTTTGACAAAACAAATTAATCGGAGTGACCACATTACACTCACTCTTTGCTACGTTAAATTGGTACATACAAAGCTAGTGCGCTTTTTATTTCTTAATATTTGTATATATTGTGCAAATTCTTTCAGAAATATCACTCAAGACGCCTAACTGTATCTGTTACCTATATATAAAAAACTTCGGCACTTAACAATGTCTCTAATTAAGGGACTTTGTTCTTTATCTTCTTTACGAACATAAAAATGGTAAAAAGATGACGAGAAGAAAACTGATTTTACATGTATCTGTTAATATTTCATGAGAAAATGGCTTGTGGAATTACGATAAAATTTTCACTAAACTTTCAAATAAAGGAAAATTGTGAAAAATACGCGGTCTCCTCTGATATATCGCCATTAGTTCGTAGAAAATTGGGCATGGTGGACTAACTGATCTGACTTCGTGCTCATTTTATCATCCGTAATCATTATCATCATGTCAGTTCACAAACATAAATAACTGGTTAATTTAAAATTACCATATACATTTTTTTATAAACGATATTGTTATCACTGTCTATTTGACTGACCTTTGACCTCTGAAAATATTGAGAAACTATTTCAGTTAAACCTTTTGTAGACATAAAATGTAGATTGGGGAACCCAGGGTCTAGTAGGGATCAAGTAAACGTGGGTGTATAATAATTTAAAATGTATGTTATAAAAACTTATTACAATTATTGCCGATGGCAAAGCATTTAGATCATAACATATGTTTTTAGGTTTCATGTAGTATTTTTAGACATCGTGACCTAGCTGTTTACTAACTTGACATACGCCTAAAGGTCGTGAGTTCAAATCTAGCGTACCATCTATCGATTTCTTTCCGTTCCAACAAGGATCATAATTACGACGACCTCTAACGGTGTCCTCGGATGAAATTGTATACGTCATCATGGAGTTGACCTTCAAACGCTCCATAATCCGCGGGTTTGGAGTTCCTTTTACACTCGCTCCCATTTTTTTACACTTACAGGTTAGCTGCAACCAACAATATTAAAATAGTTCCATGAAAATACTTTATGTAATAGTTTATTTTCTAATTGACTATGAATTTGTTGATTGATTGGTCTGAATCAGTTACATTTTTAACTGAAGGAAACAATAAAAAAGCGCATTAATCAGAGAGATGCCGAGTAAGAGCATATCAAGTGATGCATTTGCCAAACATCGACAGTTGACGATAACTTTTTTTTTAAAAGTTTAAAGTATCCCGAAGAAGCGCCTACTGCTAGTTTGCGGGAATACCTCTCATAATCTCATCTAGACATACATTATAACCGTCAAAATTGATACCATGGTGTAATGTTTGTTACTCTTCCATACAAACACTCCTAGACGTGGAAGGAGGAGAAAATGGGATTGTTAGTAATGTGGACTGTATTGGTGACAATATACGGTATATGCGGTCAAGTTCCCGAGTTTCTCCCTGGAAACTACCGTAATATGTAAATTCCTGGTAAGTTTGCTATGATGGGCTGACGGGCAAGTGATCTGACCTCATGTTTATCTTATTATCATCTACTGGTGCCCAGCCAGCATATTCCGTTAGCGCAAACGACTGTACCATTCTATTATCCTCCATTAAAAAAAATCTATTGGATGTAATTATAATATATTCACAAACACACACACACACACACATATATATTCATACATACACACTCTCATTCACACCAATGCTCACCTTTTCGATTATACATCCACAAATTTATTCCCTACATTTTACACACAAGTCCCATAGCTATTAATACAAAGGGTAAACATGTAAAATGAACAATCCAGTCTCTACAATACATAAATTAAAATGTAAATGTGTATCATGAATAAATATTATTATTATTATGAATATTATTATTATTAAATAGATTTATCTATGTTATTGAAATGGTAAACATGCTAACCACCCTCTCGGTGGTAAATAGATACCGTCACTATAGGTATGATGCCCATGATACCACTGTTCGTTGCAAATTCAAAGGACAAATATATAAAGCTGGTTAATGGTTGATACAGTCGAGACATAGGTACCTTAGACGTAGACGACTTTATTGTCTACCTCGGTATCCTCAATTAATTTTGCTTACCTTCATGTGTTCAGCGCTGCGGTATTCAGCTAGTCCATTTGCAATTTATTATTTCTTCACTTTAATTAGTTATTTTACTTTTGTCTTTTCTTACATTTATTATTCGCACTTCTGTGACCCACACATCACTCCCTACGTCATGCTGTTTTAGGTTGACTGGAAGAGATCTCTTTTAGAGATCCTCCTTTACCAACAGTATTTATTAGTACAATAAAGAATATATTAATCTTATTCAATATTAAATTTCTATCAATAAACCATTTGGATAGCTAACAAAATATCCAAATGAAGCTTATAAAACCATCTTCTAAAATTAATTGAAACAGATACGAATTGTCTTAATTGTCGAAAATTGCTCTGGGGCGCGGTCCGTTTAAGATTTTGCTCTCAAAACACTGAGGACAATTTGCATCCAGATTAAGTTAATTGGATTCGTTTGAAAAAAAAATAACAGCTGTGATGGATTTAAAGAGAATGGACATAGTGAATAACTTGGTACAATCTACAATACGATACTGTTGCTATGGAATTTACTAAGTTCTTTGAATACGTTGTCATTACGAGTCTGTGAATGAATCAAAGACAATATTAAATATTTTTCATGTATATAAATTACACATAAAAAAACTCACATTAAATTAAATTATACACTGTTTTCAAAAGTTTGTGAATAAATTATAGACAATTTTAAAACTTTTTTAAAATCAATTACATATAAAATCTAACTCGAAGTCTAAAATAACAAAAAAATAATAAAGCTTAACTTTATTTAAATATTTTATATAAATACTTTAATTACACAATTTATAATATTTTTTATTTATTTAAGGAAATAAAAATTAAAATATAATGAAATTTTGATAACATGTATGCAACATTCTGAAAAACATCTCGAAAACGCCATTATGTTCAGAACATTAATTATATTCTGATTAATTCATTCTGTCATTTTCATGTGTGCATAATGGATCTTATTTAATTCCAGTCAACATACTTGTAAATTAATTATATCATAACTATAATATTTCTTTCGAAAAGAATATGATTCACTAGTTTGAAAATATTAACCGTCATCTACGTTTATTACTATGAAATCTACCATATAATGCCTCTATGCCCTGTAATATCACCATGTCTCACCCTAGAAACCTGAACAAGCTATATAAAACAAGCTTTTCCTTCAGTCGATCCCCCGTCCACTCCTCAGTTCGATCCCCCGTCCAATTCAAACGGAGATCGAAATTACGATGACCTGAGCCGAGGTTCGAACCCCTAGCAGTGCCCTCAGACTGAAGTCGTATACGTCAGGGACAGTTAATCTTCAGCCGCTCCAAAAGTCCTCTCGCGGGTTTGGAGTGCCATCTGCACTCGCACCTTATCGTCCGGTAAAACTGCAAAGACAAGCTATGCCCAACAGCATTAGAGTAGTCCGAAAAAAATAGACGGCAGAAATACAAAACACGATCCACTCAGATATCTTTATACAAAATCTGCGTCTGTCAAACTTTGGAAAACATTTTATGAGTTTACGCAGCTTCCTAAATTTTCGAGTTCAGATCTCCCACGGTCATATGAACTGTGCTTATATATCGATGTGAGTCACATATAAGTTAAATTACGTATTGATTTGTGAAAATCCTATCGAAACTTCACTTTTCCTCCATTAAGGTGCTAGCCCATTATATATCGCGGAAAGTTTGCAGAATTCATACAGATCTAGTGAATCTGGATACGATAGTTATGATACCATTCTGTCTGAATTGGATATGCAAATCTATTGTACTTACTTAATTACGAAGTACAATAAATAGTGTAAACATATGTAAGTTGAAAACTCCCATGAATATAAGTAATAAAGGTATTTATCACTGTCTATATACGACAGTTGCCATTATTCAGGAGGCAGATTGTCAGTTTCCTTATGATTTTAGTTGTACATAAAAGAAAATAATATAATACTGTACATTGTTTAACAACAGAATAAAATAATTCAAAAGTATAACCTGTATATAATACAAATGCCTTTTTAATTTTAATGTTAGAGTAACTAAAATAGTTACCTTTCACAAAAGTTAATGCTGATCACTATTTAACGGACGGATTAATTCATAAAAAAGTTTATTTGTGGTCAAAAATGTTAATATAAGACTAGTATAAAAATGTTTTTCTAGCTTGGTTGGTAATACTCGTTGTATTACCAACCAAGCATATATTTAATCATATACTACCTGAATTAATACAAGTCTATGATTATTAAGCAAAATACACCGACACATGTACATTCTTAAAGAAGCATACATTAAATAGGATTCCATCTAGGAGTCATAGAGAGCCTCTTCTATGCAAACTGTATCTTTACAACTCAAGTTTTCTTACAAGTATAAAATCGTTTCTGCAGTAATATGGGCTGTTTAAATAGGCATTAGCCTGTGCTCTTAGGCCATATATTACGTTAACTGCGGCCAACTCCGGGCGTCGACTGGCTAGATTTATACTGGGGTCGAGCTTAAACGTCTTCCCTCTAATGTGCACCGTTTAGTTTGGCTTTTGAAAGGGACGGACGACAAAAAAGAAACAATATTTAAGGCAAAATAAGCTCACGCATAAATAAACATTTTTACGCCTAAAGTAGGTGCTAATAAATGTATTTATTCTTCTGACCCGTAATTTAAATAATTCAGGTAAAGTCATGTATTTACTAAGATGTAAATGTGTATAAGATTAATGGTTTGATATGCTAGGTATTAACTGCCTTTACACGATCCGTTCTACCACGCGCGATCAGGAGTGCGTGCGATTGGCGCGATGGCAAGAAAGCCATCGCGCGTAATCCTGAGTTTTACAAATTATTTCTATTTCAGTAGTAGTATTCACTTTTTCGCGCGTGGTAGCGTTGTATGTTTCATGTCATTTAAATTCCTTTTATAATTTTATTTTTCTTATATTTTATTTTCCAAAGACACATTTATATATTATCAATAAGTATAATTAAGTCTTTGCTCCATATCTGTCATTTTGATGATAATTAAAACAAAAGGGCGTTAAAGTTTTGTCCTTACCAATATTTTGGCGCAAATGTAACAAAAGGTTACTGCAAGAACAATCCCTCGTTTCGTAGAATTGTAATCTACTAAGTTGTGTCGATATGTGTACGCGCAGTCTTCGTCTGATGGTATATATGAAAATCCTGAATAATTCTTAGTTTTTATTTAATGTTGTAACTAATCCTGAATAATGTTTAGATTATATATATTTAAGTTTGTATTTGTCCAATCTTATTAGTTTGTAATCTTGTTATTGGCAATTTTTATGTTTACTTTGTTAGTTGTAGTTTAGAACTTAACTTAATATGCTATCGTCGTCGTCGATCTCATATTGTATTATTTTACTATAAAGGCTGTAACAGAATAGCAGAGAAGGTGGACTCAGTGCCCTTACTGAGTTAAAGACCATTCTGTCTCATTCATTAGTTTTAAATTATATTATAGTATGGACAACAGTTGTATTGTGTGAAAAGTTTTTGTTTGAGACAAAAAACATAGTATTATTATTATATATATTATATATCCCTTTTTACGGGGGTAATATATTCAAACACGCGGGCCTTAGCCAAGCATGGATGAGTTATGTGATGAAGAAAGAAATTTTATTATTATTATTGTTATTATTATTATTATAAAGCACACACGAGACGGACGCGGAAATGTGCGAATTGGCGGTGCGCGCGGTCTTTGGTCTTTTTCTCTTTGTCTACATTTACATGCACATTATTTCCTGCGTAAAAACCTTCTCTACAGGTTTTTTTGTGTCATTGGAACGGATCAAGTTATCATGCGACGACATGTATAGTAGAAAATTTTTATTTCTATAAATATCATAATTACATACAATTTACACCCAGTTCAATTTTTACACTACACTTACATTAGTATTACCCACGACTTTGTGTAGACCAAGTCGATAATTATCGGTAAAAGGAAATTTTAAAACATTATGTATATGGTAACAGTAACAGTAACAGTAACAGCAACAGCAACAGCATCAGCAACAGCAACCATAACAGTAACAGTAACAGTAACTGTTACAGTAACAGCAACAGTATCTGTAATAGTGACAGGTTACTGTTACTATTACTGTTACTGTTAAGTGACAGTAACAGTAACAGTAACAGTAACAGTAACAGTAACAGTAACAGTAACAGTAACAATAACAGTAACAGTAACAGTAACAGTAACAGTAACAGTAACAGTAACAGTAACAGTAACAGCAACAGCAACAGCAACAGCAACAACAACAGCAACAACAACAACAACAGCAACATCAACAGCAACAGCAATAGCAACTGCAACTGCTACAGCAACAGCAACTGTAACTGCAACTGCTACAGCAACAGCAACTGCTACAGCAACAGCAACTGCTACAGCAACAGCAACAGCAACTGCAACTGCAACTGCTACAGCAACCGCTACAGCAACAGCAACTGTAACTGCAACTGCTACAGCAACAGCAACAGATAAAAATAATAATTTACATGCACATTCTTTCCTGCGTAAAAAGCTATTTGCGCGTGAATGAATGCATGTGTAAAGGTAGCAAAGTTAATGAACATAAACCTTCTCTACAGATTTTTTTATGTAATTGGAACGGATCAAGTTATCATGCGACGCCATGTACAGTTGAAAATTTTTATTTTCATAAATATCATAATTACATACGATTTATACCCAGTTCAATTTCCACACTACACTTACACTAGTATTATCCACGACTTTGTGTAGACCAAGTCGTGGATAATACTAGTTGTACACAGGAATAATTATCGGGAAAAGGAAATTTTAAAACATTATATATATGGTAATAGTAACAGTAATAGTAACAGTAACAGTAACAGTAACAGCAACAGCAACAGCAACAGCAACAGCAACAGCAACAGGAACAGCCACAGCATCAGCAACAGCAACCGGAACAGCAACAGGAACAGCAACAGCAACAGCAATAGCAACAGCATCAGCATCAGCAACTGCAACAGCAATTGTAACAGTAACAGTAACAGTAACAGTAACAGTAACAGTAACAGTAACAGTAACAGTAACAGTAACAGTAACTGTAACAGTAACAGTAACAGTAACAGTAACAGTAACAGTAACAGTAACAGTAACAGTAACAGTAACAGTAACAGTAACAGTTATAGTTACAGCAATAGTAACAGTAACCGTAACAGCAACAGCATCAGCAACAGCAACACCAACACCAACAGCAACAGCAACAGAGAAAGCAACAGCAACAGCAAAACCAAAAGCAACAGCAACCATAACAGTAACAGTACCATGTGAAGATATTGAAAAACATAGTCAGAGGCATTTTTTTAAATGATTACGGAATGGCACTCCTGTCTAATTCAACAGTTTTCAGTCCCTTTTTAATTCTCATTAGAGAGATGATTTATTCATTAAAGGTGTATTTTTTTATAATGTTTTATGTAATCAATTTTTTTTATAATGTTTAAAACTGTGTTTATTCTACATACTTACACGTATTTTATCATTAGTAAATTATATCTCTAAAAATATAAATAGGTATATAATCACTCTACAAGGCAATAGTAGCCTTATAAAAACTATAGAAATTATACTTGAAAATTTTCAATGTTAATTTATGTAATAACAATAAACAAGGAAAACGAAGCAATTACAGTTTTAGAACCACACAAAAAGTTCAATGATTGGTACTTTTGATATCTCTAAATATTTTTTTATTATCGCCTGGCCTCGGTGGTCTAGCGGTTAAGTATCACTTTACTTCTAATGGTCGTGGGTTCTATTCATCACACGATGTAAGCATTTATTTGCGAGTATGTTTCTGTGTATGTATGTATGTTAGGTATGTACTTATAATAAAAAAAATATTTAAATCACACACACATAACACAAGCACTGCTTAACTTGGGGTTAGATGACACCGAGTAAATTATACAGGGATATTATTGTTTATGAAAGTCTAAATAATGTGTTGGATATTCTTAGTAACCGTATTTCACATCGTAAGCCTACATACAATATAGCCCTTTGACCTTTTGTATTAAAAGAAATTTGCCTTCACTTTGAAATGGCGATCGAACAAATATCCCGAGATTCACATATCGTAGCTTCAAATAGTTGATGTAGGCTGATTTTATATGACAGATCAGACTTTTATGTTCTCGTTCTTAGTGATTCATGAAATCGTGACTTATTTAGGTATATTATGTTTTAGAATTGCTGTAGCTTTCCTGTTCCTGTTGCTGTTGCTGTTGCTGTTGCTGTTGCTGTTACTGTTGCAATTACTGTTGCAGTTGCAGTTGCTGTTGCTGTTGCTGTAGCTGTTGCTGTTGCAATTACTGTTGCAGTTGCAGTTGCTGTTGCTGTTGCTGTTGCTGTTGCTGTTACTGTTGCTGTTGCTTTTGCAGTTGCTGTTGCTGATGCTGTTGCTGTTGCTGTTTCTGTTTCTGTTGCTGTTGCTGTTGCGGTTGCAATTGCCACTGCCACTGCCACTGCCACTGCCACTGCCACTGCCACTGCCACTGCCACTGCCACTGCCACTGCCACTGCCACTGCCACTGCCACTGCCACTGCCACTGCCACTGCCACTGCCACTGCCACTGCCACTGCCACTGCCACTGCCACTGCCTCTGCCACTGCCACTGCCACTGCCACTGCCTCTGCCACTGCAACTGCCACTGCCACTGCCACTCCACTAGCACTGCCACTGCCACTATTACTGTTACTTTTACTGTTACAGTAACAGCAACAGCAGCATAAATTAACATAGAACTATAACTATACTAATAAGGTACTATAACTGTAACTGTTGCTGTTGCAATTACTGTTGCAGTTGCAGTTGCTGTTTCTGTTACAGTTGCTGTTACTGTTGCTGTTGCTGTTGCTGTTGCTGTTACTGTTGCAATTACTGTTTCAGTTGCTGTTACTGTTGCTGTTGCTGTTGCAGTTGCTGTTGCGGTTGCAATTGCCACTGCCACTGCCACTGCCACTGCCACTGCCACTGCCACTGCCACTCCACTAGCACTGCCACTGCCACTATTACTGTTACTTTTACTGTTACAGTAACAGCAACAGCAGCATAAATTAACATAGAACTATAACTATACTAATAAGGTACTATAACTGTAACTGTTGCTGTTGCAATTACTGTTGCAGTTGCAGTTGCTGTTTCTGTTACAGTTTCTGTTACAGTTGCTGTTACTGTTGCTGTTGCTGTTGCTGTTGCTGTTACTGTTGCAATTACTGTTGCAGTTGCTGTTGCTGTTGCTGTTGCTGTTACTGTTGCTGCTGCTGTTGCAGTTGCTGTTGCTGTTGCGGTTGCAATTGCCACTGCCACTGCCACTGCCACTGCCACTGCCACTGCCACTGCCACTGCCACTGCCACTGCCACTGCCACTGCCACTGCCACTGCCACTCCACTGCCACTGCCACTGCCACTGCCACTGCCACTGCCACTGCCACTGCCACTGCCACTGCCACTGCCACTGCCACTGCCACTGCCACTGCCACTGCCACTGCCACTGCCACTGCCACTGCCACTGCCACTGCCACTGCCACTGCAACTGCCACTGCCACTGCCACTGCCTCTGCCACTGCCACTGCCACTGCCACTCCACTAGCACTGCCACTGCCACTATTACTGTTACTTTTACTGTTACAGTAACAGCAACAGCAGCATAAATTAACATAGAACTATAACTATACTAATAAGGTACTATAACTGTAACTGTTGCTGTTGCAATTACTGTTGCAGTTGCAGTTGCTGTTTCTGTTACAGTTTCTGTTACAGTTGCTGTTACTGTTGCTGTTGCTGTTGCTGTTGCTGTTGCTGTTGCTGTTGCTGTTACTGTTGCTGTTGCTGTTGCAGTTGCTGTTACCATTGCAGTTGATGTTACTGTTGCTGTTGCTGTTGCTGTTGCTGTTGCTGTTGCGGTTGCTATTGCCACTGCCACTGCCACTGCCACTGCCACTGCCACTGCCACTGCCACTGCCACTGCCACTGCCACTGCCACTGCCACTGCCACTGCCACTGCCACTGCCACTGCCACTGCCTCTGCTACTGCCACTGCCACTGCCACTGCTACTGCCTCTGCCACTGCCACTGCCACTGCCACTGCCACTGCCACTGCGACTGCGACTGCGACTGCGACTGCGACTGCCACTGCGACTGCGACTGCGACTGCGACTGCAACTGCCACTGCCACTGCCACTGCCACTGCACTGCTACTGCCACTGTCACTGCCACTGCCACTGCCTTTGCCACTGCCACTGCCACTGCCACTGCCACTGTCACGGCCACTGCCACTGCCACTGCCACTGCCACTGCCACTGCCACTGCCACTGCCACTGCCACTGACACTGCCACTACCACTGCCACTGCCACTGCCACTGTTACTGTTACTGTTTCTGTTACTTTTACTGTTACAGTAACAGCAACAGCAGCATAAATTAACATAGAAAATTTTCAAGTACAATTTTTCTTTGTTTAAGCTACTATTGCCTTATAGAATGATTATATATCTATTTATATTTTTAGTGATATAATTTACTAATGATAAAATACGTGTAAGTATATAGAATAAACACAGTTTAAAACAGTAAACCATTAATTTCATAAAACATTATAAAAAAATACACCTTTAATGAAATAAATCATCTCTCTAATGAGAATTAAAAAGGGACCAACCTTCAATGCCGCCTACGGAAATAAGGGACCCTTTTAAATTTTGAAATTACACATCTCTAAAATTTAATCTAATAATGCATAGGTACTTATTAAAATTTTCACAAATCGTGTTATTGCAAGTATATTCTGTGTTATAATGTAGCAACTGTATTAAGTATATAATTAATTAACCTATATATATATTTTCTATTTTATAATGTATCAACTGTATTAAATATATAATTAATTAACCTATTTATATAACAAAAAGTTATTAAAATCGGAACAGAAATTGCGAAGATATCTTGGCATCCGTCCTAATATTATAAAAATAAAATACATGTCAAGTTAACAAAGGTTAACTAAACACGATTAAATAGGCATTGTTTCACCTTGAAATTGAAAAATAGACTAAACCAAATTAATAAATACTCCGAATTAATAAACTACTATAAAAGTTTCCTTCACTGCTTCTTTAGTGAAGGAAACTTATGTATCAAACCAAATATCCAATTGCCAGTAGTATAGGCAGTAGGCTCGCCCCTTATGCCTAACCTTGTATTCGAATATACCCAGCGAAATGTGGGCATATTAAGTGTTTTGTTCGCTCCAACGTCAACAGTTGATAATGTCTCTGACTGGGGGGAAATGGAATCAACAGTCCAATGTGCTAATAATATACCATATCATATTGACCTCATCGCGACTCCACCTGGAAACCATCATGATGTGCCTCGCCAGCGTAAACTGCTGAATTAGGCGGGAGTGCCATTCCGTAATCATTCATTTAAAAAAATGCCTCTGACTATGTTTTTCAACATCTTCACATGCGCGGAGAATTCATGTATATGAATAGTTTAGAATGAAAAGTACAAAGTTCATTTTCAGTTGATTATTGGTGAAAGTATTTCAGTTTTATGAGTACTCTACCTGACTTGGCTTGATATATTATTTACAACTTACACTGTAACACCACAGGTACACTGTAAGAGCCTGCGTCACCAAGCACCTTTGCTAGCTATGTTTCAGTTGTAGGGTGCAAATTAGCCAATAACGTTACAGGATAAGAGCCATAATATGTTAGTCCTCTGAATAGACAACTTACCATCAGATAATTCATTTGATTGTTTAACATTCCAATTTTATAAAAAAAAAACAAATTCTCTTAGATGAAAAACAAAACAGTCAATATTTATAATTCATCCCATTCATAATTCAGCCCTTTTTCCTTAAACACCATATATCCTTCATCAGACGTAAAAATACTGAACAATCACTCACTAAAAGCTACATGGCATAAAAACTTTACGGATCAAAAGCGTTATGTTAGTCAATGCGAGAGCCTCGTGTTCAGTTGCATTTCTACAGCGCTTTACTTAATTACAGCGCTGTTTACAGCCGCTTCTGAATGGAACTGATTCTTGTACGAAATGCCTTCTATAGACAAAGGGACAGACTGTATTTGTATCTTTATAATTTTGTATTAGGTTTGTGTTTTTATAATAAATAGAAGAGTGTATGACTCTGTTTTTAATTAAGATAAATTAATTATTAAATTAAAAATATTAAGTGACTTCTGATTAAAAAATAAATACTCTGAAATTGTATCTAAGAACCATCTCAATCAAGTCAATTTAAAATAAAAAATTATGTGAAAAACATTTCTTAACTAATTCTCCGAGTTTTCTATTATTTCTTCAGATATCAGCACTTAATATAATTAATTACTAACTTATTGAGATATAATAATATAATGATCTGTATGTGTATTGTATTATCAGTTTCAGTATTCAAACGTTTCTTTAATTCAATTAATTATACCTCATAATATGTTGTTGTACGGAAATTTAACAACCTGATTGTTAGGCATATGTTACATAATTAACTGGTTAACGTGTTATTCAAATAAAATAATATCTCAGGACAATTCAGACAGCGCTATATAGTCCCAAGCTAAGTAGAGCCAGTATTTTATAGATATACTAGACCTCGCAAACGTTGTTTTACCATATAAATTAAAATCGCTATTGAAAAATAGGAGTTGGTTAGAAGGGTGAAAATATAGGTTTGTACATATGTTATTTTTAATACCATATTATATAAAAAATTGTCCAAAACAATGTTAGCGGTGGACAACCCTTAACACTTAGGGGTATGAAAGATAGATAATAGCTGATTCTGATACCTACTGAATAGGAATATAAAAAGTAGTAAAAATCGGTCAAGCCGTTTCGGAAGAGTATGGTAACATTAATACACGAGAATATTTTATATAAGATTTGTTATTATAATTTTATTCTCTGCAAATTTGTGATTTTATAGTAGAATCGAACCCAAGACTATAAGCTGCGACAATCGAGTGTGGGCATATAACACTGATTGCATGCATTTCAAACTATTGCGACAAAGATTTTCCACAGATACACCTAATATATGTATTTAGAATACAAATATATTATCTGTATTCCATTAAATAGGATATTGTATTTGTCGTATTCAATATTCATGGAATTTCTAATATCATATTATTATATATATTCTTAATTACACTTTGAAAAGCCGTAATTATAGACAAAGTGAGTTTCATGACATAAAAACTTTTTTTAATAAATGTAAATATTGGACATATATTCATTTATTAAAAAACCTAACTATGTTCTTTATTGCACTTTTAAATACAGTAATAACCATAATTATAGATAAGTTAATTTTATGATATAAGAATATTTTTTCAATAAATATATATATCTCCAAATAGATATTCACCTTTATTAAAAAAGAAGTTTTGTTTAAGTTAATGTTGTGTTAAAGTTAATGTAAGTTAAATTTACAAATGTCTTTAATAACTGCTGTGACTGCTACAACTACAGTATGCTATTGTAGTTACAACAAGCGATCAATTAACTGCCTTTAGTACCTTTTCTTTTACAGCATAGTGGGCAAACGAGCTTGCGGCACACCTGATGGTAAGTGGTTACTGCCATTCATCAGCACCCGCAACACCGGGGAAATTACACGTAAGCTGTCTGCCTTTTAAGAAAGGTTGGGCAGGCAAAAGGATAGAGGAAGAATGGACGACCAGCACCTCGATTTACCATAAAAAATACGATAATATGAAGACTTTCGAGTTTCAGTATTTTCATACCGCATCCTGTAGTGTGCTCTACTACTTATAAATACCTAAATAAAGTCCCATTTACTTAGACTGTACCTTGGATATATAGTATATTTTTTAACCAATTGCTAACAAAATACGAAATTTCTTAATTATTGTAATATATTTATATATATCGAACACTATTTATATAACATGGAATATACTCATACATAATTTCGTAACACCTTATACATATAACAGTCATAGTAACATATAGTCATAGTTATACATATAACCAAATAGAAAAGTATTTTTTTATGGTTGTATATATTTTCGTAGCTACTACCCAACATTAGAACATTCATTTTGTTGAGTTAGTACCTAGCAAGGAAAACAGTGTGAAAGCAAATATTATAAATAAAAGAAACTCCAGCGGATTTGTGGAAGTAGTTTAGTTAGTTGGCGAGAGATATTGTTTGGTATATTAAATTTGGTAAGCCGTTATCTTTAGCCGACTTCCGAAGAATTGAGAGTAATGTATTTTGTATATATGTGGTTTTCTCATTCTAGTATACTACCGATGGTCGGTGTAAACTTTTGTGTTAATATGTATATATAAATGATAATAGACCTATAAATTGTAGTCAATTCATAGGTCTATATGTTATCTACGTATTTAAAAAAATAACGTAAGTAGTTTAGAAATTTTCTCAGTTGTCCATTGTTTTATCGGTTTACCTATTACACAAGCACTGCTTAGCTTGAGACTAGATAGCGCTGCGTGAATTATACAGGGTTGTTATTAATATTATTGAAGAAAGAAGAAAGAAATAACGGAAATTAATTGTCAACCAATAACACAAATTTATAAAGTAACAAAAAAACTATTCAAAATTAAACTTAATTTTTCTTTATTTTATTCGAAAAACCTATTACAAACATAGTAATAAATATAATTAAATCAGAGAAGTCACTTACAAGATTTCACAGATAGAAACAAGGTAGAATAGAAGTACAGTACTAACAATAGAGACGTGTATATGTCCTAAGATCTTATGTTATTAATAGGCTATAAGATCTTGCCATGGTATTTATATACTTTTTAGTATTTTACCTTTAAGGGGTGTTAGAATTGTCTTTGCACGAAAAGTCGCCAAATAAAGTCGACTATTATTGATATTGTTATAATAATGATAATAATAATAATAATCATCTCAGGACAATTCACACAGCGCCATCTAGACTCTAGTTAAGCTAGCTAAAGCTTGTGTTATGGATACTAATCCATAACACAAGCTTAATATCTATGTATATGTATCAGTTATCTAGTGATAACTGATACATATACATAGATATTTTTCTTGTAAATACATACATATTATACATAGAAAACACCCAGCCCGATACAAACAAGCATACTCATGAATACAAATGTTTGTTCCTTGCAAGGAATCGAACCCGCGACCATCGAACGTAAAGCGGTGTGCTAGACCGCTAGACCACCGAGGTCGTCAAATATATCTAAACTTGTTAAACTGTAGTTAATTAACTCTCCAAATTATGTTAGTGAGCCGTCTGTGGGGTGTTACAAAAGACAGTACAAGTTAAATTCTAAACTTATAGTAAAGTTATTTATAACAATAACCAAGGTAGTAACAATACTTGATACGAAGTCTTGAGCGTGGGCGTCTCCGTCTTACGTATTACATATTGTAGTTGCTAGGCAATTTTCTTTTTTATACTGTACTTCAATTGAAGGGTGGAATATGGCAGTATAATTTCAGGATATGAGCCATGATATTTTAGTCCTCCGAAATGGAAACAAACTCCAAAATACAGGAGATTCCATGGGCTTCTCAAGATGACTGAAGTCTATAGTGCTGTTCATGTATATAGCGACGGTTGCCACTTACCATCAAGTGTAGCTCGTCGTCAGCTTATTCACCGTTCCAATTACATAAATAAATATTTTTTTTGTTGTATAGAACCTAAAACAGAAGTTACGAAGTAACATAAGTTGTTATGGATCATGATTTAAAGAAGGTGTTTAACATGAAAGAGGATTGAAATAAAGGGCGAGTGCATCAAAAGAATATGGATATACTGTGTGAAAAATGACATGGACAAAAGACGATTAGGCTGAAATATGACGGCTGATATCTCATATATGCTGATCAGTAGAAGAAGATAACATATTGCGCCGACGTTATATAATAGAATAAATACAGGGCAAATGTTATGATGAAAGCTCAAATCATATTAACATCTTACTACTATACTAACTTCTTTTGCCAGTCACATAACAAGAATGGCTACAAATTATACTGCATGTATCCCTAATTATAAATGTCTTATTCCTAATTTAAAGAAGTTACCATCTGCAGCGTAGTTCCCTGCAATCATAAGATGGTTGTGGATTTTTTGTATAAAATTTATATGACCTTTTTGACATATGAGAAATATTTTTAAACATCCAATATTTGACTTTAAGCAACCAAAATGGCCAGTGACACTGAAATATAAGGAACTCGTAATAAACGTAATCATGGTAAATATCCTGTTTTATACCGTATTTCATTTATTGGAGAAGTCAACAGTGTCCTGAATTGGCATGCATGTAAGTGTTTCGAATTATATATGTGATAAAGCAAAATTTGCATATAAAGTCAAAACGGAACTCTTTTTTTCTCTGTCTATCTCATAAAAGTGTGTCATGAAGACGTAGAAATTAAAGTGATACAAGCGTTACTTAATTCAAATTACAAATTCAAACTTAGCTTTCATAGTAGATATCTAGTTACAGCGTGAATTCACTTCCAAATTGATACCCGATCACTGAGACTCACGCCAAAATGTTCGTTGAAGCAATCCATTTGGAGCTGTGATTTGTGGCGTAGTCAAGTTCTACAGGTAGGTAATAACGACATTGATTACATAGCGCTGTATTAAATAAGACACTATTATATTGAGCACTGGTTACACGATTTTAATCTTTATTCTTATGCATGAAAAAGTCAAAGCGGCTATAATAAAGTTTTTTTTTAAATATATTATATTTAAGCGGCGAGAAGCTACAACAGATATTTTCGGAGCAAGCAAAGCGAGGAAAGAAAAGAATAAATAGACTAAATAAAGTAAACTCATAAAAGAGCATAGACCTTAAGGTTCATGACTCAGACCTTACAGACACATGAATATGTTTACACCTAGAATCAAAGAATATGTTATGAACTTATCTATAATATAATATTATTATATTATATAAACTAAAATACGGCCAGCATATCAGCAACACAGACAAAACAAACGCATGCCCATGAATAAAAATTAAAATAAAAAAGCAACCATAGATAAATAAGCAATAAATTATACTAAATCATAAAAAAATTTAAAACATAATGTATTATAATTCAAATGTATTCCACAACCATACTTCCTTAGTATCTGAAAATATTACAAGGTATCAAAACTGAAGCTACCCTGAAAGTTAAAGCTGAAAAAACAAACATAAAACAGCAGCATTCGATACGCGACAGCTTTAAAACTCATAAAAACATCTAGTAAAAACTCACAACTCGGCAAGACACATAAAGCGTTCTGCGCTCACTATAAAGTACGGTCTTTATAAAGTTGCGACGCGCCGGTGGGGCCTAACTTGTGAATCGTGCAGTTTAGATAAAGTTTCGCAAAATTGTCACCGGTTCAAATGATAAGAGGCAGCGGTTTACATTTGCTAAAATAAACCAAACCGCTCACAAAATATGAAAATGCTAGTATTCTTTCAAATTAATGAATAATGAAAAATAAATAGAATTAAATATTAATAATCATTAAAATAATATACTTTTAAATTATCCCATTTTTTTAGTCTACCACTCATTCTAAAAGTGCAGTTTCAACCCAAGATGAATGATCAAACTCTTGACAATTTTTCTTTTAAAGAAATGTAAGTTTAAATTTTGAAGTCAAAATATATATAACTATATATATAATAAAAAATATATATAACACAAAATACCACGAATTCAGTAGAGTCAATATTATTGATATGTGTATGAAATCGGAATAGATATATCTTTGAAATGCTTGGTAAAAAACAAAAGACAACCGTATGGGCTTTAATCTGATAGATTTAATTTCCATTTATTGTATATAAAACTGTATACAAAAAATGTATACAGTTTTATATACAATAAATGTAAATGTAAATGTTTGTATACAAAAAATGGTAACGTAAAACTGCAAATTTAAGTTTTAAAATAAAGTTTTTGCATTATATCATTATATTTTTAAAGGCAAGTCCAAATTCAATATTTTTTGGGACCTCCTCTCGTAATCGCCGTTACTCTTATTTGACACCACCGCTGTAAAGGTTCGGGCGGCCGAAGCAACTTGAACATCGGATCGCAACGGAAATTGAAAGCTGGGTGCCTCTCAAACTTGACCCAATCACCCAAGTCCCATCTTTTGATGTACGAACCATGGTCTATTGTGACACCTACTCAAATAGTTCTGAATTAGTTATTTCGACTGCGGCGAATGATAGTAGTTGTTATAATTGATTCCAATTAACATGCCTATCGTACACTCGTGTATGGTGTTATATTGTACTCATATACATATAATATATATACTGACTCGGCAAACCTTATTCTGCCTTATAAATTATTTTAGGATAATACCATCCTTACTATATTTGATCGAATATATACACAATTAGGAAAATTTCAAGCGCCTGATACGCCATATCAATACTGACAAATCTGACTACATATACATAGATACATTTAACATATACAGTTAACGTCCAATCAACATTGATTCTACCAAAAAATGTTAACAAGTAGAAACACTATAACATAGATATATGTATCACTTTCATTTAAAATATTGTAAATATGTACAACCATATTTGAAAAGAACACAAGCTGTTTCTTGTCAATTCTTCTCATCTCGAAAGTATTTCGAACTGACGGTAGATTTGACATATTATAAGAGTCTGTAATAGACCTACGTGAATAGATATCTTGACATGATTTGATTTGGATAAATAGCTATATTTATATAAAACATTTCTCAAGATACGTATAACACAAATCATTGTAATATATACCTAGCGCAGTATAACTTACAAACCTAATCCGGTATAGTATGGAATCAGGGTTGTTATTCGTGCGAGAGTTACTCGTGTAGAATTTTAGTCTTAGAACATTCTGACGTCGGTGGTCTAGCGGTTTAGCACAACAACTTACTTCCTTTGATTGTGGGTTCTAACTAACACTAACTAACATTTATATCAATGGGTATGATTATTTGTATTACTCTAGACGTATATTATGTATGAATTTACAAAAAATGTTTATGTCTAGTTTCTAGTTAGCTTAAACTAGGTGATGTATAAATTCTGCTAGCTTAATTATTAATATTATTTTTATTTTTGTATGATATTATACCCTACTGAAATCATTCACAATATGTTAATGAACAAGTTTACAGGGCAAAATTAGTGCAATAATTTGAGTCTTTAATTTCTTCGGACTAAGCTAAGTGTGTTATTATGAGATCATATTTAGGATCCTACATATATTACATCTGAAATTACTATCTACCACTTTCGATCTTCTCTCCTCTACCTAAAGGTTGTCTGGAAGAGATTGTTTATGCGATAAGACCGCCTTTTTTTGCCTTATTAGTTATTATGTACTTACGTTCTTTGTAATATACTTTTAGTGCAATAAAGAGCAAATAAATAATAATTACTGGAGAAAAGAGATATGACATATTAGTTGACTTATCTTTTCTTGGAAACGCAACACAAGAGTGGTATCGCGGGTTGCCATCTGTATGACCACACAATTTGGATATCTCAATAGGAGCAAAACAGCCACGAAAAATGAATAGAATAGAATAGAAATCAAGTATTGGGCCCATACGAAGCCGGGGCGGGTTCTTAGACTTTTATAAAAGTTGTAATAGTGGAAGAAAATCGTGTTACAAAATTTTCAAATAATACATTTTTCAACGTAGATAATTTTAAAGCATTATCAAAGTGCGCCGTTATTTTAATTAAGAATGATTGCTTAACTTAGTTGAGAATTGCCGCTCTTCGTGTGGTGTCTTATAAAGAGAGTTGAGAAGTGGGACTAACAGGACTTCTTATAATAATATTAACGGAAGTAAAATACGTCATAGAAAAGATATATGTACATAAATTATTACAGAGATTATGTATACATTATGTTAATAAACTCATAAAGTTATGAGCACTTATAAACTGCTACTTTATAATAATAATACAGGACAATTCACACACCGCCATCTATATCCAAGCTAAGAAGAATTTTTTAGTCCTCATAACACAAGGTCGTGTTAAGGCGACTAAACAACTGATAGAAATATTTAAATAATTTTATTTGTCAATACAAAGAAAACACTCAGAGATATATTATATATCAACGGTATGATGTACGATGACGAATTCCAAATAATCACTTTCAGGAATACATACATTTCCGAGTATGATTCTTTGTATTTATCTGGGTGTTTTGTATGAGGGCTCGGTGGTCTAGCGATTTAGTACACGGCTTTACTTCCTCGCGATTGCGATTCATCGCGCGGTACTAAGATTTGTATTCAATAGTATGATTTTTTTATTTTCTATGTGTATTAAGAGTGTATTTAAAAAATTAATTAATTTTACTACGTCTATCAGTTATCTATTATCCATATAGCAAGCTTTGCTTCACTTGGAACTAGATGGCTGAGTGAATTGAGCTGAGTTATTATTATTACATTTGTAACTTTAAATACGTTGTAGTGCTTTTATTAATTTGTTAGCCAATTGAGGTTTTGTGCCGTATGCCGTATGAGGCCTAGGCCTCTGCCGAGGCACTCCACTGCTGTTTTTTTTATTGATTTTCTGATTAACAGTGATTTTCAGTCCTTTACTTTTGTTTATAGTTTACTTTAGATATATTTAAGTTTAATAATAGAAACCGTATATTTCTTTTTTTTTTTTGCTATTATTATTATCTGTGATAGTAGTAGTGTAGTACTATCTATTATCTGACATAATATAAAATCTTTTAATTTATTAACACTTATGTATTAGAGGAATAATGTCGTTAATATTTTTATTATATAAATAATATTAATACAATATAAATAGAAATTAATATAAATGATTAAAGCCTACGTTATTAATTATTCAAAGTCATTTCTAATACTGAAATAAATATTCGCAATTCACTCACAACGATGTTAAACATCGTTAAAGTACTTAGAACTAAGGCTAAGTAATTTAAAAGCGGAAGGATATAAGAAAATATTAGGCAGAAGTCCATTTTGTCTGCAATTAATATTTGATATTACGACCTTTCGTGAATCATTCAAGTTTTATCAGAGGCAGACTTTATACAAAGTCTTTTAACTGGATACCTTTATCTCACCTATTTCTGCCGCTAATAATTTATTCTTTTTTGTTATTTATTTATTTAATAAAAGTTACACAGGTTTTATGTATATAGTAATCTCTAAACTTCTTTTTTTCACAGACAGTTCATTCGTGAATACATTTTTTTAACTATTGTCTTTTATTAATTTAAATAAAAACATTATTAAACGACAACATAGAACTGCTGTTGCTTATTATTACAGAACTGCTATTTAGTGTGTATATGATATGTCAGTTTCCAATTTTTTTTTAATAACAAACTTTATAGTTTCAGTTTAAATAACTAGTACTTGAAACTAGTAACAGGATACTGGGTACAACACTTAGTTCACAGGAGATACTTGTACCCATCCCAAGATAAGAGGTGAACCTTTTGCCATCTCTCGAATACTTTTAAATTAATATCGGTGTTTTGATCACCGTTAAGTTAGAATGAAACAAACGCTTTTTTTGTATCGCCCAGATCGTAGTCACAACCTTTCGAGTAAAGTCGATGAAATCAACCACTACGCAACGACGTCCGTAAAACGTAGATATATTAATGTTGTTATTTTCCTTAATACAGAAAATAATAAAATAAAATGTTTTAATTATAATAAGTTAAAATTATATATAAAGCTGAATGTGCTTTTTAATGAGTGGTAGAATAAAAAATATAAGCTTTCAAAAGTGCTTATATAAAATTTATTTGAATAAAAATTATTTCTACTTCTATTAAGGGGCGGTTCGCATAAGTACGTATATATTGTAGAAGTGAGTAAGGGTTGAGGGTGACCTACATTTTTGGGGCAATTAGATTACCTGACGGAATCAGACTTTGATATATTGACGGAGCCAGTTACTGACTTGAATAGTAACGAGACCTGCTTACGGAATTGTATACATTTTTATAATGTTACAATTCTTACTAATAAACATAGACATATATATAAGTACATAAATAAAAAAACAGGTTTTTATTAAAAAAAAAATCAATTGTGTTTCTTGGTAGTTGCTTTTCTCAATTGAATCTGTAATATTAATACAAAAAACTTGATGTTCATAAGCGGCTAAAATGTCCTACATGAATAAATGATTTTTATTTGATTTAATTTCTCGATAAATGGACTATCCGACATTAAAAGAATTTTCAAAATCGGATTAGAAATACCGGAGATTTCTCCGAACATCCGAACTCACACTTTATCTCTTTATAATATTAGTATACATTAGACAGTGAATTCGTCCATATGTGTATTTCTATTATATCAACAGTACATGCAGGTATTAATAGTAATAATAATATTTAGATATATAAAATTAGTAATATATTTGTCAAATGTTTTAATCCAAATATTATTACGATAATTGAGGCCATATTAAATAATGCTACTTGCGAAGCCTCTTCTTTACCAGCCTCTTTAAAGGCAGCTAAAAGATTTCTCCTGCATTTAGTTTCACCAGAATTTATCAATGCCCATATGATATACTCACCAATGTTTAATAGATTTTGTGAATAACTAATTTGGATTTTACACTTACTCACAGATTTTACACTACAAGATTTTACACTTCTATCCCATTTCGTTGTATATATTCTCCTACTATTTCTTTATCTGGCAAATTCTATGTTACCATTGCATTCAATAGCTAGCTAGTTGAGCGTTGTATAATATATAAATATTGTTATCATAGAAATAAAATAAATAGGATTGTAATACAACTAAAGTGTCTTCTATAAAGATCTATAATCCATGATCTAACTTTCTTCACAATGTATTATATGTATATGTATATATTATTTGCTCTATTGCAATGACTTCTCGACAAGCACTTAAAGTTAAAAATAAAACTCTAACAGAGAACCAAAATGTTTAAAAGTAGCGTGCTATAACCCCGTTAAGCGAAATTACAAAAAGCAGTTAACATGAACTGACCTCACTGGTTTTATGTTTTGTACACACTCAATTTTAGCTTCGAGCAGTTTGTGTAGATAAATAAATAAAATACATTTTTACAACTCTGTTGAATTTCAACGTACGCATCTATATGTTGGCATATTATTTGTTGCGTTCACCACAGCTCCGCAATTGACAATGCCTCTGAATACTCCGTTTGGGATTTAAGTCACGACGATATACTGGATAACATTTTTTAAAATAAATAATATATTTGCCTTTCTCCAAAAGTACAAAAAAATAATGTATATGTATATAACTCGAAAAGGTTGCATGTACCAATTATAACCTATTTTTTCTAATAGCAATAGCAATAAGCTAATAAAAATCATCCAGTATGTTTGTGTATCTTGTAAAACAAACCAAAAAACGTAGTTATATTGTATTTCTTAAATCGTTGTAAAAAGCGACCGATTAAATCATACACAAAAAGAGTGGATAATTACCATATAACCAATGAACAGAATCCATAAATCACGGTCAACGACTCAGGATCTCTATGGCGAAACTCCGCAACTCGAGATAATCCTGAAGGATTTGTAAATTCATTGCCCACGATAAAACTCGTGCCGAATTAAAATGAAGATTATGAAAGGCTTCGACTGCCGTAAAGTTAGATCTGATATTTTTTATGCTCCACTTATTAAATTGTTGGGTTTGTTAAATTATAATAGGGTTATCGATGCGAATAAATTATTCTGCTTTGTACTAATTCAACTTCAATATTTCCTAGATAATTAACGAGTTACCACGGTAATTTTAAATCTTTGGAGTTGTTGTTTTATTTCCTTACTTCCCAATGCTCGCAGGTTCGATTCTTAATAATACAGACGTTC
The DNA here is from genome assembly GCF_030625045.1 of Achroia grisella. Lineage (NCBI taxonomy): Eukaryota > Metazoa > Arthropoda > Insecta > Lepidoptera > Pyralidae > Achroia > Achroia grisella. The sequence goes on from NW_026712999.1 coordinate 3,105,020, forward strand.
ATATTCTTAGATTTGCGTAAGTATCAAATATCATAAAAAGCAGTACAAATATATAAAAATACACAAATGATATATATATAACAAATTATTTGTTATATATATAATTTGTGTATTTTTTTCTTTCTTGCCATATTAATTATTTAGCTTATAGCTAAACAATTAATATGGCAAGAAAGAGAAAGGGGTAAGAATTTCTGATGACAAAAATCATTTTAGTATTACATTATTTGTATATGTATGATTATTGGTATAATAAATTTCTATATGTTTCCTATATGTATTAAACAAAGTAAAGCAGTAAAGTGCATCTCTGACAACTTATAATAACAGATGTTATTATGAATCATGCGTCCTATATTCAAAATCTAATAGAATAGGATACACGTCATTTGCTACGCAAGAAAATCGCTGTTTATACCACGAGAGCTGGTTAACCGTGAAATTGAATATGTCCACTGGATTTGTACGGGAAATGCGAATAACATAGCATGTGCTTCAATTTCGACACAGCTATATAGAAATCGTGGAAGGAACGTAATGTAAAATTATTCTTCTTCTCATTTGATACGTTTTTGATACAACCAGTGGGGCCCAATATCGTAGAAAGGATTTAAATTTGGAACGAACGAAAAGGCAGAAAACTTGCTGTGTTGGACATATCCAGCGAAATATCAATATATCATGTGGTGGACGCATCACGGTAACAAGTTATATATACATCTGAAAAGAAATAATAGTTTAGAAAATCATTTATTATATATTTATTCATTTTGAATAGTCATAACAATTTGTTTTTTATCTACCACTCGTTCGGAAAGCTGTCTCATCACAAGAAGAACGAGCAAGAACTTGTGTGTTGTCTTTTAAATAATCCTTGTAAGTTTACATTGACAAGTCGAAACGTGTGAATACAAACTACCAACAAGTACTAATTTTTTGGGTCAAATATAATCATGCAATAAGATTTAATCAGTCGTAGTGATAAGAGCAGACCAGTCCCTACAAGCACACTCGTTCACGAGTATGACGGATGAGCCAGCCATCACTGCGCTCGACCATATTTTTTGACCCGGCCCACCACGCCGCCACATGTCTGGACATTTTAAAACATAGACTACTCAACACGACCACGTCACAGATACAAAAATTATATATGGTAGTTACAAAATGTTTGTGGATGCATGCAGCAATCAATACAAAAGCCGCTACGCTATCATATATCAAGAAAGCAGTATGAAAAATAATAACGTTGTCCGCAAATAAAGTTATACTTAATATATATTGCTATCATCTATAAATTCATCTATCTTATAATAGGCTTTTTTACATAACATTTGTTTAATATAAGATTTGAATTGCCTCTGTGTAAGATTTAGCGTAGACTCTGGCAGTTTATTATCATCTTACGCAATTACATAAAATGAATTACTAACTTTGTGTAGACGGCATTTAGGTAAAATTCTATTTTTATTGCGTAAGTTTCTACTTGTACAGTCTTTAAGTTTCTTGAAACTATCTAAGTTTTTCCTTGTATACATAATATTTTCATAAATGTACTGTGAGGCAACGGTGAGGATATTTGATTGTTTAAAGCATTGACGTAATGACTCTCTATATTATACCATAAATAGAACGTATAGCTCTTTTTGTAAAATAAATATAATTTATACAGCTTTACCCCATAGCAGTATGCCATATGACATAATGCTATGGAAATAACTAAAATATACAAGTTTTGCCGTCGCCACGTCTGTTAATTGCCTTACTTCTAATTGCATAGACATAAGTCATTTTTTTTGTAAATATGGGGCCCCCATTGTAAATAGTTATTCCTAAAAAATAATCATTAACAAAATTTACTATTTCATCATTAAGCAATAGCTGTTATTTACTTGTTTTACATTAGGCAATCGTGAATTTAATGCACTTAGTTTTGTTGGAGTTCAAGAATCAATATAATGTGAACCAATTTAGTATAGCAGAGATCTAATTTTATAATTGATTACATTTTTAACTAACGAAGTATCATCCTGTATTAACTATATCTGCAAAACTACCGTCAAGGTCATTTATATAAATGGATGGAGCCTAATAAACCTTGAGGAACGCCCATTTTTATATTAGTTGGACTTTAAAATCAATATCTACAGTTTGAAATATCTCTAATATATCATTAGACTTGGTCATTATCTCATCATAATATTTGAGCTTGTACAAAAGTGTTTCATGATCTACGCAATCAAACGCCTTCGACAAGTCACAAAAAACGCCGAGATAATAGTCCAAAATGTATATATTATTTTACTACTATTATAAACGTGAAAGTTTGTTAGTATGAATGGATGATTGTTACTTTTTCATGCAAAAACTACTAAACGGATTTTTATTAAACTTTTCACCAATGTAGCTTATAAATTAGGATGACATATAGAGTATATTGGACGAAATATAATAATAAATGTCAGGTAAGTATGTCGCAGACAAAGTTACGCCGGTTAGCTAGTGTAATACATTTACAAATTGATTCTATAGTTTATTTATCAAAAATATTGTAACCTTTTCCTTGGTGATATTATCTTTAAAGTTCTAGAAATGAATTTATATCTTTGTTTATACGCGGTTTTGGGTTAAACCGAGTGCCGTTTCTCATTCATCATCTTGTTTCTGCTCTCAATGCAAAAACAACGTATATACAACGTTCCACAATTTATTTTATATCTTATAAAGAAAAGCATAGAATACTATCTTCTTTATTACAATAAAAAATATACTCTTCCGAGTTACAATTTGAAAATTAAAGTTCTCAAAGTCTCGAATAGTGTATTTTCTGACAAAATGTTGCATCCTGAATTTATTTTATTATGAGTCATTTATAATTTAAGTATACTTCCTTCTAGGTAATATTGTAGTAAAATTACAACAATGTAGGTACTGCTCCAAAAAGATACAAATTCACTTATTAACATTATATGCCTTTCCCCATTACTTACCCTTCAACTTTTTGTTTTTACCCAATGGTTAGCTGGTAGAGAATGACATGGATTTAAGATCGCCATTTTAACATTTATTTTGGTTTGTGTACTAAAGAATAAATCAATAAATAAATTATAGATAGCTAAGATATTTAACATTCATCTTTATTTTATCTTTACATAATCTGTCCCCGCGGTTTCATTAGAATTGAAATTTATAGCATATGTGTTATTCTATTGTATAAGAGCTATATTACTGTAATATTTCATCACAATCCGCTCATTCATCCATACTCACAAACTCTCTCGTTTATAGCATTAGTAAGATATAGGTAATAAAATTGTACAATAGTGACCGGGCGAAATGTATCTGTTCGTAAATTAAGATATCATTAAATGATATAATTAAAATGACTACAGCAGTAAAAATAATTTTTAGATAGAAATATTTTATAGATATGCTAGGTACGCATTTTTTTTTTGTTTTAGTTATTGTACGCAAAGGTAATGTTATCATTTCTTAGGTAAACATCTTTTGTGGTTTGGATATATTATTTAATAGAAAATATCCAACCACAAAATTTGTCTAACTAAAAAACATCTTAATTTCTCTCATTATATTTACTTTATACTTTAATATACAAACGAACTGTTTTCACATCATCACGCTTTCACTGAGTTATTACATTTAAAAATAAAGAATTTTAATATTCGCTTTTAACCCAACTAACTCTTCTATTTATTTATTATTATTACATATGCAGTAGAATTAAGTTATTGAAGGGTAGCTGCGCCCACTCTTTGCTGTGCCACTGTTGAGTATCTGGGAATATAGGTACACGACAAGCAAACATCAAGGCATCCCGAAATGGGTACATTTCAGTTATTCTGTGTGTATTATCATACTGTATTGTCACATATATAATAATTTTTAAAGTAAAATCGTTGCACATCGTTACATCTTATATAATAAGTTCCATATTATTATTTTGTTACTATACTCCTATCCACTTCTGGGAATATGTTTAGAAAATCCAAAACCCCTCAAAGCTATACTAAGCCGCGTTCAACGAACCACGCTAAGCCACAAGCGAATAGAAACTCGAATATAAGCCACCCTACACCTATTTCAGTGTAAGTAGATGGAAAACTAAAATAACACAATTTAATACCTAATTTAATGTTACAGTAAACTGAATGTTTTGTTTTTAATCAGTTTAACAGGGGGCGAAGGTATTATTCGTAATAGGAACTACTACCAGAATAATTTGCTAGTATATCGTGATCAACCAAACATGGTGCATGTTTAGTTGATCACGACATAGTCTCCCATGGAAACAATTGTAGTTAATTCCTGCTAAATTCGCCATAACGTGCTAATCCGACGTAACTTCATCATTTTATCATCATCCACACCTGATTCAGATCATCATCATGGAGACTTACGGAAATTAGTATACGGATCATTTCATCTTTAGACTGTATGAAATAATTTGAAAACCTAAAGATTTGACGTTTTCTTGTTCTAAGGTAACTAACAAAAGCATCCTTTCATATTCACATACTAAAAAAATCAATTGCAAGCCAAACGATATTCTTAATTTAACCTCTTTTTTGTTTAATGAATGTAAAGCGTCATAGCCTAATGGTTACTTCTGAATCTCTAATGATAGTAACACTAAGTTCGCTTTCTGCAAACATTAAAATATGAATTTAAGTAGAAATATGTAAATAAATCGTCTCAAATATTACCTAATGAGATTATTCATATTTAACATAATATCTGATATCACAAAGAAAATATTTTCTTTTAATTTATTCTATTCATTGAATATTTTGCTCCGTATATACGTGATATACGTAGTAAAATATTCAATGAATAGAATCAACTGACCTCCAATAGATAGCTAGTATTTGATATATATAGTTATATGAGTAATGAAGGCTTTACATGAATCCATTTAGGACAACAATGGAAATAATTTATCAAAATATCAAATATCTTTTTCCGGTTTTTATTGACAATGTATAAAAAATAGAGCAAGAAATCAATATGAATTTCTTTAATCAGATTTTCTTTCCTTGTGGGAAAGGAAATATTCCACTAAAATACACAAGGTTTTTTAATGTTTCATGTATATGTGTTTTATACCGCTCTATGTAATACTTCATATTTGGACTATACCACCGGCTTTCAATTAGCCAGACCATGGTATTTATACGGTTGTAAATGACGTATGTAAGTGGCATGGATTGTCACCATTCCATCACAAGTTATTTTTTTTTAGGGTTGATAATGGAATCGTGCACCCGCCTGCGCTAACGGTTTACGCTGACGGGGCACCAGTGGAGGATGATAAGAACATGAGGTCAGGTCTGTTAGCCCATCGTGACAAATTCACCAGGAATTTAACACGATGGTTTCCAGGGGGGACCGCGTGGAGGTCGACCTGACATGGTACATTGCTAGCAATATGGTTATCAATCTACATAACCAACAATCCCCTTCCCCCCTTCATCACAAGGTTGCATGTTCATATCACGTCAGGGTCACCACTTTCACAGTTGTAAGTGTATTGTAGTATATAGCGTATTCGGGTATGGTGTAAGTGAATTCACAAAATGAAAAGGTATACGTACGTAACGTATAATATGAGTATATATACTGCATAGCACACCTACAGTATCATTAAATGAAAATAATTAATTTTTATTTACAAAAATACATATTCAAATTGGCTACCTATATCTCAATACTTGATGTTACACACGGTAATAAATTCCAATAAATTCGAACCCAAAAATCCGGTTCCCTTTGTCATATCACACACGTTAGGGGTTCCGTATCGCACGAAACATATGCCTTATTCATAGCCCCTACTGAGCGCATGCATGCTATGTTTATATTAATGGCAGTTAGCGGACACGACAGCGATTTTTATGTTATCGGCTTCCGCGCGCGACTAATGAAAGTGAACTACAAAAAGAATATCCTTAATTCGATTTGCGCTCGATCAAATAGCACAGGTCCAACCTCCTATGTTAATTAATCAAACAGGGTGTGTGTTTCCTGATATAATAATTATCAGCACTAATTGTATATTTAAAAGAATTCTACTTGTAGAATTCCTGTATATTTTTCTTTCTTTCTTTATTATATTTACGCTAAGTAATAATGAACAAATTTGTGTGTTATTTTCTATTTCTGACTGACTCTCCGGTTTAGTAAACATGATTTTACTTTTCTGGTTGTGGCTCCACTGAAAATCAGCTCTGCAGAGAAACTGTAGCACCAGCTGAGTAGAGGCCCTTTCAGCTCATAGCGCAATCTATCTTAGTTTTTCTATCTTCCATATTTTTCACACTGTTTTATGCTATGCTAATTGTTTTATTTTTAATATAATAATAATTATTATTATATAATTAATTAATAAGAATTATTATCATTTTATCAAACCCGACGAAGAAGGAGTTGGGCTCGTCCCCTGCGGCGTTAAAGTCGAATATACCCTGCGAAATATGGCCATATAAGTTATATTCATCTCAATATCGACAGTTCACAGTGCTTCTAACTGACCACATATGAGATAACAGTCATGACAATATCTTTTTTTTTTAAATGCTTATATTGAGTAATAAATATTTGTTGTTCATTTTTTAACAGATACTATAAAAAAAAACTTTCCTTATGTAGTTTATGTATTATTTTTTGTATTAAGAGGTTTTATTGCCGTTATATCGTAAAGACTGACATAGGAATCGAGACTGAGGTCTCTTGAGATGGATATCCTTTATACATTTTCGTTCTCAGGGCCATTGAAAATAGAAATTGTTCATGCTTAGAATCTATTTGTAGAGGATATTATCATCCATATTAATATAAAAAAAAAGTTAAAAAATATTGACACATGTTATGACTCTCTGTTCTAATTTATATATGAGGCATTTGATTGAACCGTGACTTTTATTATTATACTAGTACCCATTTCGACTTCGCGCAGATATCTTCGTGGCTTTCATGATAGTATCAACGGATTGTCTTCATTGTTCCTCTTGGACACTTGACTTGAATAGACCTCCCCGCAATTTGACTCTATGAGGTACTGTTTTTGGCTATTCGAAAACATTCCACAATGGACTGATGTGTAGACGTTTTGATGAAGATCGCGATCGGTGATCGACCCCGAGAACGTTTGCCCTCAACAGAATCTTAATTAGTCGTTCCATACATTTTTAGTTTTAGTTAATGAGACCGTAATATTAAGGAAATTATAATTGTAGAAGGGTCCAATATTGATTGTTCGAATAATGATATATTTCAACTCTAATATTTAATAACAAGCACCGGGAATCACATCACATCAATTGTGACATTGTCACCAAACTTGCACAATCTTCTATCACGAAAACTTTTGGCAGAAATATTATACTGCACTGCTTTTCGTGAATTTGCTATTATACACATATACAGTTTATTCTTTTTTTCTTGTATTTAATTTGTATTTAATGGCGACATGGGAACAAGTCACCCGCCCTCTTTTTTTTTAAGTGCATGGCTATAAATTCCTAGTGTGAGACAAAGACTAGCGCGAACATTGACCAATATGAAACGCTGCTCTCGTCAACAAAATAGAAGTCTTACGACGCGACGGTAGGCAATCTGCCATTGATCACATGGTAGGTTCCGTCGTTCCGGAATCGCTCAGACCTATCCGGACGGTGAAAAACAACGGTAAAAACTGACCCGGTTTAAAACTCCATCCCACACGTGGTACATAATTGCTTTTGAATTTAGCATGTCGCTTTTAGGCCTAACTAGACGAAAATGGAAATATGAGAACAATTCCTCAGAGCCTAACTGTGGCTGTAGAGTTATTAAAAATATATATTCAAAAGTGTACTCTAAGAAAAGAGTTACATATGAATGTAGATGGTTATAAGGGCAGAGAAAGGCCGAAAAAGAGATTAATTTTATTTATTTGAATAGTTATTATTTTCATCTATTCAAGTAGTGTCATGACTGAGATAAACTTTGTCAAATATCGTCTGAATAAGTACTGAGTAAGTTTATCTCCCACTACAGGTGTCCCACTACATATTCTACTTCTGTCTCAGAAATAGAAGATGTAGTGGGTAGGGATTGTTGGTAATATGTAATATTATGTTATCTGAGGTAATGATAACCAGTGGCCCTTTTGCTCATCATAGCAATATAGGTTATTTTCCCTATGCGTTCACGCTGGAAGACATCCTGAGTAATTACTGTTGAGTTCATTACGAAGGGCTGACAGATCAGACTTCATCCTACACTGGTGCCCTGCCAGCAATGAATTTGATTATTTGTTTGACGTCTTATATGACATTTCACTTATAAAAAGATTTTACGTACGAACAAAGAGAGACATAATAAATAATTTCAAGGATCTTTATTCAATTCATTAACATGTTCCTGTGGAAATGTCTTAAAATACAGTCTAAGTTCTCCAACAGCGAGCAGGATTTAGACTTAAGGAATAATTTATTCTAAGTGACTTTATCTGTTTTGTCGAAGAATTTATCAAATGAATAAATTTAAATTATTGTTCATTATATAGCTAATAAGGACTTAGGAAACTTTTATGACATCGTGACCTCGGTTGTCTAGTGGTTTAATACACATCCTTACTTTGGACGGTCATGAGTTCTGGTCTCCCATGACATTAATATTATCTCACAATATAGTAGTATTCTTATTTATAATTCTTTGTATTGGTCTGGGTATTTTCTATTTATATTACATGTGTATTTGTAAGTATTTCAAGCAATTGTGTAGTGGTTGACTCATATTAGAAGGTATGTATTTATAAAATTTCTTTTAGCTTGTAAAAATAATATAATGATATCATTGAATAATATAATATAATGATAACATTCACAAAGCGCCATCTAGTACTAAAATAAGCAGAGCTTGTGATATGCCTAGTTTTTTTTTTTTATAAATACATATATAATATTCATAGAAAACACCCAGAACGATACAGACAAAACACACTTCCTCGCATAATACATTTGCCTTCATACTCATGAAAGCAAATGTACTGTGCGCGGAATTGAACCCGCGACTAGTGAAAATAAAGTGTCCTATACCGATAGACCAGCGAGGCAGTTCAAATATAACAAATTATAACAGACGATAAACAAACTGTACGTAGATTTATTTTAAAACAACATTTTATTTTTCGATTTCAAAATAGAATCCGATTGCAGTGTTCACATGTCAGTGCATAGCCCCGTCTGTAATCCATCACAGGCAGTCAGTTCCAATCCGCGTCTGACTGCGCTATGCATCTGTGGTACCACTGCGTAATATAGCGAAAAAATTGTTAAGTCCTATATTTTTTTATACCACGTAGTTGGCAATCAAGTAATCGGCCTATCTCGTATAATGGCAAATGATTACCGTAGCCTATGGACTCCTCCAGAGGTTTTACGTGTGCCTACCACATTACATTATGGTCCTATTCGTACCACATTTGCTCACCGTTTACCATTATTTTCCCATCCGTACATCTACAATTACGTAAAAAAAGTTATCCATACATTAAAAAGATATCAAAGACTGGGTGATGAATCTAAATTATGGCAAAATGAAACTAATAGTTCCATTTTTTTTTATTTATATATTTATTTAGGATCAAAAACAGGTTCACAATTAGGAAACTTATAATTATTTTACATTTTCTATGTACTAAGTTATTGTAAACCTAACATTCATGATCACAAATTATATTAAAGTATTAAGATATGTGGGTCGCATACATCCTAAACGCATACAAACTAATATATTTTCTACTTATAATTATGATGGTGTACATGTAGTGGGTTGAATGAGGAAAAGAGATATGAGATATGTGTGTTACAGGTTTTACTATAGATACGAGAAAAAATACATTTTATGACTAACACACAGATCTGGAAAAAATATATATATAAATATATAGCTATATATATTGTGTGTGGTATTCCCACACATACACAGTAGGTACTAACAATACTCATTACATATGTAAAATATGTCACAATCAGTGGTCACTTCAGTTTTTATTATACAGGCCTGCAAGCCTAGTATAGAACTACAGTGAAAAAACATACAAAATAAATGATGTATTAAAGAAGATTGTAATTCTTCTTGATTTTTAGGAGATATACCAAATATAGGATATTCGCTGCATCAAAAACCTTCAAAACATGACATGGTAAGCCACAGTCAGTGAATCGCGTCAGCGTTCTGCCAAGAAACATCATGGCACCTAGTCATCCACGTATTATTAAAATCGACGGTTTATTTTTCATTCAACCATTGCTCGCAAAAAGTCTTTTAACAGCAATCAAAACCATCTGGAACAATATAGCTCAGCTCTCTCTCGTAATATCCGGTGGTTTTACTTAAAAAGAAGCCTGCATTTGCTCGCGCTTGTGTTTTTCTTCGATATTGATTGAGAGCTTTTGTTATTACGTCATTCGTGTTGATTTTACGTCGGACGTATAAGTGCATATTATTACTTGTTGAACCCGAGACTTATAACTTCAGATAAACATAACTCTTTCTATTGCAAATCTATTTGAATAAAACAAATACTTTTTAAACATACAATATAGTAGTGAAAACGTTTTTTCCAATAGCTCGCACAATTTTATCAGGGTATGTTTTTTTTAATTTAAAGAAACTTTATTTATGCACTTCAATTACAACATTTTTTTATTCTATCATAATGTTGGTTTACAAAATTTATAGATACCTAGATAGAATATGCTTTATTTTCATTATACAATGATAGAAGATAGGTACAATTAAATAGTAAACTAAATATATGTGTATAAAAACAACAAGGCAACTTATTTATTTGTTTATTTTCACTCTTACAGCTATTTTCACAAATCATAGCCTAATACAATAGCGTAAAAAAAATATTTTTTATAATTAATTATAACTTATAAGAAATAAAGCAATTTTAGTGAATTCATTCAGAGAACAAGAAAACAGATCTTTTTGCTCCACTGTATGATTTAATGCACACAGTGCGTTTGTGAGTGGTGCTTTACCAGATAAGTGTGTGGCCCCGCGCAGCACAGCCAGCAGTTGTGGTCGACGGCGACACCACGTTATCTATTTATCCGGTATTTATCCGGAACACAGAACTCCACACAACTCAACACCTGGCTGTTGTTAATTTTACACATAATCAAATTAAATAAATATAATGTTAGGCACAACTCTCTCCGCACCCGCAATTCGTTGTACCCTACCATATCCAATACAAACAGATTAGGATACATTAGCGGATAGAAGGATTAGGTATACTCCATATTTCTTTGAATATATAAACCTAATAAATTTATTTTGAATGTATATGAGACGTACATATACGTGAGTACATGTGGGGCCCAAATGATAGAATTATTTTCTAGGAGTACAGTGTGAATCGCTCAACAATTTCGTGATTTTATAATACCTATTTGCATGTAGATATTTTGTCCATTATTTGTAAAGAAATTACACATGTCTGTCATTGTTCTTATAAAATAGTATCCTGAAGTGCCCAGAATATGCGAGAACTTTTATAAATAAGTTAGGATATAGTAGTCACATGAAGGGACATGTAAAGCGTCTTTGAAGCGTCTTTGAAGCGGTCGCCGTTGCCGGAGCTAGGACAGTATCACATGTTCTGAAACTAATTGTATTTTCTAATTTATCTATTTCTTAAAAAAAAAAAAACAGGATATTCATATTATCTAGCGCAAAACAGACTGCATTTCGCTTCGTACACAAAATTTAATTTAAATTTCCATTACTTTAATAGTATAATATAAACTACAATATTAAGCACGTTTGCTCCCGTAATTGTCGTATAAATCAAGAAACTTATCCCTCTATAGAACGATACAAACAGATTCGAAGTACACAGCGTAATTTACATAAACCAATATACCTTGAAATCCCGTAAAACTGTTGCAGATTGCTTCCAGTGCGACAATTCCTTTCTGTTACAGCATTTGTTACGTTTTATTGACACGTCACCGACTCTGTCTTGACTATTTTATGGCGACTGACAGCTCGAATACGCTATTTTAAACCAATCTAAAAATATACGCCGTTCCTGACTTCTAGTAAGTTACTTCAATACCTTTTTGAAATATTGACGTGATATTTATTAGTAATAACTCGATTTTTCAAATTGAAAATTCCTATAGTTTGCTTCCAAAGTATATAAAAATCGTCATTATAACTATAAAACCTATAATGCCATAAACATGCTTTAAATAATGCATATTTTATTTTTTACCTATTGTTAATACTTTGTTCTTTCTTTTACAGTTTTGGATTTTGCAAAGAGATCAGATATACAGAACAGGTAACTGTAATAAATATAATTTGTACTTGATAGAAACACTAATCTAATTTACTTTAGTTCTTCATTTATCTCTCATTCAAATTAGACAATTCGAATTTGTACTCTTTTTTATAGATACAATGTCATTTTAAGTTAGTCTAAATTCTTTTTCATTAAAATATAGTAAATAACATAACTACAATAATAAATACATGTAATATTAAAATACTAATATTAGTAAATACTAATAAGTGACTTAGTACCTAATCAGAATTAAATGTTAACAATTTACTAAAACTTTGTAGAGGAAAAAAAAGGAAAAAGTAACAAAGAAATACGCATAAAAGTCATTCATCACTATTTAATATTAAGTATGGCTAAGATCAAAATTTCTTTGTGAAATTGAGTATGTCAAGTATTGCATTCACCACTACTTCAACAGTGGATAACGTCTCTGAGAATCCCATCTATGATAATAGAATATACATATATAGACATATAGAATAATAAACATAATACCTCGTCACGTTTATTTCTTTATATAACTAACTCTGCCCGCGGTTTCACCGCGGTTGTATAATTGTAAAGTTTCGTTAAAATCCATTTAGTAGTTTTTGCGCGAAAGTGGTTTGTACCCTATATTCATCTATCCATCTTACAAACTTCCGTGTTTATAATATTAGTAATATTATATATGATTTATAATAAAACGCCAGATTTGAGTGGAACACTAATATCGATATATTAAAAACAAATCAATCACCCGCAGTATCGAGTAAATAAGTGAGTTACTTACTCCTCTATCATGGAGTTTTAGGAAATAAAATTTGCAAGTTCAGCGGAGTTAGCTCGGTTAGTAGGAACTCGTCGCCTCCGGCACTCAGCGTTATGAAATCACTGAGCCACAGGTAGATATAGCTAGTTAAATACTTACGGCTGTTACGCTCAACGAACACATTTATATAAGATTTTATTTTCGATTTTGTTTGCTTTTTTGAGGTAAAAGATAGAAATTAAATTTCTTTTATATATCGCCATTTAGTTGAGAAAATGTAACAAACAAACAGACATATTTTAAATTTTATTACATTATTATAGACACTGTATTCCATAGTGAAAGTATTCCGTGTTCTATATGTCTATATATGTTATATATATAATATGTCTATATATATTAATTACTAAGAAACAAATAAATCTAATAATACTAATATTGAATCTAAAAGATTTAGAACTTAGAACGCAACAGCTTTTGAATGTCCACTGATTAATAAATATAGAAAATCTGTCTCTTTCTAAATCTTTAAAAATGTATACACCTTTCAAATCGAAAATACACACAAAGTAAGATGTTAAATAATAGGTGAACAGACGTTTCCACAATGCCGACTAAATACAAATTCTAGATCAGTTACTATACAGGAACTCGCGTGGCGCTCCGTTCTCGCGGGTTGTTGGCAGTTGTAGTTGTATTAACTGATCGTTTACTATGGAATAAAGTTTGCCGAATATAGGCGTCTCATACCTGTATAAAATAACGAGGAGAGGACGTATCAAAGTTTAAAAAAACATAACATGAGTGATCTACATAAATAATTAAATTCAAATTTAATTTGTTCGCCATCCTTGTTGGCCGTGTGTACGAACTGCGGAGGATTTGAAGGGATAACCTGCAGCGTCGCCGCGCGTCGATTTCTCGCGCCAACCCCACGTACAGCGTTATAGACTGATTTATTGGTTCCGTACCCGTGAGTTACTGTACAGCTGTATATCGAACACCAAGTTAAATGGCTCAGTTTTATTTGTGTCGCGGTATTGTTTGTCACTGTACACAGAAATATATAACCCAAAAGATAGCTTGAACGTAAATAAAAAATAAATTAAATTGATGAATGATAAGTATATAATTAATTCATATTGAGATAATCTTCAGTATAATAAGGATACTTGATGACGTGAAACTTTCTTATATTTTTATGTAGTTATAACGACAAACATACTGACCCTCCACCTGATGGTTAGTCACCCAACTGTTACCACCATTGCCTATAGGATACACGCACAGAACTATGGACATCACGTTATTATGAGATTAATTTGAATAGCACTAAGATGTTATGCCAACATCAACCGAAACATAGGTAACAAAGCAAATTGCTTGGCGTATGAAATAGATGAAATTGAGGTACACTTTTTGAAATTTTCCCTATCATCAATCTTTTTCTTTTATTCATAGAAACGCAAACAACATTTACCATTTTAACAATTTTGTAATTTAAAATTAACATCTTCACAAATAGCTAATATTACATTTTCCTCAAGAAGTTACATGGAAAATAGAAAACAATTTTTAAAGCCTTCATACAAAGATTTCACGGTCACGTGACCTTTAACAAAAAATGTATACTTAAAAATAACAATATATAAAGGTATACAAGAAAATCGCGTGCGACATAACAATAAAAGAAAAACTAATTTACAAATTAGCTCCTTATTAAACGTGCAAGGTTTAACACCTCTTCACTTTGGTAACAAGTAAATTCATTACTTACATTTATAGCCACTTCCGAATGATTCATTGTTGTGTGAATGAAAGGAAAGTGAGTTGTATTTCGCGCCATTTCTAGTTTGTTCAAAGCCACCATTGTTACAATATTTTTAATGGAAATGCTAATCGAAAAGTGTGAACAAATATAGTGTATTTGACGCCTTAAATTAAAAAGTTTGGGGATTAAACCTACTAATCAGATGGTGACAGTATGTTAAACTAAAACACCGACGTCCTAAT
Source organism: Achroia grisella (assembly GCF_030625045.1). NCBI lineage: Eukaryota > Metazoa > Arthropoda > Insecta > Lepidoptera > Pyralidae > Achroia > Achroia grisella. The sequence continues at coordinate 3,120,151 of NW_026712999.1, forward strand.
GCTTACTCAAAAAAAAACACTCACATACGCATATAAATATGTCTGGCAAATTCGAACTCATCACCTTTCGGGTGTAAGTCGAGGTAAAAATCCCTACTAACTCCTTGACACTCTACTCTCAAGTCTTATTATTATAAGCATATAATAATAATAAATATAGAAAAGCAATAAAAAACCCAAAAACATATTTCAATCCCCCATCGATACGCCAGCAAAATCACCAGTATTTGTGAACACGTAAAAAATAACATTAAAATACAAACGGGGACCGTGTTAAATGATGTAACGCGTAATATAAATATTATTTACGGCGTAATAACTGAGTTCCTGTGGCGTAATATATCACATTTACGTTCACCTCGCATTTATATGGGGTTCGATAGCTGATGGGTAATAGAAAATGTTTCTAAAAAATAAAAATATAATCAAAATTGACGGCCTCAGTGCTTTACTTCCGATGATCGCAGGTTCGTTCCTCACAAGGTACAAATACTTGTATTCATAATTATGATTGTTTATATAGTTATGGGTGTTTTCTATGTATATCAGCGTGAATTGTCCACGGATTTATTATTATTGTAAAATACATTTACTTTCATCTTTCATCCCCTATTTAATATAGTTCAGTTTTTTATATAAAATATACATTATGTATTTATGTATGTATTATATACGAACATGAATATAAGTCAATGAAATCAGTACAAGTATATAACTGTGTAGGGATTAAACCTACTACCATCAGATGGTGAAGTAGCATTTTAAACTGTTACTCCGTCATCTCAATGCTTACTCAATAAAACATATTTCCCCATGCGTTATTCCCTTACTTTAACTTTAATAAAACTCAAGGAAATTGGCGGTGACATTTTCAACAATTAGGTAATGGTCGATTAAATGTGCCAAAGACATAATATAAGTAAAAGGTAGATAATTTTTAATCGTTTTCTAATTTGTCCTGATGACTTTAATATATTTGTTCATGTAATCTTGTTTTAATTTTCATTTTTATTCATTTCAAGAAATAAAGTCACCTGATATATTTTTAATATCAGCTTCGGGAGTTATCAGTTAATATAACACAAACCCTTACTTCACATAATGACTTAAATTCTCAGACTATACCGACATTTGTATTGAAAAGTACGATTGTTTTTGTTAAAGAAATGTAATTAAGTATTTATATCAGTTGTTTAGTGTCTATTGTACAAGCTCTTAATATTGGGCTAGATGGTGCTGTATTAGCTTATCGCTGACTTATCGTTAAATGTCAACACATAATTCCCCCTTTATTACCACTCAAACTTCCGATTCTGCTCAAACATTTACAAGGGGCACAGAAAGGAATTGCGTATTCTCTTTAAAGGAAAAAGTCCACCCTTGGGTAAAATTAGATTTTAACAATCCCTGATATGCCGCCGTTCAAAGGAATAGTAAATGCATTTTTACTTTGTTATTCTTTTTTCTCTGCTTCCTGAATGTAACTGATCGTCCTCTTGACCCGATTTTATACATAGTTCTACTTACTTATACTATAATATAATATTTACTTACTTTAGTGAAATTTATATAAATATATATTAATCACAGTTAAGAACATCTAATATTATAAATGGAGAAAGGACATAAAACTACTGTACCGATTTAACTGAAATTTTTTAATGTGAAATAAGTTAAAAAGGGAGACGCAATGTTGTATGGAAGAATGTGGTGTATTTAGTCCATAAAGAATGTTTATGATAGGCCACCCTTACCACTTAAGGGTGTATAAATAGATAACAGCCTACCTAATCTACCGTTTACACATAAAAAATGTAATCAAAATCGGTTAATCCGTTTCGACCACGTACGGCTAATAAACTAACAGTGTGACACGAGAATTTCATATTAATGTATTTAAAATTGGAAATGTATATACGTACTTAAGTAAAACTGTAAACTTATGTACCTGGGTCACATAATGCAGAATGAAAAATACAGTATTTTGCAATTAATCATACAGGTAAAAGACCAGTTGCCGAAGATCAGGCAGACGCCGTACTTCGTGGTGGAAAAATCTCAGGCAGAAGTTTAGGATGAGCACCAGGTCCCTTTTCAGGACCGCAAAGATCGCCCATAATGATCGCCAACCTTCGATAGGAGATGACACCTACAGAAGAGGATATATGTACTTATATACCTACTGTATAAATAAAATGTATTATCATATACTATTCATTTATACCTTCCAGACTGTTATCTAGTATGAACACACGAATGCACACGCTGAAATCGACTGAAACTGATACTCAGAATTAGCCCACTAACGCGATCTGATAATTAACTAATGTCGCATAATGAAATAGATAAATAGGTATGTAATCATAATTTCAGAATATTTCTTTATAATTAATTAGATCTAGATTTATTTATATTAGTAGCCGCCCAGTGGTCGAAATACGACCGTAATTCATTTAACATTCAGCAAAACTGACAAACAATATTAATTTATTCTCAATTTGACCACAGACTAACAATAAAGAAAAGAGTATATATGCGTGTGTATGTCAATTCATGATAGTGTTTGTAATGTTTTTTTAAGGCTTTAATATATTTTAATGCATAATTTAAGAAAAACATTATTCCTTCTCTATTTAAACTGCTAGTGTACGAAATTGCATACTTTTCCATTAGCGCAATTTTCGTAAAATGGAGTACAAAGTTTTTGCTCCACGAATAATTAATATAGTGATTTAAATAAATTAACAAAATGTGAGACTTTGTAAAAATTCATCCGCGTGCAGACAGTGTTAAACAGCTTCGTTTGTAAGATGTGTTAATGTTATTAGTAATGTGGACTGTTGATCATATTGCTAGCAATACATCATATCCGGTTAACCTGCACGCGGATACCGTTGTAAACCATCATCATACATTTCTGGTAAATTTGTCACAATGGGCCAATTGACCAAACCTCATTTTATTATCTTCTACTGATCCTCGGCCATTGTAAACCGCTAGCGCAGGCGGGAACATTATACTATTACCTTCTCAAAGAAAAAACAGAAAACACCCAGATTAATACAAAAAATCAATCAATTAATCTAAAAAAATACTCACAAATACAAATAATTGTGCCGTACGGGGAATCGAACCGAACACCGAGGCCGCCGTATAGCATTAGTCCATGTTATCTACCATACATTGAATACAATAAAATACATAATACTAGCCGATCCGTGCAACTTCGTCTTGATCACACTTACTTGTAGGGACTGGTCTGCTCTAATCATTACGACTGATTTACTCTTATTTAGTTACTTAACCAATTCGTTGTATATTTAATATTTTCTCTATTTGAGTATTTAATTGAATTAGTGCTAGTTGGTAGTTTTTATTCACACACTTCTGCTAAAAATTGTAAATTACAATAAAATTATTTAAAAGAGCAACTCGCAATTTTCTTGCTTCTTCTTCTTGCGATGAGACAGAGACTTTTCGAATGAGCGGCAGATTGAATAAAAAATTTGATGACTACTTAAATGTGCTTCATGTGTGTTCAATGTCTAAGTTTATTTGAATAATCATTATCTCCTGACAATTCACACAGCGTCATACAGACCCAAGTTAAGCTAACTAAAGCTTGTGTTATAGGTACTAGATAACTGATACAAATACATAGATTTTTTTATAACACAGAGGACAAATGAGCATTCGGCTCATCTGATAGTAAGTGGTTACCGCCGCCCATGAGCACCCGCAATACCAGGGAAATTGCAAGTGTATATATACATATTATACATAGAAAACACCCAGACCGACACAAACAATCATACTCATGAATACAAATTTTTGTGCCGTGCGAGGAATCGAATCCCCGACCATCGGAAGTAAAGTGGCGGAGGCCGTCATAATAAATAATTTCCTATTCTATTCTTGACACTTATCATTATATTTCCATTATCAAAAGATACAACAACTGTCTGACAGAGGTATTCAAAACATATAAGCCTAAGCCATCAATTGGACGATATCGTCTCGCTCCAGTAATGCCCATCCAACTGCGCTAATTGTATCGGAATTATAATGTCAAACGCTATCGCTTGCATTATGTGGTCGAGTCGGCACGCTTTGTTTGCAAAGCTTGTGAAATGCCACACAATTTTACCGGCAAATGTCGAGAACGGCAACGATAACTTTGTACCTATTATGTATAAGCTACCGCGTTCAGTAAACATGTAATATATAACCATAAGAAACCTATATATTATTTGTAAAGATTTATAAAAGACTAGCTGACCCATCAATTGCTTATTTGCAACATAAATAACAATCGTTATTAAAAAATAGCGATTGATGGTAAAATTTATGGTTGTATGTACTTTTTAATGCCACATTATAAAAAATTATAATAAATATTCATATATATTTATTGTGCATAGAGAATCAATAAATTAAGAATGAAAAAACAGAAAAATGTTGAGAATTTGCATTACAAAACTTGTTATCGCTATAAGCAATAGTCTACAACCTTGAACAAAATAACAATGATAAAAACAAAACAACAACATCACACTAACGCCAAATATACTTACAAAATATACGATTAAATCTTTCATATTAGACTAACTACACCGCCCCGGTTTCGTACGGGTGTACATGTATTATACACAAAAATCTTCTTCCTGAATCACTCTATCTATTTCTAAAACCACATTAAAATCTGTTGCGTAGTTTAAACGATCTAAGCGAGCCGACAACAGCAGCGATTTAATTTTATATATATATATATTAATGCAAAGACAATTGATATGAAGATAATTTTTCATTTAGAAATAGGTAATTTAAAAACTTTAATATGTCCGACATACGTATTTATGTTCATAATAAAGTTAAAAGGTGCATCATAAGCTTACAAATTAATTACCAGGTCGTAACAAAAATTAACAGCGAAAAGAAGTGTCGAAGCGTCATCAAATTAAGTTTATTGCTCCGTTTTTATTGAGCGCGGAAGGGAGGCCATTGCAACATAAACGAGTGACATAAAAACACCTCATACACCGCCCACCAATTTACGCTGAGCCCTGAATATTCAGTAGTGTTCCGGGTTGAAGGGAAATTGATGGTAGTTTGTTGCGTAAAATTAAATACGAGTTCCAAGTACAATAATAATAATAATAATAATAATACTCACGCATACATACACGCGCACAGACACATACACACACTCTGCACTTACTTGGTTTCGGCCCGTAAGTGTGGAGAAAACCAGCAAAAGCTGAGAATAAAAAAAAAAAATAATAATAACCCGTATTTTCACCCGCAATGACAAGTCACCCCATCACCCCATCAGAGGGAGATATATAAAATATTTACAAGAATAATACAATTTAAAGACTAAGATAAAAATACTAATATATTATTTTATTTTAAATGACTTTAATGCACGTCATACACAGGTAAAAAGTACATACGGCGAACTTAACAACTAATGGCATTTTCTACCAGTCAACCATGAGTTGTGCAGAGATAAGTTGTTGGCGGTGCAAACAATATTATAATAATTTTACAAAACGTACACAAATAAAAATATAAATATGTATATACATAAATATCCCTACAAATATACATAAATACATATACATACAAAAATAAACCATACACACATAAATACTTGCCTAATAATTGAATAGATTGTAATTTCTTACAGGGGTATTGTAACCAAAATATTTAAAATTAATTTGCAAACACTACATATTCATCCTGGTAAAATATATCTCTTACAAAAAGCCACAATACTAAGTACCTGTCGCACTACTATGAAATTCCTGACTTCCTCAATAATAACATCTTCACATAACGTAACCTCTCTCACACTTGGCTAGGGCTCGTATGGGTGAGTATCACCTTCTTTTAAACCAGATAAAAGAGAAAAGATACATAGTAATAATATCCTTAGACAATTCACACAGCGCCATCTAGTCCCCGGCCAAGCAAAGCTTGTGTTATGGATACAAGACAACTAATATAAACAGTTGGATACTTTTTTTGTAGATACGTAATAAACATAAAATTTATGAATACAAATTATTATACTGTGGGAGGAATCGAACCGACAACCATTGGAATTAATGCGGTGTGCTAAACCGAGTCCGCCGTATAATACATATTATCCTATATTAGAATGATAACCTACTACTACCACTACTGATTACACACTACACCTACTACTACTACTACTGACTACAAATACATAGAATACAATAAAAAAACACAATACTGTCTGATCTGCGCAACTTCACTTGACATTTATCTATACATATGAATAAAATTGGAGTGTCTGTTTGTAATATTGAAATAACCGTTTTTTTACTACATGCATATGAATATAAATACGGTACATACAGCAAAATAACATTTTTTACATTTTTTGTCTGTCGTTCTATTTGTTCCAGCTAATCTCTGAAATGCCTGGACCGAATTTGACAGGACTTCTTTTAGCAGATACCTGATGTAATAACTCATGAATAGTAGTTAGTAACTTAGGCTGTTTTTATTTTAGAAAAATTAAGTTAAATTCCATGAATAGTAGTTAGTAACTTAGTCGGGCTGTTTTTATTATATTTAGTAATATATTTTTATATTATGACCTATATGTTATTCTGATGTATAAACTATATAAGTCGTTGTTTGGGCTATTGTCAGATAACCTGTAGCACTGCGACCTACATAGATTAGTCGCCCTTTTCAGGTTCGCTACCTAGACCCGAGTTAGAGTTAGAGATTCTTAGTCATCGTTTATATAAATTCCTCAAAATTACTTTAATATATTTTTATATTATGCTACAACCACATATATGTTATTCTGATGTATAGAACTATATAACTAGTCGTGCATAGTTTAGCCAAAAGCTTGTTCAATTTGTAGTGTCCTGTGCCCTAGTCATCATGCATATGTTGTTTTTACTCAATAGCAGTAATCGATTGGAGTATTTGGTCGAGAATCCGATATAAGGTCTTTTGAATGTAAACTTGGCATTTCTTGCCAGTGATTTGCACGTTTGGTTATTAATTTGAGATGTCCCAGTTTTAGGCAACGAGGCACATCAGAAGGGTTCGGGGCCTATGGATGTTTATGTATAAAAAGATGGTCGGCATTCTCATTGCCTTCAATATTTGAAATCAGAATAAATTATTTTTTTACTTCATTTATAGCAGGATATGAATATAAATACGAGTTAAGTGCTAGTAGAGCACTTGACTGTCCAAAATGTATATGTTCTGATTGATTTTGAGGCAGGATTACTTCCAGACATCTAATTGTCGTAAGTCTCTCTGAAAGATTGTATTTTCTGTATATAGTTGCAGATTTTGGGTTTTACACCACATATTCCACATCCTACATCATCTCCTATTTTGGACCCGTCTGTAAACCAGACTAGGTCATGCTCTGAGTGAGACGTATAACTGTAAAGTTACGATATAACTGTAAAGTTTCGTAAAAGTCCGTTCAGTAGTTCTTGCGTGCAAGAATAACAATCCATACGTCCATCCATACTCACAAACTTGTTATGTTTGCACAGCACTATTATGTACTCATATCTATACCATATGTTTATGTATAAAAAAATTGGAGTGTCTGTTTGTAATATTGAAATAATCGTTTTTTACTACAATATACACCAAAATAACATTTTTTACAATTTTTGTCTGTCTGTCTGTTTATTCCGGCTAATCTCTAAAATGGCTGAACCAATTTTGTCGGGACTTTTTTTGGCAGGTAGCTGATGTAATAAGGAGTAACTTAGGTTACTTTTATTCTATTTTTATTTTAGAAAAATAAAGTTAATTTCCACGCGGACTAAGTCGCGGGAACAGCTAGTCAATAATAAATCAAATTATTTAGCAGCATAAACTATCATTTGGGTATAAAATAATCACCTTCAACGCTATCATCCAGAGTGTGTGTCATAAGTCATAACAGAACATACATCTTTATGTACAATGGAATCAGGGTTGCCAAAACATGACTGATACCACACATATTACAATTTTCGTGATATCCATTATGCTGTTCATGTGTAATATATGTCGCGGCTTCAATTCTCGCAAGCAACAAACATTTACCATACCATAAACATAAGTAAGACTTTTATATTAGCCTGGGTATTACATTGCCTATGCATTTACAAAAAAAAAGTATCTTAAGTATGATAATATTAATACCTCAGTACAACTCACATTATCACTCAAACCATCTAGTCAAGCTAAGCAGAGTTTATGTTATGGGGACTACTCCTACATAACTGATGATAAATACATAGATACATTTTTGTTTATAAATACATATAAAGCACAACACCCAAACTGTTACAAACAATCGTACTCATGAATACAAATGTTTATTCCGTGCGAGTAATCGAACCCGCAACCATCAGATGCAGTTTGCTAAACCGCTAGACCACTAAGGCCGTCACCGAGGAGTATAAATAGAACAAGCTCTACTTCATGACAGACTAGATGTCGCTGTGAATTGTTTCGAGTTATTAATTATTGTGTCCAACGAAACAAAAATTTGGTTGTATCTCATAGTAAATTGGTTTTGTTTATTACATAAAACGCTTTCAATGGCGAACAAAGAAAGTTGTACGCTCACAAGCCCATCAAACTATGGCTCGAGGTTGCGTATTTGCGAAATGACTTACAAAACTAAAGCTTTTATTTTTGTTTGTGTTAGTAACGGCTAAGACGAGTGGGTTCTTGTCTTGTTTATTTAGGTTTGCAGGAATGTAGGTAAGAAGGCACAAGTTTCGCCAAGTTTGCCTTGGAAACTTATACGAATCTGTAGATTGTTAAGTCATTTATGTAACATTACCTTGGTGCTTAGGTTATCAGTTATCCAAAGTTACTCTAGTTTAATTTGAAATTATATTTAGTATAGATCAAAAAGGTACTGTAGGAATGTATATAACATAATGAATTCACGGGAAACTTGGCTAGTTATACAATTATTATATTGATGTTTTCATGAAGTCTCTGTTAGTTCAGACGGTCGCGGCTTCAATTCCTCGCACGACATAAACTCTTGTCTTGATAATTATGAGTATTTGTATAGATGTGGTTGTTTTCTGTGTATATATTTTTATGTTAATACACACATAATATTAAAAAAAATGTAATTATGTATTTCTATAAGATTCATGAGATAAAATCTTCTTAGTTTACTACAGCGCTAACTAATTAGATAAAATCTAATTAAGTAGCGCTGTGTAAATTGCCCATATTATCGTTTATGTTATATTGTTATAATTCCTGTTGTTTACAGTTTCTAATATGTTCAAAATTAAAAAAAAACTATGAGTGAGGGGAGCACGGGCATCACATTATAACATTATATCAATATTGTAAACTGATGTGTCTGCAAGTAGATAAATATTTTTCAGTGAATTTACAATTATCACGCGGCAACACCGTTGCTTAGTTAGGACATAATAAGATAATAACAAGCTTGTACTATTGTGTATTTAATATCTGACCTTAATAAATTAGTGCTCGTTGGTGGTTTGTATTCGCTCATTTCGAATTTATAATGTAGTTACAATGATTATGTCACATCCCACTACGTAATAACCACGACCGTTCTGACAAGAACGAAGCGAATGAGAAGAAGAAGAAGGTGGTTTGTATTCGCACATTTCGAATTGATAATGTAAAGTTACAATGATTATGTAAAAGAGCAACACGCGCAAGTTTCTTGCTCGTTCTTCTTGTGATGAGACAGCTTTCCAAATGAGCGGTAGATTAAAAGAATGATAACTATGACTATTCAAAAGTACATAAATTGAGTTTATTTGAATCATTGATTTTCTATTCTATTCTATCCTTGTCATTCTGGACCGAATCGCTTTCTTGTGAATATCTTCTATCCAAAAATATCTATACTTAATATATATAGTGTAAATAGCCACAATTGGTTTTTTTTCACCTCCCTCTTCCTGGTGCTGCTGCTACAAGGAGCACATAAATAATAACTGCCCCATCGACGCCGCTAAAATTATGTGCAATTTTATGGGCGTTCTTAGTGCCAAAATACAGTGGTTATTTTTACTGAACAAGGAATGTTGATTGGTTAATTGATATAATTTAAACAATTGCTCGTAGCACATAATTGTAATATACAAATTTGAGACGTGGAATTGAATCATTATACGTAATAATGACAGACATTTACGAGCAAAACGAAACTCGATTAATTTGCATAAATTGTGAGAAATCATTTTCGTCGTAGACGAATAATAATAGTATTTGATATGGCAATATTGTGCTCGAATTTTAAATTTGCAAAATGCAAAATTTAATTAGACTAATATTAGAATTTTTTAATATAAATAACATGCCCGAACAATTCACACAATATTAGAATTTTTTAATATACATTTAAATAACATATCTATATAAGATACATTTTTTTTTGTAAATACACACATAACATACATAGCAAAAACTCAGACCGATAGAGACAATCATACTCGTGAATACAAATATTTACCTTGCATGGAATCGAACCCGCGACCATCGGAAGTAAATCGACCACCGAGGCCGTCAGATTAAAATTAAAAACTATTTTTAATGTTAGAGAAATTGACAAGTTAAGGATATTTTCATGTAAGGCACTCTGACTGACTCTTACAATAAATTGGTGGTTATAGTAAATTATTCTTTCCTTTTGGCATATTTGAAATAAAGAAATTCAGTCTTTCTATTCAGGACTATAAGAGATGTAATTCTCTTTTGAATTATTAAATATGATAGAACGTTTACCTTTATCTTAAATGTTTATTAATACTATCTAAGTTAATTGTTGCCTAAATTAATAGTTTGCCTGCTTATTCTTTGATAATCCACAATTGAAAATTACATTTATTTTCTCATTCGACTTATACCGTATCAACTCATAAGTTTTCGTACCGCTGAGTACCTCCCAAAACCTCGTCCGTGACTCTAATTAATATTATTGAAATGAATTGTTTTTGATTCAACTTTAAAACAGCTATACATCTCTTTCCCACTCAAACATTTGCAGCCGCCGTCTCACTTTACCGCCAAAAGATCATTTTGATTGACGCCAGTCTTTTAATGTTAGTCCAAATTGAATATTTTACTTTGCAAACTGTAATTTGTCTTCCAATGTTCTTGGATTAACTTAACGTTTCAGTGAACCAACCGATCTTATTACTGGGACCACAAAGATCATTATGCAAGCAAAATAATTGTAACACTTCAACTAATTTGCGTTGTCATAAATCTGTTTTAGTCCCTGTTGGTCCAGAGTAGATTTTACGGCTTTAGTAGTGAATTTTAATTACACTTTGACAGTCGTTAAATGAGATACAACTCCATTGCGCTTTGTTCATAAGTTTATTGTTCATAGCTCCGAGAAACAGTTAAAGGCTGTATGAAGTTGTTCCATAAAGGGATACGTACTTCATAATCCATTATAGAATGAGTAAGAACTGATACACTAGGTAAAAAAGAATATTATAATACTATTATTCACTTACTCGTACGCTGTATACCCGCTGGACAATGCAAACAGCACTATCAAGTCCCAAGCTAAGCAGATCTTATGTTATGGAATGGATATTAAACAACTGATATAAATATTTAGATACATTTCTTATGTAATACTAGCTGACCCCGCAAACATTGTTTTGCGGTATAAATTGAAATCGCTATTAAAAAATAGAGGTTGATGGTAGAAGGGGGAGGGGGATGAGAGTAAGGGGGAGGCCCTAACTGTTAGTCTGGATATTGCGAAGGCCTTTGATCGGGTTTGGCACAAAGCTCTTCTTTCAAAGCTACCATCCTTCAGTTATGCAAATGGGTCGCCAGCTTTCTCGCTGATCGGAGCATCAAGATCGTTGTCGATGGTGCTTCCTCCGACTCACATTCTGTGAATGCTGGTGTTCCACAAGGCTGTGTGCTATCTTCGACTCTGTTCCTTTTGCATATCAATGACATGTTACAAATCAACAACATTCATTGCTATGCGGATGACAGTACCAGAGATGCCTTGTACCGCGGCCATGCTAATATGTCGCACGCAAAAGTTATAGAATACCGGAACAAACTTGTGTCTGATATCGAAACCTCACTCCATCAAGTTTCGATTTGGGGTCAGGAAAATCGTGTTCAATTCAACCCCAAGAAGACACAAGTTTGCGCGTTTAACGCTAAAAAGAATCCATTTATCGTATCTCCTCAGTTTCAGGACACTCTCCTTGAAGTGAAGCCAAATCTCAAGGTCCTTGGCGTTGATATATGCAGTAATGTTCAGTTTTGCGGTCATTTGGAAGACAAGGCTAAAATAGCCTCAAAAAAGCTTGGTGTACTCAGTAGAGTGAGACGGTATTTTACGGCGGCCCATCGCTTGCAATTATACAAGGCGCAGATCCGGCCGCATATGGAATTATGTTCTCATCTCTGGGCGGGAGCACCACAATACCAGCTACTTCCATTTGACCGCATTCAGAACCGAGCAGCCAGAATCATTGGTAACCAACGTCTATGCGACTGACTCGACCCATTGGCTTTGCGGCGAGATATTGCATCTCTGTGCATTTTCTACCGCATATATCACGGGGAGTGTTCTGAGGAATTGTTCGGATTAATACCAGCTGCTGAGTTTCACCACCGTACCACACGCCAGAAACTACAATACCATCCATCATCTGGATGAATGGCGGTCCTCCACAGTGCGGTTTTCTAGAAACTTTTTGCCACGCACAACCACATTGTAGAATCACCTTCCAGCAATGGTATTTGCAAACCGATACGATATTGAAATCTTCAAGAATAGAGCTTATCCCTTTTTTAAAGGCCGACAACGTACTTGTAATTCCCCTGGTGTTGCGGGTGCTCTTGGGCGGCGGTAATCACTTACCATCGGTGAGCCGCATGCTCGTTTGTCCCCTGTGTTATAAAAAAAAGAAGGGTTTGGATTTGTATGTACTTTTAATGGCACATTATAAAAAAATAAAAAATTGTTAGGGGTGGACAACTTTTATCACTTAGGGGTATAAAATAGATAATAGCCGATTCTCAGATCCATTGAATATTCATATAAAATTTCATAAAATCAGTCAAGCCGTTTCAGAAGAGTATGGGAACTAACATTGTGACACGGGAATTTTATATATAAAAAATATACCTGCATCTGAAATTCCTTCTGTAATTCGGTACACTATAAAATAAATAATAACATCTGTGGACTGACGAGAGGTTGTCTCATAAATAGCAAAATTTTGAAAATTACAATTTTTCCAATAATGGGGCATTTTTGTCTGAGAACTTAACTAATTAAGTTTCTTTATAAATTCATCGGAAAAATAACTTATTTAATCTAACTTTGTTGAGACGTCTAGATAAGTATCTTAATCTCATTAAAAACGGATCGCTTGACGTTACCTAAAAGATTGTTTTCAATAATGTATACATACTAAGTATCTCACCCGACATTATCCGAATTGATTTGAATAATTGATATATTCTCTGATAGAAATTGAAACAAACCTACAATAATAAAATAAAAACACATATTCACATAATTATATAAAGTATCTAATAAGCTTTTTGTTATAAAAAATATTAATAAACGGGCAATTTTAATAGATATACAATTAGTACATCCGTAATTACCGAACTATCATTTCAACACCACAGATAACACGTACTTATATAAACAATAGCTGATCTGTGCAACTTCGTCTGCATCACAGTTATCGTTATATTACGCCCAATTTACATAATCACTTTTTAGTTTACAGCCTATATGTTATTCTGATATATAAGCAATATTACTGTAAAACTTCATCAAAATCCGTTCAATAGTTTTTGCGTAAAAGAATAAAAACATCTATCCATACTCACAAACTTTTGCATTCATAATATTAGTAGAATTTGTTGGCAGTAAGACTCCATAACTAAATTAATAGGTAGTAAAAAAGGACTTTTTTGTATAAATAAAATAGCAAACGTTGACGACTCATTTGACGTAGAATTTAATATGATTAAGTAGTAACATATATACATGAACACTATGGTAATCTAGAGTGACGCCCTAATGGTGAACGCCATGTGATTACCTGTAATTTCGCAACACCTCACAAAGCAAGCTGCTTCGTAGCTGAAATTTGTGAGACTCAGGTACCCACGAAGACCACTTTTTAGTCTACTTTAGTGAAAGAAAACAAAACCACAGATAAGAAAATATTACACAGTTAAAACGATTCTGTACAAACCATTAATATTTTATTTAATAAAACATATTCAGTTATAACAACATTGTACTTATAACAAAGAAATCATCATAATTCATCGCCTTCATCATCATCATCATTAATCGCCTGTATGTTGAACCGTGATGAAGGCTGTGCTTGTAACTCCTGAGGCTCCACCACATTTGGTATCCGGTAGCCCATCAGCGCTGCACCGTAGTTACCAAGACCAGTATCCCCGAATATAATCTAAAGACAAAAAAATACTACAAATAAGAAATAAATAATTTGAGGGAAAAGTAAGTGAGTAAATAAAAAAAGACTAATTGTTGCTGTATAAGAATTTTTATGATATTGGGGAGTGTATATTTGATGATTTTTATCTTCCTTGTATTATATAATTAATATTGTTAATATATAATTATAATTATGAATTATAAGACATTATTTTTAAATTATAATATTTATAATTTACGTGCACATAAATTGCGGTAATTAAAGAGTTGGCAATAATAATAATAAAACATCTTACTATTAACTAATTATTTTCTGCAAATAAATACAAATCAATTTGAATGTAAGACATAATAAGGTGTTTATAATTTCTTGTTAAAGTTCATACATTATGAGAGGTGTGCAAATTTCATTTATTGTAGGTATTATTCTGTTAAATAAAATCAAAAATCATTTATTCATTTACGACATTTTAGCCGCTTATAAATATCAAGTTTATTGTACTCGTATTAATATTTTTTCCCTACCGTCCAGTTCAGTATACAGATTCAATTGAATTGAATTGACAGGAAAATCAACTTAGTTTCTTTTTTTTTAAAGCCAGTTTATTTATAATGTATCCTTATATAGGTGTCTATGTCTAACATTAAATTAAAATCCCGTGCATGAACAACTATTGCCATGCACGTTTGTCATTTAAGTAATCGTTTAGCGAGTTTTGCTCAACAAATTTGATTTGACTACGTCAGTACATGTAGCTTTTAGTAGTTCTCTTGTCGGTTGATACAAAATGCTATTCATGATTCCAATAGGTACCAGCATTAAAACAAGATGATGTATGTCGCAGATGTGTCCTTTTAGGATAATCTACAAGGAACGCTGTACGCTTTCTTACAAAACCAATCTACATGAATAATGTACGAGCCTATAAAAGTCTAAACAGTCTTCGGGAACCGTTTCGAAAAACCGTTAGAACACATTTTAAGGACAGATGTGGCTAAGCCTATCCCAAAAGTTGCCACTTGAAATCTAAAAGACAATTTACATTTCACATGTAAACTGATGACCTCGGTAGTCTAGCGGTTTCTCATACCGCTTTACTTACAATTGTCGCGGGTTCGATTCCTTGTTTGTCCGCTAGACCACCGAGACCATCATAAACGTATGACATATTATTTTGTTATTCGAAAACCTGCGACCTGGTTACACTAGTGGTACTATTACCACGCTGTCCAGGCATCATTCTATTGTATGTAACATATATATGCCTAATATATGTAAGTGGGGAAAAGGGGGTCGTTAGTAATGTGGACTGATGATCTTATTGCTAGCAATGTACCATGTCAGACCTGACCTGACCTCATGCTCATCTTATCATCCTCCACTGGTGCCACGTCAGCGTAAACCGTTAGCGCGGGTGCACCATTCCATTATCATACATAAAAAAAAATATTTATGTTTGCCTAAATAGTCAGTTACCTAAATAGAAAAAAAAATTACATTGTGACTTATGCTTTTCTCTTAGTTGAGTAGTACAACGCCTATCTTATATAGAGCGTTTCCCATCAGAAAATACAAATGAACGGGCCGGGTGACATGACGTAGTATCGCCATTTCTCATTGCCTCTACTAATGACTCCCATCGTCGCTTAGTCGTACCTGTTCATCTATCAAATATCTAATATAGTAGATTTCATTAAACTTCAAGAAGCCCAGTTCGTCAGCAATCTGTTGTGTGCGACCAGTGGTAAATATTCCAGCAATTGCTGGCACGTTGGCGCTTGCTGCTAGTGGTATAGCTGCTTTAAGCATTTCCTTTGCTATGCCTAGAAATAAATAAGAACATATTTTAGATTTTGCCATTGAGGTATTAATAAAGCTGCATTTGATAAGAAATCGAAACATCAAGCGCAATATAAGAAGAAAATATCGTCTAAATTAAAAGTTATAACGTATACTTCATCACGAAAATATTCGTCTAATTCATTACTTAATCATTTTCAATCTTTACTTCCATTATTTTGACAGTATGTAATATGTATATAACACAGCACAGCATGTAGATATACAAGTAGGTAAACTAAATCATTCATCAAAGAAAACAATTGATTGATACATTAAAATACTAGAATACAATCTGGTATCTAACATATAACTAAATCAAGTGTATTACTTAATTATATCGGGCAGTAGCGAAAAGTGCAAGTGCGATGAATTCTTTAGTATATTACCTAAGTACATAATACCTCAATGGCTCTCATATACGAATTTGTGATCCTAATTTATTCGGAGATTATTATAAAAAACAAGCAAATTATAGCACAGAAGAAAAAAAATATTTAAAACGATTAAATCTTAATTTTTAATGAAGATTATAATGTAATATTATTATTAGGATATTTTAATCCGGAATTATTACAGCGATTTCTGAAAAAAAATCTGTTTGAAAAGTACCTTGTTTCAGACAAATGTAGTCCGTATATTAATATATACATATACATAATTTACAAAGTTATGAGCTACTAAAGTTAATTAAAATATGACATTCAAATTATATTTTTTAGTAACTAGTACCAGTTGCTAGTTCCTCGAGAATAGAAACAAATATCACATTTTAGAACATTAATTAAGTCGTTACTTTTTCCAACTAACCTCTATGTCTGTATCTATTTTTCAACGCCAATACGTAAATTTTGAAGTACTTCCTTACACCTAATTTTTGGAATAGACAAACTGGTTTTTCCACTTCATTGTAGAATGTCATCACAGTAGTGTACAATGGATTATGTGTCAGTTTCACGCGGCTGAATGTACGGGAAAATGCACCTTGAAATAAAAAAATATATAATAATCATAACTTCACGACTTATCCCACATGGAATGTTCATAGACATTCTCAATCGCGTAAATTATGGTATACACAACCATGATATGCCGTGATTTCGCTGAGTATATTTTAATTCAATGTAGTAGTGATAAATTTGATCTGTTAATACTACCTCCGTCACCAGAGAGTCAATCAAATATATATTGATGCGAAATCTCTCAAATTTACAACCTTTGAGGCTAACAAGGCGTAACATGCCACTAAATACTAAATTATAATTTATTAATACTCATTACTATTAAAATTTAATAACTAATACATAAAAAATAATAATTGACAGAAATAACTAATAATAGACATTAATAAATAATAATATCATAAGTTCAAACAGCTGATAACTGTATTAGATTTCTATTAATTTCATATTCAATGTTTCTAAATAACTCCGCTAAAAACAAACTATTTTCTTATTCATCTTTTCATCCTTCACTGCATATAGAATTAGCTGATTAGAGACCATCATTCCATCATCATACACGAATAATCATTCTCAATATCGGTAACAAGTTTTTTTTAATAAATTCATAACCCAGCAGCATAGTCCCACGGTAAGCAGAGCTTGTGTAATCGGTACTAGATAACTGATATAAATACTTCTTTTTTTTATAAATACATACATAGAAAACAATCAGACCGATATAAACAATCATACTCATGAATACAAATGTTTGTACAGTGCGAGGAATCGAACCCACAACCATCAGAGGTAAAGCGTGTGCTAGACCGCTAGACCAAGCCGTCATAAGTTAGTTTTATTAAGCATAAATACGTAAATTATTATACATTAACTAGATCAATCTATATTTTTAATAAGATGTCGCAAAATGGCACGTCTCGTAAAATGCTACACTTTCATTTGTCCCCTTTTATGGTTAGCTCTAATTTTACAATTTTACAACCGTAACTGTAAAAGTGGAAATGCAGAATTGTACCTTACGTTTTGTCTGTTCGTTGTTCCCCATTCGTGAGCGTCAACGTTTCCCCTAATATAGACCTATCCCTATCGACTACTTGGAATCCAATTTACGTACAAGAATATTGGCGCAAATGTAAGATATAGCGGGAAATGAAAAAAAATCAACTCCACTCTGTGTCGAATGCATAGTATGCACCTGACTTATGATTTCCTAATGAGGTCGAAAAATGTTTCGAAAAACAAAATAATGTTATTAATAATGTGTATTTACTTAGAACAAAATTTTTATTGGAAAGAG
The DNA here is from genome assembly GCF_030625045.1 of Achroia grisella. Classification (NCBI taxonomy): domain Eukaryota; kingdom Metazoa; phylum Arthropoda; class Insecta; order Lepidoptera; family Pyralidae; genus Achroia; species Achroia grisella. The sequence goes on from NW_026712999.1 coordinate 3,138,741, forward strand.
CAACACGTAAGTTTCTTGTGATGAGTCTACATTCCGAATGAGTGGTAAAATAAAAAAAATATTCTAAGTGCCTATGTTAAGTTTATTTTAATAAAGATTATTTCTACTTGATTTTCTGTTTATATATAGTCATGCAATGAATTATATTTCTGAACAACATTGATAAGGAGGTTGTCAATTTGACCGTATGTTCTTGTATATTTTACACTTGTCGTGTTATATTACTGAAAAGTTTAATCAAAATCCTTTCAATAGTTTTTCGTGAAAGAGTAACAAACATCTATCTATCCATTCATACTCAAAAACTTTAGCGTTTAACAAAAAATTAACGATCGTAAGGGTAAAATGTCCTACATAAATAAAAGAGTTTTTATTTGATGATTATATTATTATCAGCAACTCGTCCAAATCTTTTATTAAAATGTTAAATTTCAGGAAATTTATTGGAAGTCATTTATGGTCAGACGTATAGATGACTATAGACGATAATAACCTTAAATCATTGTGATCCCATCCTCTGTCCGGATGTCTACAATGAATGTAGTTCTCGAAACTAATAGTTTCATGTGGCTTTGTCAGAGTAAAGTGTATTATATTATTGTACACTAAAAGCAGTCAATATAGGAATGAAGAGAAATACTTTAAAGAAAGTGTTAAATATCAATGTGGATGCTATAAGGGCAGAGGAAAGCCGAAAAAGAGATGAATGGACTGTGTAAAAGATGATTCACAAAAAGGGAGTAAATAATGAAATGACTGCGAGTAGAAATGAATGGAAGAAAAAACAAATCATATGAGATAAGGAAAACAGATTAATCCATTTTTATGGAACTCGTAGAAACACTGGCTAACCATGGACTTTACAAACATTAAGCACAAACGGACCGGGTAGATCCAGAAATACCATACCCTCTACAATACCAATGCTATGTAATAGCACTTTAAGTATGACCGCATTTGGCATTGTAATTAGGTGTTTGGACGCCCATATTCCTTCCTCCTGTCTCTTTTATAATCATTCTCTTCCTTATCTACCCCTACTCCCTTTTCTCCCTAAAAGTTTTATATGTGATAGTAATTACCGCTGCACCTGCAACACCAGGTGAATTACAGATGTAATATATATTTTTATTATTCTAATAGCATAATCTGTTATTGTATTCACCCTAAATTTAAATTATTGCAATTGGTAATCGTATTTAAAAATATAGCAGTTTCTTGGTAGTTGTTATCGATTGAAATTACAATTGATTTAAGTTATCATATATTTGTAACAGCCTTATGAATAAAGGACATTAACATTTTATATTTGTTTATTTAAATCCTACAAATATATGCCAGAAGTAAGTACTTCTGTCCTTTAAAACTTTATAAGCTCCAACAATACCATCGTATATTGTATTGAAATTGGTAAATTAGAATTTTTCCGCGGATTGTATTGTGTTAAATTGAAATTTGTCAATTTGATTGCGAGCGTTGCGGACAATTTTATTACCCTTGCCTTATACACAGCGGAATTATTCGTCAAGGGTAGCCAATTGAAATATCCAATTTGATTGCTATAAAATGCTTTAATTTAGTATAATTTATGAGTCAGTTTCTGACCCATAAACAAACTTTGTTGACTTTCATTCCGTAAGATAATTAATTTGTTAAATATTTCAGATCTTCGGTGTGATAACTCTGCCTTTGTATAGTGAAATTTATGTATGTGTTTTACGTTAATTCTGTACAATAGAATTACGGGAAATACAATTAAATAAGTACCAAAACAATTAAAATTACGTACATTTTCTCTTTGATAAATGAACTCCAGAGTAATTAATAATTTAATATGTTTATTTTATAAAAATAATAATTTTAATTGTGAAAAAAAATTTATAATGTTAAAAAGAATGTGAGTAGTCTTTATTTATTTTAGTATAACTCACTTCTGTGATATTACAGACAAAAACCTAACCTTGTTTCAAGGGAGTGCGCGCCAACCAACCTATCCTAAATAATATTTTAAAAATCCTGAGTTTTAAAATGTATTGCTAGTGTTTCTATTTTTATTATGTATGTTTGTGAGCAACAGAAGAAAAATAATCGGAGCAAAATAACGTAGTTTTAGTAACTCCTAACCTTCCACTCTTACATTTTACTTGAATTTTCCCCAACATACCTCTGATTATAATTATAATAATCAATACTAGTAAATATTATATCACTATACAAAGTCAATAATCCAGACTGATATTGTAAATGCAAAAGTATATGTGTTAGTTACCTTTTAATTACTAATCAGCTGAGTAGATCTTAACACAATTTAACGTGAAGATAGATTGTATCACATAGACGGACACGAAGCTTTAATTCATAAGTACTTAAGTAAAATTAGTGGACCAATTCAATATTTTAGTTTTAGTAATAGAAATATTTCACAGAAATTATCCACGCTTATCATTCTCTCGTTCTATTCTCAACTCGCACCAACGCCGAAATCCTACAGCTGAATCGGAATTCTTTTTACGGATGCAGTAAAAATTTAGGCTCAAAGCATTCAAGGAATCTGCCCCCTAATGTTACGGCCATCGATACAGGCCGAAATCGAGTTTATTTCGAATCGATACGCAAATAGATTCCGAATAGTGATTCGAAGGAAGCCCGCCTTTGTGAATGTATCGCATCAATATTATGACTGTAGACATTTTATTATTGTTCGCTTTTTATGACATTATTTCTTTCGAACTAACCGATTCCCACGACTGCATCTGTATAGAGTTACGACTTCCAGTAGCCTATATTATTATTATGAGATGTTATGTAAATAAGTGTATCTACAGGTACGTACGTAATTGGTCATTATCGGCTTTTTCCTTATCGTATTTATTTAGGGTCGGGATAATGTGTTTTCTTTTCCATTCGTCCCTGTTGGCAGTCATCTCGTTATTTACTCCCTTTTTTACCACATCATCGTTCATACAGTCCATCTATCTCTTTTATGCCTTCCTCTACCCTTATACCCATCCACATTCATATGTAACACCTTAAAATATTATCTTCATTCCTACGCATTTACATACGTACTTACGTAATAGATTATGTTATCTGTGGTAATAGGTACATGTACTTATTTACAGACTGACCAGGCAGCCGGATAGGCAGACTAATAAGGAGCTCTTAAATAATATTATCATGGTACATCTCGTTTATGTAATGTAAAGAATTGTAAACAACCGTAACAAAATCTTTAAACATGTACTCATAAATATTACATACATAAATAACCAGGAAAAAATATTTTTACTTATACAGCGATTGAACCCACTTTATGCGAAAACAATGCAGTTTTAAATTATTAACAATCACAACATTATCAATATATCTAATCTCGTACTCTACTTATTGGTGATGACGTCGTGGCCTAGTGGATTATAATTGCTACTTAGATCAAATCATCAAGTTCAAATCTTGCTATTACCAAAAACAATTGTGTCAATTTATATTTTTGACTAACTCCAATACTAATAACAAACAAAACTAGTCCAAGAGACAACAATGCACTCCGCGCTATATTTGATTCAAATATACCAAACAAAAATTTGAAATATCAAGTGTTATTGCTCGTCACTATAACGACAGTTAAAAATATATCTGATTACCCCATGTGAGATCAGAGTAAGAATAGAATAGAATAGAAAATCATTTATTCAAATAAACTTACATTGAAGCACTTTTGAATAGTCATTACATTGTTTAATCTACCACTCATTCGGGAAGCTGTCTCATTACAAGAAGAACGAGCAAAAACTTGCGTGTTGCTCTTTTAAATAATTTTATTATTACTTTACATTTTTAAGTTTAAGTGTGTGAATACAAACCGCCAATTAGCACTAATTCAATTAAATACTCAAATAGAAAAAATATTGAATATATAACCAACTGGTTATACAATTAATAAGAGGAAATCAGTCATAGAGAGAGAGAGAGAGAGAGTCGTGAAGGTTATATTACATATTCTTATTGTTGATACTAGCTCAGTTGAAAAGAATAAAAACTGAATTTCTTTTCAGTTCTTCTTGACTCAAAAGCACTCCAAACTGACGGTAGATTTTGAAATATTATAAGTCTATAATAAACCTACATGAATAAACATATTTTATTTTAATCTTATTGCTTTGAACACTTACTCTTTTCCTGTATCCTCATTATAAGTACGCCTACTAGTTTCTCTGTTCCCTCTTTAACAGCAGCCATGGAAACTTTATCCTTCATCCATATACGAAGGTTGTGTACGAATTCATCAGTACCTTCCTGGTCTTCAGCAATTTTGACAGATCTATACGTGATCTGAAAGAGTTTTAGTTAGATAGTTGAGTATAGTAATTGTTTAGCAAGAAAGGATTATAATATCCCCGGAAATTCCAGCGCCATCTAGTCCCATAGTAAACAGAGCTTGTATTACAGATTAGAGAAATAATATAAATATGTACCTAATACATTGATTCGATCCCAGCACCACATTAACTTATTTATAAATATGTCTATTAGTCTGGGTGTTTTTATATATACCATCTATTTACAAAAAAGATAGTAGGTATTTAAATATTCCTTTCAGTTGTTCAATACCCATAGTATAATTCTGGTTATTTAAGGACTAGATGACGAAGTGTGAATTGTCCAAAGTTATTGATTGATTAATGGATTATCAGAATGATATATATGATGTGATATCGATTTTTAATATACTTTCATCTTTAGAAAGGCACATTATTTGAGGGTTAGAGATTGGTGTATATTATTTGTTTAAGAATTAAAAATACCTGTATACTAATTACAGTGTTTATAATATTGTGCGTATTTTTTTTCATTACATGGTTGAAAGTAAAACAGTTACGACTTCCAAATTGAATTCTAATTCACATGTTCTAATAAAACACTTAGATGTTACAAACCTCTTCAGGCAAGTAATGCTTCTTCAACAACCTTACAGCATCTTCATACCTCTTATCCTGCAAGTAGAGTCCGACCAAAACTAGATATTAAAGCCGAAACTGAAATTGTATGTCTATCTTTATTGAAATTTCAGCTAAAATCGTAACTTTATTTTAAGATTTATCTCTTGGTCCATCTGGAACTAAGCGGTAATCTTCACATGCTCAAAATACATGATTCCCGTGTTATTATTGAGACTCGAGACTCTTAAGTATAGAAAGAAAGGGTATTAGCTCTAATTCGGACTAGAAGTCCCATTATTAATAATGTACTCAGTTAGGTTGACTTTAACGCAATGGCTCAGAAACCATTGTGGCTAGTAAATTCGTTACTATGGGATAACTGGCCTGACTTTTCTCATCCTATTACACTCCACTGGTAGCCCGCCAAATTCTAGACCATTCTATATTCATTAATTTAAAAACAACTCATGCGTTATTATCCAGAGTAATAAGCTCTTATGCCTTCATTTACTGAAAATGTAAAATAAATATGAAAAAAAAATATTTCATAAACGTATATGCGATACTGTTCAAATAATTCTGTAATACACAATTTATCTTTTTCTCAACATTCTTTTAATAATTAATTATTTCTTTTATTGAAGAACGAAAGAAACAACAATTAATATATCTCGATAGTTATAAAAACAATTTTAAATTAAACCAAAACTCGAAAATTTGCTATGAAACTAGCGATACCTTCATTTTCGGCTGTAACTTTGGTCGGACAGTACCTGTAAATCTTCGAACCTAATACCACACGGCACACGACCCCATATCGACGGTGCTTTGATTCTCTCTTCTAAAAGTTTCATTTTCTCTACTTCTGCTTCGGCGCTTGTCGCCATTTTGATTCACCTATTTAGAATGATTAATGTATTTATTTCACATTAAAAACAAATTGGAAATATTTTGGAAATTTTTGGTTATATATATATATATATATATTGCTCTGACAATATAAATATGTCAGAATAATATGCCAGTGTCATTTTACAAATTTTTGATACAGGTATAATGTTTTTGTCTGTGATATTTAAAAGTACATAATAAATAAAATTATATTAGAAATTATTACGGAACTATTCTCGAATGCTACGCTGAAAATGTAGTCGACCGATTTTGTAAATTAACAGTTACTGGCAGCCTACATTTCATAAAACAAGAAAAAACATTGTAATTATAAAAACTATTATAAATAAGTAATATATGTTGAAAACTGAAAACGACTTTATATTTTGTCTCGTCGTCGGTATAAAAATATTTATATAATAAATATATAAACTGTAAAGTACGATTTCCAACAAGCTACATCGTTATTACAGGTATCCAAAAATCCAACTAGCAATTACTATGTTATCTTTGGAAACCATCGTGATTAATTTTCCAGTATGAGCTAATTAATCTGACTTCATTCTCATCCTAACATCTTGCAAGGCAAGGCACGTAAGGCACTAAGTGGTAAGGCACGTGCACGATTCCATATTCATGACTTAAAAAAAATTATACCAAATTCTTAGTCCGTTGACCTTTATTATATTTTGTAAACATTTAGACCCGTGTCGACCGTTTTATTGGTTACAATTTGACTTTGTAATGTAGAATAAATTCTAAGAAATCATTGAAACAGTTTTCACCAGAAATTATTTCGGACTGAGCCGTAAATTAATATTTATATATAAAGGAACGTAAATTCAATTCATGTTTATTCAGATGGCGTTTATATTTAAATATTGTATATACTTTGTGTATTTTTTAATTATCTACTCATTTAATATTTCTGTGGAATTGAGTATTCTTAGCGGTGTTGTTAGTCGATGTTCAGATCTAAACATACTTACTTCTAATATACTTGATTTTCGTAGGATGGCAACAGATTATTTAGGTAGAAAATAAAATGAAGATTGTTTTCCTTGTAATTACTGAGTACATACATACATGCATGTAATCTTCTTAAAGGCATATTGGAAAACTGTAAAGTTCGCATAGTATGATGTAAATGAATAAATATATATATGTAGTGTGTACGTATAACCATATTTTTATTAAATGACTGGAATAACAAGCTCGGTGTCTACCCACCTTATTATTAGTGGTAACCGTCGTCTATACAAATACATGAGCCTCAGATACCACACCCCCCTCCGATCGATCTCCCGTCCAATTCAAACGGGGATCGAAATTACGACAGCCTAAGCCGAGGTTCGAACCCCTAGCGATGTTCGCAGCCTAAAGTCATATCCGTCAGGAGTTGGCCTTCAACAGTTCCATAAGTCCTTCCGCGGGTTTAGAGTACCATCTACTCTCGCCCCGTTCATCGCCGATCGTTCAAGATGTAAAAGACAGATACGGCCAACAGCAAAGAATAGTTGTTAAAAAAAATATCTCATCACTATTTCGCACTACCTAGAACAATACTGGATTAAGTAAAAAATACAAAAAAGAAAATCTAATTTCATAAATTTCTTTTTTTTTCATAAAAGTGCGATATGCTTACCCTTAGTACCACCCATGCTATCTATTCTGATAGTCTGGAATATTATGTCTACGTAACATGTAATATAGTCATCTCACTTTGTCACTTATTTCGGTCACTAAGTAAATTGTTTATTAGTTGTTTCGGTTTAAACACTGAGATATTGTAGTGTAATTGTACAATACGCTGGTACTAACCTGCGTATTGTACACCTTAGACTACAAGAAACCTCCCTTGTAGCCTAAGGTGTCACATAACGACAAATATATATTATGTACAAATTACGTACTATTTATATTGATAATACTTACCAGTTTCCATCGGGTGGATCAGCTGGTCTACCATTTTAATTACATGAAACGTATATAATTTTTTTATTTACTATTTCTATAATATACATTGAAAGTCCTGAACGTAAATATAGCAATCAATTAACTTACACTGAAAACATTAAAAAAGTTCACAAACATTCACATTTAGTAATTTTAATATTTAACAAGAGTAAAGCGTTCAAATATTATAATGTCAAAAAGTCTTACCGCAAAATCAATTTCCTCAACAAAAGACTGAAAAAAAACAAAATAGACCGTCGAATACCGGCTGGCACGGGAAACTGGCAAAGTTGGCAACATATAAAAAAGTAAAAGAAAGTAAATCGATAGTTTACCGTAAAGACATCAAAGTTTGCACGATACCCACCGAAATGAGGTAAATGGAAAAATAAACGATTGTTGAAACATAGGAAATTGAATTGGGTTCCTTATGTATTTATAGAATTAATTTATTTTTGTAATAACCTTTTTTGTAATAAGGTTGTAAAATACAGTTTTTATTCCGCTAAAGTCATATATATCATAATCAATATTACAATCGACGGCCTCGCTGGTCTAGCGGTCTAGCACACCGTTTTACTTCCGATGATGGCGGGTTCAATTTCTCGCACGGTTCGAACATTTGTATTCATGAGTATAATTGTATCGGTCTAGGTGTTTTCTATGTATAATATCTATGTATTTACGAAAAAATATATATCTTTGCAGCACAAGCTTTAGTTAGCTTAACTTGGGTCTAGATAGCTCTGTGTGAATTGTCCGTAGTTATTATTGTTATTAAAAATATACAGTTATTATATTATTTCAAAACTCCAAATTGCATTGTTAAACTATATTCCTAATATACTGCTTTAGTTATGAAGTACTATCTAGATATACTTTTAAATTTCCTTTTTATTTATTTATTGACATCAAAACTAAGTGATTCTTACAGTTTCCCAATACGCTCACTTAGGAAAAAATACACAAAAGTATGATTCATTAATAAATACAAAAACATATATATGAAAACAATAACAACCTACAAACTTACGTGTTATTTAAGTAATCCATTGCCCTTCTGTTAAAAGTCAACAAGTCTCATGTGAATATGTCCAGCTCAGGACATTACCGAATCGATTACCGACACTGTTAAGTAGAGTCAATGCAAGAATGAAATCTTTTAATTCAATAAATTAATATATTTTTTATTATTTATTTTGTTACGGAACTCTAATAACATTGAAAGCTTAAATCGATACAGTTGTGAGTCAATAGCGTTTGGTCGATGACAAAGTAAAACGTAGAGACAATAAGAATTACATTTTTATCTACCAGTTTCCCTGTGGTTCGTTCACGCGAATTACCAGCAAAAATATACAGACAGGAATGGCTATTAATTTATCGATTGCATTCATATCAAAATATTTATTTGTTACTTTATTTATACGGCGAACTGTTATTTAATGAAACGAACCTAATTCTCAGCATTTTTTAAGTCATTACTTAAAAAGCGCTGACGTTTAAGTTTGTTTAAAGTTTGACTGTAATATTGTTTTGTTTTGTTTAAACTTAGAATATATACTATTAATATAGATAGATAAAAAAATGTTTTATTAAACAATTACAAACACATAGCATACATGAGTAAAATTAAAATAAAATTAAAAAAAAACATTTTATAAATAGAAATAAAGTTTACAAATTTATGGTCACAAATATATATATATATATATATATAATTATTAATATTACACTGTAATTTTTATGTTCAGTTCACAATGTGAACAAATAAAAAAATTTAGTCATTGCAAGTACCAGATAGTACCTATCTTACATTTTCTTCGACCAACATATATTCTTATATTATTGTAATATATTATACCTATATCTTATATATTATTTATATATAATTCGTATATTAATATTATTATTTAACATAGCATATATATAAAAGTCACCCGGCACAAAATCAAATATAATTAAGTATGTAATTATACTTTAATTAGTCACGGTGTGAACAAACAAATTAAACGTACACTGATTACAATTCGATTAGATTGATCGACAATTGAGAATTGTGATGAATCGATGCGGGAAGTGATTAATTGCAATGCGGAATGATATCATTGTTGTATAGTCTGTGGTATTTACTCTTAAGATTTCTATTGCTCTGAAGACGTATGGAATGATTTAATTACGTATGTGTTTTTAAGTAACTGAAATAGTAAATATTATATTCAGTGCGTACTAGTAGTTGATATTTAAAAATGTTACTATATATATATATATATGCTATATACTAGCTGGACCACATACGTTGTTATGCCATGTAAATTAAAATAGGGGTTGATGGTTGAAGGGTGAAAATTTAGGGTTATATTTATTTATAATGTCACATTATAAATAAATAATTCATGTTTTAAAAATAAAAATTAAATGTAAGGGTGGACACCTAACATTTAATTTTTACCTTTATAACTAAGGTGTATGAAAAATTGACTTGACTGATTTTTATAAAATTTCTTTTGCATTCAGTAGCTCTGAGAATCGGCTATTAAGCCGTTTTGGAGGAGTATGATAACTAACATTACGACACGATATAATATATTTTATATATACTATGTATATATATTTACTAATATATATATATAATATATGTATGAACGTATCCGCAGAATATCAGCGACGTCACACCAGCACCTCGTCACGGCATATGCTGAGTGGAGATTTGTTTGGTACCACAATAAATGATCCAAATGGCATTTAATAAATTATTTTTGTTGTATATTTTATGTATATTAAATAAACTATTTTCTTTCTTCCTAAATAAGTGGCCTACCCGATTTAAAATGACAACCGTCGCTGCATAGCCTACATACACGAACAACGCTATGGACATTACATCGTTATAATTATTGCACCTGTAAAAGTATTGCTATTAATGAGAACAAAATTGTGTTTAGTTACCGCCATTTCCTGTAATTTCAGTTCTAACTCTACAAAGTGGATGGAGGGTTCTTGCGAGGACTGCTTAACAACAGAATTAATGCAATGGTTGCTGTTGATGATTTTTTTTATACTACAATGTCCGCAAACAAGTATAATATCTATCTGATAGTAAATGGTTACCGTAGCCTGTGGACGCCTGAAACACCAGGAGTGTCACGTGGGCGTTGCCTAAGAAACCTTAATATGGAGGACTTAATACCTACGGCATTTGCTACTAATACTCACATATATGTATAAAAATTACAGCTGTACAGATAACTCCGGCAGGTACTCGTAGTTCATCCCACAATTTAAGTCTACGCGGGAGGAAGTTTCATCACCATACAGTAGCATTGTAATACTATTATGTATTCTGTGGCATTGCAATATATACCATATATATACAAGTATAGGGTATATAGCATATGGAAGATACGGAAGTGACCGACAACGGAACACGTCGTGATCAGACAAGCGAATTAAACCGCCCGCGGATATTCCTATTAGTTCCAATTCTAACTAGTGACTCCACGTTGGCTTTACTTGTTTCATTCTGAGTATCCAGTATCTGTGAACGCTTTTTTAATATTAATATACTTATATTATAAATGCGGAAATGTGTTTGTCTGTTTAATAATGTGAATATTATCGCTAATTATAGGCGGCATAATATAATGATACTCCCGCCTACAGATATGATAGTCGAAGACAGTTGAATATGCATAAAGATATGTCGGAAAATCCATCATAGTGAGTAAAAATATATTAGCCACGATGATTTCTGTGAAAAATTAAATTCATTTCTTCTATTAAAATTTTAAGAGAGGATTGTGAGTGATTACTTTAAATCCTACCAAATATATTAAATTATACCTGAGTGGATTATTTAAATTATTAACCGGGTCTTATCACGAATAATTTTATGGCAAATAAAGGTATTTACCTCTATTTAAAATTAACTATACCAGAGTAGACTGTAAGAAGTCGTGACTTAGTCTTACCTATTGCAGCCGTTAAACAACTTGCTTTGGAAGTTGTGTTTCGGTTGTAGGGTCAGATTAGGGAGTAAAGTTACAGGATAAGCGGCATGATATCTTAGTCTGCTAGAATGATAACTTGACGTCCTTAGTGTACTTCATGTTCATAGGCGTCAGTTACCACTTACCGTCAGGTGGACTATTAGCTTCTTAGCATTCCAATTACATAAAAAAATGCCGTCTTATGAAACAATTAATAACATCTATAGAAAGAAATGCGCAATCCCTACCAATCCACAATGTCTCAAACCCTTTATTGTATAAATCTCATAAAATTCAATACACGTTATAACGACGCCCGAACGCCGAAACTGCCAAGATCAACTTTTCCAGTTGAAGTAGGTATAAACGTCTTTCAAAACCATTTCTCAAATAAATCCTTCGTAACATCCATACGAGGGCTGGGTGATCCGGGCCAAATGGCCCGCTTTCCGTGCCCGGCCCGTCACAGAACTTTCCTATACGATTATATTACGTCACTGAACTCTTGACGCGAACGTGACCAGAATTTTTATCCATTACAGATATGTGGCGATCGTATGGGAAATCAGGTAATTGGGCGTCTTACCTAACCTAATTTTGTTAAGTTAGATCGCCTTTGCTTAAACTAAGTTAGCTGAATCTAATCTAGGAATAGAATCATTCAGTTGTAACTTAGATTAAGTTAGACAATCCTGTTTAGAGTTACGAGGTTGTAATAGACAAGTTTACAGCGGACTAAATGCGATTAGTATAGTTTATACTCTCATATAATATGTTAGATTTTGTATTAGACTGCTTACTGTGAGTATTCTAAATTTCTATCATTATTTTCATCACCGGTGATACTTTCATAGCCGAAATCGCATGTTCAACTAAAATATACACGAGTATAATATCAACAAAATTAAAAATAGTCAATATGATTGTAATAATTAAGCAATGAAATATTATTATTATAAATATTAGAATAACAACTCACCAAATCAAAGAAAACATTAAATTATCATAAATTCACTACTCATTTGTAACATTATAGTTGAAGTAAGAATTTTTTTTTTAATAAAAGGAAAGTTTTTTTTCTCATAAAATGAAACGCAAAACTACAGCTAACCTCCATTTTATGAGTACGCCCACTACCTTACCTCTATCATTTTTTTTTCATGTATTATCAAATAAGGTTAACCAAAGATATCGTTATTACATTCTGTCGTTGACACACTGTACCTTTATTTAAACCAATAGACTGAAAAAACCAACAAAATATTCAAATATAACTTAGTTTTTAAATTACATAGAAGACCTACAATCAAGTGAAGAATTTTCGCAGATACCTCTGTGGTATCTAAAATAATAAATCAAACAACTCTCTAACAAGATAAATTGCCCTTCTTTTAATATTTTTACAAAATCTGAAATGTAATTTATATACAAAAAATAAGCTCAAGAAGTTCATATAAAATATTTTTTTACAATTTAAGTTAAATTTCTAGAAGTTACAAAATAAATTTATAAAGTTAATACGTACATTATGTCACTCAAAAATACAGTAATTATATTAATGAGCATGTAATTGCTTTATGCAAGGGTAGACTTATCTTTCAAAGTGATATCTTCCAACCAACTTAACACACCGTGATACATTAACTTTAACTTACTGAAGTAATACCAACTTACTCTGCAAGAATCTATACATCTATACTAATATTATACGATATTGTTTCTGTCTATTTGTCTGTTACTTGTACCTTTTCGCAATTAATCGGCTGAACGGATTTTAAGGAAATTTGACATGAAGATTGGCGACATTATCGCTCATATTTAATAATGATCTGGGATAAGGTGAAATACCGGAAGAAGTTTCTGCAAATGAAATCACGGGTGCTGAATGAACAGCTGGTATTATAAATGCAAGTCCGTATTTTCACGACTAAACGGCATAACTATCTTAATGTTTGTCATGAACACAGATTGTATCGCAAGAAGGCAATCTATGTCACAGATCATCATCATCACCATCGTCGTCATCATCTTCTTCTTAATCATCATTATTTCAGACTGTATCTATTCACTGTTGGACATATGCTTTTCCCAATACCTTTCAGCATGTGGGATCTTCAGTCTTCAGCATCCATCCACTCCCGACCACCTTCGTGATGTCTGTCCATCTTGCAGGAGGCCCTCATCGACCATCACTGACTCGGCTGATACATATGCTCTTATCACTACTTCATATGATATGATATATTATCTTTTATCTCAAAGAGAAAGCAGACGAAATCACCAACAAGAACTACCATAAAATAGCATCAGGCAAATAAAATCTAGGCAAATTTCGTCGACGCATTATAAATCATGCGACATAAATATTAATGTTGACCTGTCTCAAATGACATGTCATTAACATATTACATTCACGTCATGTAGGACAGCGATCCCCGTGCAACGTGACTCCTGTGCTAAATAAAAATTGAAGATACGTTCAAACGTGACGTATTGTAACAGAATTACGATTATAGACTTTTATCATTCTTTATCGTGCCACTGCTGGACATATTTATCTCTATTTAATTCGCTCTCAACTACTTTTTTTTTTAGTTATTTATTTCAAATTACAACCGTATTGTATTAGTAAACAACTTACAAAGTATGTTATTAAATCTTATAGTATATATAAAATTCTCGTGTCACAATGTTAGTTACCATACTCCTCCCAAACGGCTGGATCGATTTTTATGAAATTTTATATGCATATTCAGTAGGTCTGAGAATCGGCTACTATCTATTTTTCATACACATAAGGGTTTCTTCATACCCGTAAGGAGCAAAATTTTTTAATTATATTTAATTATCGTGTCATTAAAAATTCATACAACCCTAAAGTTTCACCCTTCTATCACCAACCCCTATTTTTTTATAGCGTTATTAATTCATATGGCAAAAAAACGTTTGCCGGTAGCTAGTTAGAATATATATACTATAGATATACTCTCAGTGCATTAATGTCCAGTACCTCTGGAGCGGACAATCTGATATATTTGCAATGGTTGTTAGGAGGCTGTTTGCGCTTGCCTGAATTCTAAACATCAGTGATGCAGCACTTTTGCGCATTATGCCTTGAAAACCATCTTTCCGCGTTGCTGCCTACATCTCCGATGCGCTACAGAACTGACTACTATTTCTCTTGGTACTTATTTATTCACCGCCTGGACTTTAAAATGCAATGAGAATAATAATGAGAACAATTTTTATGACTTGAGAGAATTCTTTGTAAAATAAAATAATATATAATTCAATAATAATTAAAATTTCTATTAGATAAAGTTACTTTAATGTATATACATAATAATAGTAATATATGTATATGTAATAATGATCCCAGGACAATTCACACAGCGCCATCTAGACCCAAGTTAAGTTATCCAAAGTTTATGTTGTGGGTACTAAATATCTGAAACAATCGTACAGATATATTTTTTTTATATATATCACAGACAGAACATCGAAAATAAAAGCAGACGTAGGTTTAGGAAATAACTAGTACCTATTTCATAACTTACCAGAGATGAAAGAGTTCAATAGGGAAACGAAATCGCCAATCGCCAGTTACTTTTTCGTTTCAAACCCGCGGAGACCCAATAACACTATCCAACCTGATTATGTCCAACATCGACTCCAATTTTCTAGCCAATTTAAATACAAAAGGGGAAAAATGTGATCAGAAATCGACAGCAGGGTCAATACGGTCTATTCAGTTTTATTTGTCCACAGGGAATAAGGCAGATGCGGTCATAGTGCGTCTGTACTACTCAGATGAAACGAACGATATGTTTTTTATTAGAAACTACTTTTTACCCGCGATTTCTTGTATATTACTATGATTTATAAGACTATAAATATAAAATATTTTTATTCAAATAATATAATAAAATCTCTCGATAATAATTATCAGGTTAAAGGTATGACATAGATATATATGTACAACTGATAGGTATACTAGAATATTTTTGTAGATACATAATAATATATATGCATAGAAACACATTAATACATGATGTATATAGAAACACGCAGACAAATACAATCGCAATCATGACTACAAATGTTTGTACCGTACGAAGAATCGAACCCGCGACCATCGGAATTAAAGCAACGTATTTACTGTTAGACTGCCAAGGCCGTCATATATTTAATTTAAATACTTTTGAATGGTATTTTTCTTATTTTATACCGCCCATTACGATAACAGAATTAACACTTATCATTACATAGTATAAAACGTCGCTGTCGCTGTCTGTCCGTCCCTATGTATGCTTAAATCTTTAAACCTACAGATTTTGAAGCGGTTTTATTTTAATAGATAGAGTGATTCAAGGAAGGTGTTTGTATTTGCCGGTTCTTTTATATATTATACATTATTATGTATGAATTCAAAGACTGTTGTCTGTTGACTTATGTGAATATATTTCAATTGTTTTTTATAATGTTTTTAAATATTTATGTACAAAACAGGTTTTAAACATACTCCACCTTAGAAGATGTGAATATGAATATTAACTAATTTATGAATAAAATGTACAGGAAATAATGAAATTAACAAGCATTTTTTATAGGTCTATGAAGATGCCTTATTGAATTCTGTCTTAATGACTCTACCTACCAACCAAACACATGGAGGAGTGTTATAATTCTGTCTGTATATTTCTTCTAAAATGCCTCCATTTAGTTGAAATCTATAATTTACATTAACGTAGCTAAAACTATTGCCTTAGGACAGAAATTCTTTGAAATAATAATAATCAAGTTGATTGAATATACATCATGGTAGGTTCAGGCAGATCCATCAAAGAGTTGCCTATCAAAATATAATCTATAGCACTCAGCCTGTATAGCCTTAAAAATAAAATCGTGACCTTTCTTGTTATTTAGACACCGATAAATAATCTGAAATATATTTTTATTCACTACAATATACAATTATTCCTTGTAGTCTATTAAAAGTAGAAAATGTTTAAACTAAAAATTAAGATAACTATTCGAAAATATATAGAACATAGATATTTTTTAATTATAATTTATAATAACCTATTACGGTAAATATATTCTTTGAAGTATTAAGAATAGTACACAAAAATAGAGTAGTTTTGAATTCTAATTTAGGGTTTCTTTGATGCTATTCTCAACTTATATTAAAGAAGATGTAGAGCGTTCCTTGGACAATCATATTGAACGTCATTAAATGACAAACTGTAAGAAGCACTTGCATTAGAAATTACTCCAAGCTTTGTAAAAATTACTTCGGCGTGTATTACTGCGTGATGTGGCAGTTAACCCGCAACTTTTTCTTTTCTTTTTATAACGAAAGTTAGACACAATGTATTTACGTCCTAAATCAATGTATTCATTGATAAACCTTTTATATTGTAGTTTTAAATGTAATAGCTTATTAAATCTAGATTCTAATCCACGCAAATATTTATAACCTAAATTAAAAGAATTATCTATCTCTTGTACCTTTTGATTGTTGATAGGTAAATTATCCTTACATTTCTGTTGCGCTGTTGTCGCAACTGACGGTGAAGGATCCTTAATTTCATCTTGTTCCCACAACTTAGTCAATAAGTCCTTGCAACAAATATCATTGTAAGAGCAAAGAGAAACAACACTATTATTATCACTAAGCTCTACCGGGCCGGATATAAGCCATCCTAATGTCGATTTAATCATAGATGGACGCCTAGAGCCTAAAGATATAGTTTCTCCATTTACAATATGAAAGAATAACTCGGCTCCAATGAGCATATCAATATCTTTACTTATAAAAAACTGTGGATCAGCTAATATAAACTCCGAAGGTATATTCCACCTAGCAATATTAATATCCATATGAGGAAGTGGAACAGTAATTTTATCAGTAACGTTGCAATTAAGTATATAAGTAGTATTAGAGAATGTTGAATATATTTTTAATGTAGTATAATATTGTGTAATCTTAGGAGAATTACCAATGCCTTGTATTTCGCAACTGTGTGGGATCAATTTTGAATTTAATTTGTCCGTTAAGTTTTTAGTTATAAAATTTACTTCGCTACCTGAATCTAGTAATACGCGAGCGTTTATCCAGTCGCCCCCTTGAGTACGCAACCTAACTATTGCGGTGCTTAATAAAACCGTACCTGGATATTGAGTAGGCCTGGCGACAAGAGCAGCTGCATGTGGGACTGATGTCTCTATATTACCCGACATTGTATGTTCATTTGTGGACTGAATAACAGGACTAATCTCGCTTTGAGTGGATGTACCTGCCCTAGGATGCATATTCATATGTAAAGTATAATGGTGACGCCTTCGGCAGAATGCAAGTAACCTTGCTACATTTATATCTGAAAAGGATATAAACAATTATAACAAAGCTTATTAGCCTGTACATAGTCACTACGTTGTCGCGGCGTCATTGCTAAATACTTTCCACATCCTTGTAAATAATGTTTTTCATGACATATGGGCAAGTTTCAGCTTGAGAAGTCGATACTTGAGACGTCCTCTTCATATGAGTATGCGGCATTGTATTAAATGTATTAGTATTCGTATTCTTATCCTTAACGTTTTCGAAAGCAACTGATCTGTAGTTTAAGAAATCTATTAAATCCAGCAATTTTGGCAGTTCAGTAGTTTGTCTGCTCAATTCCCATGCCATTCTTAAGGAATTGTCCAATTTATGTGTAATTAAATAAATCAATATTACTTCCGTTGTATCAACTTGCATCGTATTTAATGCATCTAAAGATTGTTGTAGATTACTAAGAAAATGTTTGATATTGTCTCTTGTAATGGTATTGTAATTCAATATTTTCAAGTGGTGATTGACAATCAACATTTTGTTTTCGTAGCGTTTTTCAAGTGTCATCCATGCGATGTCATAATTACCCTCTATAATTGGTAATGAGGAAATCAATCCTGCGGCTTCACCCCTTAGAAAAGACTTCAAGTAATAAAATTTTTCAATTTTAGTTAAATTGTTGTTATTATTAATTACAGATAAAAATAAATTTTTAAAATTATTCCAGTCCCTGATCTCTCCACTATATATAGGTATATTTAGTTGGGGTATAGGGACATGTATGGATTTCTGTATAGGAATGCTATTAATATTAGAATTATCGTTTATTTTAATGTTTGTGTATTTCTCGTATATAGCTGTAGTTTCATAATATTTATTCTCAAAACTTTCTCTCTCTATTATATCTGATTCTAAATCTTGTAGACACTCTATTTCCAATTGAATTTCCATAAAATCATCCAACATTTTTTCTAAATTTGTATATCTAGTTTTTATTTCATACGTTTTGCCGTGATTGTTGACATCACTAATAAATGTATAATGGCGTGTGAGATTGCCTTTTAATATTGCTCGTTTGCTAAGCAATCGCTTCAATTCAGCCATGCTGATTATTATATATTGTAAATATTAATGTATATACTTATGTCGTAATTTACTTACGGTTTGTATGTTGTATCGTAAGATCTGTTGATCGGACTTCTGTGTTGTCGAAGTCTTTTTGTATTTATATGGTTACCTGTTGGTATATTCTGTTGAATATATATTTTGCCATGTAGCTTTAAAAATCTCGAAGGACCACTAATGTTTGTATTTGCCGGTTCTTTTATATATTATACATTATTATGTAAGAAATCAAAGACTGTTGTCTGTTGACTTATGTGAATATATTTCAATTGTTTTTTATAATGTTTTTAAATATTTATGTACAAAACAGGTTTTAAACAGAAGGTTTATATGTATAATACATGTATACAAGGGCGAAGCCGGGGCGAATAGCTAGTAATTAACAAGAAACTACCTATGTTTGGCTATTGCTCGTTTAAACAAGGTTATTCAACTCTACAGATTTTTAACATTTTGTTTAAACTATTAAATAACGCCATTGTACAAGAGAATTACATTAAAAAACAGTTACTGAGGTAACAAAATATATCGGTCAAAATTTTTATCTTGACTTTACAGTCTGTTTACAGAACCTGTGTGTTTCAGTATTTCAAGTGTTCTCTAGATTTATCTCAAATTTAATGACGTTTGACCCGTTAAGACTCCAAGAGGCAACAACTCTTTAGCAAAGTACACTTTGTAAAAGGTTGTACGTCAATGTGACATCCAAACAGCTTGCTTTGTAAGCTGTTTCTATTGAATGGTGAGATGTGACAGTGAAATTGGAAGATAATAACATCATATCATGGCATCTTATTCTTTCGGAATGTCAATGTATGAGCGATATCACAGTGATACATAATAACGTGATATCTGTAGTGCTTTTCATGTAGATGATAGGGAACAAAATATTAATACAATAAAATGTACGTTCATAAACGACAAAAAAAATTCTACATGATTTTTGATTTGATTTGATTTTATACCTATTTCAATAACGATTAGCACCGACCACTTGCTTTATGTATATTTTTGTGGCAATTTGTCAAACAGCTATATTTCTAACACATGCAATAAATATTCTGTCAAATATTCCACGATTTATATAAATATTATCATATATCAGAATGTATCAAGGTTTTATAACAATGATATAGCGCTTTAATGATATTCCGTAGTGTGCATAAGTCCATATTAAAAAGTAAAAAATTTTGGCGCCAAAAAAATAAAAATAATTTAAAAAATATATATATATTGATTTAAAAGAACAAGAGAGAAATACATATTTAATATATTGTCATACTATTTAAATGTAAAAATAGTATTGTAATGTATGTACAATTGTTTTGAATTTGACGACTGGATATAATTTGTAATGAAAAAACATAAAACATTTTATTACTATAGTGATATAGTTCATACTTTTAAAAGAGGGTAGGTACCTTCTTTTAAAAGTATGAACTCATATGTCTACTCATATACTCATATGCCGTACTAAATAACAACAAACAGTCTGAAGTACTTTGAAGAATATATTTAAGTTTGCTGGTACAAATAGGTTGAATAGTCTCCTTTGAAGTATTTAAGATTTTTAATACCATTAAAGCTTGACCAAGACTATAAGAGCTACGTCGCTGGATTATTCGTTTAAAACATACCGTAACACGTGTGTAATATATTCGCTTATCTTGTACTTAAATCTTTTTAGTCCGAGGGATAATACTAGAGCTCATTCATGGGCTTTGCTCTGTTCATAGGATTAACAAACGCTTACTGCATAATTGTACAATAATGTTATGACCGCTTAAAAAGTAGCTAGATGTGGGAGGTATATAGGTAATGAAATTATTAACTAAAGTTAGAGAGATAAGTTAGATATATTGTAATTTGTTTTATTTAACGGCCTCGGTGGTCTAGCGGTTTAGCACACCGCTTTACTTCGGATGGTCTAGAGTTCTATTCCTCGCAATGCAAACATTTGTATTCATGAGTAACATTGTTTGTATCGGTCTGGGTGTATTCTATGTATATATTTACAAAATAAAATATCGATATATTTATATCAGTTTTCTAGTACACACAACACAAGCTGATTATCGTGGCACTAGACATTCAGAGTTATTTATTTGTTATATAACAATGAATCATTTTTTTTATCATTTTGTTGTAAGTAGTCTCCTAACCACTGTCATCTATTTTTACAGCCAAGCAGCTTGCTTCACAATTACAGTAGATGCTATTTAAAGCATGATATGCCAGCCTGACTATAGTGCCTGTGCTTGATAAACATGCTGATGTTTACCATAAGCTGATTCGTCTGTAGGCATGATACTTTAATTTTCAGTAACGGCACCGTCTACGGCTCATTACGTATATGAGGCTCTTCTTGTATAGCTGATGGTTATCACTTCATATCACATGTAAATTGACGAATATTTATAGTAATTTGAAATTCTATTTACATATAATACTCGTATATAGCGATTTCACGTGAGTTTAAGTAATTTCTAAAATAAATTACCCCAAATGTTTGCTATTACGTTACCAGTATGTATTACAGAATGTGCCGTTCAGGACGTAGAATAAATATGTAAGGAAGTATAGGAACTGCTATATATATTGAATAGGAGAACTGAGAGCTCAGCGATGATTGTTGGCGAACATTTTGGTATTCATTTATAAATATAATAAGGACACTAAAACAAAATGGAACTATTAATAATAATAGTACGAAATCATTAAGTTATTCCTGATACGACAATCCATACTTACAAAATTATGGTAATGTAACGTCTTATAGATATTAATACAGAGCGGACAGAATCGCCAATGTTCTCTCATAAATATTTATTACGGTCCCTTCAGGGATACACGGCTATCCGCCTAGGATGGGGCATTTTTTGATAATGCAAAATAATATTAAATGTTTAACAAGCTTTTGGTAGGGGGAAAATGTCGATATTATGAATTTTAGATAAGCAAAGTTAGCTGGATAATCTATCTATTTAACTTGACGTGATATCCCGGAGATGGTATAAAGAATTTAATTTAGAAGTGACCGATACTAAATGATTTTTCTTTTATACAGCTATAGTGGCAAACGATTGTACGGCCCATCTGATGGTAAAGGGCCACCGTAGCGTATGGACGCCTGTAATGCAAGAGACATAGTGTTGATTCACATGCACAAAAAGTTTTTCTATATGTAAATAGATAGAAAGTAAGTAAAGGATTGTTAGTAAAGGGGTTACCTATCCATGTACCATTTATGGTCAACCGCAATACAATTGTCCCTGAAAACCATCGTGGTTAATTACAGGTGAAATGGCTACTGATCTGACTGAGGCTGCTATCATCGCTAGCGTATACTGTAAGCGCAGACAATTTTTTTTACAATGAAATAGTATATATTTCAGTTTCATGTATTACAAATCTAATTTAAATATTTTCTATATTCATTTTCAGTTAAGGATTTATTATTACTATACACACCTCACTGTCTCTTGACTTCCGTACAGATCAACTCAATCCAACAGAAACCATTTCAAATATTGTTAACGATTGAGCAATCTTGTCGAGTGAAACACTGCGATTTGTAGGTGTTCCTTTTATAGAATATGAAAAGTCGTTAACACCATTCTCCGTTATATAAATCTGCATCGAATCGTGTTTAAAAATTGAGTTCAATTTTCCAAGTACACGTCGATAGTGGCTTTTATTGTCTCCTGCCAACGCCAGATACTTGGATTTAGTGGCGTTATAGAAATTCTAACAGTAAGTTATAAGAACCACGTCGTAAAATTATGATTGTACACGGATAAAATGGTATATACGCATACTACAATGTATGGTGAAAATGTCAACTTTGTAGTTTACTGTCCAAACAATATGGCTTAAAATTGTTTAAAATTTATTTCAAAAACTGATTTTGGCCTTTCTAAAGTTCATATGGCGGCGACTTTAAGAATAGCATAAACAATTTATGGCAATAAACATCATTAGTATGTAATCCGAGACTCTACCTATTTAAAATTTATTTTTTATGAACACTTTTAACGCAAATAGTGTTACCAGAGAATTCTACAATAAGGGAAATTTGTTTAATATTAATAAAGATACTGTAAATAAATGTGACTATTTTTTGAAAATACCTTTAAAAAGAGAGAATATACATACAACAGATAGATAATTACAACATTAGCTGAGCGGAGACCTATTTGGTACTGTAAAATTAATATAAACGGATAAAATGTAAATTAAAATTTAAAAATTATATTCAGTGTACCAAATAAATAATTTTCTTTCTTTTCTTTCTTTTAAAATATATAGTATTAGTATGTAATATTATGTTATCTGTGGTATTAGTAACAATTGTTAAGAATTTCTAACAATTATTTAGTAACCATATTACGATCGATTAAGTTTAGGGACTAGATGACCTGTATGTTTTATGTAGGGTTATCATTAGTATTATGTTTCTATATTTTCTTTCCAGGAAATATTGTTATTATTAATATTAAGCACATATAATGTTAATGCAGAGTTTCTTGTTACTTTTCGCCTGAAACTATAGTACATTACGAATAAACTCTAACGGTAGAGTTGACTACCATAAGTGTCTGTACTCGACCTGAATAAATGAATGTACTTCGATTGAATTTGAACTAATACATTTTCAGTGTTTAGACCAATATTTCATTGTATGCCACAGAACCAATACCGTCCAGTTCACATTGAAGCCAATTACGTCAGCCTTCAAAGACAATTGTCTGGACGAGCACCGGCTGCTTGTTAGGCTGGCTACTATCCAATTCTTTCCTAAATGGCTTCTAGTTGCACTGGAAAATCTTAGTTATTTATTGATAATTCGTATTTAATATAATTATAATTACTATACCTATAATTGTAAACATATTAAAAATTAATAACGTTATTATATAATACATATTGTTCTTACAATAATTATAGTGTAATTATTAAGTTAAAGTATTAATTTTAAGACATACTACTAATTATAGCAAAGTTATAGTAAGTACAATTTATTAATAATAATATGTGAAATATTAATAATAATATACACAAAATATATAATACTCTCGTAGAAATTATTTAAGTTAATAATATTTACACAAAATAACTAATAGTAAATTTATTATCTTATTTTTAGTATTTATTAAACATAATAAATAAAAGGATTATGTTTTTGTATGTAGGTGCATTTATGAGTCTGTATTTTCTTTTCAACTCTTCTTAACTCGGAAGCACTCCGAACTGACGGTAGAGTCTGCAATAGAGATAATACATATTACTATACTATACTTTTCTTCATGAATAAAGATATTTTTATTTGAGGTGTTATATAGATACAAAGTTTAATCTATTACATATAATAGTAATAATTGCTCTCTGCTAGCAATCATCATCAATCAGAATCCAATACCTCAAAGTCACTAAAAATAATACGTGTGGGAAACTTTGAAGATAACACTTTTCCAGTACCTAATAACGAGTTATAACTTAGTCTCGGGCTAAAACCCGTAGGTACGTTGAGAAAATTCATTTAATTCTTGCTCCAAACTCAATTACTATTTGCCACTGGGTAGACATAATAGAGAAGTGTTTTTTCCTAGTTACTTTTTATTCTCTTCTTCTCAATGAGTTTCTATGAGAAGTTACCCATCGCTACTGACTGTATTCCACAATTAATAATCGACAGTCAAGAGAAGATTTTTGATACGAGGGTATTTCCTACATAATACTTATATATATTACGGCTTCGGTAATGTAGGGAGTTAACACCGCTTTACGTCCGATGGTGGCGGAATTTGATTCCTTACACTTTGCTATCATTTGTAAGTGCCTCTACTCTTTTGTTTATTTGTTATTAGTAGTTCAAAGATGTTTTTGTATTTTTTATTATAGCCTAATGTAGACAACTGACCGACTACTACTTCAATTAATAAAACGTAACTAAATGTTACTTGCATTCTCTACAAAATTCATCTCTATGGCACCTATATACTGACGAAATTTTCTGCGAGTTTGAGTCGACATAATATTGACATATATTAATTATCGACGAGTCAACATAATATTGACGACTGGAGTACACATAGTACATTAACATATCACCTTTTGTAAAATCAAATTCTTTATTACTCTTAATATCGTATATTATCTCTCAGTAGTAAGTATTCACACAAAATCTTAATAATTAAAATGTTGTACAATATTTATTCTACACAGCAACACGGAAGTTTCGTGCTCATAATTCTAAACTTAGCTTGCATTTCGAATGAGCGGTTAATAAAAAAACTGTTCAATAGTGCTTATACTTCGTGGTTTGTGTGTTTTAAACAGATGATAGGGTGTAGAAATTAATTATTCTACTTGCTTTTCTTGAATTTTGTTAAATGAACAAAAATTAAGTTGATGATACGTTTCAGGCTAACTATCTACCTAATCAGTTAACGCTGTTACACTATTATTGAATAACATTGATACTACTTTAAAATGGTACTTTAAAATTTACATGTTGTGATTTTATTCAGAACCAGCTTTTACCCGCAACTTTATACGGGTACAATTAAGATAACTAAAATTTATAAAATAAAAATAGTTTAATTTACTTATTACAATAAATATTAGCTATCTGCGAGTCAAAGTCCCGTCAAAATAGGTCCAGCCGTTTCAGAAATTAACATAAAGAAACAGACATGAATTGAAATAAAATAAAATATTTTTATTATGTAAAATGTAACTGTATTATACGCATTACAAGCATTTAGTGAAAAGCTATGTGTTAATTTGATATTACAAACAGACGCTTCAATTTCATTTATTTGTATATATTATATCTACGCTTGTAGAATTCTTCAAACGCTCGGGAGGCGCATTTCGTGAAAATATGTGTTCGTAAAATTTTATTTCCCATCGGTTTCCCGAATGTTAATGTGTTTTGTATTTTCTTTGTTTGTCGATAACGGGGGAAACGATTTACAAAAATATAGGCAGACAAAAGTAACAATATGAGATATCAAACGTATGCGAAGTGGAACCAACAAAATTAAACTTTACAGTAATTCTAGCTGACCCTGCAAATCTTATTCGCCATATATATTAAAATCGCTATTAAAAAATAGGGGTTAGTGATGGAAGATAATGGAGATGTATTTTTAATGTTACATTATAAATAATATATAACAAAATAAATATGGAAAATTTAAATGAATATACGGTTAGGGGTGAACAACCCTTATTCATTTAGGGGTATGAAAAATAAATAATAGCCGAAAAATGAGCATAATTAACAATAATTTACCTGCAAATGTTCAATGCACAATACTCATTATATTTTTTAATATAGTGAATTTTTTAATATAGTAAATTCCTGATACGTACCCATCAGACATATTGGTTATACAGGTCTAGGCATATATAAAATATAAGATGTCTCCATGACAATTATTCCAGTACATCAGCTTCAGGTAAGAGGACAGAGCTCTTCTTATCAACCTCTACTGGTGTCCCGTCAGCGTCCATTATCGCAGAATTATCCTTCCATTATCATCCATTAAAAAAGACGTTACTTGTCCACATTTCATTAAGAATCTAACGTGGCAAGGAGTGAGTCTACCTCTGTCTCTTGAATTAGTTTGGTTTGTTATCAGTGCTTATAATAGCGGAGAGTTGGTTCTAAGCATAAATTAATGCATAGTTTTTTTGAGTCGTCCAAATTTGAAGTCACGACCTTTATGGGGAAAGTAGGCAGTAACCACAGGTAGGCGACACACTCTCAAAAACCTCAAGTGTTCATTCTTCTTGCTTAGGATGAGGTTGTTATCGCTTTACGCGGCTACTTCAGGCCTTACACCGGTTAAATACTGATTATAGGCTTACCTCAAGACTGTTATAAAGAACCGTCCACATATCGTACACCTAATACTTTTTTCAATTGTAATGGAAAGGCAAACATGCTGATTGTCTACTTGATAGTATCAGTAGTTAAGAAAATGCAGTAACGGTAACCTGTATATATATAAAAAGTACTACGGACATCACATTATCATGCGCCACCCGTGATACCTCATTACTATTCCAGACATATGTCTATTAACCTATAATTTCACTGCCACCAAAAAAAACAGCTAGCAAAACAGGCATGGTAAAAAACATTTTTTTGCAATGAAAAAAATATTAGAATTTAAATAATTTGTCTGTATTAATCCAAAAAATCCCGAGATTTTTTTATATATTATTAACAACGTGCCGATAAAAAGACATCCCGGTCCCTATGACGAATTGCAGTATTTCTAATACCTCTAGAACGAGTCGCGCAGAATGAGAATATTCCCTTCCCAGCTAGATTTTATCGTTGCTAGATGTAAATATCTCTCATTTGTATTCTTTTAATCTGTAACAAAATGTTTTAAGGTAACAAATTATTATTTACGTGAGCATCCACCAGGGTTGCCAACCTTAGCCGCGTATGGAAAAAAAAATCCACATTACTAACGATTATTAGCTCAATTTTCTCTCTCTTACCTCATGCATTTTAACTGATTTTGATTACTCAAAATCTATTACACACTATACGAGAGTTTACTCTATAGAAATAGGTCGAGAATGAAAACGTATTCGTACTGAAGGTGAAAAATTTCATATTTATACGTGGATAAATAAATAAATAACCCTGACAATTAACACAACGCCATCTAGTCCCACGGTAAGTAGAGCTTGTGCTATGAGTACTAGAAAACTGATAAAAATAATACACATAGAAAATACCCAGACCGATACAAACAATCACACTCATGAATACAAATGTTTGCACCGTGCGAGGAATCGTACCGACGACGTAAGCAGTGTGCTCGAATGAATATCCGGTTTTAATGTGCTAACCCGGATATTCGTACAATTTTTTTATAGATTATAATGAGACGGTATACCCGCCTGCAGTAACAGTTT
This sequence comes from Achroia grisella, assembly GCF_030625045.1. Lineage (NCBI taxonomy): Eukaryota > Metazoa > Arthropoda > Insecta > Lepidoptera > Pyralidae > Achroia > Achroia grisella. Next base: position 3,166,925 of record NW_026712999.1, read on the forward strand.
ACGCTGGAGGGGCAATAGTGGGAGTTGATAAGATGAGCGTGAGGTCAGAACAGTTAACCTATCCTGGCAAATTTACCAGGAATTTATCCCTATGGTTTCCAGTTGGAATTGGGGTGAGGTGACATGGTAAATTGCTATAGGGTCATTAGTCCTTACTAATAATCCCTTCCCCCATTCTCATACGGTCGGCAACCCTGGCACCCACCTACACGAAGTGACCTAAAAATGTCTCATATATTTCGAGGGCGTTGGTGCGACTTAAAAAGGGTCAGTTTCGCATATTAGTATACATTTTTCTTTATAATACTCTACCACCATTGTCACGTAAATTTAAAAAAATATATTTATGAAGGGTCTACCAATTGGAGTACCTGTTAGAGTGGTTTTTTTTTTACTAAGTGTTATTTTACTTATATTTTTTTTTATTTGTATATTTGATTTATATCGTTACAAATTTCTGGTTGAGACTTAATCCACTTTACTGTCCTCGGTGGTCTGGCGGTTTAGCAGCCGCCTAATTTCCAATGGTCGCGGGTTACCAGACAATTGATATAAATACACATGTACAAACATTTGTATTCATGTGTATCATTGTTTGTATCACCCTGTGAATTAGTTATGTTGTATTTACAAAAAAAAATCTGTATATCAAGTTGTCTTGTTAGAGTTATTATTATTATTATTAGCATGAATACTGACAAAAAAAGACTTTATCTCAAAGTAAAATACAACCTGAATTAAGTGAAACACACGTACCCACGCTTGCGACTTTGTACAAACTCTACGGTTGCTTTACAATTATAATTTCAGTTTTAAATTAACACGGACCTTTGAAAATTTACCTTATTGCCGCAGTAATTAGGTATACATACAAATAATGGTACACGCCTAAGCGAAGGTCCAACGAAACCGCCGACACAGCTGATGTTAAGTGCTACGGCGTAGAGTCACCATACCGTAATTACAAATTAGTGCACACCACAGTCAGGTGTGCGCCGTCAAAAGTGCAACGACCCGTATCATAGGAATGACATATGTAATAGTGAATCAACAAAAAAATATTTAAAACATTTTATAATCATAATCCACTCACACGCACACAACATTATTACTTTTACATAATATATATTTATTATGCTTACCTTACCTGAGATGTTACAATAATCTTATTGTATTACATAAAACTGTGTAGAACCATACCACAGAGGGGTGAGTTTTGGTCTACTGAGATACAAGCTTCGTGCCTAGTTCAGTTACCAGGCCAGTTAAATCATTTCCGTAAAATGATTTAAAGGAAAGAAATGATTTAAGACTTAATAAATTTATTATTATTATTATAATCCAGGACAATTTATACAGAGCTGTTTAGTAGTACCTAACTAAATAGGACTTGGTTATTATAGGTAATAAAAATAAAGATTTTAGAACTTAAACTTTTGTTAATTTTTTTTATATAATATATTGAAAACACGGAATATAAACAATCTTACTCATGAATATAAATATTTGTATCATATGGTTGAATCGATGACACAAACTACTTACATTATACCTCGGTTGTAGAGCCAGAATTTCGTCATCTGATATTCCTTAAGTCCATTTGAAGATTTGCCAGGAGTGCCTCTGCATTCACCTTCTTTTTCGTCTAGTGAAGCCGTAAAGGATGGTTACAACATTAGAGCAGTTAAAAAAATACCTATATAATAAAATACTAACTATATTAATAATAATACATATCTCACGTTTTGAATATCTTTATCCACGGGTGTACCATGTTTAAGGTAGTGAATAAAAAACTAAAAACTAAAACTATAGAAATCTTTTCACAGTGTTTCTTCTATATTTATTAACTGAAATAAAAACAAAATGTATACATTAATTTTAGGAGACATTTTAATACCGACATATAGAAAATAAACAATATTACACTAAACGTGTAAAATTTCAAATGAGATAGAAATCTTCATTTACATTTAGGTTTCAATTAGGTGGGCTAAATGAAACCCAAATGTAAACGAACATTTCTCTATCATTTGTAATTTTATATGTCTAATGATAAAAGAAACTATATTATCTAATTTAACACATAATTAAATAAAAATGTATATTCTTTTTAAAAAATTCCTTGAGTATTATAGTATAAACACATCCAGACCTCATACATCGGTTCTAGAACTGACTGGTAGAGTCGACACGGCAGTTCGGACAACCTAATTAAAATATTTCGCTGGCCTCGTAAAAGGAAAGCAACTCGAGTGTTCCCCTAATGATATCAGAATTTTTCGAAAAAATATTTTTAATAATTACATTTCCAACGGGAGCGAAATTTAACGTGACGTAAAACGGGTTATGCCGACCCACTGCCGGAATAAAATAATTAATTTCATAATTATTATTAAGTTATTGTTGATATTGTGTATTTTAATTAGACTCAAACGGTTGTCGTGGTGTTTTATAAGATTTTCATTATAATATATAGGTACACAACTGAATTCCGAGGTTTCTAATTAAAATTGAGTATATATCAGCGATTTATAAAACCTATGGACTAAGTGCTACCCACGACATTGTCTTCTTTTTTGAGTTAAAATATAGCCTACATCTATTTTCGTGATACCATTTATATTTACGTCTTTTCTAACAGACAGACAGATACTTTCGAATATATAATATTAGTGTATATTTAATAGTGTAATTCTAAAAATGGTATTTTAAAATTTCACCAATTAATCAATTAAACTTCTTTATTTTATAGAATTATTACGACTTTCATTATTCCAAAAATAACACAATTTTGTATAGGTCAATAATATTTTAAATTACATATATAAAATATATTTTTGTGTTCTTCTTCTTTAGAACATTAGTATAGATTTTAAACTATATGTACTCTGTTTTACGTAACAACCGAATAAACAACCTTAAAAAACATTGTTAACGAAACGTACAACGAAACGTAATAACCGTTTTAACTTTGAACAATATTTTCACTAATGTTTCGTTATTAAAGCAGTTACGATTGCAACTGCGAATCAAACCGTTAACATAGTTGCAAAACTCTATAAAGTGTAAAAACATTGAAAAACAACATTTATGCGTATTTAAATAAGATTTCTTGCAATGTGTTTATATTTTCTCAATACCAAATATAAGTTTGTTTTCCAGAATTCTATCAAAGTAACACAGTTTACGGTGCAAGCGTTAAATTGCTTGGCTATTAATTAGTTTGTATTTTGATTAAAGACAAGTTTACAGGTAGTTAACTAACAATTAAATTGCTACTCCTGTCAAGTTCTGGCCTCCTAGTACCTTCGTATATATTCCAAAACCTAGTCTCCCGCCCTGGTTTCGCCTAGGGCTTATAACTTTGTGAATTTTTTATTCATCAATATAATATACAGTAGAATCCCTATTCTCCGAACACCCGATTATCCTGACTCATCCTCTCTAATTATCAAATTAGATATTTGAGGATTTGTACAGTTCTTACTGAGAGTGAAGATGAAAAAAGACTGAAACTGGGGTTATATGTCAAGTACCATCTCACGTAGCAGCTTTTAAAGCTCTAGATTTTGGTTTTAACTTGTTTAAAAGACAGAACGAATCGGATCCCATACAGATGTTACAACTGAAGCGCATCAGGGACTTGGCCGCAATGAGAACATGTGATTTATTACGTCAAAGATCAATAATAAGTTATATCCAACCAAAATTTTAAATTTCTATCGTTATAGCTCTTCTTTTACATAATGAAAAATTATTAAAATTTAAATTTTGTTTGATATGCATTGAATTCGGTATATTAATATTCAATAAATATTAACAGTAACCTAATAGCCGCTAAACACGTTTTTTAACTCAAGAACGGCTACAACGATTTCAATTGGGAACAATTCGCAGAAAAAAATAACACAATATAAATTTTCATTTACCACCACGGGTTATCATCCTCTACTGCGGGTTCTTGCTTGGAATAAACATAATATATATAATACATGTTTTGTAAACGGTCAAAACATTACACAATCATTATAATGTTATTGTAAAAAAATACTCATCAATTAAATCAGTATTGAATATAGAAGCTAGTTCAGTTCATGTACCGATATTATCTAAATATCAGTACATGAACTAGCTTGTATATTAAACACAAAGAATAGTTAAAATATATATACGTTATAACATTATTGTGGCAAAGTGATAATACATGAGAAAGTGTCCGTCTCTCGGAATAATTAGGTTTGTTATCATTATTTGCCATCGCCACAGAGTTAGTTAGAAATTTAAATTGACACACAAAGTTTTGTTATCAACAGGAAAGTTTGGTCGGGGTAGTAAACTGGTCTCATATTGTCTCAACGATACGTTGGTTTGTTGATGAAATTCATATTCTAACTAGAAATGACTTCGTGTGTGTTGCGTTTTTTTTATATCACAGTGGTGGCAAACAAGCATACGGCCGATCTGATGATAAATGGTTACCGTAGCCTATAGATGACGGAAACACCAGGGATGTTACATAAGAGTTGCCGACCCTTAATATCTTGGAATTTGATTAAAGATTGGGTCAGTCAAAATTATTATGCCTGAAACTGCTTATTATTCCATGCAAATGTGACAAATAAAAACCGTAAGTGTTCATAGACTTAAATAAATTTAATTATGAATTATTTGTATTTAATCTGAATAAAAATGGAAAGAATTAGCTGGAAAGATAAAATAAGGAATGAAGAAGTGCTTGAGAGGATTAAAGAAAAGAGACAGATCATAGATATTATTGAGAATAGACGGGGAAAATGTTGGGGCACTTGATACGACACGACGAACTAATTAACAACATTATAGAAGAAAATATAGATGGAAAGAGAGGAAGGGGAAGACCAAGACACAGCTATATCAAGCAAGTTAAAGAAAAAGTTGGAGTCGTGTCGTATCTACAGCTAAAGGGACTGATAGAAGATCGTGGAAGGTGGATTATGAATGAATCTGAATATACATATTTATCCCAATTAAAGTTAATCAAACATTTTAATAGTCATTTATTGTATTAAATCACTACATTCTTTTTTTTCTTGCTGTTTCTTCTTGGCTTCATCTGTTTTCCCGAATGAGCGGTAGATTACAAACAATACTAATCTGAAGATATGTCTATATCTATATATGCCCATAGAAATATCTATATTTTTTTGAATGAAGATTATTTCTAATTAATTTCTTAACTAAATCTATATTCAGCACTGAACAATGAACTCGGTTGATGTTTTCGGACACACAAAAACAAAAATACGTCTATAGAGACGTGCTTTTATTTTGATTTGTAATAAAAATTTTGGACATAAAATTTAAATTGAATAATGAGTCGTAGCGACCGAAGCTAAGTCCTTACAACTAATACCAATTTTAAGGATTATAGTACTTTATATTATATTATTACATTTTAGGGAACCCTATATCTCCCCCCCTCCACCCATCTAGCCCCTTCATAGAGCAGTTAATTACGCACTTTTATTTAATTTCTTGTGTAAATGTTGTTCTATTTTTTCATACCTAGAGATAGACAAACGGACAAAGAGATCTCACGACTCAGGCTCACACTACGTTATCTACCTCTAATCCGAGGATTAAAACGACCGCAAACGCCGACTATTGTCCGGACCAGAGTCCAGCAAAATCTAGATGTGTGTTGACCAGTTCTTACCAAACTATGTGCCACAACTATATTCACTAATATCTCAATTTTGAACCATTATGTCCCAAGTTCCGAAGAAAGGACTGACGGAATGCTAATATCCCAATTTTCAACTTAATCTTTTAATATGTATGTTGCTAACCGCGATAACAATGTGACAAGAGTTGTTGCAGAAATAGGAGTTCAATAATATTAAATATTTATTACAGACATTTCTAGAGTCGCAAATTTTTTTGTCTGTTCTGAATTTTTATTCTTTAGTTCCGAACAAATTGGTCAGCTGTGTATAATTTTTTGCAATATAAAATATAATACAATTAAGAGGTGTAATGATAAACCAACTAAACAAACAGGCCGACAGCCGTACAGTCAGACGGACTAAACTAATGCAGAAGTTATTGTGGTTAAAAATAAACATTTACATCAATGGCATTAAAATAACAGTCCGAGTATTGAAGTACTGAAATTTTAAATGCATATAAAATATTATATTTTTATTAAAACTAAGTATCACTAAAATTCTTTAATTCTTTAAGACGGCCTAGAAATTACACATGAGTTTCTAATTTTTATTTAGGTGGACCCTGATGTAGACAACTTTGAGAACCACTGGTGAACTATTCAGTAATATCCCAGCCAGTATTTGCCCTGGTATTCACTAGAGACAACTCGAGTCAAAGGTTTTGTAGCTTTGGTTTAATTAAATTAGCTATTTAGAATATGTTACTGAGGCCGAAGAATCGAAATACAAATTAATTTAAGTCAAACATCAACGCAAGAAAGAAATATTTTATATTAACAGTTCCAATATACATGGTGACATGGAAACATGCTTTCTCAGATGTTTGACAACTAATCTACTGTGCTGGTCTGTAATTTTCAACCGACTTAAAAAATATAGCTTTATTTATACTACGTAGGTGGCAAATAAGCATACGACCCATCTAATGGTAAACGGTTACCGTAGCCATGGTGATACCCCATGGTCTATGGACCATGGGCATCACGTCGCTTTGACGTCCCTTTAGAAACCATAATACATACTTCTTGAAATAGCTCTCTACTAATAAATATTACTCTCGAGAAAACAACGGCTGGTAGTTCATTCAACAATTTAAAATTCTTAAATCAACTGAGTAAACGCATTTTGTAGATCTGCTTTTATTTCTACATCAGAAACTAGTTTGCTTAAATAATGTTGTGGTAAATTTACTTACAATTGCTTTCTTTATTCCTCTTCCCATTTTCTGCTGCTACTAGTATTGAAGAACATTATACAAAATATGGTTCTATCAACCTACTCAATATCTACCCATACTAATTTTAACAATATTCTTTTTTATGGCATTAATGCCGTATTAATTTTTCTACAATGTTAGCAGTTCATATTCACTTCAAATCTAATTTTAAACCCAATAATAGAATGTTTCTACTGTTAATCAACTGTTTCCAAATAAACTATGAGAAAAAAATATAACGCTGTATCTTAATTAAAAACTATTTAAATAGCGCCTTTACAGACTTTGAAAATAATGAATAGGTTTGTCATTGAAATGTCAACTTATTTACTAAAAACTGCATCATTTGTACAATACCTATTTGTTTTCATATTATTTATTATAAAATACAAATGTCTATCTAATTTTAATGGACAATAAAGCAAAAGATGAAACAGACGAAGAATCTACGAGTATTGAGGATAATCTAATTAAAAGTGAAAATAATAAGGAACATTCTGTACAATTAGGAGATGATGCTGGACCTTCGGGATCGACATCTCTACCTGGAGCTGTGCCAGATATCCTTAGACCTGCTTTTCAGGCTAAGCCAGGCCTATCTAAATCCGAACACAGCCTAAGAAAAATTATAACCAATAAAGACGTAGCGGATGCTTTAAAATCACTCAATTTTGGTACACCAAGCGATATCAAAAAAGGCATAAATGTAAAAGAACTCGAAATATCAATACTGGATAAAAAACAAAATACAAATAAAGATGACACGACCAGTTTTATAGATCTAAAAAAATTTATGGCCTCTTGTTTCAAAATGAACAAAGACGGGCCTAATACTGTAATGATAGGCGAAATTCCTGTCTCTCATAATTTACAATCAATTCCTACAATAAATAATGAAGTTGTTCAACAAGTACCAAATACCAGTTGTAATGACGTTCAAACGCAAAATTTCTCTGTAACAAACATACCAAATGAAGTGATCGTAACAAACACAGGTCCAGTTGAGCTGAAACAATCCAAAGTTGGTTCAGATAAAAAGAAAACATCCGGAAGTTTATCGGAGCGATCTGATTTTTGCTTAGCGCAAAGAGATTCACTCTCAAGCATTGGTTCAAATGTTTGCAGGATTTGTATGACACGTGGACGGGAAAGGTTAGAAACTTTGGATATACTCGTAGTTTTGAATGTTTATTCCGTTCAAACTTCGAATCTGCCACACAAGTTTTCTCGTAAATATTTTCACATGAGGGGAAATGTAACATCGACGTAAGCGCATATAGAATTCACTTGATTTTCGTCTCAATATTTTCTACTAAATTTATAATATACTAGCATCCCGTTCCGTCTTCCCATGGGTTCAATTTATTGCATGATTTTTTTTACAATCCAATTGCCAACATTTGTTCGGTCCTAACTCATTACATGTTTCACATTAGAAATACACACAATTTTCTTAAGTAATAATTCCTTACAAGTTGTAATAATTATGTAAATATTATCATGATATAAAATTCATGTCACTCGAATCAGATTTTTATAAACACAAAGTGAATGCAAAGAATTTTAGTAGAAATTTTATCGTCGTAATATATTTGTTTCCTTAACATTTAAAATAAATGATCTGGTTCACGTACCCAGAAAACACTAATCAGATGCCTCGATGCTTTCTTTTGACATATGTATTGGCTGTATGTTGGGAATTCCTTTGCTTTTACATGCGGAAAACAAAATAGCTTTTATTATTCAACTGAACAAATTTTATTGTAATTTGTGTATTTGTGTTCGCTCAGTGTTATCAAATAGTAAATATTATTTACTGTACAAGACAATTATGAAGATAAATATCACTATATTACGTATTATTAGGCACATTGATTGTGAATTAAAAAGTATAATCTATCAGATTTCAAATTAGTTTTCTTGTTTAAGTCGAATTATAATTAGTAACTAGTATTTGAACAGAGATTAATTTTGGACATGTTTTTTACTACTACTGTTTACTCTTCTGTATATTGTTTTATATTATGTATATTATTTAAATGTAATGGATTAAGGGACCGTATTCGACACATTGACTGTGGAATGAAGAGTAATCCATCACATTTAAAATTAGTGTTCTTGTTGCTAAGTAACTTTTATATTTTACGTGCGACTGTAATGAAATCAAGTGCAAACATATTTACTGCTGTATATCCACAAAATATTAACATCTAGACTGATAAAAGTCATATGCGTTGGTACCCTAGAATCTAAGAACAGAAAATCATATTTGCATTCGTCCTGAATTGAAGTAATAAAGTACTATAAAGCCGTAGGTGATATAAATAATCACCCTATATTCACACAGTTTACTACTATTTAGTAGTTTAGTAGAATTTTCATTAAATCAGCTTAATAACTTAGTCACGTGGCCCGTGAAGTGTTAAACTTTGCCATTAGGATCACCCATTGGGTCGAAGAACCTTTAGTCTACTTAATATTCAATTAACACAATCCTGCTCTATGGATTTATTAGTTTTAGCCTCATGTTTGTGTGTTGTGCTTAAGTTCTATAAATCGATAGAGAGGGTAGAAAAATAACTGTAGTAAAATAATTTTAATGAAGATTTAAAGGAGATGCGTTGTATTGGAGTATTATATGTATTTTTAATGCCACGTTATAAAATATAAAAAAAACTTGTCCATAAAATAATAAAAAGTATGTTACGGATGGACAACCCTTAACACTTAGGGATATGAAAAATAGTAAATAGAAAATCGGTCAAGCTGTTTCTTGGAAGTTAAGTTAAGTTACGTTAGGTAAGTAACATTGTCACACGAGAATTTTTATAGTATATGTAAGATACACATAAAGCAAAAACTTTATATATTACAATATTTCGGTTTATTTTGTAAAAATATGAAATGTTACAGATTAATCTCGCCTTGCAATTGTAAGGGATCATTGGCAAATGTCCATTTGAGCTGTTTGGAAAGATGGTTGAACCAAGTAGGAAGGAATCACTGCGAATTGTGTGGATTCAGGTAATATTTAGAATTGATTTTAACTTCAAATTAAATAAAACCAAAAATCATTTATCATGTAGAACATTTTCGTCTCTTATGGACGTCAAGTTTTATGTACTAATATTTTTTCCTACCGACCAGTTCAACATACACATTCATTTAAGAAGAACGGTCAAGAATCTCAACTGAATGTCTTTTTTTTAAGTCAGTTTATTTACATTGTATACTTATATAGGTGTATATGTATAACAAGTACATATGTCAAACTGTATCTGTAGCTGTAAGGTGAACAGAGGAATCGGTAAGGGGCACATTATAGCGTAAAATCATACTTAGTATACTTCTAGGAACTTCGATAATGAATATGGACGTATAAATGATGTCTTTTTTTATGAATAGAATAACGATAACTGCTCTAATAATAGTAATCATTACCATCATCCACCAGGAAAATGATAGCATGGGCATTTTTAATCACGTCCTTCGAGTCATGACAAAACTTCATCATCCTATCAAGTCAATTTCATCATGGGAATTTCACAGAAAATTAAACATAATTATTTCCAGAAGAATGGCATGCATAGCTGGATAATCTGATGGCTAGTAATGGGGTTACTAGTTTCCATTACAATATATTATTCCCCAATGTGATGTGATCCACCTAAGAGGATAAATTGATCTGAAGTTCTCCGTGGTCTGACGGTTTTGACTTTGGATGGGTTCGATTCCTCGCACAGTATAAACATTTGTATTCCTGAGTATGATTGTTTGTTTTGGTTTTCGTGTTTGATAGGTATATTATGTATATATTTATGTATTTATATCAGTTGTTTAGTACCCATAACACAAGCTTTGCTTAGTTTGTACTAAACGGCGCTGTGTAAATTGTCTACAGTTATTATTTATTATAATGAAACCAATTATTAACAATCGCCTCTTCCACAATAATAATTGCAATTTGATAAATATATATAATAATTTCATAAATCAAATTGCAATTGTGTAACACGTATATAAAGTATAAACATACTGAAATACTACCTTTTGAAGTCGGTTAAAAACATTAAATCCAAACAATATCCAATTGTTAAAACTCACTGCTATCCCCAAGTTAGCAACTCGCCTCGGGCACTTATACTGGTACGGCTCTATACTAAATTGAATTAATTAAAGTGTTTCATTTAATTGATGGGTACTAAGGTGTAGTGTATTAATTAAATGCAATTTCTATAATACTAGCTGTGTCGATAGTTTCACCCGCGTGAAATAGTTTATCAAAATCCGTTCAGTAATTTTTGCGTAAAAGAGTAACAAACATCCATACTTACACTTTCGCGTTTATAATATTAATAAGATTTATCCGATTTTTTTTTATCTATTATTATTTTAAGTGTGTTTAATGTAAACCATATGCCCGTTGAAATAGGCGCATATTCCCATGAACCCGTTAGTTTATTCCTCCCTTTTTCTATTACAGTACGTACTGCCTCGCCACGCGTGCTCATTTTCCGTAATTGTAAGAAAAATTAATTGTGAAATGAATTATTGAGTGAAAGAAAGTGAGAACATCAGTAATGTAATGTTTCGTTTGAGGTATGGCAGTGAAATTACAGGGTAAATAGGCATGCCATCGTAATCATCCAGAATAGCATGAGAAGTGTCACGAGCATCACGTGATGAAGTATGCGTGGTGCTATTCATGTATATAGAAGATGGTTGCCTCTTACTTCCATCACGGACGTCATTTTGCGCCATTTAATTGCATAAAAAAGAAAAAAAATAATGTGTGTTTGTGAGTAACTGCTACTCACTGTGTATAATGCCTGTGAATGAGATAAACCCGCAAGTAGTTTTTTTTAATGAGGTATTGGGGCTGCCTGGCTACCAACGTTGTATAGGTGCACCTCATTGAGGTTGTGCTTATATCAGCAACTATACTATATATATTGTAATTTGTTTAATGTTGACAATAAATATTTTATCTATCTACTTATGTAGTACCTGTAATGTTTGCTTAAGTATTGTATATTTTTTAAATATATTATATCTCTACAGCCAAATTCTCGTAGACTGATTAATTAAATAATGGGCCGCAGAAAAATCTCTCGTTTTCCAATAAATTTAATCGTCCAATTGCTACCAGGTATCTATAAATTGCGACCGATTTAGTTCGATACTTGAATCGACTCGAAAGTTGCCGGCAAATTTATCGTCGGCCATTTTAATTCGAGTTCCAATTATAACTACTTCTCGATTGGATAGTTACAATTGGATATGTTTTTTGCTGATATTTATATTTTTCGGGAATCAAAATATGAATTACTTTCTGCTGCGTTACTTGTTTAATCATTTTTAATGTTTAAAAATTTATGTATATAGTATATATCTAGTTATAAGGACGTCAGTTACTTGAATCTTTATCATATTAAAATTATAATCACATTAATATTATTAAAATGCAATAATAAGTCTATCATTATAATTGTTACCTTTTTACGACTAAACAGTTGAACACATCAAAAATATCACGAAAAGGGACATATGCTGTCTTATCTCAAGAAAAGCAGACGATAATATTACTAGCTTTTTACTAATGATTAGTAAAAAGTAATTCGTAAATAATATGAATATATGAATAACTAACATTCAAGACTTTCTATGCCACGCTGTATTGGGTTGACTGGAAGAGATCTCTTTTAGAGATAAGTCCTCCTTTATTAACATTAGTTCTAATTAATATGTCTAAAAAATGTATTTAAGTGCAATAAATAATATTTAATAACCGGTACCAAGAATTTTGTTTTCTGACCATCTCCTAACCGCAACTTTGTCCGTTTCATAATTAATGACAGGAATAAAATCAAATTCACAACTATTATAGATACTTCTACAAAAAAATGCGATACTATATATCGCATTTTTTGACTGATTAAGACATTAAGGCGTGAAAACGTAACTTATAAAATTGGCAACCACATATAAGTGCTTCTAATATTAATAGATTATTCTTATTTCGGGAAAATTTATATATTTATATTTCTTTCTTATTTTTTTCATTAATTTATGCTATATTGTAAAATATGTATGTGTATCTGTTGATGTAAATAAATTCAATATATATATCCAATTCTCTATATATTATATCTTATTAGGTACATATGTATATCTTACTTATATTAGTAAATGATTATAATAGCGAATGTATGTTAGTGAGAGCTTGAGTGTGAGTATGGATGGATGGATGTCTGTATCTCTTCACACAAAAACTACTGAATCGATTTTAATGAAACTTTACAATAATATAGTTCATACATCAAAATAACACATAGGCTATAAATTACACGCGGATAAAACTGCGTGCACAGCTAGTAGATTTATAATTCTCAATGCTATGTACGAGTATTTCCAAAACGGTAGTTTGCAAGTTGTGCCGCACTGTGTGCAAACTGCTTTTAACTTCTATTACGAATGTAACACCGCACAAATTCCCATTTGTAATTTCATAGAACTATCCTCGTACATTCTTGAGATATTAAAGCGCATAAATACAAATTCTTGAGAATTGCATTCAGCAAGCGCGCGCCGTTTATGGGCAGATTAAAATTTTGAGTTGCGGTTCAGGAATTTGTATAATTGTAATTTACTTCAATAAAAAGATTATACAATGGCTGAAGAATGAAGTTTACTTTGTAATTAACATAATTGTATTGATGCAATGTGCAAAGAAGTTACTGGCTTTAGTGCTCACTAAACGATTACTTAAATGACAAACGTGCATAGCAATAGTTGTTCATGCATGGGATTTTCATATAATATTAGACATAAACTCCTATATAATTATGTAATGTCAATAAACTGGCTTAAAAACTTATCTTTCTTCCCAGTTCTTCTCAATTAAATCTGTATACTGAACTTGGACGGTATGGAAAAATATTAAAACAAAAAACTTGACGTTCATAAGCACCTTAAAATATTATACATGAATAAATTATTTTTGATTTGATTTAATAAATTCGCTTTACATTTTGTCGAGTACAAACATATTAAGCATATATTTTTTTACGTAATTGAAATAGCAAGTTTTCTATCAACCGAAACACAGTTTACAAGCTGCTTGACCGTTCTGTTATCAGTACATATCAGTTAATCAGTTACATGTCTATAAACATACCCACATTTTGATGTACCTATTTGAATCAAACCTGGGAGAAGGGGAGTCTTAAGTATGTCCCTCAGATTATTTCCTTTGTTATTGGTGTTTCTATCACATGTATACGCAGAATCACTAAAAAAATATAAAATTGGCATTTATTATTGTCAGCCAGATTTGAACTCACTATCCGATCTAGGAACCTATACCTATACCTACCTAATACGCCATCTACATATTCTTAATCATCATTGCTTTGCCTATCCCATTATTTGGGATCTGCGCAGTAATGATTCTTCCACTGATCCCTATAAGCCGTCATATCTAAATTGAAACCCTTTTATAAAGGTCCTTAAATCATATATATGAAAACATGAACAATATCAAAATATGAAACAAATCCTGCAAATATCTAAACAATTGAACTTCATTTTATTCCAGTTATCCCGCAATTCGTACTCCGAGGTATACAGTGCTGCAAGCATTGCGACTATGGTTTGGGAACCCGCGGAATAGGAGCCATTTGCAGGTGAGCACATTTACACGGAACCATTCGACTCGCCTATAGAGGGCGGCGTTACCATTTACGTGCCATAAAGGTAATACAACAGTGAACTTTGAAAACGCTGTTTTTCTGCAACGTTTTCGAGATAGTTAAAATTTGTCGCTTATTTTATAGAACAGACTTTTATTACATGTTATCCATATAATCGAGCTGAACGTTTATTTTTTTTATTTAATAGGTATCGCAAAAAGGTTGTCGCCATATCAGATGTTAAATGATGATTATATAGCTAGCAATATATCATGCTATGTCAATCTCCACGCGGTCCCACCTGCAAATGATCGTCGTTAATTCCTAGTGAAATTGCATATAATCGCAATAATAAAACTAAATCAAATCACCTCCAAAAAATAAAAGAAAAGATACAGATATGAACAATTATAGTTATGAAAATCCGCGACCATCGCAAGTAAATCGGTGTGTTATACCATTTGTTCATTTAGTTCAGACTAGTGACGAGCCATGTTATAAATATCTTATAGACTAACATACATATGAAATAATAATCTATACATATAAATATAATTGGAGTGTCTGTTTGTAATATTGAAATAACCGTTTTTTACTGCATGCATATGAATATAACCAAAATAACATTTTTTACAATTTTTGTGTCTGTCTGTTTGTCTGTTTGTTCCGGCTAATCTCTGAAATGGCTGGACCGATTTTGACAGGACTTTTTTTGGCAGGTAGCTGATGTAATAAGAAGTAACTGTAGTGGAATTTTATTTTATTTTTCTAAAATAAAATTTTTAGAAAAATAATGACCAAAAGAAACTAATTGCCGACCTGACTGAATGTATTTACCGTAGCCTATTATTTACTACGTATAGTTTATCTTCTATTACAAAATTTGATAAATTATTCCTGCTTGCCTAAATTTCTTTTACAAAAGTGTGTATGTGTAAGTGTTGAATTTATAAATTTCTAACTTAAAAGTATGTCTATAAGATTCACTATGGATTTCTGTCGTTGTTTCCTTCATTTTACTCACTTAATCTTGGTTGTATTATAATGTATGTGTATACACAATCAGTTACGAATCCATGACCAATTAGTCAATACAATCTTATTTCTAAACTCTACGTGTGGTTTGATAATTTTTAAGTACAAATTTTCATATTCAATATTACAATAATGGTGAGATAAATTCCTTTTTTAATAATAATCACATTGTCCGTGTGTAATATTATTTTAGTATACTATATAGTATTTTAATATTACTTATAATAATATAACTATTTATTGTATACAGGAAGATATTTACAAAAAATAACTTTACATAAAAGTACTAAACAAAAGGCGAGCCGACTCTATCGCTTTTTTTTCTTTTATTTGTTTCACAATTTTTTTTTATGTCTATAGAGGAAGTTTTTAACAGATGTTTTAACTGTAGGGTATATAAACAATCTCTTACACTATTGAAAGAATGTTTCGTATTTTAAAGTAGATGTGACAAGATTTTTTTTTGTATTTGCAATGACACACAAGCATAGTATAATTTCACTACTTTATCTGACTCTCCGACTAGAGGATATACTAACAAGCTAGATCTTAGTTAGCTGATATAGGTGAGATGGAGGTACGGGAGAGACTAAGACAACTTTGTACAATGTCTACCTGGTTGTATAGCTACTTGCTGGTTGTGTAGCTACTTGTCATCAGGCGAGCCGTCAGCTTGCTTTGCCACTTTATTACATTAATATAAAAAAGTAGTTTCAATACGCGTTGGTCTTTCCCCACGGACCATTTACGACCATCCAACAGCACGCCGATTCGTCTTCACATTTTGTGGTACTTCAATTTTTTTCACTATTTTTAGGCGACACAAAATCGCCCGACCCGGCTTTTAAAAGGCCATTTATGTCGTAAAAGTTTGTTTATTGCTATGCCCACGTCACGGTTTTGGATACATTACCCTGTATTGATTGTATTTTGAACATAAATTGTGGGTTAACGGTAGGACTGTATTGAAAAGATGTTGCTTATTTTTTACAGCAGAAAGAACCTTATAAAAAGTTGACTACAGGCTATTTGTCATAGCTGTATCTGCCACCTAACTAGCTCACTAAGCTACTGTTCCACTTTGAAGGCTCAGATTTACCAGAGATCTATAAATGACTCTTCTGCGTGGTATCTCAGTTACCGCTTATCATCAAGTGGTTGTTACCTTGTGTGCCATTCAAACCGAAACATTTCTTGCAAATCAAGATGCTTTACGGCTGAAATAGATGAGACTGAAGTATCCAAGCAGATATACATATTATTACAAAACTATGCACTTGTCAAAAACAAGATATAGGAAAAATTATTATTCAAATAACTTAACATAAGCATTTTTGAATAGTCATATATCTTATTTTCAATCTCTCATTCGAAAAGCAGACTCATCACAAAAAGAACGAGCAAGACCTGGCGTGTTGCTCTTTTCGCTCAAGTCAGTAAAATTATTTAATATTATCTTATCTGTGGTAAAAGTAACCTCTGGTATGTAACGACGCTCCAAAATTGAAGTCATCCATTAAAATTAATCACATATTACAGCCTTATTTCAGACTGTATAATATGAAATATCTAACGCGAATGTAGGGAAAATATAATGACAGCTAATGGTTGTATAAAAAGCATTTTTATGTTATATGTTTCGCAATATAAATAGAAAGTTCCTCTTCACGATAGATATGAGATTTTTCTTTCATCATCAAAAATATAAGTCAATGGAAGAAGTAAATAAAATGTTCTCTTCGAAAATGTTATTTAATCTATTAATGTTAATTAATTATTCCTCCATTTCAGGAGGAATAAAAATATTAATAATTTTTTTGACAATTTATAGCTGCGAGAGAGATCGAAATGTCATTAATTAACAAATAAATATTAATTAATAGTATTTGGATCTCCCCACCAACTCCAGCTTGCTATATAAATTAATTACACATACAAATGTATAACAAATACATATCAATTAATTTTTAATAATAATAAACCTTTATAACTGTTAGTCTCATGGAATAGTTCACCGGATCATCAACAAATTGTCATATCAGTCAGAAGTACATTTTTTTTCTTAGTCGACTTGGCAAGCACTCTTTGGGGTCGAAGTAGAGAACTGACAGTAAGCATATATGATACAGTATAGATATGGTTATAACACATTTTTTAAGGTAGAATATGACAGATATGAATATCTCAAACAATAAGTAATTAATAACTCTATTTAAATATGGTTAACAGATTATACAAAACTGCTCGTGAATCTGGTTGTATACCTAACAATAAAGCACTGAGTTACATCGGTAATTAGGTACTTATATTAAATTGTAATTAACAGGAATCTGTGACATTGTTATGTCACTAGGGTGAGATGCCTCGTTTGTTCTGTAATATCACGTGACTATATCTAATTGAGTTGCGATACACGCTCTACTTGACGTTATCTCACCAAGTGACAGATCGCTTACGAGTTATGTCGCTAAATCAATAACAGGAAACGCTGTCGCACGCTGAACGACAGTGAATCGGCCATTTTTTCAGATACATTAAAAAACATGTCAATTTCAAAAGTCTATTTATTTTCAAATATACTTTGTGTATCTATTAATATTTCTCATTGAATCTGCGGTGAAGGTATAGAGTTATTTTTTTAACTAATAATGAATGGTGCACCTGATTGCACCAATGGTTAGTACTGGCGGGGTGGAGGAGAATGATAAGATGAATATGAGGTCAAGTTAGTTAGCCTATCGTAGCAAATCTACCAGTAATTCATCACAACAGTTTCCAGAGGGAACTGCGTGGCGGTCAACCTGACATGATGCATTACTAGCCATTGCTGGGGGGAAAGGGGAGTGTTAGTAATGTAGACTGATGATCTCATTGCTAGCAACGTACCATATCAGGTTGACCTCCACGCGGTTCCCCCTGGAAACCATCGTGATAAATTACTGGTGAATTTGTCATGATGTGCTAACTGACCTGACCTCATGCTCATCTTATCATCCTCCACTGGTCCCCGCAAACGTAAACCGTTAGCGCAAACGGGTGCACCATTCCATTATAATACTAGCCATTGCTATCAGTCCACATTATTAACAATCCCCTTCCCCTCAATACCGTTATTATACTAAGAAAGAATCTAAGAAGAGATAGTAGGTTCGCTCCCTACCACTTTGTATTTAACCCTTTCAGACCTGAATAATTTTTTTATATCCCATGGATTTGGTAAATTTCATGTGTCTAAAGTATAATAAGGAGACTATAAAAATATAATTTTAAAAAATTGATAGAATAAACTTTTCAAAACAAATTAGGAGTACTAAATTAACAAGTTATTAAGTGAACAAATGAATACAATCGTTTTCAATAGGAAGTTATAAAATCGTTTTAAATTTTATCTTAAAATTATGCATGCCAGTTTTAAAAGGGTTAAATATTCTGACCAAATTGGGTATGTCTGGTTTTGTTTCCACCGTATGACGTACATATATCAATGGTGGGCAATATCTTTGTCTCCTTCTGGGTTAACAGTCTGGAAAGTATGTTTGGTTTATCTTTTTTTCGCCGAAGTAATCTTGTACAAAGTCGTGAAGTCTGTACCTCTGCCACACTATTTCTGCTGCCAAGCCGCTTACATTGTAACACATGTTTCAGTTGAAGAGCGATATTCAAGGGTTTAGAGGAATGAAATCTTCCTCCGTAATGGCAATATATAACAAACCAATCTAATATATACATCTATGACAACCCACTGGCCAAGTTACTGACTACGTTTATTCTTCTTGACTTGAGCGAATCTGGATTTTTAATGTGGCGGCAAAAATTTTTATTTAAAATGCTTATGCTTAAATTAAGTTTATTTGAGTAAAGATTATTTCTATTCTACTACGTTTATTCTTCTTGACTTACAGTATTTCTTTTACCAAATGATAATCGTATGGTGCACTCGCCTATGCAGATGAGCATAAAATCAGATTATTTAGCCTTACAGGGCACATGACCCTTTATTGATAATTTATAGACCGGAGTGGTAACAATGTAACCTATATTACAATATTGTGATAATCTTCTAAATCGCATAATGTGTGATCAAGCCTAATCATAACCGAGATTAGTGTCAATTAATTCCGCGCTTTAGTTTAGATACGATGTAATTAATAGCTTAATGAAATGTACAATGTACACTACACAAAATTTCTGTTCAATATTTTAATTCTTTTATTACAAACGCAAATATTTCAAAATACAACAGTTTGTATATTTACTTAGTGTACTTAATATTAAATTAATACTTAATATGTGTACTAATATTAAAGTAAATTATTTACCTATATATTTAGTAGAGTTTGTTTTTAAAGAAATATGCTATGGTAATTATTGAGCGAATGTAGAAAATGTGAATCGTACTAGAATTTTAAACGTAAAAGTGTATGAGGAGGGATATATATAGACGGATGCTTGTTACTATTTCACGCAAAATGTACAGAATGAATTCAGATGAAATTTAGAACATGAATAAATCATATACTAAACTAACAAGTGGAGTACCTTTTATCCCAATTGACAAGGTCAGCGCCACTGGAAAGAGTTCCTGTATATAAACCTAAATAATCAACTTACATATAACAATAATTACATATAAAACAAAGAATTTTCTGTTTGAAATAAAAAAAAATCTTATAACAATGAAGAAATTTATATTTAATTATTTTGCTCCCTATTTTTATGACTCTTAGGTAAGCTAATACAAAATGTAATGTTGTTGAGCAATAGTATGGTTTAACCTTTGAGGTCATATGTTAGACGAATTTAATTATTCTGACCCTTCCCTCTGTTCAAATCACAGTTGTGACCAAGTGTGACAAGGACTCACTAGTAAAACATAATATATTGTGCAATTTTATTAAATGTTATAGAGTATTTAAATTTGTTCATATTAATTTATTATAATAGTACTTTAATTCTTAAATTTGAAGTGTAAACTCACAAAATGCATGACCTCTTCCGCTACTCCTTGTCACAGAATGTCACACTTTGGCGACCTTAAACTGTGATGTAATTTATGAGTGGTCCCTTATATAGTGGGATTACATAACTCCGTTTGTAGCTACAACGTGATAACGTGAAAGAGGGATAGGCACGAAACTCAATATGCTCATGTCACATTATATCACGTCAACGGATGAACACGCTCGAGATACAATCTGCTGTTCAGTCAGCCTCTGTATACAACACTCGAGCTTCATTCTCAAGAAACGTATAAGTGCTTGATCTAATATGGTAACCCTAATTTATATTGCGAAACTAGTGACACAGAATTAATTTCACGGGAATAATTACATCAAGTTTCACGTATACACCTTTCAGTTGCTAAAGTTGCATCGATGTTATGAATACAAAAGTGCTTTGCATAAATTTTTAATAACATTTGACTTTTTGCTGAGTTTGTGAATAGTATAACGTTGTCAAAAATCTGATACGCATATGACTTACCTATTTCAATCGCTAAGCAGCTTCCTTTATATTTTTTTGTATCAAACATCAGTTTTACTGTTTCGTTTTTTATTGGGACTTCTTCAATGTTACTTTCTGACTCTTTTGTTCCTCTAAACACATTGGCAGCACTAAAGACAGTGCTATTCTATAAATAAAAATATATTCGGTAATTTTATTACTATCATATATCATGTCATCTCTTCAAAACAACCACTAAAATAGATTATCGCATCTGAAATTGCAGCGCCTCTAGCCTACGAAACAATATTTCACGGCGGTGACCGCAGAGTAGAGTTGTGTAGTTCGTCAATGAACTAGTTCGAATCAGCTCGACTATACGAACTAGTTCTATCCTATCCTATGCAATTTATTCCTTAGATAAAAAAAATATAGATCATGCTTAAAATACTTGGTATTGACAATCTAAAAAGAAAAGAACTTAATATTATAGGCGCACAGTTTTTTTTTAATGTATGATAATGGAAGAGTGCACTCAGTTCCGTTGGTGGGGCATCAGTGGATAATAGGATCCTCATCTAGGTAACTTAGCCCAATCTATAACTACAACGACTTCTAGTGGTCGACTTAACATGCTACATTACAATGGAGCCTAACCAAAACTTATAGGTTGGGAGCGAACGAACTAGAAGCTGAGCGCTCCGACCCGCGAACTGTTATGCGCAGGACTACCGCAAAGGTCGCGGCGACCGCAACCCAAGATGGCTGACTCGTCACTTGACATGAGGCGACACGCGCATATTGGATTTCTGTCCATTGCCTGTCACTTATTGAGCTAGTATGGTTCACGCGTCGACGCTTATATTAGCTTACTCAAGATAATTTCATATTGATGTGACATGTTGATATTTTTTCTGAATTTTATTTATTTCTATTGTATAGTAGAATTTTAGGTTATGCCTATTGCGACAGAGCGACTAGATCACTTAGACGTGATGCGAAAAGATGGTCAGAAACACTTGCATCAAGCATATAAATTAGTCATATGAATGCACTGTATGCACAGAGTTTTGATTGCTCAAATAAAATATAAAGAAGTATCATATAGTACATATATAAATTCAGTATCACACATCGATCTCACATATCTTTGAAATACAAACGTTTTAATAAAAAAAGTGTTTCTTTTGCTGTAAATATTAATACTACAATTTAATTTAAACCAAACAAACGTTACAATAAAATATTTAGATCTTATACCTACAATATGTTAAACTTTTTGGATTACTAAAAGAAACATCAATATCAGTTCGGAATAGACATAGATTGCGCTAAACAGAAATCTTTGTTGAATATTTGATTAAAAAGCATGTAATACGAACAGACATACGTTTAAAGCTAGTATTCTTATCAGACGAGATATGGTGATATATTCTTGTAATACAACACTGTCAAACTAAATCCATAGTCCTAACTTATAAATAAATCTAGCTATTAAGATTGTTTTACTCTTGAAGTACTCACATCTGTCTTTTGGACGATAACATTAATCTTTGACAGAATTGTAGTTAACTCCAATGAAAACATACATCACCAGAGAAATAAAAGTCCTTTAATGCATATACTTAACTAAGCGATGCCCTCACCCTCTTACATTTTAGACTTATGAGTACTTTTTTATTGTTATGATGAGTTTTTATCCCTTGGAAAATTATTGATACTCTCATACCCTATTTCACCTAAGATGTCATGCATATCATGACATCTGGCTGGCATGGCATGAGAAGACTGGACTGGATAATATGGATATGGATTTAATAAATTTTATTAATCTGTAAGGAACTTTAATTTACTATAAGTGCTATAGATTATTAAGGAGTTAGTAGTAAATTTTATTTGAAATATGAAGTTACACCATTTAGTAAACTAGAACTCGTAACTATTTATTTGACATATGAAGTCTCATAGGATAGGTTAAACTTAAACTCATAAACTTAAAGATCTAGAATATAAGTGGAGGTACTAAATAAGATCGACATACTAAATATTATTATATTTATTTACTACATTCCACAGTAGGCACATATGGGCTAGATTACATGAGATACATTACACATGTACCTTTGGGTCCGTCTTAAAGCAGCATTGCAGCGATTTGAATCAAATTCCGTATATAAATAAGGCTAATTTTTGTTCACAGTCGGACTGCCTCATATTCTGGCTCCTATCCACCGTAACAGCTGGCCTACTCGCGGTATGCATCGTTGGCACACAGTACTTTGTAATCGAGGGCAACAAATTTGGTAAGCTAGCTGCAGGTGCTAGAAAAGAGGAAGGTGTGTTATATATTTTTTTTATTTCATTTTTTAGACTATTTAAATACATATATATGTATCTAAAAATACCTATTGTGATTTTTCAAGCGTGAGGAACAGGCAAAGAGATAGACTGCTAAAAACGGCTGCATCAACCCCAGTCGCCAGGCAGTTTGACTTAACGTTAAAATGTCGAGATAAGACAGTGAAACAAAGAATACGCATGAATTGGCCATTAATTCGGAATTTTATTTTATTATGTTTATAGTCTTTGTCATGTAAGATTACAATTTAGGTTTGTTTTCCTAGCTATGTTACCTATTACTTAAGGGGACATTACACTATCACACATATAGGTCGTACATTAAACTGTGTATGACAAGTTTAATGTACGATCTGTATAAGTGACTGTAATAGACCTACATAAATAAAGATATTTTGAATTTGATTAATTAGTACTATCGTTATTAACTGACCCAGAAACTACATCACTCAGAATACGAATTTACTTTGTTTTCTTTTTAATGCAATGCAACATATGCCTAACTGATATATATATATATATATTATTAAATAAATTATAAATATTTAATCATTTTTATATACACATTGCTAATTTACCACTGAATAATTTTGCTGTGGTTTATTATAAAAGATTACTTCTTTATAATTGTATCCACGTGAATCTGGGGTGTTAGTCGGGAATTATCTCGCTCTCTGAGTACTTGTAGGTACTGTCGTAACACTCGCTTATTATCCGGGAACGTTACTAATGACCCAGTAACAAAATAAATGTTTACACGTGAAACCGTTGTTCAATTGTAACGTAAATTGAGTTTTAACCATTCGTTTTTTTGTCATTACAGTAATGGCAAAGGAATTTAAATTAATAGGCTCGATTTATCACAAGGAGCACAAAACCACCGAATACCTAATACCAGTAAAAGGAGAAAAGAATTTTCCTGCCGGTTCTTGATTAAATTTTCTTTGGGCAATTAAAATAATTACAGAAGTAAATGCTAACAATACGACAAATGTTGTCATGTCTTGTTTATGACGAAACTTCTCGACGAATTTAATGTCACCCATAAAGAAAGGAGTTCGACAATATCGTCACAAGAGGATTACATGCGAACTGAATAATTTTAGTTGCACATAAAATTTTCATTAGCCTTTTGATATAGATAACAAATATGTACATGTTATAATATTATTCTTGAAATATCAATAACACTATTTAGTTCTAAATTAATATTGTTTACACATAATGTATTATACATAATACAATTTTACTTATGTATACTATACGATTATACATAGAGGCAACTGTATTGTAGTGGCAGTAAAGTAAGACAGGATATTTGTAATCTATTCATCTTCACACCATAACTGTTAGGGAAAGAAAAGAGTTCAATTTCACAAAATTCGTACTCTCTCTTTAATATAGGTATACATTTCGTCGCTTTATGTTTATACCTATTTTATTTAATTTCAGTGATATTTGATTGTGTTGGATAATAATGTCGAATGATACTAGCATTTTTATTATGGATTCACGAGAGCACTTGAGGTTCAAATAACTTTTTTATTTCACTACAAAATGTCGGTACAATGTAGAGATAATTAAAAATACCAACATCATCTTAGCTCTGAATTCTTATAATTAAAACGGCCAACTTTTGTTTCAGGACTTTATTTTAATCATAATATTGTTCTTGAAGGAAGGCTTCTTTTTAATATTCTTCTGACCTTCAATTTTGCTTTATTGCTTTTTATTACGTTTGTGTAAGAGCGATGTTTGAATGGAATAAAACAATTTTTTTATATAATTAGAAAAAATCTTTTAGTAATAGATAGCACATTTATCGAGTTAACGGTTAGCTGTGCTATGTAATATTATCTTATCTGTGGCTGTGGTAAACGTTTACTGTCAGTTGCCTGAAACACCGGGGGTGTGTGCGTGTTGCTAACCCTTGAGCAAACTTAGTGTTTCTTTTATGAAAAATCTCAAGCTGTAGTCTCTAGAGAAAACCTCAGCAAAATAGTTCATGCTACAATCTGAGTGTAAGAGGTGACTCATCTGGAAGGGCACCATTCATTGGCAATTAGGTTCTATAGAGGATTGTGAGGATGAATTTATTGTTAATGGCGAACAGCGTTTTGATAGAACGTTACAGTAGTTACGTCAAACAATTCCCTAGATTCCTCCATTATTCTATCTGTAAAACACCATATAGTTGACAATGCTTCTGACTACCTCATCTGGAATAACCATATTGACATAATAAATGTATGAAAGTAGCGCCAGTGTCGTAGAAGTATGAAGTTGAAGAGTAATCCATTGTCTTGGTATGGGATGTAATATTATATTATCTGTGGTATGGGCATCCAATGGGTACGAATAGAGAGAATATTTGAATGAGTGTAACATTATTAATATGGATAGTTCCTTCCTAGTAACTCCCTGTACCCTTAGAGGAAGACGGAAAAAGAAATGGACTGTGTGAAACATAATATGGCAAGAAATTATTTAATGACGAAATGACTACGAACAGGAATGAATGAAAGAGACAAACATATTACGCCGGTCCTAAAAGGACAAAGCAGATATAAACCTACTATTTTAAAACTGATATGAAGGTTTTTCTACATATTTATTATTGTTTAATCACGTTTTTTTTCGCAGGCATTTCACACAGGATCACAGAAACAGCAATGGACTTTTTCATGGCGATAGTGCTCTGTGGTTATTCAGTTACCGTCTACCTACTGTGGAAGGACCATTATGTTATGTGGAACAGATGGAGGAGGGCCAACGTGAATGTTAGACTACTCCTCTCGCCAGACGCTAATCCAGTGCCTTTCGTGCCTAGGCCTAGATATAACATTGTTTAATTATAACCAGTGTCTTAAATAAAAGTGCTCATACATAATGATGTTGGGTAGACAATTATTTATTAATGGCTATATTTTTAATAAATAATTGTCTACCCTAATAAAATTTGTATCCTGAATTGTCTACATGAACAACTAACAACTGCAAACGTTCAAACATTTTGCGGCTACAAATACCTGCTGTTTAATTGAACTGGATAGTAGTTGCATAAACAAAGCAAGTCCAAATCATACCAAAGCCGATAGCGTCAAACTGTACTTACCTATTTTTTTCTATTACCTGCCGTGGAATGTCTGCTTACGACATCATTCCTGACTAACATGTAATACCTCGATAGATGTGGAAAAAAGGGGATTACTAGTAATGTGGACTATAAAACCCACTGTTAGTAATGCACCCTTGTGAAAAGTTCCGGATAATTTGTTACAATAGGTTAACTGACCTAACCTCATGTTCATCTTATCCATCCTGCACTGGTGCTCCGATATCGTAAACCGTTAGCACCATTCCATTACCATTTATATAAAAATCACCATATTCAGTAATTACGACCGTATATCGTATGATAACTGTCAAACATAGATTACAAAGCAAAGCTGCTTCAAAGAAATATGTGAGGAACCTACTCACGCAGACTACTTTGTACAAAATCTATCTCGGTCAACACTAACAGAGACAAAAGCATAAAATAAATATATCATAAGACTTTATACTTATCTGAATAAAGTTTTATAATTTATGTGTCATTTTTAAAAGCCTCGTCAGTCCAGCGCTTTAGAACGCCGCTTGATTTTCTATGGTCGAATATACAATGCAAACATTTACATCTATATCGTACCGCAACATGGAGTACTATACCGAGGTAACCGGCGTAGTATTCTCGAACAATTAGACTTAACTATAAATCCAACACTCGTTCTTTACAATCTGGCTTGTTTACACGTCGTTTACATAGAATAGGCACTAGGGATGATTTGCTACTATCGCTGCGAGGTCTGGCGCAGCGCCAGGCCTAGATTTTGGGTGTTTAAACTGGTTTTATGGCCAGTAGTTACGTACAAACACGCTTTTATATAGATTGACTGAATGAATATAGATTGTTAGCCTGATCAGATATATTAACTTATCTAATAGTTAAAATATAATATTGTGAAGTTGTTTGTTTGAAAACATTTATCTCAGAAATTTGAAATATTTTTTTAATTGACTAACTTTTTAGGAGGTTTTATTACACTTAGGCTATTGTCCCTAAGACCCTTAGGAGTCGAGCAAATAGATAAAGTTTAAAGAACACCTTAACGGGGGCTGCTGTTGAAATATATAATATAAATAAAAACTTGTTCGCCGTGAAACCTAAAGTTAATGGAGTTTAAAGAATGAGTGTTACAAGAAAATTGTTTCAAATACATCCTAGGTTACTAAACAAATATTAAAATTGCATTTTGAATGTAGGTAGCCTTTAAAAGATCCTTCCATTACTTACTGCTATCTATAATGTCATTAGGTACCTACATAATTTATCTGTAGTGTAATTATTATTATCTTTATGAAGTATACTATGAACATTTAGCTTATAAAATTATTAAATTTTATCTGTGAGCCCCCGATATGCTTCCGAAACTGATTCCATCCAATGATATTTAAATGCACATACATAATACGTGTGAATTTAACGTTTAGTGGTCAATGAAAAAAATACCTGTCATTGTTATCGATTTATTCCATTTAGTCATTAATATGTTTCAAAAAAATATCACAGAATGGGACAGGATTGAAACTAATGTTGGTATATCTGACTTATCTAAGTCTCTACATATTATTATAATGATAAACGTAGTGGTTATTTACTCATGCTAAATAAATATATATTATTTCTATTACAGTAAAAAAAAAATCAAGTATTTTCTTAATTGTGCTTGCTTATATAGCATACGATGTGACAAACAAAAGCAACTTAAAAATACATTTTATTTTTAATAATGGTAAATGTATTAACTAAACTGGCAACAAATTTAAATTCAGTCATGGACAGATGGCGCTACTAGAGCATTCGTGAAATGACATTTGTTTTGTTTGTGTAAATTTTATCCTTATAACTTGAATATTATATTAAAATAAGTTCTTCAGATAATTTTAATGATTTTAATGAGTGATTAAACAATATTTGCGTCGTCTATTTAAAAATTAGAGAAGTACTTTTATAAATAACAATGAGTTTCAGCTTTGGTTCAACGGCAACAACCTCTGGCGGTACTTTCGGTACAGCCACTCCAAGTACCGGTAAATACGAATATATTCTTTAAATCTTACTGTCTTTTTTACTTATCAACATTTTTCAAGAATATTTTTAATACATAATTAGATTGAACTAAGACATGTTTGTTCAAAATTACGCAGTTTTATAGGTTATCTTTACTAATGACATGCATATTAAAATTCATTTTATATACCATAATTTACTTTATATGAAGTTGCCTGCTTTTTTACATCTCTGTCACGTAGTCCAGCCGGTAAGCAGCTTGCTAAAGGGTCAGATCAGGCAGTGAAATTACAGGATAAAAGACATGACATCTTAGTCATCCAGTATGGTAACTCATGATACCTCATGAGTGGCATCATAATATAAACATGTCCGTAGTGCTATTCATGTCTATAGGCCATACCATCAACATTTATCATAGAATGGAGGGGCAGCTTGTTTGCCATTCCAATTACATAAAAAATAGGGGTAACAAAGATATAATAATAATGTCAGGACAATTCACACAGCGCCATCTAGACCCAAGTTAAGCTACCTAAAGCTAGTGTTATGGGTACTAGATAACTGATACAAGTACATAGATATTTTTTTTATAAATACATACATATTATACATAGAAAACACCCAGACCGATACAAACAATCATGCTCATGAATACAAATGTTTGTGCCATGCGAGAAATCAAATCCGTGACCATTGGTCATAAAGCGGTGTGCAAAACCCCTAGACCACCTAGGTCGAGATATCTATGCAGAGAGACATTGTATAAATTAGAAATAGAATTAATCTAGTTTTAACAGAAATAATTTTATGGTAAATATTTATCCCTTTCGACATTTCAACTAAATAGTTTGCACTAGCCATGCTCACAAGCTGTCTAATATATAAATAATACACTACACATATACCGATTATCTCTTGATATTTATTAATTTCAGTATCTTTTAACAGGGTTTGCATTTGGAAGTGGTGATGCATCAAAGCCTCTATTTGGATCTACAAACACTGGTATGTTTCTAAAATAACTTAAGTAAGTGTAGCTGAGTAATTATTTACATCTTTGCAATTGAAAAGAAAGTTCGGTCATATGTGGTGTATGAATAAAGGTACATACAAATCTGATATAAGCTAATTGCTGATTGTAGATAGAGAGAAAAAGAGAAAAAATTTTGTATACCATGTATAATTTATAAATCTCTCCTGTTGATAGAAAACAAGGCAGCATTCAGCTTTACCAGTCCAACAGCCCAGACAACAACAAACCAGCCTGCTTTTGGGAGTTTTGCCTTTGGAGCTAAAACCACTGCACCCACATCTTCACTATGTAAGTATAATGTTTAGTAAATAGTAAGTAATAAAATTTGGTATAAAAGGTATACTTAATGTTATAGCCTTCTCTCCCAGTCAACCTTTGTGCAGAGATACTCATTGCGGCTTAGCAATTAATTAGCTCATGGATTTTTTATGGCATTAGTGGCTTTATTTTTGTCTTCTAATCTAATCTTATTATATAGCCAATATTACTAGAAATAATATGTTAATACTAAAAAAAATATGTGACATTTGTCTACCACTATTTTAAAATTGTGTTCAAATATACATTTAATACAAAATAGTACAATTAAAAAGTGTAATATTTCAGGTAAACTCTTCAGAATTATTTGTATTCTATCAATTTAATAAGAGATCTCTCTCACTGTATGCCACATGTAAAAAAATAAAGAAGCAATATTATTATAAAAATAATTCTCTTCAGTTTCTACACCATCAACGGCGAGCACAGCTCCAGCATTTGGAGCCAGTAAACCAGTTAGCTTCAGTGGTTTTC
Organism: Achroia grisella; assembly: GCF_030625045.1. NCBI lineage: Eukaryota > Metazoa > Arthropoda > Insecta > Lepidoptera > Pyralidae > Achroia > Achroia grisella. The sequence continues at coordinate 3,197,322 of NW_026712999.1, forward strand.
AGTCACCACCAAATCAAACAGTTGGCAGTCCAGGTTTTGGCCAGCCAGCTGCACAGGTATCCTCATTTTTCTACCCTTATCCTATTCTACCCTACCTAATGATAAAAAAACGCACTAATGTACACACCCTAAGGCAATCTAGCACTACACTCCTTTACCTTCAATGGCACTGGAAAGGACTTTTTTAATGGATGATAATGGTATGGGTCACCTGCCTGCGCTAACGGTTTACGCTGGCGGGGCAGCAGTGGAGGAAGACAGGATGAGCATGAGATCTGGTGGGTCAGTTATCCCATCGTGGTAAATTCACCATGAATTTATCATGATCCTCATGGAAGCTGGAACCTCGTGGAGGTCAAATGACATGGTACATTGCTAGCAATGGGGTCATGAGTCCACATTAATAATAATAAGCTTTCCCCTCACTGGAAAGTACAGTCGATGTTTCCAAATATCTCTCATTTTGGCTATTAGGTACTCCTTTTTATGGAATGATGTTCATCTGGGTATATTTGCATAAAACTATTGTTTTTTTTTAAGAGTGCACCACAGAATCTGTCTTTTGGGTCCCAACAACCACAGGCGGCGACTCAAGGTAAATTGTTACCGTAATTTTCTATTACCAAATTTATATATGTTACTGCTATATTGTTTCATATTTTATTTGAATATAATTTTGTTGTAATATTAAAGTTTCGTAAAACATAATAAAGTGTATGAATTTTAAAAAAAAGTTAAGGAAATCCACTTTAATTTTCAAATCTCTAAAGTCGATTGTTCTATAATTATTATCTTGAGTTAATGCATTTTCTTATACTTGCTATATATTTGTCCATTTTAGCAGCACCAACGAATACTTCTTTCGGATCGGGTTCATTCTCGTTCGGGAAGCCGGCTGCAATAAACTTTTCGACGCCTACATCTGGATTTTCGGCGCCACAACAAGCAGCCACGGTCAGTATTGCTATAAATAATATAATGACTACCTCGGCGGTCTAGTGGTTTATCACACCATTTTACATAAGACAGTCGCGGGTTTGTTTCCTCGGACGTTGCAAACATTTGTATTCATGAAATGAAATTAAATGTATTTATTTGCATGAAATATGGTATAAACATTAAAAGAATGTCAGTATTCATAAAATTGTCTGCATATTTCGCTATGGTTTTGGCATTGTATGGCAATGGCATGTATTTTAGTAATATACAAATTATACAATAGAATTAATGAATTCACATTTAAAAATTATATTATATGTCAAATATAGGTAGATACGTAACACTTATTTATTTACACTTACATGGGTATGATTGTTTGTATGTCTAGAAAAAAAATGTATTTAAGTAAATTTTTCATTACCCATAGCACGGCGCTGTGATTATTATTATAATATAATTAATCTTAAAGAAAGAAAATCACAGGTCTAAAAGACTTTTCATTTTATTTATTTGCAGTCAACAACATCGACAGCACCACAAACAACCCAACCTGGTTTCCTCGCATCCACGACAACGGCAACTAACTTTGGCTCTACACCAGCCCCGTCTGCTTTCGGTCAGGCATCTGGTTTTGGAGCCAAACCCTCGGCCTTCTCATTTGGTGGTGGTACCACTACACCAGCGTTTGGTGCCGCGACGACTACCGCTGCAGGTGAGTCAGTTTATTTTGTATTATGAAAAGGGGACCAGGCTGTCGGCCCACCTGATGGTAAGTGGTAACTGTCGATTGTATATATTAGCAGTCGAGCAGCATTAAGTACTCATGTGATCCCCGTGATACCACTAATGTGTTTGCATTCCAGAGAACTATGATACTATCATTTCAGTTTTGAAGTCCCATTTCAAGGTATTGATTTTTCTATACCGGCTGACTTTTAGAGAAAATTAGGGCATATCTATATTAGTATTATAAAGCTGAACAGTTTTTATGGATGAATGCGCATCGGTTTATCAAGGAAAATAGCTATAAACTATATACCATCCATATATACAATACAACTAATAGGAGCGGAGTATATTAGAAAATTTAACGTGACGTAGACATAGTAGCACGTATAATGTATACTAAATACAGTAAAAAAAATATAGCTAGTCTAATCTACAATTACAATCAATGAATTCTCCAAATTGAATATAGCGTACATATAGCAATATTAGGATACATATATATCATATATCAGCCCTAGTATGATTTAGAAATTTCTCATTCTGTGCGTGTCTGTTCCATGTCCCGTCATTAAACTTATGAAAATAAATTATGGTATCTATAAATTTATTAAATGCTATTTCTTAATATATTATAGTAAAATAAAATTAAAATAGTAAAAAAAAAGATATCTTTAATCTTATAAATTAATAATTTACAAACAGAAAATAAGACACTCAATTGACTGACTAATATTTCTCGTGTAATTATAATTTAGAAATTGTTCCATCTTAAAAATATGATAGTTACTTTTAAGTGTTAGGTAAACTTTGATTAAATCCGTATAATTTCAATACATTATGTAGTTATTTGGTGATTATTAGAAGCATTACTTAATGGTCTACTTAAATTTTATAACAGAATATAGTAACTAATTGAGTGCCTTAATGCACTCAATTAGTTACTATATTTTAAAACCAAAATTAGTTCACTCAATTGACTGCCTAGCGTTCGAAACTTAAATGTAAAATATTTTTAATAACATGCAGTTTAATAATTATTATTCAGTATAGTATTTTAGAAAATTATAATTATAAATTTATATCCTGCTAATTTTTGATAATTAGGTAAATAAGAAATATGTATTCAAAAAAAGAGTCATAAAACTGTGAGTTAGTGACTCTTTTGATTCGTTGGCACACTGGCTTTATTTTGATAAGTTTTCTTGTACTCGAACACAATTACGGTAGTTCAGTTACTCGCAAGACCACGGTAAGGTGTAACTATCTACATTACTATTTCTACTTTTATTTCAATTTATAATAATAATAATAATAATTTTCAGTACACTGTGTAATTGGAATGTACGAGAATAAATCAAGTGAGATATTGTAAATATATGTATTATTCAGTTGTGTACCCTGAAACTAATTTCGAAATGTTTGTTTTGATTTGTTCGGAGAGTTTTGGTTTAGTCTAGATTATCCTTAATATTTTACCTCTTTGTAATATTAATATGTATTGGTTGTTTTTTTCAGCACCGGCGTTTGGTTCGACAACCCCAGCGTTCTCTTTAACCAGCCAACCAGCTGCCACTCAACCTGCCGCACAGGCGCCCAGTCTTTCCTTCGCAACTCCCCCGGCTCAACAACCCCAACCACCCCAACAGCCACAACAACCCCAACAACCCCAACAGACCAGCTTCGGAACTGGCTTGAGCTTTGCAACCACGCAAGCGTCTACAGCTGCCCCCACTTTTGGTACCATAGCTCCCACTTTCGGAACTACAACCTCCAGTTTCCAAACACCTGGAACTGTGCTTAGTTTTGGTACAACGGTCGCAACGACTGCCCAACCAACGCTTAGTTTCGGAACGACACCAGCTTCGACGAGTCAATCAACTGTGCTGAGTTTTGGTACTACCACAACATCTAGTCAAGCTGCTGCCGGCCTTAGTTTTGGGACGACATCCGCGGCTCCTATTAGTAGTACAGGACTCAATTTTAGTGCCCAAACAACAGCACAGACTTCAACAGGACTTGCTACAACTGGGCTTAGTTTTGGCACCACACCAGCTACAAGTTCTCAAGCAACTACAGGGCTGAGTTTTGGTACATCAACAGCAGCAACTACTCAAGTTACAAGTGGTCTTAATTTCGGCGCAGCTAGCACTAGCGCCGGGCTTAGTTTTGGAACAAAATCTGTAACTACAGCTGCTGCGTCAGTGGGTATGTAGAATTCAGTGTTCATTAACAGATCATAGTCATAGGCTATATACAGGCACAATTGTACACATTATATAACTGGGATATTTTAATAATAATTTAATAGCTGAGTTGACCGTAATATTTAGACATTATTATTATTAGTTACTTGTATGATTTAACTTGACTTGATGACTTTCGTGCGTGAAAGACCGTAAGTGTAAATTCAACTATTAATACATCTATACAACCTTACTATATTCGAAATTTTGATGTTGAATTTTAATGTGAAATTGACATTAATGTCACTTTGGTATTTCACATTTAGTTTCAGTATATTTAAATAAAATAGAGTATTTAAAAAATATTCTTTATATGCGCCTGAAGACTATGTACAGAAACTGGTCTCCTAATAATAAATAGCATTAAAACAAATAATTTTGAATGAAGTTAATGTATTTTTAATAATGTTGTAATATAACGTAAGTGACGTCTTCTGTCTAGGTAAATTTTATAAGTACGAGGTCTGCGACTCAGGAATTCCTGGTCTACCTATTTCGGTCACTAATCACCTATTTACCCAGGGTTTTTGTTGAAAGTTTTTGAAATTAAATTAAATTATTTATTGCAATAAATCTGATAATTATACAAATTGTGATGGTAGTCCTGACATTGTCTATTCAACACGCAAAAAATCTTTTTAATATTTATATTAATTAATGGCAGGTTATGGAATGAATAACATAATATTAATAATAACAATTTTATAACACTAGCTGATCCCGCAAACGTTGTTTTGCCATATAAATTAAAATCGCTATTATAAATTAGGGTTGATGCTAGAAATGAGAAAATTTAGGGTTGTATGCTAAATCATAATAAAATAAAAAGAAACATTATATAAAATAAAAATAATTCTTAGTGCTATTCATGTATATAGGCGGCTATTGCTACTTATCATCGGGTGCATCGTCAGCTCTATTACAATTATACATATATTGAATATCAGCACATGTTTTTTTTTTTCAGCATCAACCACTGCACCCTCCGGAATAACAGCGTTGGGTAAAACTACAACATCAACAGTTATGCCTTCATTAACAACAGTCACTACGTGAGTTTTTATATGCAGTATTATATTTTTTTACTGGTATAATGGAATAGTGCTCCCGTCTGCGTTAATGATGTACGCTGGCGGGGCACCAGCGGAGAATAAGATGAGCATGAGGTCTGGTCAGTTAACCCATCGTGGGAAATTCACCATGAATTTATCACAATAGTTGCCAGGGGCAACTACATTCACATCACTAACTATCCTCTTCCTCCCTATAATATATAGTCATAAGTGCATATGTAAGTCGATATATACTCTTAAGTGCGCTATATATATATATATATATATCATTTCCATTAAGTTTCTATATGTAAATTGTATACAGAACAACAGCACTGGCACCACCTGCCCAAATATCATCAATAAATTTTGCTCAACTCGAAGAAAACATCAACAAATGGACGATAGAATTGGAGGAACAAGAGAAAACATTCATCAACCAAGCGACCCAGATTAATGCTTGGGACAGACTACTTATTGCCAATGGAGAGAAGGTATGCAACTATAAATTAGAATCGGGATCAAAGTGTTATTAATCTAATGCATATCATATAATAGAAAAATACATATTATATAATATAAAACACCCAGACGATATTTCATTGCGGGTCCGGTCCAATTGATCGTAGCGTGAAGTTCAAATCCTAAATTCTTTTCTCTATAAATAGGCTATCCAACACTAAAAGAATTTTCTAAATGAAATGAAAACTTTAGATATTATGATATTTATTGTATTAGTATAAATTGTTCTTTTCAGATAGTGGAACTGAATGACGCAGTGCAAACTGTAAAGAATGAGCAACAGAGCTTAGAGCACGAGTTGGACTTCGTTCTAGCACAACAAAAAGAATTGGAAGATTTATTAGCACCACTAGAGAAGCAACTGCTAGAAGATTCAGGGGACAGACTTAGGGATCCAGAAAGAGAGCACATGTTAGTACTTGAATTTAATAAAATATTTTAAGTGTCTAAAGTAATTCTGGATCATTTTGGATTATTAAATATAGAAATTATAAAGTGTGAGTTATAACTTGTGTTATTAATATTAAACAATTAACAATTATTAATTTAGAACCATATTTGTGTTGCTGTGATTATATTTATTTATTTTTTTTTTTTCTTAGCAAATGGATCCGTCGGTAAATGATGATCGAGATTGAATTCTTGCTTCAATCCATTCAATATAGCAATCATAAATATTATTAGTACCTTTACTAAAATAATTATAGCAACTGTTTGTGACGTAAATTCACAGCAGTAGTTTGTACATATTTACACCTTTCAATTATTACATTGATGACATTTTTTTTAATATGTGTTACGTTTTGTACAGGTATACATTAGCTGAAAGTCTAGACACGCAACTGCGTCAAATGTCTGAAGATCTGAAGGAAGTCATTGAACATTTGAATGAAACAAACAGAAGTCAAGATAGTAATGATCCAGTAAGTATAATCTTGCACAGCTGCTGCACTCGATGAATACTAAGTTAAACGCAGGCACGCATACAAAGTTACTTATTTTAATATCAATATATTATAGTAATGAATGTAAAGCGGAGCGATCGGGACGAGATATCACCATTACGTCTTAACCGTTAATAGTCGAGGTCGAGGTCGTGGGACCTCAGTTTACATACTGTGCGCGGGAAAGGGATGAGGATATTGGGAATAATACCATACCACTCGATGTTTATAAATGGCGCGAACACTATGTAATGATGATATATATATTCAATATATGGGGTCGTCTCAAGTAAAAGCATTAAAAATCATCTGGAAATTAGATAAATTGAATGGCCGAAGAAAAAAAGGTCATTGGTAATTTTATTCATTGATATATTTATTGGAACTTCATTGTTGAAGTTATATTGTTATATAATGAGACAATTTAATGTCTTTTATTTTCAGATTGTGCAAATAGGACGGATTCTCAACGCGCACATGTCTTCAATGCAATGGATAGATAACTCCATAGCACAGATATCCACGAAACTGGATCAACTTAAGGCCACACACGACACACTTCGGAGGGACAACGAAAGATCCTTCCAGTTAACATATAATTAGCGATTTGTAATGTTAGAGAATTGATTTGAAGCCACAACAGTATATCTACCTTTAGTCAGATATTTTTCACGAATTTCCTTGTATCTTTTTATTTTTCCGTATCAATAATTATTAGAAAAGAAAAACTTTTTCAGTAGGTGAGTATGTAAGTCAGTGTGTAAGTAATAAAATACTTGTTATGAATTTTACAAAAATATCTAATTTGACATTTAGTGTATAGTAAACTTGTATTATTATTATTTTAAAACGTTATCAATAATAATACAAGCCTTTTAATAGCAAGTAATTAAAAAATAATAATTATACAGTTGATTATTGTCAGTGAAATAAAAGATTTTTTTGTATTATGGTATTATTTATTTTTGCAAAAATATATAACGTGTATCATTAACAAACGCTTATATCTGCCCAAAATTAAGAATAATAACCTAGTACAATTCACACGGCATCATCTAGTCCCCAAGCTAGGTATGACAATTCTCAATAAGTATATGTATTTTCTTTTAACATACATAATAAAACTTTCAGAGCACACATATTTTCGCAATGTTCTTCCAGATTAATTATAAATAGTGACTAGGTTTCGGAGTCGGAAGACGTCTATAATTGGACTGATAAATCAGATCTAAAATTGGCACATTTAGACAGAAATGGACTGTTCATAAGCGATGATCACCATTTACCATCAGGTGGGCAATTAACGTTAACAATTACTTTTTGGCGTGACTATAAAACTAGATGAAATTTTGTGTGAGAATTTTTATAATTTCTCAAAGGACAAAATGACTACCCAATGTACCAATAATATTCAGAAGTATAGACATCAGTTTTAATACATATCTTTAATGTTATTTCTAAAGATAAGCATAGGTCACTTAAATTTCAGTCCATTTCCATATCACCCGGACGATTTCACCGGCAGATGCAATCCATCAATTTAGGTGTTATTTTCGCCACCATAGGTCGCATGTGTGAGACTACAAATAGTCAATACGGGAGACCCGACTCGTATTGACATCGCTACTGAAAACATTACGACCTCTATTGGTGATCAAATACGGAAATGGGCATTGAATAGAGTTCGGATATACAGTTTGGTTGCGGAATAGTTCACACTTTAAATATAAATCCTTTAAGTAATAAGATTAATCAATACACAATACCTGTAATAAAACACTGCAATTTAACATTCTCTTCAGTCTGTAAACATAATATTGCTAACTTCTTGTGCACTATACTACATACTGTACGGTTGTGTGATATGGAGTCTGCACTGAGAAACATTGATAATTTCTTTGCATCCACCCGACAGTGGCACACTTTTGACATGTCTTCATTCCTTTGAGTTTCGCTTTCTGAGTCTGAATGGTCTATTGGACCTGAAAAAAAAAAGAAATTTATTAAGCCGCAATAATATACAGGTCTTAAATCATTTTCGTAAACAATTTGTGATTGTATGAACTTAGAAACTGTATGGCAGTATAGCTAATGATGATTATGGAATGTTGAATGAGGATGATAATGAGTATGCGATCGGGTCAGTTCGCCCATCGTGGCGTAGTTCACTAGCTAGAAATTAATTACGATGGTTTCCAGGATGACCGCGTGGAGGTCAACGTAACATGGTAAATTCCTAGCACTGGATGTCACTGTTCCCCATTACTAACAATCCTCTCCCCCCATAGACTGATATTGTATTTTTAAAAATGTAATTGGAATAAGAAACAAACCAATGGATGATACATGATAAATCCCTGGGGAATTTGTCATGATGGACTAACTGACCTGACCTCATTTTTATTTTATCATCCTCGACTGGTGCCCCACCAGCGTATACAGTTACCGTAGGCGGAAGCACAATTCCATTATCATCATTAAATCATTAAAGAAAATCAAAGAAATGGCATAAATCCACAAAAAATACATTTTGCAACAAACACTAAATAATAATATTATTACAAACCTCCATAAGCTTCAACTCGCAAGTCTTTGAACCTCGTAGACACTTTGGCCATGTCAGTCTTGATTTGTAATGTAAGTCTACCTTCCGCCGACGCTCGTATCACCACCTCGGCTGCCATTGTTTTCATACGATCAATGGTTGTACGGAGTTGTTTGAGTGCTGGCAGTTCTATGGATACCTATTGAAATAATCATATATAATCATTAGAATTTTTTAAAAAACAATATAAAAGAATTCTAAAAGTAATACTGTTAGCACTACAGTAAATCAGTATACATCATCATCATCATCCTTATTTCAGCCTGAAAGATACACACAGCTGAACAAAGGGCTCCCCCAAAAATCTCCATGATGATCGGTCATCCACTGCTAGCATCCAATGCTGTATAGGTATAACATATAGCAGAAATCTTATAAGAACAACAGTCTTCTTTCATATCTGATCACAAGTAAAACTGATCTGGACAATAAAATAAAAAACGAGATAAGTGGCTAATTTTAACTTACATCTGGTTGAGGAGTTCTGGGTTCATGGAAATCTGACCACATCTTCCTTGGTATAACTACAACTGGGATATCATGTGTTACTTGTCGAGTCTGTTGAGAACAAGCTGAAGGCTGTAAGTTTAAATCAGAAGTTATTTCTTATTTACAATTAAATAAATACATATTGTATATTTGAAGTTAGATAATTTTTTTTAATATTCATATACATATACTAATGTTAATAGATGAATCTCTGAATCCACATGAATCTCTGTTTGCCCTATGGTTGACGGGGAGAAAATGCCTCTAGGTGTTAAGTCCGCCATATGCACCTCTATTTGTGCATTAAAGTTTTAATAAATAAATAAAATAAAATAGACAACCACCAATCAGCTGTTCTGGGGACAAGTAACCACCACTTTGACACTGATAGGTCATGAACCATGCAGTGTGGAAATGGATCAAATGCATATGCCTAATGGTGGGTTACCCCAAGCTGATGATGAAGAAGAAGATACTAATTTTATATCTGTTTCTTTATTGACCTCACAACTAAATGGCTTAATGAAAATGGAAGAATAATTTGTACCAAAAGAACATAGGATATCTTCTACCTATAAAAAAAATCAGGTAACATGTAGTTCCTACTATGTGATATAGGCAATTTAAAAATATTAATAATCTTCTACTTTATAGTACATACCACTTCAATATCTAATGTAAGACATGGACAATGTTTCTTAGTTAACTTAATTTTTAGTGTCTTCGCAGATTTTAGCATTATGAGTGATCTTGCAAAATTACCTGCAAATTAATATTTATTACTTCAATAGTCGTAGTAACTGAAATCTTTTAATGGAAGTTTTGAAATTATAGAGTTTTTTGTAAATCTAAACATTATAGTAGGATGCATATAATTTAGATCCAGCAAAGGAGACAACAGGGTAAGGGATTTTCAGTAATGGGGCTACCCATTCCAATTATTTTTTTCAAACTATTCTAATGCTGGCCAGAACTGGCTTTTACAGATTCACCAAACAATAGTGGGAAAATGAAGATTGCACTCCAAACCCAAAGCATAAGTAGTTATAAAGCAGCTAAATATGATAACGATATAACTAAAGATAAAACTTTAGTCTGATGGCACTGCTAGGAGTTCAAACTTTGGCTCAGGCAATTGTAATTTCGATCGTGTTTGAATTTTATGGAGAATGAATTGTAAAAAACCCAGTGCTAGCATTAAACCCTGCCAGCTGGACATCAACATAGTCCCTAAAAGAATCCATCATAGTTGATTCAGTACAACAGGCTAACTGACCTGACTACATTCTCATCCATCCATCATCAATCCATTGGTGCTCCATGAGTGTATACCGTTAGTGAATACAATTGAACCATACCATTATAATTCATTAAAATCCCTCTGGAAAAAGTGAATCAGTTACTGGTGAATTCACCATGTAAAAGTAACCTGTTAAAGATATCTATTAACACAAGTAGGTGCAGCATTCCTTAACAATCCATTACAAAAAAAAGAATTCTACTTAAGCATGATTGAATAACAAACATGTGATCATTGAACTCAAATACAGCCTTTGCTGTAAATAATATAAATGATGTAGTGCAGTAACTTGAAACAATTATCTCTAATATGGTTGAGTGCAATGATGGCTGGCTCATCCATCATACTTGTGAACAGGTGCTGCTTGGGGACCTGTCTGATCAGGTTACAAACACTGATTAAACTTTTTGATTTTGCAATAGTATATGCTGGTGATCACTCTATACTCCCAAATTTGAATTAAAAAATGTATCTGTATTATTTAAACATGTCCAACATTTATTCGAAAAGAATAAGAGCTGAGTTTCTTGTCAGTTCTTCTCATCTCAAAATCATTCCGAACTGACAATAGATTTGACACATCATAAGAGTCTGTAATAGAACTACAGGAATAAAGATATTTTCAATTTGAATTCCAGCATAACTCTATTGTCAAGAAACAATAAAAGTTTCTCTCAAAAGTGTAATGGTGTAAATAAATATTGGATGTATACTAGTTGTATAGTGACAGTCTTCTTTACAGAAAATTGAGCAATATTTTATAATTATTTGTAAAATAATTAAAGTAAGTAGATGATGAGTGATTTTACATAAATATGAAATATATATATCACCTGAACTGAAACCTAGATAGATATCCTTATGCTCTTCATCCAATCCAACCATTTGATACTCTGAGAAGAATATAGATTGTGGAATCTCACACCACAATATTGGAGGTGCTGGACCACTATTCTCATCGCTTACGATAAAATACAGTTGATCACTAGCTATTCTTAGTACACATTCCTTCGATAATTTTGATATTGTTGTAACTATATCTGTAAAGTATTAGACACAAAAGATTTTAATATTAAACAGCAATACAAGACAAACTAAAATGTTCCACGAATTTTGATTACTAACTTGTAAATTCTCTCATAGGTCCAGCATCCACCATCACTGCACGGAATTTCATTGCCAAAGCCTGCTATCTATTATTGTAAACAAACAAAATAAAGTAAGTCAAGTTTAAGCAAGAAAATTCGCGGGTGGTTAAAACCAATAGAGATCTCTGTTTTATTTTTAAGTGGCTAATGCTAGTGTTGCCTATTCTATAGCAAACATTGCTTTGATAGTGTAACGCGGTTTTATTTCGAATTTTATATTATTTATATAAAATACGAAATAAAACTAAACATTTTTAACAGATTTAATAAAAATGATTTCGTTCTAATCCTAAGTATTTATAATACAATAATACACTGTGCTATACTATACGAATTGCTAGTTGTCATTTCAATAGAGGTACTCATTATATTATAATAACATGAATGTTTCTTATTCAGTACTAACATATAACTGCAGATGGGAAATTGAGCAATTAGATTCAATAATATTTACATAAAACTAACAATTTTACTATTAAAAATTCAATGTCTACTTATATTTCCAAATAAATACTCTGTCATCATAATACATTTTTACAGTTATAGTTCTACAATATTTTATTATAAAAATACTCGAGAAAATTTTGCGATATCTTGGTTTCTGATGTTATCGTTAATAATATAAGGAAAGTTATAATATTAGTTAATTAGTTATAGAATTTATTCAAAGATAATGCTTATTTGATTCAGCAATGGTTGAATTAATCTATCTAAGTTTATGTCCATTTACATATAGTTATCTAGTCCACTGCTAAATAAGTCTCGTAATACCCACTTATCCTAAAAGGAATATTTACTTACATACCTAAGTGTTAATGAATTCAGTTGGAGACGCAGAAGGGAAGAATATTAACATGAGGTTTTGTCTATCAAATGAAATTTTTAGGTATTCAACAAAACCATCAGACAGTGTTCCGTCATTGTTTTTTAGACAACGTATGGGATGTACAATTGTATATATATGTACATAATTTTTTTCGCACTACTCTAATGGTGTTGGGCGTAGCTAACCTTTATAGCATCACCGGACAATAGGGGATGAGTGCAGATTGCACTCCAAACCCGCGGAAGGACTTATGGAGCGAACTCCCGCCTGACGGATACGACTTTAGTCTAAGGTTTGAATCTCGGTTCAGGCCATCGTAATTTCGATTCCCGTTTGAATTGGACGGGGGATCGATCAGAGGGGACTAGAATACATGTACACAGTATTATTAAAATAATAAGCACTGAGTAAGTAATCACTACTACTCAGTTTTTTTTTTTACTGGCAATATAAATATTTATGACCACAGACAAGTTTTATATTTGTAAAATTCATTGTACAAAAATGGCGGCCTTGGTTCTGGTTCGTAGATTGTCTTCTATTTATGCTCTCAGTTTATCTCTTTCTTATGTCTGCAAGCATACAATGGTGGGACTGAGATAGCTAATTTTGTATTTGGATTGTAATAACGACTCTAACGAATCGTGTACATTTGTAAATTTTTCGAAGAATAATATTTATTTATTTCATCCCTGTGCAATTTTGTGTAATTTATACTTTTTAATAATATATTTATTGATAAAGATTTTAATTTTTACCTTTATTTATCTCAGTAGTTAGTGTATGGAGAATAATGAGCGTTCAAGGTACGTTGTCGATCGATAATGTCGTCATTATGGATGAAACTAACCACAAAACTTACTTTCTTATAAATATCCGTTTTTTTTCAAGTATTTTATATGATTAGATAAATTAAATTATGGATATATATGAAAATGAGAGATATGCTGCAAGTGTAGTCTACCATTTTAGATTGCATATTTGTAGTACCTTGCATTACGTTAACGTATTTACTTCGAATTTGGAACTTCGAATATTTAACGGATTCTCTTTTTGAAAGGTAAATTTAAAAGAAATCTTGGAAAGGTACATCAAGGAAAGTATGAACTTAAAACTACAATTGTAGCGTAATGAAAACAGAACTATAAATTGTTTTGATTACGCCCAATATCGTTCGAGCACTAATATGGTTCAATGTCGACGTCCATTGTGATTATGCAACACTACAAACTCGGCCATGCCGTTATTTTTGCTACTTACATAGCGTACATATTATACAAGACAGTTATGTGTATAAATCAACAATTTATTATTACTCAGTAGATATCCTTATTGTTTGGTAAACATGTCAATGAGAAGTAGGGTTATATTTCAGAATAGTGCAGTTCCTAGTAGTCATTGATAACACTGAATACAAAACCATTAATTTCTACTGCCTTACAATATTGTCCATACTATTATATTAAATGGGACTTGTTGTCAGTTTGTTACTTTTTGATGACTAATCGGAAGTGAACGTGAAGATAATTTAATCACGATGAAAAATAGGATATAATCCATTACATCCAGACAAAGACGCGGCTGAAAGTTAGTTTTCTATATAACGTCCCTGAAAACAAAATTATTATGACCCAAAACTATTACATATATACAAAAGCCGAAACAAGTTAGAATCTGATTCACTTTAGTTGTCATATCCAAATATGAGAGAAAGGTTCCTACAAAGATATCCTCAGAAAAAATAGTGCTATCGCCACGAACGTGGACCGTGGCCTCATACCAAAATATAGTAAGTTTACCTATTATATTTTGGTCTCTATCTTTACTATAATTTGGTACATATCTCTACCTGGCCCCTGTAGACATATTTAGAGATTTATATGATATGTTTCACTAGCTATTACCCGCATCTTCTTTTGCAAAAACTTTCACCTTCTATTTTACCCCTTTCAGATTCTTTTTTGAGATAAAATATTGTCTATGCTCGTCCTTGTGATACAATAATAATAGTAATAATAACCCTAAACGATTTACGCAGCACCATCATCATCCCTAATAAAAGTTCTGCTTAGCTTGGGACTAGCCAAGCTAAGCAGAACTTTTATTAAGGATCCCAGACAACTGATAGTATACTTGCATAATTTTTTTAAATACATAATATAGATAGAAAGCACCCAGATTGATATAATCAGTATCATACTCATGATTACAAATGTTTGTACTGTGCGAATCGAATCCGCGGCCATCGAAAGTAAGGCTGTGTCCAAAATTGCGCTTACAGCTTGTAGGTCATCCTCACCACATACTTTATACAAGTAATTACAATCTTGCTATTGGACGATTAGTCAGTAGATTTTTATCCTTCAGTTTATTGCTCCGCCAACCTATATCATTAGTACAGATGACCTCACTACTTTATATACTACAGAGTAAAAATAATGGCGCCCTAGTTCACCACTCTAATCTATCGATATTATTTAAATAAGTACACTTATCAAAGTATCTTTATACTTTATAACAAAGTAAAAAGAGAGTTCACGGAAAGACACTCTTGGAAACTGGTTAATTCGTGATGAATTTACGATGGGCTAACTGACTTATCCAAATTATCATTGTATCATCCAATGGTGCCCCACTAGCAAACAACTTTAGAGCAAGCATTCATTCCATGATCATCAAAAAATAAATCTCATAATTGCCTCTGTTAGCTGTTTAATTTTTTTTTCGCTATCTATACTGCAGGAAGACAATATAAGTCTGTTAGTGTGCTAGCGAGGTATTTTGGTTTACTTTCTTTTGTTCTAAAATTTGTCTAGATAATTTGTCGTTATAATACCATAATTTAGGGGCAAAATTTGGAGCTAACGAATGGAAACAATGAGCCTCCAATGGTGTCCTGCAACGTATACCTACCGTTAGAGTAGTGCCACTTTCCATTATCCACAAAAAAAGAAACCATAACCTTATCATCCATTAATAAAGTTTGCAGAATATATGCAGTTGGAAAGTTGTATCTATATTTTCGACCTAGACGTATCTATTGTTTGGATATCAATTGTTCGCCAATTGTCGTTAATGCTTTTGGGTTACAAACTGTCACTTCTTCGGATGCGCTTTGATTTGAGAAATAAGACCTATAATGTTATTGTAGTGTAGAGAATAAATCTCGCAAAAATATGCTCACAGTTACATGCCACTTGTATTTTTTGTTCTGTATTCTTAAACCTATTTAATGTGAATTCATGCTTACGGAATAAAAAGAATTATTCACCCGTATTCGAGTCTGTCCGACCTACAAAGCTTTTTGACCGGTTTTTATATCTATAGACTTTCTTAAATATAAAAGAAGGACTTAAAAGTATAGATAACGAGAATCTACAATTGAGCAGCACCTTTTATTCTTCCTTTTTTTTCAGTATGGAGGATGAAACCAAATCATATATGCAGATTCAGATCGAGAAACTAAAAAATTTACAAGCAAAGTTATCTACAGAAGCAGAAGAGGACTATGTTATTATCAAACAGGAGTGAGTTCTTTTATATTCATATTTATTAATATTTTAAATAATATATTTTTGTATTCATCTATTTGAGTATTTGAGGTATTAAGTACTATAAGTATGTATGTCTGTAGCGTTACCAAATATTGAATAGAGGGATTGTATAAAATGGCCTGCGCGAGTTCATTTCTCTTACCTACTTCTGCAACTATCAGCTTGTTTTGTAAGCTGTGTACTGTTGAAGGGTAAGATATGTGTGTATATGAAAAGAAAATAATATCTTTCTCGTCAGGAATGGCAATACATGAAGTATATGTCATATTAGCCGTAGTACTGTTAATTATTTAAGCAACGATTGCCTACCATCTGTTCTGACATCATTTCCCAATCCTCATATCCTTGTATTAATCGTAGTAGTAGTTGAGCTGTCAGCTTGTTTGTTATTCCAGTTACATAAAAAAAGTCAGTACAGTCCAATATTAAACACTTCTTAAACTGTTCACCAGTTTAAGAAGTGTTTACCCGTGTTGACCCGTCATAATTGATCGAATCGAATTGTGTTTTCAATCCATTTAGGAAGTTATTAAAATATACACACATATAAATAAAATCGGTCTAGTCGTTTAGGAGTAAATTGACAATCCTATGTCCTAAGAAAGAAGCTACAGAAAAAATATATACCTGTATTAGCTGACGCCACAAACGCTGTTTTGCAATAAATAAATAAATTAAAATCGCAATTAAAAAATACGGGTTGTTGGTAGAAGGGTGGTTATTTAGGCTTCTATATTTTTCTTAATGCCACATTATAAAAAATAATACTTTTGTCAAAAAGTAAAAATAGTCGCCGATTCTCAGACCTACTGAATATGCATATAAAATTTCATAAAAATCGGACAAGCTGTTTTGGAGGAGTATGGTGGTAATTGGTAACCTATATAAGATTAAAACATGTATTTTCGTATCTGATTGTATTTTCAAAATGTTTTTTTGATGTAAATAAATATAACATGTTATTGTTTATCGTGTACGTATGTATGTAGGTCTGTCCGGTGTGTGAACTGGACACTTACTTTTATCAATAATCGCGTATGACGTCACGCATTTGACCTCTGATTTTTTTATAATATATGTACTAGTGACACCCACCTCGGTTTTACCCGACCATAGAGTATATATATCGGACGTCTTACAACTATAAGTATGTACTCATACTTATAAAACTTTCGTAAGATATTGTCAAGATACATCTTACGTGGCCGAAGTCGCAGGTACCAGCTAGTATTTACATATAATAAAATCGTAACGAGGCACTGTCTGTATATATCTATATATGTTTGTGTGTAAAGGTTTCACGTAAAAACGGCTGCAGTAATTATGACGGGTATGAAGTCTCGGATATCATTAGTTTGCGTGATCGAAACATTGAATTTCATGACGATTAGTCGTTAAGGCCCTACGAGAAGAACTGGGCAGGGCAGGGTACTTGACTGATATTATGTAGTTTTATTTATACTACCTCAACTGGTGGTGACTGGGGCTGCCTAACCTAACCTATTATTTTTTTAATGGGTAATAAAGTGTTTCACCCGCCTGCACTAACAGTAAACGTTAGCAGGGAGCAGTAGATGTGTCCACAGGCTGCAGTAACCTTTTACCATCAGATAGACCGTATGTTAAATTGACGTCACTGTAATAAAAAAATAAGATTAACATGGGAAGTTTTTTCTATTAGCCCATCGAGGCGAATTCACAATTACAACTTTGTTAGTAATATGAATTAATTAACTCGATCGTTAGCAATGTACTATGTGAGGTTGACCTAAACTGGATTCTCCTGATAAATTCCTAGTGAATTTGCTACGATGGACTAATTGACGGGACCTCATGTTCATCCTATCATCGTCCACTGGTGCCCTGCTAGGGTAAAGCGTTAGCGCAGACAGGTGCACAATTTCATAATCATCGATTAAAAAATCTCTTCACCCCAACCTACATACTACTGTATCGTTATATCGTGTAGAAGTAGCTATTTGTTGAAACTCTACACTTTCTTAACTTAAAAAACTGTGGTGTATAAAAGTTGTTATCAATTTACACTAAATAATATATATATATTACTTCTAATTATCGGCTAGTTAATAGATAACTACATATTTAAATTATGTTACACCTGCAAATAATCGACAACCCGCATTAAAATGAACAACATAATAACTTAGGAATTCTTCGACCATTATGAAACAACCCGCAGCGAGACGAGGACGGCGACAACTTTGGTGTCGGCCCCTCGCTTTCGAGCCGACCGGCGAGGCGATTCAAGTCATTCATTTCAATCAGTCAGTCCGGCTCCGCGCGTGTAACAGCCGAGATTCATTTGCGTTCTCTGCATAGAAAAAAAATATAACTTTAATATTGACAGTAGGTAGATCTATGACTTTGTGTAGATCTCTATTGAAATTGGCGGCAAAATTTATGGTTATGTTCTCAATGTTTAATAAAAAGTGCCGATCTTATTATGTATAATGATGATTCTAAAGTCAAGTAAACATAAGGGTGGTTTATTTCGTCTTAACGCCCCGTAATTGTTGTGAGACATGCAATATCAAATCGATGACGGAGAAGATTTGCAATATCGGATTTTTGGCGAATCCTTTAACTTTCCGAGCGATAACAGCAACGTCGGTCGTCGTAGAAAGTGAGTTTTTATTTTATTCTCATTTTAAAATAATACTGCCTTACAATTGCCTACTAGACATTATCAGAATTATAAACTTTTAAAAACAATTCCACATTATTTGAACTTATTAGTAGCCCAAGATGTAAATTCTTAAAAGCAAAAAGATATGTATAAATTACTACTTGAGTAATTTAGGTATCTGCTTATTAGGGTACGTCCTAAGGCCTATTTCGTCGTTGAGAGTCGTGACTGCCCACCAATGTCACCTGGTGGTGTTTTCCATCATGGACTGAGTTGTGAAACGTGGTACCTACCCAGGGATGAGCAGGTTTAGTAACGTCCACCTATTCCTTTCACAGTCAGCTGTTCTAGGTTATGAATTTACTTACAGGCGGTTTGACA
This sequence comes from Achroia grisella, assembly GCF_030625045.1. Lineage (NCBI taxonomy): Eukaryota > Metazoa > Arthropoda > Insecta > Lepidoptera > Pyralidae > Achroia > Achroia grisella. The sequence continues at coordinate 3,216,701 of NW_026712999.1, forward strand.
AACCTTTATACTGTACGGTCTCATATAGTGGCTGGTTTTATACCGAGATTAAATAATTAATATGGCTTTATTGATATTGCTCACAATTATTCACATTATCCTTTCCATCATTCTAGGTATAAGGTGTAGTAATATACCTAATATTTCTATTGCACCGTTCAAATTTAATAATTTTTTTTCTTGTAGGAATCTTATGCACGTGATATTTTTTTTGTCATTATCGACCTGCTGGTAGTACAAACAGGAATGGGATCGCTATTCCTATCACTAACAAAACCATTCCCCCGGTATTTAATTGTTAAAAAAGCTGCCCTCAAAGTAGATTTTTTAACAATCTATTATTTCTGTGATATCTTACCCTTGAATGGTCAGTTGTATCTTGTCCTCCGGAGAGGGGATTGTTGTTATTAGAGATTGGTGATTCCATTGCTAGTCATTTATCATATTATTGGTATTTTTTTTATCCTGCATTTTTTCTTTTGAATGACATTAATAATAATAATAACTCTAAAGAATTCATACAGTACCATGTAGTCCCAATTAGCCAGAGCTTGTGTTATGGGTGCTAGACAACTGATAGAAATACTTATCTACATGTTTTTTCGTAAATACTTAATATTCGTAGTAAACAGATAAACCTACACAACAATTGTTCTTCTGAATATAAATATTTGCGTCGTGCGAGGAACAAATCCGCGACCATCAGAAGTAAGACGGTGTGCTTAACTGATAGACCACCGGGTCCGTGGCTAAATTTAATAGTACACGCTGGTGGTCATTCAATTCACTCTAAACTTAGCTTTAATATTTGTTTTTTTTTTTAGTTTGAAATGCAGTACACGATAGAAACTGATTTAGTGCATATTGAGATAATAAACAGGGTATTTAACCGTGTAAATACTCAATAATAGTATATTATGTATTTGGAAGCAGGCGAATTTGAATATACCGACTCGTTCGACCTTCAACTCATACGGATTATCCTGCGTGCTTTTCGAAACCTTGAATCCGACCAATATCAAGGCCTCACGAGCCTCACGTACAAATATAGTTTGCGAAAGGCCCGCCTAAACTCTTATGTGTTTGCGTCATCTAGAGATGAAAAAATAATATAGGCTTCATTGTTAAGAATTTGTTCCGTAAACGTTTCTATACACAGTATAAAAATGAAGTCGCTTTCGCTGTCTATTCGCTCGTTCGATTTTAATGCAGTTTTTAGGAACAGATAGTCATTCACGAGGAAGGCATATATGTATTATATACCTGTGTGAAGCAGGGGCCTATTAATATTATAAATAGGTAAATTTTGTGAGTTTGTATCTTCAGGGTAATCTTTGGTACTAATGATCAATTTAGAATTTTTTTAGTGTTCAATAGACCATTTGTAGAATATAACGCCATGAGCAATAGGATCGAAGTTGCAATTAAAAATGTTGCAAAAATCAGGATAATATGGACAAAGTTGCGCGGGTCAGCTAGTGAAGTATGTAAAAAAATCACATTTTATCATGAATTTTTTGACCGAGGCAGACTATTTTATTTATTGTATTTTATGCTAGAAGAACAAACGGTGAACATTTTTATCTGCAAGCGCGGTTTCTTGTATACAGTCTATTTTTTCTGTCACAACTTCATCGTTCAAATAAACACTAGGCAGTCTCTAACTCATCAGTATATCTTAATAATATTATAAAAGCGAAAATTTGTGAGTATGGATGTTTGTTACTTTTTCACGCAGTAGTTTGAGTAGTATTTACTCATTTTCATGAAACTTTACAGTAATATAGCTATTATGCATCAGAATAACATATAGGCTATTTTTTATTAAAATTTAACACGGGTGAAACCGCGGGCACAGCTAATAAAAAATAATAATAAGAAAGATTGTAAAAAACCCGGATCTACCTGTTTTAATAATATAATCTGTGGTCCTGATTATTCTTCTGACAGTACCTTAAAATTCCAGTCGAGTGTACTATAACATAGATCTCTTGAGTGGGCGGACTGGCATTCTGAAGTAGTAAGTTAGCACGCGTATTGAAGTTTGAATGAAGTTATGAATGGCGGTTTCATTCAAAATTTGTGAGCTTAGCTGGCTTTGCACAACGCGTTAGCATTCGACCTTGGTCTAATAATTTTGTTTTATATTGATAACATCAATGCCTGAGGCTCTCAAAGTCTAATGTAATTTCCGGTCAAGACCAAACTAGATAATAATAGAATAGAATAGAATATAAAGTATAATTGTGTCACTTCCCAAATATTTATATTTTATATTATATTTAGTCCATCTATTTATTCACTCTAAACTAAAAGTACTAAAATAAAAACTCCTTGTAAATAGTTTTTTTGACATATAAATAGATTCTTATTACTATACTTAATTACAATTTAGTAATTTTTTTGTTTATTCAGATTAGTTTTTAAGCCAACTTCTTGCTTGTGAGATCAAAGTTCCAAAACCATACTTAACCAAGATTACTTTCCGCCTCCTTAGATAAATTTAACGTAACTTCTGGGCTTACATTAATTTACTTTTAAATAATGTGCTGGCTTTTTTTTCTTTGGTCTTAATATTCATTCTATGGTGTTTAACATTCCAAACTATATTCTAGACCTTAAGTAGTATTTTTATGTCTCAAAGTTGAGAACCATTGACTCGCGAGTCTATGGTTATCGTGTTACGTTATGGCATTTAATCTATTTTAACTGTTGACACGTAGTAATTTAACAATTGTGGTTAGTAATTGGACTTAACTATAAAATATGTATTTAGAAATATAATAATTTCCTTACCCACGTATGTGAATTATTTTTAATGAGACTACACAATACTTGAGTGTGGATCTACAATCTTTCGAAATTATTACTATTTAAAATTCAATAAATCTATATAAATAGTATAGAACAATGGCGCTATTTTCGTGTCCGTTGCTCCAGTTCCTTCATCTTAAGCCATGCATGTACATTGCCATCATTTTAAGAATTCACTTCTGAAAGTATATATGCACAAAAGTATGTAGTTATGTAGTTATGTCCTATATGATTAAAGTATATTGACTTTAACTTATAATAATTTATCTTTTTTACATTGATTTGATATGATTAATAAAGAAGATTACATAATACCGTAGTCACCGTGAGAGCGTGAGTACAATGACCATTCCACCCCTATGTGCTTGTGCGGGGTAAACGACCACGACGGAGGGTGGTTCCCTGAAGGTAGCCTTAATTACTTCACGTGCATCGGCAGATGGTTGGCAAGGTGCTAACCAGTGATGTCCCTTTATCGATACTTATTTCTTATAATTAACTGTCCTCACTATATTACGGTATATAAAATATATTTATTACAAATAAACATGAAATAGTCATAAATACAAATTATATGTTTATATGGAGTTGTCTTGAGAAAGTTAAAATCGCCTATGATAATAATGAGTACATATTTGCAGTTATACAATTTAGATTTTTTTATCTAATACATTAAAAAAAACATTTATAATCAGTTCAGAAGTAGCTATAGTTACATGTTTTCGGATAAATGATGAAATTGTACTTCCCATTTTTTTGTTGGTTAAAAGTCGGCAGCATTGACTTACATTAAAAATGGAAAGGTCCAAAGATACTTAAAAGGCGGTTCTTTTGTTTATTTAAGTGAAATGCACGGCTCCGAGAACGATATGTAAGAACTCGCCCAACCAGTTATTGTTTGTGATGTGCGATCTCTTCAAAGTATAATACATAATTAATCACAAATTGCGAGCGGTGTGTCTTTTGGAATGTCTTCACTCAGTTTATCGTGTTGGGATGAAATAAATATCGTCATAATTGAAATCCCAGATTTAGAGGACGTGAAAATCTTTCATAATTATTGAACTTTGTTAATTTCTGTAGCTTAATAATGTATATAAAATAAATAGAATATAAAGTATAAAATAAAAATTATATTCCGGTAAAGGGGCCGTTCAAGTATTACGTAAGCACTATAGGGGGGCGGGGTGTCTTTTCTTTGCTTATTTTGGATGACATGGGGGTGGGGGAGTCTGTATGATGATTACGTCATCGGTCGTAATTTACTTTTTTACACGAATGGCAACCCTCACATTGTCTTTGTTAAAAAAACAATACATTAATTGAGAAATGTTTACGTAAGCATGGGGGGAGGGGTAAGAGCTTTGCTTACTTTTGCTGACAAGGGGGATGGGGGGTAAATAATTGTAATAAATCTGCTTACGTAATACTTGAACAGCCCCAAACACAAGACTCGGATTTGCGTATATGCTGTTGAAAATATTTAAATTAAGCGTCACCAAAAGATTAAATTAGATAAATGTAGTTTAACTCTTTCGGAAATATCAGTTGTTAATGATGCACACATAAATTAAAAGGACCTTGATTATCTATTCAGATGAAAGGAAGCTACTAAGACGAGAACTGTTATGAATTAAACCAAATTAAAATATCTCTTATTCATGTAGGTTTATTACAGACTCTTATGATATGTCAAATATACCTATATAGATATAATAGATAGTCTTATTTGGAGTAAATAAATTATATAATAATATATAATTTATTTACTCCAAATAAGACTATCGATAGTGGATTCTAAACTAAACAGGAACAGGCCACCAGGTCTAGCTGACCAGATTTTATGCTCTATCTTGTACCTGGCTAGTGTATAGCTGAATAAACAATTAAAGACATAAACCTCATTGATAGCAAAACAGTCCTTGTAATATTAAAAATAATTAATTATTATAACTGTGCTAATTACTGTGCTGTATTAATTATCCTAAGATATTTTCGTTTAAGTTTTTTATATAAATAAATTTTATTTATTTGGGAATAAATGCTACAAAGCCAAAATAATACAACAAATGAGTTTACTATTTACTTCTACTGTAATACTACAATTTACTTATACTTCTATCGACCAACGTTCATCGATTTCAAGTGCCCATCCTTATCTAGTAGTTTTCTATTTACAAGCACCAATTTAACAGGGGTGAATGCAGGACAGTGCACGACTTTCACACGATAGAAACAACTGCTCCTAATGTACTACCATACTGACAACCATCTGTAATGTATTTATTAAAACTCCACTTTAAACTTTTTACGCCGCTACGTTGACATTTCAGTATTTTTTTTCTCTCTCAATAACACGCTATAATAAAAGTATAAGTTAGTATTCGATATATGAATAATGTATCAAAAGGTATCAACAATGTCAGCTTACATATTCACGTGCAATTTATGGACCATCAAATTAGCACGAAGACATGCAGATATAATATTAAGCCATCAGCTATCTTACGTGTAAATCATCAAAGTAACTACCATACTAAAGTTATAAATGCCATATTAACTTGGTGACTCTGACCACGGCTATACCAGGGAAACAATTTTTATCAATTTATAGAATAGAGACAGAATGCACTTCTGTGAAGAATATGGGTCACAATTTGACGCGAATATAAAACTTCAAATAGTGGAGGAACTTATGTCTAAGGAATTCCAAAATTATAAAAACTATGGTATGCTAAACGAAGGTTTGATGGATTAGGTTGCTAGCGGTTTAGCACAGCACCTTAGTTTCCGATGGTCGTGGATTCGATTTCTCGCATGGTCTAATTTGTATTCATAAGTATGATTGTTTGTATTGTCTGGGTATTTTCTATGTCTATCAGTTGTCAATTGACAAGCTTTGTTTAGCTTGGGACTAGATGGTGCTGTGCAGATTGCCCAGGCTTTTTATTGTAATTATAAAAGTAATCATAACTATAATTTTGTTGATGAATGCTTGAAGAAAAAATAAACCTATTTGATGCACTAATTCTACTCGGACGAATTCTCGGGCATATGTTAATGTACTATAAACCAGTCGAATTTCCTACCACGTGGTTCAAGAAAAGGACGTATGTATTTTTTCTTTTGAAAAAAAAGGCATTCAATAGACCAGCTGGTTTGACGCACGACAGAAGAAATATTGTATACACTTACAAGGGGGACTCAAGAAATTGGGGGAACCTATTATTTCTCAGATCCGTCTATTGAACAAAAGTCCCTACGAACCTAGTTCCTTTGTTATAGACGAGACACATTTGCAATGGTTGACGTGTTTTTTCTGCCACGAATAAGTAACATGGGCACTCTTGTATTCGTGTCAAAGTTCATCAAGCCTTTTTATACGCATAACATATAAAATCTGTAAAAATAGAAATTTTATTGCCTGTGGTTCTCCTCCCTTATACACATAAATCTATTAAACCATCTTGTATCTTCTATTGCTAGTAGTAGTCAGTAGTACAAAACAAAGTCGCTAGCATTATCTTGTCTTTTCCTTAGCTTTCTTCTAAGATAATGTTTTTTTTTTAATTCAGTTATCAAAATTGAAATGTCCAGAAACTTATATATATTCTTATACGATATACGATTTGAAAGTGAAGTTAATACATCACATAGTGGCGTTGCAAAAACATCACAATGGATGAATGAAGCGATTTAACTCGTGTGTAGGTGTTTGAAAAAGCTGCGCCTGCGCGTGCTATGCCGGCTGCGTCCCATCACATTACATATGCATGTAGATAAACCTGTAGATTGTAAGTAAATTTAAATGAGGTTTTTTTTATCACAATGCGTCAGAGGATTCCTTGAAATTGAAGTATGCTAATAAATAGGAATAAATTTCACGTAACCATAGTTAGAATAGCTTTTTTATAAATACTTGTATGAGATCTTTTGACTCATTGTCAGATATATCAGGTACATTGTTGTTACCAGCTGCAAATTTGATCTCTATGTCCCTGGAAACTATTGTGGTTAATTTTCGAAGTGAGATTGATCAGCTAATAATTCGTAAGTTAAAATATTTTTTACTTAAAAGAAATAATTATTTCCCCAAGTTCTAATTGTTTGACTAATTTAGTCTCCGACCGCTCCATTGATTGTTAGTTTAGTTAATAATACTTGTAGAATATACTCTTAGTCACGACTGAAGTTAATAAAATCATAAATATTAAATTATAAGTCTTGCGATTCTCTCGGCACACCAATGACATCATTACGTTCAGACTCGAAATAAGTGATTGTCATATTCGCATACAAAATATATATAAATGTGATGTAAATTTAGGCAAAAATTCTGTACTTGTTTCTAAAGTATCGGTTTATAAATAAATCTATGGTTTCTCTATCTTATTGCATTTAAATCTTTGGTTCGTCCATCTTATTTAATTACAGAAAATTTATTATTTTTAAGACAGTTTTTGTTCAAGTACAATTAATGTAATATTTTGATTATTCAACTTACCTAAAACCTTATTAGGTCTTTTCTAGTTACTTAGAATTTTTTACTTTATAAAACTTAACTAAATATGACTCCATTGGGTACTAGAAATAGGATTTCCCCACACGCAGTTTCACAATTTGTCAAATTTCGAGATTTCGGGTTTTGTTACCTGCTTTAAGTTTTGTATGGCACCTAACAATTTATCTCAACGAGAGGGATTTAACTAAGAAATATTCTAAGAATATTAGAAAGATGATTAACAAACCACGACCCTAGCGATAAAATAGTTTACAGCAAAACACTTACAGATATCACTATGCGGGCTATAAATACAATTTAACTTTGTCTCAGACCCCTATGTTACGTATACGTATGTATTACCACTGTATTAAGTACACCTTGGTGTATTACATTAACATACGTGAGGGTCTCCCTTATCGACTGATGTTCCTGCAGAACATATGGTAAGCGAGTATAAAAATCAATTTTACGGACTTCAATATTTTGTATTAGAATTTTAATATCACGCCTTAAAGCTGGTATCGTAACTTTCTTTTATATTACTTCTTTTGTTAAATAAAAAAATAATAAAAGTACTTATATGTATTTACGTATATTTATCTGGGGGAATAGGGATTATTAGTAATGGGGATTAATGGCCCATTACTAGCAATGTAAGTATCTTGACAAGTTCACCATAATGCATTAAACCTAGTAAAAAATGTTGTAGTTAATTTAATATCAGGACGAACTCGCTAAACGATCTGGCCTCATCCTATCATACACAACCGATATTCCATCATAGAATATTGTTAGCATAGTCACTACTAACAGATATTCGATATTTATTTATATTAAAAATACTATAATATTATCACCAGTAGATTCTAATAACTAATTCTAATTTCTCTTAAAAAACTTAAATCTTGAGTCTAATGAATACAAAAACATATGAGGTAGACCCTAAATGATCAATGAAACAATAAAAGAAGATGATTATGTTCTTACTGCAGAGTAAGCAGCTACTAGACCATATAACAGGTTCCACTACACCAATTAAGTTTACATCTCAAATTAATTCAGTTAATGATAATCGTTTAGCTATTAAGGACCGTGACGATCATATTGCACGTGATGTCATGCTCGGTTGAATTAAGGATGAGGGCCTGGGAACTTTATTTATACTTTACGGCCGTCGTAGTCTATTGATTCAGCAGGTTTTAAAGTTTAATTGTCGGCCAGTGTCATTTAAGAATTTACGCCGTCGCTATTTACTATAATAATAATAACCCAGAGGACAATTTATAACGATCATCTAGTCCTAAGCTAAGCAGAGCTTGTGTTATAGGCACTAGACAACTGATAGATATACTTAAATACATTTTTATCTAAATGTATACATAGTATACATAGAAAACACCCAGACCAATACAATCATACTCATGAATACAAATGTTTGTACCGTGCAAACGAACCCGTGACCATCGGAGCTAGGCGGTATGCTAGATCGCTATACCACCGAGGTCGTGTACTAGTCAAGTTAAATTTATGGAATATCATTTTCATATTCACGACATTAGTGCGACCAAAGTTTATCAGTCTTGTCCTAAATTAATTTACTTAACGATAAGTTGTATTTTTTCAACTATTCTGACATTTATTATTGTGTTGTCACACACGTGATCAGCTTGAATGTAGACTTGAACCTTGTTATTGAATGATTCATTTATCACTGAATCTTTATAAACTAAGTTATTGTAAAGTTATACGTATACATTCTAGATTAAAAACGATAGTACGTGCTCAGTAGTATAATTTAATATGTAATATTTTTTTCCCTTTTATAATTCAAATTATATAAAAAATATGTATCCAATAACACCTAATCACGCGTGAATGAAATCAAAATACTGATTGTAATTTATTGCACTCATAATTAATATAAGGGTGGAACACGCTATATGAGGCAGGTAAACACTTTCCCACGATACTAAAAAGGGGCTTGCATACATGTAAGTTTGTGAAGAGGGGCACTGCATTACGTATATGTCGTGTTGTCCTCAAAATTTGTAAGCGATTCACCAGATGACGTGTACTTTTTAATTCCGTCGTTCCCATGAGATACTAACTCTAACAAAATGTTGGTCTTATCAATCCATATATAGATTAGATCGTTTTCGTACAATATCTTAAGTTGTTGGTAACTTCTTCATACTTATTTTACACTAGTTGATATCCGCGACAACGTCTGTTTTTTTGAGACATAAGATAACCTATATAAATCCTCGTGATATAATCTATGTTAAAAATTCATTAAGATTTGTTAAGCAGTCGTAGCAACGTAATGACAATAATAACAAACGGACAGTTTCGGAGTTTTTAATATTAGTATGGAAATATGGGATACTAAATTATGTACAAATCTATCAATCTCTGTATGGGATCAACTGATCGAGAGATTGAACGATTCTCTTACTGCGTAGGTACTGCCAAGATCCAATGAACGAGTTCCAATCTCTGACTTAACCCACAACTTGTATTGCTTACCTTTTAACGATTACTTATATGTATATAGTTTATTTTATTTACATTTAAATATGCGCCATAAATTGTAGTTTTCATAATTGTCAATACCCAAATATTCGCAATAAGGGGTGGTTTAACCTGTTTGTTCTTAAATTATGTGCTCTAAAGGGGAATAGGATAGCTATTATTCGGTTTTATTATAGTTCAGAGGTACATTGCCCTTTAAATGGGTTATTTGCATTGACTTGAAGAATGAATTAAATTTTAAGTATTGAAAATGCTTTTTCGTACCTTCTAAAGTGTTTTACTTAAAGGTATTGCAAAGATACTCGAAAACTTTAATATAATAAATTTATTTTATTGAATTATTTATTCTAATTGAATACTTATATAAACGTACTAAGTTACAATAATTGTTCTAACATTAATACAATTCACGTAAGCTTAAAACACCTTAGGGATGATACCGTTCAAACGGAACCAAGTTTATCCCGGATCGCGGGGTTCAATGGCGCTTTGTTATTGGCTAGGCGCATCCCCTGGTAGCATTGCGCAGGCGCAGCTGCGCCGCAATCAACGTGGCATTGTGCGTGGGGGGCGCAGATGGCGGCCGCACGCGTACCCACTCCCGCCGATTTCAACAACTACGATAAATCGATATTGTGGCACATTTTATAAAAAAAAGGAATCATTACTATAGTAATAACTTTATAAGAGATGTTTTAAACGAAAATAAGACGGCATTGTAAGATTAATAGCTACATCTGCAACAATATTTTGTTAGAGTTATGAGAGTGCCATTGGCGTAATCTAACAGCAATCCGTAACGAAATACTCCTGATTTTACTATCTTTTTTTTCTCTATAATTTTTCAAATATCCTCAATACTCTTGTTATCCGAATAATGTACTAGTGCTCCTTTCAAAATATCTCTTAAGAAAATGCTCATTCTCATTTTGTCTATTATAATACCTTGTATCAGAACTATACAATTAATACCTAACATGTAACGACTTGTAAAAGAAATCGTGTAAGTTGGTTTCTCTGTCTCACCTATTTCAGCGGCCAAGAAGCTTGCTTTGTAAACTGTTTCGGTTGTAACACCTTATAATTTCAATACTAATTAATTCTGTAATTTAAATATAATTCTGTAATTTCAATACCTAATGTCACCAGATTAGTTATTGAAATTACAGAATAAGTCATAGCAATGCATATGTATGACGGGCTTATATAACAACGTGTCGTCCTTGGTGCTGTTCATATATATTACGCCGACGGTTACCGCTTACCATCGGGTTTGGCCCGTCAGCTTGTTTCCCATTCTAGTTACACAAAAAAGCTTTGTTTCACACGAAGTGTTTATTAAAACGCAGTAACTCAAAACAGATAACACATTAAGCACCCCTAAGATATCCCGTTCAAGGTACCGCTTCGAAATCAAACTTCCGATAATTGCTAATCGGCATCGTAAATTTGCTGTTCGTTGACACGTGGTAAAGGCCAGATGGCATATCACCTGCTCGCATTCAAACCACGAATACAGTACAGTCTGCGATCGAGACATTGCGGAACTCGATTCTTCGAGACTGCATTCTTTATGAACACGAATTCCCATCACTACGGTCGTTGACTTCGGGACGTTCGATTTTCAAAATATTTATTTTTAATTTTATACTATAGGCAAAGGAACTTCTATTCATGTATGGAGTTGTTTTGCGATAATACAACAAATGACAGCAATTTAAACCCTGGCGCTTGGAACAATGACCTCATACAATAAACACAATCTTCCTCTCAAGAGGCCCCTCGCTTCCAATCTGTTTCACATAAACTGGGTTGTATGAATTATGGTCACGTTTTGTGTTAGTATAGTTCCTTTAAAAATAGCCTATGGCATTGTACTCTAGCTATAACTCTGCAAATGAAATCGCTGTAAATGTCATTTATTTCAGTAACATATGAATTTATTGTGGGAGGACTTCGTAATGTCACATACAATATTAATAAATGTCGTCTATAAAAAATAACTAATGGAGTAGTACTTATAACTAGAATGGAATAGGAAAATTCATGAGGTAAATAAATTGTTTTAGCTTTCTCTAAACACCTTTCGAGCGCGTGCTGCCAGTAATTGTATGTAAGACGACATAATGAGGGAAGGAAGTATAAAAAAACATAGGGTAGAAATGTCAGGCCATGTGCGCGGGGGCGAGTCATTGTACCCAGTCTTGAGACATTAATCTTTAAGGTATAGGGGAAATACCCAGGTGAACACCCTTAGCGGACCTTTGTATTATTTTTTTTTTCTTTAGATTTTTGTACAGGGTAGAACAAAGCGCCTGATATGTTTGAAATATCTTATTGTATAATTTTCGATGACCACTGTATTTTGAAAATATTAAAATCATAAATGCTAAAGTTTTTGAGTATGCAGGAATGAAGTTTTGTTACATTTTCACGAGAAAAGTAAATACAATCGCGAAGTGTATAACCATACTAATATTATAAATACGAAATTTTATGTGCCTGTTTTTGTAACCTCTTCACTGTTAGATGACAGCGGGTTTTAATTATATTTTACGGGTAGCTTAATTGTAACGCGATAACAGTAATTGAAAAAGCAGAAGCAAAAGCAGCCGTAGTCGCTTGTAATAGTATGTTCATCTTTGGTTTGAAGGGACACTGCAACTAGACATATAATCAAGTCTCACAGCATATTGATGGCAATTATTCCTCTAAAAGAGAGCAGCTGTTGCATTCACTACTCCCTTTAGCACATATCGCATTTAATTATAGCAATGTTCCAGATATTTTTAAGCAAATCTACTACTTGGACCATCGAAAAATCTATCAATATTATATTATTGAATGAAAAACATTTTTATTTTAATTGCGTTAATATGAAATAACTATGCTAAAAGTAAGCTAGTAAATAGTAAATATGGGAATATAAAGGTATGCATTCGAAATCTAATTATGACGTAAGTTTTAGTAATAACTAGATTTTTACCGCCGTTGTATCAAGTCGTCGGCGTAGACACCGTATTCCGCGTAGCAACTTGCTTTGAAATCTGTGTTTCAGTTGAAGAGTGAAATAACATAGAAATTACAGGATCCGAGGTCTTAGTCTTCTGGAATATCAACGCACGCGCGACATATCACAGATGTGCGTAGTTTTCTTCATGTACATAGGCGACGATTGCCATTCACTGTAGGTGAGCCGTCAATTTATTTGCCATTCCAATGAGAAAAAAATGCGAAGTCATGATATCTTTGTCCACAGGAATGGCAACGCAAGAGTTGCGTATATAAGAGTACAGTTTTCCGTAGCGCCGTTCATGTATATTTGCGAAGATTGTCAACTATTATTATGTGCGATCGGAGTAACCTTTTCTAATTAAGTATTTTAACATGTAAAATATTTTTTAACTTGTAATGCTGGTTTTTCTGATTTACTTCACTAAAATACCAGCAAAATCAAATTTTAAATCCTCTACTTCAAATGGTAAAATAACTTAAGACGGCAGCAGTGACACTCGATAAAAAATGTAGCCCGACCGAGCTCGGTGTATGCTTTTATTCTTATCTGTGCAGATAAACAAAATTAAGACGATTTGGTACAAACCATGTCGCAGTAGGCTAACAAGCAAAAACTCCACACATGCCGTGAATGTGTCATACGCCGCGACATTTGGTCGCTTCACGCGACGCGTTAGAATTTATAAAAACATTCCCCTAAGTTTATACAAGTCGGAAGTTCAATACGGATTTTAATTTTTTTTGTTTTTAATATTTAATATTGATACAGTAGCTTTTGTTTACATTATTTCAATCCCACTCTTACTTCTACCAGACGTCTGTCTGGTTTGGATTGGTAAGGGGTAAAGTACATTTTTGAGTAAATAATGTTATTGAACATTATAAATTAGACAATACGGTTGTGTGTGACCTTTTCACTACTAAATCGTTAAATGTATCTAAATTAAATTTAAGGTATTATCTCAAAAACAACAGGCTGAATCGTGTGTAACAGGTATTGCGAAAGTATATTCGCTATCACTACCTTCTGAACCAATCGTCTTGAAATTTGGCATAAAGGTAATGCTTGGAATGGATAAGGTCATAGGATTTTAATTTAATCATGTTACCCGATCACATAGACAAAGGCGCGGCTGAAAGATATATATCCGATTTTTAAGCCAAATGTTTGGATTAGTCATTTCTTAGTAGACCCTCAGATTATATTTGGATTTCACATGCGTGAGAAAATGCTCCTGTAATGAATAGACAAGTGTTTTCAGAATTCGCATCCGACCCCTCATGCTTAGTCTATTATCTATTTTCGGTATCCCACGTGAGTCGTCCTTTTGGATTAATGTCTGTCCATTTGTCTATGCTTGCAAGGAACCTGTTTCTTTTGATATCTCACCTTTGTGGGGAAGGGTTTCTATTATAGTGAACTTGGTTGTTTCTAATACCTTATCATATTATTAAAAGATTCGTATATTCTTAAATATTTAATACCTCGATTTATTAGTGAATGTAAGAAAAAATATTTTTGTCTAAGTATATGTATAGTATATAATACTTTTGAATAATTGGGAAGGTCACTATAGTTTTAGTAAGCTCTACTGATCTTCCCATTTATTCAAAATTGTTATGATTCATGACCTTCTTTCTCTTATTGAAAAGTATGTATATTATTCCAGACTAACATAGGCAATAAATAATGTCAATATACACAAAAGACAAAGCTTATGAGCACCTGGCTGATTCCCCAAGCCAAGACAATACTAAAAAAATACAATTTGCCAACTTTAAAAAAACTAAAGCAACATGACACCGTAATCTACTGAGATAAACAAGTCACAATTTATAACAGTGTCGGAATCCCTATGTGGTAGGACCATGTGGTCGACGTGGCCTTTGTAACTCTACACTCTCCCATCAAGTGGAAGTAATTACGAGCATCCTTTAATTTTAAAATATTGTTAACAAAATACTCTATAAATGGTGACAATATTATACAAACAATATGTAAACTATACTCCGTTGCTATAAAACTTATGAAACAAAAATTTGTCCTAAGAATTATTGTATCATATAAGAACAGGAAATAGTAACACGCTTATTCGAATCTTGAGGGTTTTTATTTGATTTTAGCAAGTTATATTACCGCAAATCTCTGTTACCAGCTTATTGAAAATGTTAGTTTAGTTAAGTAATATTTTCTGGAATATTTGAGTTTAATGAGATGAGATGTTCATGTTTATAAGCTCCGGTTATCACTTACCGTCAAGTGAGCCGACAGCTTGTTTGCCATTGCAGTTATATAAAAAACTAGCTGTTCCCGCGACTTCGTTCGCGTGAAATGTTATTTTATTTTTCTAAAGTAAAAATATCCTAAGTTACTCCTTATTACATCAGCTACATGTCAAAAAAAATCCCATCATAGTCGGTCCAGCCATTTCAGAGATTAGCCGGAGCAAACAGACAGACAGACAGACAGACAGGCTAAAATGGTAAAAAATGTTATTTTGGAGTATGTACCTTATTTATATTTATATGCATGTAGTAAAATACGGTTATTTCAATATTACAATCAGACACTCCGATTTTATTTATATGTGTAGATATAGTAAAGAATTATTTGACACCTTTTTATTTGATTTCGATTAAATTGCGTTCACAATGTAGACATATGTATATCAGCCATTAACATGAATTAACTAGTATTATTAATATATACTTATAACATTATTTATAGAATGAAAAACATATATATGACTCATTCATTAAATGAAATCGGCCTAAATATGAACGATTATTACTACAAACACTGTTTGATTATACTCGTGCACTACAATTATCTCTATACAGCGTTTCATAGAGTTCAAATTATAAAAAATACAATGCTGTATGTAATAAGATCTCAAGTTATGTGTGGTATTTGTCTACAGACTCGACTGCGACGAACTGCATAATAGTTTAATTTGAAACTTGAAGACTCGCATCTTATAACAATACATTATTTCGTAGAAGTTTCAATGAGTGCGATACGAGAGCTTAGATATGTGCAATACAGCAAGACGCTTGGGTCCACAAATAGTCTATAGACTGCTATATGTATGTTACAGTATACATTATAGGCTTTATAATTTTTATTAATATTATCATTATTATAATATTAAATTAATCACAATGATTAGATTATTTACAAAACATATACTATTATTGTATAAATCTAAATGCGATTGGTCGATTATCAATGCAGACATGCGCTTTATATGTAGAATCTAAAACTAATAATTACGAAAAGTTTGCTTGTAAAATTAAAACATAGAAAATATTAGTTAATGTAATAGTCTTAACTTAGTCGAAATATTGTAAAGAAATTATAATTTATGAGATTTATTAATTTGATGTTTTGGTTATGACCCGGAAATGTAGTGTTTTATACATATTTTCTACTAAATATATATGTTACATATTTGTTCTATATAGATTAGTTCAAGAATTTCAGGTCAATTTAAATGTAGCTAACCTAAACCTGTAATGACTTTCTAAGAAAGTTAATAAACGTGATAATAAAGAAGTCACAGAAATAGGTACAAGGGGACGTAACGCAGGACAGGAAGCACGGGCGATGCGTGAGTTAACAGGACATTTCCTCAAGGAACCCCTTGGCGACTTGTTTTTTGCTACATTTCATATCTTTTATGTCGTGTGCGAGGAAAACATCATTTGACCCCTCTTTTTGAACGAAAGAAATTGGTACAATTATGTTCTATTTTTGTCGGAAATACAAATCATCGTTTATTTTTTTTATACCTGGTCGACTGATTAGGACTGGAATTTAATTATGGAATTTAACTATGAAGAGTAAACATTTGACTTTTTGTTTGTAATTTATTATAAATTTAAAAATATTCAAATTTTTTTTTATGTCATAAAACCTATGTAGGTTTTATGATATAAAAAATCTATAATGTTATCAGCAAATAATATTGCCTGTATTTTATTTAAAAAAAAGTAGAGATTTCTCCATTACTTGCACTGTCCAATGCCAATGTAGATATTTTGTCTTAAATATAGTCATACAAATCTTTATATATATTTTTTTAGTTTGTCGACTAAATTCACCGTGATTTAATATTTAATATACGTGTACTTATCAGTACTTAAGTATATGAAGTTTTTATCTGGTTATACGGTTATACTTTTTATATCGAACCTTCCTGTAATATTAGGTACTTAATATAATATGTGAATCACATAATTATTGATCTTATTATCGATGAAATAAAACTTAATTTTGAATCTACATAAAAGTTAACTTAATTTCATATCCTATAACTTCTAAACTAAAATAGTCGGTGGATCGTTGACATGCTCTATATGTTTTGTTTTATTTCCTTTTTTGTACAATCACTCTTCAGATCAGTTGTTCATAGGGGACAGGTGGAAATGGCTTCTTCCTTTATTTTAATTATGTAAACAGCGTTTGTAATGTTCTTTAATTTTAGGTTTAAAATAATTGCTGAACTTCCGCGTATTGTAACTTGATAACAATATAACTAGATTATATCACGATATTTACTGTATTCTACTTTTATTTTATTTATTTATTTTAAGAAGAATAATGGTGTCATTTTATGTCACTGGTCATATTCAATGGATCTATTAATAATCTTCGCCAATAGCATTACTATATTATATAATAGCATTACAATATTATTTTTACTTTTGATTCAATATAGTAAGTATATAAATTCATTATACTTGTGAATGGATGCTGTCTGTAGGGACATGTCTGCTCTGTTCACTATGATTGATTTATTTTGTTACTCGAGTACCTATCTTTTTTTTTAATTTTACTGTAATCAATTCATGCTATGTGACAGTTAGTATTCTCTTAAAGTCTTAGAAGTTGCACATTTGCTTAAAAGAGCAAGAGGCAATTTTCTTGTCCATTCTTTGTTGAATGTGCATTCTGGGTGATCAAGAAAAAAAAGACTATTTAAAAGTAGGTACATACATTATAACTATTTCGATCTATCTGTCTGGTCTAAAGTAATAATAATGATTTGCTGTCGGTGTGAAAATTTTTCCTTATCAACATTATTTCTGATTAGACTTTTTCGTATCTGGCAATGCCCTTACACTTGCATTCACAATGTAAGTAAACCTTATCATTGTATCAGTAACCGGAAACGATACATATGTATTTCTGATACCATTTCAGTTTAACTTGCCGATTTAAAGCTAAAATTTTTTCTCAAAACATTTGGCGATTTTGAAACATCAGCTGATTGGAAACATTTGCAACATTTTTGCATCCCCCAAGAGGCAAGACCGAATTCCCGTTCGAAATTACCGTAACATCCGCCGCACATTGCGAAATGGGTGGAAACACTCTTTTTTGTACGTTTTTTTGAACGTATGATGGTATATTATTTCAGAAATTCGCTCTTATTCTGGTACTAATTTAACTTTTAAATATTTTATTCAAAATGTCTTTCGTTCAATTTTAAAAATCTTTTAGTATATGAAGTTATATTATCAACAAGTAACCATGGGATGCGATGTATTTTGCCTACAAAAATTTTGACGGTTTTACGTAATTGACTCCGAGCGAACCCGGAATGGGTCGCTAGTTGTATATCTTAGGTAGATTACTTACCATGGTACTATGCTAACATAACATTTGTCGGACTCTGACCTATCCAATAAAAAAAGTATAAAATCGATTTTCTTTGTTCCTTTTCTATACCAGTTGCTTACACCTGCTTTCCTTCGCTTGTATTGCGTCACACGTTCCCATTACGGGGTATGATTTTTGTACCTGACAATCTATCCTTTTCGCTCGCCTACCTCTTATAATTTACTGTCCCTTTTTCGTCCCTTCCAGGGTTTTTGTCCTTTCACCCTTAATACGTCTTGCTTACGTATGTGGTCCGTGTAGGTGTGTTTGTGAATGTTAATGTGTGAGTGTGGGAACAAGGGAAGGGAATTTTTCTTCATTTTATTTAATGTAGTTCGTCGTGAGGTTTGATGCGCATGAGTCGCTTATAAATGTAGAAATGTGATTTGGGACTTTTGGCGGGAACTCTTCGAGGATTAACGATAAGATTTGTGCAATTTCATATTTTGTTAGTGATAATGTGTAAGTTATGTATTTTTATGTGACAAATTGACGATGGAGTGTCGTTTGAAGTGGTTTATCTTCGTATTTCTCTTCGGATAATTCGGCGGGATGTTATATGAGTGAGTTGTTCTATGTTGTTCGATTATTTGAAATTCTTTTATTTTTTTAATATAATTTCGTTTAAGATATTATTTTAATGCAACTCTTTAATTGCTTCGAGTTAATATAGTGATTATTAAGTGATAATTTTCATTGTCTTTTTTTAACTTACATCACCATGAATAAAAGTTTTTTTAATGTAGTTTTGGTTTAAAATAACTTAACAATACTCAAAGAATAATGTTCAATGATATTATAAATGCGTAAGTTTCTGACGATGTATAAGTGAATATTGATTACTTTTACACATATAAACTACCGGACGGATTCGAAAGTAATTTGGTACACAAATAGGTCATCTTTGATTAATATATAGGATACATCTACAATAATTCACGTTTACTGCATACCGTGTTACCAGTGTTTATACATCTTTATTATGTGTGTGTGTGTGTATTATATTGTATCTTTATTATGTATATAACTATATACATAATGAAGATATAATTAAATCGAATAGTCGTAATTTCTTACTTTTATGGCGTTTTCAATTATTCTGCGACCTTCAACATAATATATGTTTCTCTACAATGAATGAGAATATAAACCAGTTTCTTCATCAGCTGATAGTATGTAGCTATGAATAAATTGTCTACATTTTTTATTTCCATTCTTACCTCATCGAAAGTCGAATCAGGAATTATTGATATTAAACCGGTATGGGATATTTTTCCACATCTTATTATGAGAACTCGTTTCTCGCTAGTAAAGTAGATCCTTCGTTTCCTGTGGCTTTTTATTGATAAATCACTGAATAATATACCTTGTACCAATAAGGATACAGTTCAAAATTGTTTTGCATTAATACTCTTGTATAGAACCCTTGAACAAAACACTCGTCGTTTTTTAGGTAATCTTTTACGAAATGGAAAATAATTTGGCGCCAATGAACGAATGTTACATTGAAATACTCATATTGTATTGTATGAAATAACTAAGTTCATTATTCAGGCAGGATCAATTTATTTAAAATGGTGTATTTAAGTAAATTGGTTCTGTCTGACTGAATACTGAACATAGTTATTTCATTCCTTTATCTTGTGCCTTAAGGATAATTGAACAAAATCACGAGTCATATTGTTATTTTTGTTTGTAGTCTGCCGAAAATCACAGAATCCATACAAAAGTATCTTGAATTGTTATGTGTAAATTATCTACTTACACTTCAATTATATAAAGTATATGAATTGTATTGAGTTACATTACCGCTTTGGATTTTCAGTAATGTTAATACTGTTGTTAAAATAGTTAATTAAATAAAATACTGACTAATAAAATAATAATATTTATCTATCAAATAGTAATTACACTATTTTTTTTTACAATGGGTACTAGTGGCCTCATTGCTCGCAAAATACCATGTCAGTTGATCTCCACGTGGTCGACTAATCTTGGTTTATTCCTGGTGAATTACATAGTTTAGATGAGTAATTAACCTGACTTCATTCTCATAGTACTTTATTATCTTTCTTCTTTCATTGTTCGGCGCAAACTTAATAATAATTAGCATTAACTTAAAATTAACAAATTTTGGATTATATTCTTTAATCAATTGCTGTAATGTCGAATTTCCGAACTCTGTATTTTTTAAGGTGACACTGTATATAATAAAGTGTGTGATATATTAAAGAAATTTTACTCGGCAACCTCATTTAACGGTTACCTGATATAGTTTCTTTACCTACTTTCACATAAACATTACTATATTACCAGGAAGAAGTAGAAATAATTTACCATTGTCTGTTTGAAGACCTTCGTTTCAGAAAACAAAACTGTGTTTCTCGTCTTATCTACAGATAAGGATTGATAAAGTAGAAACTAATGCCTGTTTGCCACCATCCTGGGTAAAATAATGAAGGGTTGATAATGAATAGAGCTTTTGTTTTGAGAGCCATCGTTATTTCAAACAGGTTGTAAAATATGTAAATTTTGAACTTTGAAGTGTTAACTAAATGGTTTAGTGTTTTAATTATTGTATGCGGTTCAAAAGGTTGTTACCTTACATAAATAACTTTTAGAGAAGTCCTCTAAAATAGAGGTTTATATTTGTTTACTCGTATATGTAAATTCATAACAGACTTCACTTAAGATGAAATTCCATAGCTCCATACAAAACGTAGGTATCGAATGTTAGAATATTTTTCATAATGACTAATAAAAATTAAAGAAAGAAAATCAAAATTATTTTTGCGCGAGTTGAGAGTCGAGTGAGTTGAGAGTCCTATAAGGCAACTAAATTAAATGCGTTAATGGATTGTTAGTTTTAAGTTTTATTTAAATATTGTACTTTTTTAAAATTCCAAGTTGGTCGCTACCAAAAATACTTTGTGTCAATTTCTGAATGACTGCCGCGTGATTCTTTCACCGATCACCGATAATAAATAAAAAATTAATTCGGTCTAAAATTGAATCTCGGCATCTGCTATCTTGGATTCAAATATACTCATTAGATCTGGTTCAAATATACTCATTGTTAGTTATGGGAACTAGCGGTACTATCATATCAGATTGAACTTCATTTATATTTCCTTTATATGTTGTCAACAGACGAAGCGGCTATGACTCAGAGACGAGCGAGTATTCAGAGGATTCTGCGGTGTACGAGGATGTGCCGGCTACAACCAAAAGTACTGGGTCGCGGAAGAATATCAATAGAGGGAGATGGACGAAGGAGGAGGTTTGTTACACTTTCTTATAATATTTATATGACTGAAATGGCAAATCAGCTGTCGGCGCACTTGATGTCAAGTGGTAACCGACATCTATGATTCATCATCCACGAATAATGGAGAGGTTCTCTTAAAACTCTATTAAGTAAATAAAAAATTAAATATGTTAAATATTAAACAAAATAACAATAAAGCGACAAGGACGGTCAGGGAGGAAGAGTAAAAAATCAAGAATTTCGTTAGACTAAGTTTTAATGGACCCTTACGACCGTGATGGCATTTATGATAACTATAATGTTGTCTGTGTGCTACATAATTTCACTACCATATCTCATCTTTGACAAAGGAAGACCGCTTGGCAACCACATAAGCACACCTCATGGAAAGCGGTAACCGTCACCTCAATATAAATATCATCGGTAGATGAATAAAATTTATTAGATAACATTAATTAGAAATAAAGAAAAATATGTATTTAATTGCAAGCCGTAAAAATAAAAATATATCTATTGTAATAGAATTTAAAGTAGAAATATTTTATTTTTGTATTGTTAAACTGTAAAATTCATTAATTCATTTATTGACACGCAATTTATGAGCCGCACTTGTCGGTGAGCTTTTGTCATTTTCCATGAACTTCCATCATGCTTTTGAAATCCTGATATGATACGACTCTAATTTTGTCTTTAATTTAATAATTAAAAAACTAGGGCTGTATTTTATTGTAAATATAATAACACATGTATAACACTAAAATTTTGCCATGGTAACAAGTCTACAATAAGTTCGTATGAAGAAAAGAAAATATTGACCTGATCACTAACCAGATTGCTAACTACGTTTCCCTGAAAAGACATCGGAATGCTGTTACTGTATTCTTTGCCGGCACGAATTATGTGACCACAGATTAAAGGAATGTATGTTTTATTTCCAGGACAAGAGGTTAAAAAATTACGTGAGGATGTACAGTGAGAACTGGGAGCTGATTGCGGCCCAGTTTTCCGACAGATCAGACGTTCAGTGCCAACAGCGTTGGACGAAGGTCGTCAACCCCGAACTAGTCAAGGGTCCTTGGACCAAGGAGGTTGGTACCAGTCTTAACCTTGTGATGTATTCTAATAATAGAACCTAGTTTTTCTCATGCGTCCCCTTCATCCTAATTAAGGTGTCTTGATCCGATTCATGCGAGACGCGTGGTAATTTGAATTGCTTATGGCAATAGTTTCTAGCAATGAATGAATCAGTCTGTGTATTTGCTTTATATTTTTTATTGTAATATTTATTTTAATCTACACTATATCACTACTACGGTATATTTTCAATACAAATAAAATCTCTTACGACCACACTCAGAGACGTTCCTTAAATGATCGGTAATTAATGTGTATTTATGTAATATCTTAAGTTTTTGACTTGCATGACTTAAGATGTTGTACAACTGTTTCTGTATTAAAACAGGAAATTTATGTCTTATTACAAAAAAACAAATATCCCTTAATAGCTGAAATTCATTGAATACCATGGAGCTGTATATCGTTGCATGGAGGTTACATGGCGTATGGCTTAGTTTTATTATTATTAAAAATATGCTCAGTTACAAAAAAACAGGTTAAGATACGGAGGCATGACTTTTTTAACCTTTAACACTAAATTATACCAAGTTACACTACATATAAAGAAATATTTAATTGCATCAAGGAAGGTGAAAGTGAATCGCTAGTTATCATAAACGTGTTCCACTAAGTCTACGATTCTAAGGAAGGAAGCATCTGACTCATCGGTCAGTCACCGTCATATTGCACTTGCTGAACATAGAGTATGCACGCTAATGTTTATAGCCATAGACTAATGCCTCATAAAATATGTACATACACGCTCATACCAAAAATAGGTGGCCAGTATCTATTTTATCCTCTTACATGTGTATTTAAAAAACAAGATTAAAATATCGATATTATTGTTGATTTGTTCACTAATATAAACTACTAGCTGTGCACGTGATTTCATTGTGCAATTTATAGCCTATATTTAATTCTGATGTATAAGGTATATTACTGTAGTTTCATAAAAATCCATTCAGTAGTTTTTGCGTGAAAGAATAACAAACATCCTGATCCAGAATAAGGTTATTATAAAAGGAAATAATTGAATTTTATATTTGTTATGAATGAAACGAAAAAATACTTATTTATTTGCCGATTTTAAATATACTTTCACCTATAGAAACCTACAATACCAGCAAATGATATGAGCTGTATTTTATTTAAAGAGATAAAAAACCTTATTTTATATTGCCCTTATGCGACAGTTGGGGCGGGTCGCTTATACTTATTTATTTATATCTACTTGACGGCCTCGGTGGTCTAGCGGTTTAGCAAACCGCTTGCTTCCGATGGTCGCAGGTACTACTTTTCACAAGGTTTCATTTGTATTCATGATACTTTGTATCGGTCTTGATGTTTTCTATGTATATTATGTATGTATTTACAAGAAAATATATTTAAGTACATATTTGTGTCAGTTGTCTAGTACCCAATACACGAGCTATGCTTTACTTGGGACTACATGACGTTGTGAATTGTTCTAGGCTATTATTATTAATACTTATATCGTCATGCCATGTGATACGACATAGACAGAACAAGTGCTAACAGGTTCTATATGTAATTCCGTACCTATGCACCTATTTTTGTCCGTAGAATTACGAACTTTTCTAGTACTAAGTTCTTGTTATTACAAACTTACACAATTACCCTTTAATCACTTATTTTTTTCACTTGTTTGCAGAATACAGTGTTACAAGTAGGTCTTATAATATTGAGTATTATATCCGATTCGATGCATTCAGCCCACATAATTGAAGAGATTTACACATAGATCAGAGACCATATAAGTAGCCTAATCTGAATTAAACACGTTCATCTTATAGAAAATCTTGAATAATAAAAAAAATTGCGATCGATATAAAATCTGTGGTGTGATTAAAATATCAGAATGGCATATGTACTTTCTAAGATTTTATGACCAAACCATTGTTTGCGAACTCGCTCAAGGAATTTTAATATGTATATTTCAATACAAACTTATGCTTGTAATTTTACTATGTCATAAATGGTGAACCTACGTGAAGATATTACCATTCTAGGAATTCAAATTTAACATCCGTGTTATGAATGAATGAAATATATACAAAATTTATCCACTACAATGTACACTTTGGCGTTATTAAGCATTTGTCACACTGAATGCTTTCCGCGTTTTATAAACCGGTCCGGTTCAAGCGAATGTAGCCCGGATTAGTAATCCAGTCCGGGTTTATTTATTTACGTTGCATTACACAATTATGGTATATTAATTAATTCACACACATAATATGCACCTTTTAGGTGTTGCAACGTGGAAGAGAGGCGGACGTTTTTTTATTACTTATCTACATTTTGCAAGTTTAGTTTTTTAGGCTTTATTTGTCCACATTTGTTTTAACTGGATAATAAATATACCGGATAATCTATTCTCATTTTTTATAACATAAGGTAATTTATTGTATTTTGTATATTATATTATACGCAGAGTGCATAGTTTCTTGTTTAGACGTACACTCTTGACAGTGGTCGTGGCTTTCATGATGGTGTCTTTTCGCTGCCCTACTTGGTGACAGAGCTGCTCGCAATTTGCCTTCATCTGGTACGGTTTTTAGCTAAAAACCGGACAGCCATACGAGAACATTGTACAAAACAATAGAACTAAAATGGAGTAAAATTTCCTGAAGTAATGACTGCAATGAGATAAGACAGCTCAATTTTTTTTTATTAATAAACGAAAACCTGCAATCGCAGATCTGCATATAAATTATGTATAGAAATTGACAAAAAAGTAATTTCCATATCTATAACATCGTGAACCGGTTTTCTTTCTTATATTTTTAACTATAAGAATGTAGATTAGGTGTGCCAAAGTAATAAAGATCTTTTAAGAGGGAGAATTGTTATAAAAATAATACTGTATACTGGCTAAAACTGGCTTTGAATCCACTTGTTTGTCATGTACTTATAAATATTTAGTTAACAACTTTATATCTTAAATTAATATTTCGTACTGTAGTAATACAGGAATAGGTTGTCAATTAGCGAAAATATCTATATGAATTTTATAGAAAAGACTAAAAAAGACAAATTTGTTTGAAACATATTAATAATAATTAAATACATTACATAAACATTGTAGTATTGAAACCATTAACCAACCAATCATGCTTAATATTAAAATAATTGTGGAGTTTAACTTGGAAATTGACCGTAATAAAATATACGAGTAATTTACTTCAATTATTTATTTCCGTTCAACATCGATATGATACCAAAAATTTATCTGAGAGAGGCGAGTAGGTTCACCCACTGCCACGTTATATTCAAATTTACCCCATGAAATGTGGGCGAGTGTTGCGTTCACTACAACTGCGATAGTTAAAAATGTCTCTGTTAATGTCTGCCATTAGGGATATTAGTCATGATGATTTGTTATGTTATTTCAATTAAACAGTATGAAACTCATAGGTATTCTTCTTTAAGATATTTCATACGTGACTACAGTAGAAAAACAACTAGGTGTTATAAAAATTTGATGTGCGTGTACCTTAAAGGTACTTGAATATTTAATAATACCTTAAAGGTACTTGAATATTTAATAATGAACTTGAATGACCGTATAAAATTTGAATTAATTTATAGCAGAGGATAACATATTGTGAAAACAACCTTGTTTTTAAATTCATTTCTTGTTTGAAGATCTGCCGACTTTTTATAGCTTCGCCAAAGCGGAAGTTGAGGCACTCTAAACCCAAGAATGTTTAGAAGTACATACCTATACAGATATGCCTCATAAAAATTAGCAAAACGTACTAACGTAGTGGTTATTTGCTCAGTGGTGAGCAGATTGTAAGTACCATTGCCTCAAACTTATTTCGCAGCAATAGACACTTTGTTATTACTAAATATTTTGGGTTATGATCACATTGTCTAACTGTAACATGCCACTGCGGGCATAAATACCTAATACTCCAATTCACTAAGAAGCAGATTGCCTAACCGTCAATGCCTAGACGTTATAATTGCCTAAATGTTATTGTGTCTACAAAGTTTTATCTACTCTTGGCTATTCAACTGGCTGTTTCAGTTGATAAATTCGGGTGATATATATTTTTATAGGATATTCCTAATTTAGGTTTATTTACGCTCCAATATTTGGATTACTGTTGATTACAATTTTAAAAACAATGCCTTCCTGTAAATGTTATTTAGTATTCGTAAACATTGTTTATAGAGAATGACTGGAGTTTGTTCACCCTCAAAGCTAGCTCTAGGGAACTATAAAATTCGTCGTTTATGTTGGTGTACTTACGGTCATGTCTTTCACTTTCCAATATTTCAAGTTTTTTTAATAGCAATTTAATTGACGTAATGTTTATTGCTAAATTTAGTGTATTCATATATTAGTTGTTTGTAACTATATCCTTAGTGGCCTTGACTGGGTCAAATATGTTTTTCGTTCCACGTGTTTGTTTGATGGATGAATGTCTCAGACCACATGTTAATTATTTTAAAATTATATTTTAATATTCGTTTGTTATTATTTTTAATGACTAGGCAAGTAGTAATTATATATGAATAGTATTATTAGCTTGAATTAGCTTAAAACTACTGCTAAATAAACTTATGTATTATGATGACATATTATCACCCGTATAAGTAATATGTACATATAAGTCTACATAACGTAAAAATGAAAAAATAAACAATGATTTTAAGTTGATTATGTTTTATATCACAAATATGTAATTTTATTTTTATCAGAAGGTAAAAGAAGAGATATTTTTTTACATAATAGTAATATGTGGTATATGATTACTCTTTATAGTGAACATTGGTTTAAAAACACGAACAATTATTATTATACGGAAACCATAAAGTTTTTATGACGTACAATCCATTACCAAATTGCGTATCCAATTAAAATAAAATTTCATTAATTGGATCAAAATAATTGATTATACTCTACATTTGTAACATAGTAATCATTGCTATGTATGAGTGACGAATAAAAATACATATACGCCCTTTACATATAAACGTCAATGTCTAATAATAGGTTTAATTTATCTATTGACTATTGTCTTTTTTTTGTATCTAGAATGGCAATCATGTTGGCGGTCCACCTTTTAAGCCATCATCATATCATCATCAACGCCTCATCATCATATATTGCTCATAGTGCCCCTCACGCGTAACCATCCCGGTGAACTAAGATATTTTGCTTTGGATTCTGTAATTACGTTGTCATAGTCTAGTCCAACCGCCACAGATAAAGAAGCTAATTTGCGGCTGGCAGAAAAGGGCGAGATGTCTTTGTGCAAAGTCCATGTGCTAATCTCATTATTTCGAGATATTTTGTTTAAAAAGAAACTGGAAATTTTCAGTTGAAGAATAAGGATGTTTTACACACTTGCGGTAACGGCATCCGCTAGCGGGGCACCTGTGGAGGATAATGGGATGAGCATGGTCTGAAGTCATTTATCATTAGTCCATTGTGTAAATTGACCACTATTGGTTGGTCTGATTGGTGATCAGAGGGAACCGCATTTAGATTGATCTGTTAGGTTTCTTAAATGGTAACAAGGTCTCTGTTCCCCATTATTATTTTATTATTAGTTCTAAGTTTATAGAATGGAATTCTTGAATTCTTCTTGAGTGTCCTTTCAAATTGTATTTCCACTTGTTAGTTGATTTACTATTTGCGCAGTCTTGAGCAACTAAATGAAATGCGTTGTCGTTTCCTCTTCATCTTGACAAATGTCTGCAAACATTTACTATCCTTAGAACATCTTTACATCAACCGTCGTTTTATGCAATCAGCTAGCGACAAAAGAATGCTACAATTAGTTTTGTCAGTTACCTTATTTTTTTTTATGAAAATTACGCCGTGAGTTAATGAAATATCTAAGTCATAATAAGTAAAACCTTATTTAAATATGGCGTATGTCGTTTATTACTTTCTGATAATGTAGTTTATTTAAAGATCTGTTGTAAAACTTTGTAAGTTTCTAAAATTTATCAAGTATTTTGTTTATTTTATCCACTACAAACAACCTCAAACTAAAATTAAACTCCAAATGAAATCGTTTCGATTTATTATTTTAGTATATACTCACTGCAGCGGGCTAAAAGTATTCTATGCATTTGTCTAGAATATACCTATGTATAAAATTTGTTTAAATAACCCGTCCAGTAGTTTTTGTATACCAAACATTCATCCCAACAAAATTTCGCATTCATAAATATTAGTAGGATTCGGGTCTCAAATATCCTTGCAGGGCCTCTATCTTTCTCAATGGTATTAAAAAAGCTTAAGGAAAAAAAAAGCAATGAGAGAATCATCTGTATCGTGCGAAAATTCGTTATACAGCAAGGTGAGCCGGTGGACGCGTGGCGTGGGAGGTACAAAAAATATGAAATACAACTGTCTGATCAGCTGACATTATATCATTGTAGGTATTAATGGATACTAAGTAGTCTCGGCGATTTGGAATATTAAGATTGCAGAGTATTAGTATTAATAATAGCAATTGACTGCCTCGGTAGTTTAGCATACCGCCTTACTTCCGATGTTCCGGCTACGATTCCTTGCACACTGCAAACAAATAGATTTATAACTGATTTGATTTTATTATCTTTGTGATTTAAATAAACTTAATATAAGCACTTATGAATAGTCACATTTTTTTATTACCACTTATTCGGAATGCAGACTCATCACAAGAGGAACGAACAGGAAACATGCATGTAATTATATTATGTATTTATAAGTATATGTATTTCTACCAGTTGTGTAGTACCTATCAATAATACAAGCTCTGCTTAGCTTACAAATAGAAGGCGTCGTGTGAATTGTCCAAGAGAAAAAAAAATAGTTATCTTCAGCTGTATATACGACGATTGCGCACAAAATTATCTCACAATTTATTGCACCTAACACTCGCATTTGAATAAAATACGGTCTTGCGTTTTTACATACATTGTACTTTGATATTTCTTTTCAATTATTTCTTGTCTATAATAAAATATATATATAATATATATTTTATTATAGACTAATAATATAATATATATATAATATCAAGTATTTGCTGTTTAAAAAATATATATTTAAAAAGTTTATTGTCATTTGTTTTTTGCAGTAAAAGAGGTATAGATTATATTTTAATATATAAATGATTGTTCCCTACTTATTTGTGTTCAATACTGTGCACCCGGTACGTATTACAACTAAATTTGAATTTCACATGTACTTTATTTTTATTGTCGGTTTTATTTTTTTATTAAATTGTTGTTTTATGGCTATTGTTAATATTATATTTTATTATTAACCGAATATATATAATATAATTCGCCACCATGTTCTTATTAGAAAAAATCACAATAAAGTAAACTTATTCACACAGAACAATGACAAACAACTAGTGTCATGTAACTTACTTACGTAGGTAAAAAAAATGATAAGCTAAGCTTAATGTAAATGATACGAGTATGTCACAGCAACAGCAGAAATCTATCTCGAGATGTGTTCCGAGAATCTTCAAGGTCTCGACTTGAGAGCCAAGTAATATAATGACGTAATAAGTTCTTATATTTTTGTATAATTTATTGAGGAATGAAATTAAGCAATTTTATACTTATTGTTGGCATTGCCTGTCGATCAAATAATTATACTGTATGCAACTTAAACTCTCAAATGGTTCGTACATAATCCAAAACTTTCAAGTTCTTTCTGTTTGAAATAGGAATCGTTTATCTTGATCGATCCGTTTACTTCTAATGGTTGCGGGTCGGATTCCTCGCAGGTTAACACTTGTATATATAAGTATGATTGTTTGTATTACTGTGTGTGTTTTCTATGTATAAGTATGTATCCCTAACAAAAGCGCTGCTTAATTTGGGATTAGATGGCGCTGTGTGAATTGTCCATTCCAGGTCCATATTATTATTCATTCAACACAAACTAAGCCCTGCGACTTGGTATTCCTATAACTTTTTTGTTTGTAAACCAATTGGAATATGAGAAAAAATAATATTAAGTGAAGATAATTTCCTGAAAAGTTAAGCCGTTTCTGAGTTTAGCGCCCACAATTGCACAGATAAACAGACAAAAATTATCAATATACAAAAATTTTTTTTGGGTTCCATTACATTGATAGTTTCAATTATCATTATTCTTTTTGTGTAGACAGCGATCGATTTCATTTTTATTCAATGTTATATTTTGGAATTATTACGTTAATGAATGATCTTGATGCTATGTCTATATGCCATGGTAATTATTTTATCCTCAAGGCTTACTATAGGTTTGTATGCTGTTACAAGCCGGAAAAAATGTTATTGGCAATTTTATCTGTAACATTTGTTATAAAGTTTTTACTAAATTGTATTGCGTGATTAACGTCATTTTATATTTTAATATATTTCGTGCTTCATATATAAGTAGTTGTAAGATTACAATATGGACAATTATAAATATTCGTTAAATATTTCTATACCTACCTGATCACGCTATTCGAATATAGGCTTAATTGTAACGGAAAAATGATATACAAAGCGTTGTTGTATAAATGACATCTGTTTTCTATTTATTTTCATGCCAGCCCACTTATGCGGTAAATAGAACTATTAACTACTATCCTTAGGCCTTACCTACTTAATTATACAGCGCACAATTAGCTCGTCAGTCACATATTTATAAGTCAATCATTAAGATATTTTTTTTACATGTATACATTAATATGTAAAAATAGATTACTGTAAAAAAATAACCGAATTAAAATGAAACGTCGAGAGAGGTAATGACTTATTAACTATATTAATAACTAGGTGATGCCGCAAACAGATAGAGATACATAAAAAAAATAAAAAAATCTTGTTATGTTCTATTTCACTTCTAACATCCCCGTGATTCAGTTTTAGGCGTTTTTTTCTATGTACAGGCATTCTCGAATCTATTAACTATCTCGAATTCTACAGTTTTATTATATGTATAGATTAGATTAATGAGCTGTGTATTAGTATGATGTAGCGATTTGATACGCTGCTGTAAGAAAATAATATAAAGTAATTTTTCATAGCATTGTCACGTTAAGAATATTTTGAATATGAAAATGTATACACAATATTCCTCGGTCAGAACTGTCTTTGGTTTCTATGACGCAATAAATTAGTAAAGTGATAAGGGGGACCTTCCTGTTATTGTGATAAGCGGCAACAACTGGCTCCTATATTAATATTCTTCGAAACACTTCCCTTTTTTTAAATATTCCAAAGCTAACATACAAGAATCCATCTGTATCCACACTTATAAAGGGATACGTTACTAATTAAAAAAACTTTTGTCATACTAACTAAGGAAATTAATCCAGACGCCTATATAAAGAGGTTTTCAAGAAGAACTTTGTTTTGTAATTCAAAACACAAGAATTTTTTATTGTAAGTATTAAAAAAAGCCAAATTTGACAAATAATAAATGATATCTGTCCACCACGAACATCGATACAGATATGGATTCTTTCAAAATGGCGGGGTCTATTTTCTTAATCACTTCACGAATTCTGAGTTTTAAGGCTACGTCAACAAATAATATTGTTGCATTCGGTCCACTGAAAACCCAAGACAGATCGTTAAAATGGTTTTACATGGTGAACGTATATGATGCGCTTATCTATATCTTATAATTTGGATACAATTAAATCTGAAGGGAAAGAAATTTCGTGATTGTAAAATTTCGCGAAATTTAGGTGTCAAGTTCGACCATGTGATTATTTTTACTAATGGATTATTTTTTGTTGGGTTATATTAAACACGATCTACACGAAGCAAATCGAATTGTTTAGGGCCGCTGGTTGCGTTGTTCATTGCCATTTTAAGGCATTCAGCTTTTACAAATTAAAAAAAAAATGTGTTGCTATATAAAATGTTTATTATTGCAGGAAGACGAAAAAGTCGTAGAGTTGGTAGCCAAATTCGGACCAAAAAAATGGACGCTAATTGCACGGCATCTCAAGGGCAGGATAGGGAAACAATGCAGGTAAAGTAAACTAATTTAATGAGAATTGATTAGATTAATTGATTGACTACTTCTATTCTATAGGAGTAAAAGTAGAGTTACTCCTATAGAATAGGAATAGTCTAGATTAATCTATATACAAAATTATTTTTAATCTACACGCTAAATTCAAATTCAGCCGAAAGCATTGCTAAGAAAATCGCTTAGTGATTTTTCAAACACGTTACAAGACTATCAAACTGCAAAATAATCATAAAAATTACGTTGTTTTTGTAAATAATTGATTTTAATAATTTAAAGTTTAATCTTATGTATTATGTAAAATAAAATTTATGTATTATGTAAAATAAAATTGTATTAATATATTTTTTAAATACAATAGATGTACACAAGTATTTTTTAAAGGTAAATTATTGGTCACCCTCATTTAGCCCTTTTTTTGTGGCCTGCAGTTTTTTTGCGACATAAACAGTTTTAACAACACCCAATTTCTTACATGCTTCCTCATAATAATATATGCTACTATCCTAGTAATAAAAGCTATAATGAGGTATGTTATGTTAAGCATTTTCCCATTAAATTTTCAGAGAGCGCTGGCACAATCATCTCAATCCCTCAATAAAGAAAACAGCTTGGACAGAACACGAAGATCGAGTTATATACCAAGCTCATAAGCAGCTTGGTAACCAGTGGGCTAAGATAGCGAAGCTATTGCCTGGCAGGTGAGAAATCCGATCGTTGAATAATAAATAAGATAGAGTACAGATGTCGCCATTTAAAAACTTGGTTCATCGGAATGATGAGATGCTGACGTACTGCTGTAGTAGAAATAATTTTAGATATATTTGACTGATATAAAATGTAGGCTATGCCCTATTCCAAATATCGCCAAATTTAATCAGGTTTATTTAAGTCGTAAAAAAGTAACAAACAATACAAATTTAGAATAATGTATTTTAATAATGATTCATTTAGCTATTTTGATCTCATTTTTCAATTTTAAGTTTTATTTTAAACATGTTAAATGGCGATGCGTGGGTATAGATAAAAAGATACTATGATTTAATCTAGAATATGTGTGTGCATGTGTTTTCTAAGATTGTGCTCTGTGGATTCCAGGGTTATTATTATTATGTTTGATGTATATTTTCTAATTTCTCAGGACGGATAATGCAATAAAAAACCACTGGAACTCAACAATGCGACGGAAATACGAGCCGGACCTGTTAGACAGTTTCGAGAGTTTGCGACGGAGGCAGCCGAGGGTAAAGCCACGAGTACCCACATACGATAGTTTTAGTGTATATAGTGAAAGTGTTAGTGCGCCCGAACCAAAAGTGCAAACGGTGTATAACGATGTTAGTGGTTTGCTTTATGCTTTTTATGTTTTATTTTTGTTTTTCTAATTGTCATTTTGTCTATGGTTCTTATTTTTGCTATCAATTTGAAATTATTAATAATAATTGGAACACATATTAATTTTAAATTTTCATGTGTTTTAATTTGTTATAAGTTTATTAGAATAAATAACGGTTTAATATGATTTTTATTGTACTATTAGACAAAGTGACAGAACATGTATGTTTCAGAAAAATGGATGTTTATTTTTTTATTATTTTTATATATACTGTAAGTTGCGTTAGTTTTATTATTCATTTGAATATACTACATTTAAGTAATTTATAATTCTGTTGAAAATCCATTTTTCTTAAAAATATTATGCTCGACAAGTAATTTATTTACAACAGACTAAATATATTGAGATATATATAGGTATATATCGTTACTTATGTGATATGTCTTAAGTTGTATGTTTATATACAAATGTTAGAATAAAAAAAGCTATTACTTATTCATCAACCCTTACAGTGCCAACACCTCTATAAGTATAAAGGCTGTGGAACTGTAAGAGTCCAAAGTTAAAAAGGAGTAGATAAAGTAATGTCCTATCAAAATATCATATAATATTTTACTTGTCATTCATTTGTCTTTTTCATTTCATTAATTGTCTGGATATTGATATCAGTTGTTTTTATATTGACTTTTAAGTAGATACTGGAACTGCATCATATATACTGGACCCTCTACTAACCCTGAAGTCCTGCAGGTTATCCACCTCTGGTATTTGCTCCTTAATACAATGTATACAGGATTAAAGACTTCTAAGCTGAACCACCTTAATAAATAAGCAAAGGGAATTTGAAAGGGATTTAGAAAACGTTTCAGGTCACGTGATCAATTTAGTATGAACAGTTCAAAATTTGTTATGCAGTTACTTACCAATTTTGTTATCATGAAAATGCATTTTTGGCAATATATTTTCGTGCCATGATAATATTCAACTGATATCAATGCCACATTTTGTGTTTATTTCTCATTCATTTTGTAACATAACTTCCATTCCATAAACAACATCTTTGTGGGTACCAAGGGCTTGTGCATTTAGTTGCTTTCATTGTTCCACATCTTATTCTCTTTTATAAACTATATAACAACTAATGTTTTAAATAATGTTAATAGTATTCTTTTGGTGTCTGTATTAATTTTTTTTTCATTTTGTCATTACTTCGACTTTCACTAACTATTCGAAAAATTTATTACTTGTTAGTAACTTTACAACTATATATATATCACTTAGTAATATGATTACATTTTATAATATTAAGTTGTTAACACTCACATACCAAAGTCTCGAAGCATTTTTGTTGGAAACAGCTGACGCAGCAAACATTGGTTTTCCTTATAAATTTAGGGCCACCTTTATCACCAAGGTGTATAAAAATAGCCTACAAGCTATTCTCAGATTACCAAATATACACCACAAATTTCGTATAAAATCGGAATAGTTATATAACAAATGACAGAAATGGAACTAATTTTACCATAGAATATTTGGTAAATATTATAACAGAAATATATTATTAGCATACAAAATATACAATCAAAACAATTATTATTTTCCAAGTGTTTTGACAAAAATATTATTTATTTTTTACTGATGTTTATAAATATATTAGTCATTTGTTTTATTATATTGTTGTACTACAATGTGTTCAACCTCTTCTTTAGCAGCAATGGCCGGATCCCCTCAATGAATCGACACAGAGCAACTCGTCCACAACCAGTCAGCCGTCCAAACAGATGTTACACTTTAGACAGTTATTGAAGGACCAACTTAACAATTTGCAACAGCAGAAACCTAAAACACCGGAGAGGGAACTAGTGCCTGCAGATATGGAGATTGTTGAATCGCCTTTTAAGTAAGTAACCTTTATGATTGCTTTATTAGACAGTGTAGAGAGATTATCAACTGTAGACTTGAGGTGAATGCAATAGTCTACATGCTCACGTTATGATGTGATTACTGTGATACCACTAATATGTTCCCATTCTGGAGGACTAATATGTTATGCCTCTTTCACTGTCTTATTTTAGCATTTAGCCATAATATATCTTACAAAGCACGCTGCTTGATTATTGAAATAGGTGACATTGAAATACCGTTGACTTTTACAAAGTCACAAAGTTTTACAAAGTGTGTATATTTGAATATAACGTGATAGAGAGCAAGTCTTAGCCATTTTTACAGAAGCCTTACTTTCCTTAAAAATTTAATCAACATATCTGTTTCATCTGGACCAAGTGGGGGTAGTAAGTCACTAGACCAGATCAAGGCCTAGTATGGATGCATCTTCAATGCTATGATGAAGATCCATGCATACCTAATCAAGTAATTCTATACAAAATTCAGATTCATAAATCACCCATTTTAATACTCATCTTTTGTCCCTCGGTTCTCTCTGTCGATGATAGGTTATATTTATAATTATATTTCATATTACAGATTCGTGAATATAGAATCGTTGCCATCAAATTCACCTCTGAAGCACTACTTCGCACAGACGTCGGATAACGTTACCGCCAACCAAGACGCTGGTAATTTTTTTTATTATTTTATGTAAATGGAATTAATTTTGCCTGTATAGATGAACATCACTACAGAATAAATTTGTGACTTCAGTGATACTATTCCGTACCTTGTAATTTAATTCCGAAGTACAAAAGTATATATTGAATTATTTAACATAATTGAGCGGCATCTCAATACACGGGACCCCAGTATAGTGTAGAAAAAATTTAAGTTTTCTCTATTACACAATTTTTACTTGAATATAACAATAATCCAGGACAATTCACATTTAGTCCCAAGCGCATCAACGCTTGTGTTATAGGTACTAGACAACTGATAGATATATGAAATACATTTTTTCTTGTAAATACTTACGCAATACCTACACAGAAAACCGATACAAACAATCATAATCATGAATACAAATTGTTGGAACATGAGAGAAATCGAACCCGCGACCATTGGAAGTAAAGCGGTGTGTTGAACCGGAAGACCATCGAAACATATTTTAACAATACATCAGTATATTAATTTAATATAATTTCTGGTACTATTTCAGTAACATATGCAGTACAACCGGAAACGAGTAAAGAGATACTTGTTCCCTCGGTATACACATCGCCTAAGAAGAAGACGTTGGAAACGAACAGCCCTCCACCTATACTACGACGGAAAGCAAAGAAAACACAAAGCACGCCCAACCCTAATGTGAGTTAATGTATTGTATCGATCTTTTATTATTTACTTGTTTATAGAAAATTTGTATTTTTTTTATTGAGGTTTTTGGGTTATTCTAAGTTGTTAAAACCTGTAGTACTTCGACCTGCATAAATCTATTGTGCCCTTCTTTTTTCTAAATTCGCTACCTAGATTTGAAAGATATTCTTAGAAGTGATGGTTTTTATCTTCTCAGGATCCTTTAAACTTTGTTTTAATACATAAATATTTTAATTTCAGTCATGGCAAGACACGTTAAATAGGTTGGAATCTAGAGACAGTGGCATTACACCGATAAAGGCTCTTCCATTTAGTCCGTCTCAATTCCTCAACTCACCGGCGCCGCTCACGTTCCAAGAGTTTGATTCTACACCTTTAAGACATGCTAAGGTAATTAATCTATTTTTAACATTATTTTAAACGATATCAATAGTGGTACATAATGTTTTTTAAAGAGGTCTGAGAAAATAACATTTAACAAGAACATATTTTATCGAATTAGGTGTTATTTTGCGGAAATTCGTTTCCTTATTCATTATTTTGTTTAATTCTTCTACCATGTGGGTCACGAAATTAAACAGAATAATGTAGATTCATTGTTTGTGTGAGACTACAAATATTCAGTGTAGAAACCTGACCACCGCTTCCAGTACCGTTCCGACCTTCGCTACTTGTGATCAAATTCCGACCGTTGTTTAATTCAAACCCATATATAATGTCACGCATTAAATTATAAAAGCGCCCATTGATGGAAGGTTCTTAACTAGACTTAGTATAGAAACATTCGACAGTTGTCTTTGATCATAAAGTGTCTCTTATATTCTACTTTGATGACCATGAAATAAGTATCTACATAAGGAAATTATAAATAAAAATGTGTTCATAATTTTCAGGAATGGAGTCAGATGACTAGTCCGCTTTTACATACACCAACTCCTGCCAATTTAACGCCTGTTAACTCGCATCTGAGGAATAACACTCCCAAGTAAGTTTATTATACACTATGTGTAAATAATAATATTAATGTGTATTATTGTAAACAATATTTGAAAAGAATACGAGTTGAATTTGTAGTCAGTTCTGATTTTGGAATAATACCAATATAAACAGACATACTCATAGATGCAAACTATCATCAAGTGAAGCAGTGTATATACCACAAATATCTACAATATTATTATTAATATATAATAATTATTATGTATGTTTCTCTTCAATAAATTTTAAATTTTAATTATTATTATTATAGGACGCCAACTCCGTTCAAATTGGCAATGGCAGAAATTGGCAAGAAATCTGGTTTGAAGTATGAACCATCAAGCCCTGGCCGCTTAGTGGAAGATATCACTGAGATGATCAAGAGGGAAGAGAATTCTGATAGCACTGTGCATTTGAGCGATTCACTGTTATCATCCACTGCTGATCAAGATGCTGGTAATGTTCAGGTAAATAGTATTTAATTGTTTAAGATTATGTTAAATTGAAGTAAACATAAGTTTAAGATTGATTTAGATTAAATGAGAATGAGAGAATTATTATAAATTATCTTTTATGCAATTTAAATAAATGATGGTATACTATAAATATGAACAGCACCATAAATGTAATAAACAAATATTTACTTGAGACTGGATAATATTATCAATTTATTAGCCTTCGCTAATAAATTGATAATATTATCCATATGTTTGTATCAACCTCTTCAGGTTGATACAAACATATGGGCCCATAAATATTATTAATATACATGCCGCTATTGTCAGTTTAAATTTAAGGTGTGGACAAAACAAAGCAGTTTCACTTATCATTATTATTTGACAACCGTGATGAAATATGACTCATGCGTTCCCATTCCAGAGGAGTAAGATGCATCATGCATCTTATCCTGTAATTTACTTTCACTGTCTACAGTCCCACAACCGAAACACCCCCCCATCATCTTGGTTTGTATGTTACAAAGCAAGTTAATGGGGGCTGAAATACGCATATGATTTCTTATAGTATACTTCTAGTGAACTTTCTACAATGTAGAAAATAGTGGATAATGTTGTTTATGTATCTATCAGACAGGTATTCACCTGATAGATGCCTCTTTGTAATGTCATTGCAATCACACAATCAAAATACACCTTACAAAGCAATTAGATGGCAGCTAAAATACTTATCCATGTAGATGACTTTTTACAGTTTACCTCTATTTGAACTTATTCAATGTTAAAGACAACACTGGGTAGTGTTGTGTACGATTAAAGTTTAATTTTATTCAATGTGATAGAAAATAACAATGTCGTTTATGTATCAACAGGTAAACGATTCCGGTATAGGCAGCGGCAAGCGACGGTGTTCTGAAGGTTCTCAGGCGGGCAAAGAGAACGTACCAGGTTCTGGTACCGGCGGAGGACACAAGCGAGCTCGCAAAGCACTAGCGCCCGCGTGGGGGACCGCCGCTACTAGCACGCCGCACTCACACGTACACGCACTCGTGCCTGATGTCTCCTTCATTAATGAGACACCGGTCAGTATATTAAATCTTATTAATATTATTCTTTGTAAATTACTTCCTACTTCAACTTAAAACAGGTTCCAGTTCAACTAGGTACAAAATTAATCAATATTAATTGAAATAGCCTGTTTTAAGTTAAAGTTTCTTATTTAATCATTACTGATTCCTGTGACACAAGCCTTGAGTTTAGTGCAGGGATTGCTGTTAAAATATTTTGTCTATAATTATTGATTACATACAATTAATAAATAAATTATATTCGCGGAAGTTTGTGAGTATGAATGGGATGGTTTGTTATTCTTTCACGCAAAAACTACTGAATGAAATTTAATTAAACGTTACAATATTTATTTATTCTGTGTAATTTATGTGTTTGTATTATATATTTATTTATATAATATAGTATTAATGTCACTTCCACACTGGCCCTACAATATTTTCTATTTTTACCTAAAAGTTAGCTGGTAGAG
Source organism: Achroia grisella (assembly GCF_030625045.1). NCBI lineage: Eukaryota > Metazoa > Arthropoda > Insecta > Lepidoptera > Pyralidae > Achroia > Achroia grisella. The sequence continues at coordinate 3,257,206 of NW_026712999.1, forward strand.
AATACCATATGGCGTTAAGCTCGCCTTCTGTACACTTTTTATTGTGCAATAAAGAATAATCAAATTTCGGATACATGGCGTAAATATATTTACAAAGTTATTTCTCTTGTTACAGAGCAAAACTTTAGCGGGCGACAGCTCTGTAATGTTCTCTCCGCCGTCGATAGTCAAGAATTCTATTTTAGAAGAATCCACGAGTCTTCACAGTCTGATAAGCACTGACAACACACCCGATACGAGCAAATACGAAGATATTGACATAGAAGCTGTCATCAGCGAAAAAACAAAGGTACAACACAGGTCCTTACTCCGTACTAATCCTTCACCTAACACCTATCCTAACGAATTAATCTACCAAGAGGTATACGACAATGAACTGCAAAATTCTAGTGTATTTAAAAACATAACGAATGTAGAATCGCCTAGAAGTTTTGCTAGACTAAACGCGGATAGATTGAGAACTATAACAAGTGCTAACGATATTTCTTGCGATTCGAATCTGATAGCGCCTAAAGAAGTATTAGCTAACGCGTTAGCCGACCATATATATAAAGTGACGAGTCAAAAGCCTTCTACATCGCGTATAGACGCAATATTAACTAATAAAATATTAACAAATAACGTTCGGCCGAATGAATATGCGGATAAAGAGAATCAGTGGTGGCAAACGGAGAATAAAGATTCAAATCAGACTGGGGATTTCTTTTCAAATGATTATTACGCTTTTAATAGTAATTATGAATGATTATATTGTCTCATTTATCATTGTGGTAATACGAAGTCATTGTATCATAGTCATTTATCAGCGATACGCTTATTGAATAAAATTACTAATATTTAAAAGTATTAAACATTAAACTGACTTGTATAATGGTCTACTGAAAGTAAAAATAATAAAATATTTTGTATGACTTGGTTGGTAATAATTCAATCATATGTATATAGAAAAACTATATATATGGCAGTTTTATATTCAAAGGCCGCAAGACCAATACAATATAAAGTAATTGCAAAATATTAATGTTAGTAATATTTGTAAAATCTAATATTTCTACCAAAGTTTTTGAAACGGCAATACTGGGTTTGGACATAAGGGAATCGATAAGCTTAGTATTCATGTTATTTTAAGTATTGGTGAACAGTTTAAAATAAAACAAAATGTAATAAATTGTGTAATCCCATATATAAATCCATTTTTATTTCTTGACTTTATAAATCACGTTAGTTTTTGGTTTTCGTTGACTTTCAAGATCAAATATCCAATATTACAATAAATTTGACAGCATAGCTAAACAGATTAACGTCCAATACAAAAAAATGAATATAACTAATTACTACCATATTAATTATGTTCTGTATTTATATACAAGATATATATATTTATATATATATATAATTAATTGGTAACAACAGACATTAAATCGTGTTTACGAACTCGAAAGTTAAAAAGAAACGAATATTTAAATTTTAATAGCATTGTTCAAGGTACAGAACCAAATTTAAATAATTACGAAATAGACTGAAGTAGATTTTCTGTTAAAAGTGAATAAATTACTTAAATGTGAAGTACATATAGAGATATATGGACTATTGTTATGACACCTCATAAACCGACAACCAATTGTTGTCCATCATCATGGACCATCGACAAATATAAATTGATTGTTTTATAAGAATTTATGCTTGTTTTAAAATTAATTGTATATTTCTAATAAAAAATATCTTTGTTTTATTGTATTAAATATCGGTTTTCGAGTAACTATAGCGTTGTATAATACATAACATGTCGCTGTAATGGTATGTTTTTTAATAAATAAGTGCACCAAACTAATTTTAACGTATAACGAGATTAGAACTTAAGTAACCAAAGATGAAAATTTCATCAAATGAATATCGTTGTGAATTAATTAATATATTGGTAAAAGTGTTAGGTTTAAAAATAATTTAGAGTTAGTTTTTAATATAAAAAGTATACCTCAAGTTTACCATGCACCAAATTGTTTTAGAGTTACTAGAATTAAAGTACAAGCTTTGATTTTTTAAGAATTGCAAGTATTAATTTCTTAGGTGTTAGATTTAAAAATATTTTTGGCGTAGTAACAAAAAAATCGCCTCAAAACGGCATTTAGGACTTTGCAGTATTTAAAAAGAAGATTAGGCAGAATGGTTCGTAATTTCGAAACAGAGAAAAACAATGTTAGGTACTAACAAATCCCTAAGTTAGGTCACCCATCCTATCCCTGTATTCATTTCTTTGAAATGTCTAATAATGGTAGTTTTTGCTTTGTAATTTGCGTTTAAAATATTAACAATTTATAATGTCCGATAAAATTTCTCTAAATTTTTCTTTATGCTGTCACATTGGTTGTGTATGAATCATATTTATTTCACGTTTTATTTGTTAAATTTATAGCATTTTTTTTATATTAACGGCAGCTATACTTAAGGATACTTTATTTGAAATAAGCAAATGACATTATTCCAAAACCTGGTGTTCCCTACCTATTATTCGATCCGATCCTCACCAATTTCCAGTCCACAATATTGACAGACCAGTGTTGAATCTACGTATATATATTTTTAATTTTATGAAGCTTATTTATTATTATCTTGTTGAATCGATTGTTTTTTGTTACTATTTATGTTAAAAATGTTTTAATTTATTCTGTAGTGATAGTTTTTTTTTCTTTGTATTATAGCAACATTTTGTATTACAAATTGTGTTTTTTATTGCTATTTTTTTATAGTAGTCTAATGTCACTGTCAATATTGTTTGTAATCCAATCCACAAAGTCCAAATGATATCCAATGTCATTTTTTATTTCAATAAACGTATTTTATACATTATTTTTTGTTATTTCTTATTAACCTATGCACGAGTCATTTATGTACTTGTCAATCGTTTTTAACATAATCAAAATATCAATACAGTAATTTGGGTTATCTTGTACTTAAAACTCTACCCTAAATCTCTAACTATTTTGCATGATTATATGTTTTGAAAATAGTAATTGAGTTTGAGTGAATTGATTTTCATAGTATTATTTGTAGTATATTTTAAAGACTGAATCGGTTTGTATGTAACAAGTATTGTCTGACTTTTCTGAACTGATTCTAAAATCTATTATGTCGAGAATATGCATAAATATCACTCTAGATACTAATAAATCATCAATCGGTTAAATCCTATTTCATACTTCCAAATATATATACTACAAACTTCTCAGATTATTAGATACAGAAAGTATCTTGTAAAGATGGGAATGTCATTTATATTTCGTATAATATAAACACCGTATCAAGTGGGCTTACCGAAGTAAAACTAGAGTGAACTTTACATAAAACTCTTTAATATTAAAACTTTTAAAAACAATAAAGTAGTTTACTTGAAAAAAAATGCTGAAAGTAAACACATTTGCAAAATATGTGTTTATGCAATATACTGAGAAAAGTATTATTTACTGCAAGAAGGAGTTAATATAGACCCTTACGATCGCCTGCCTACATCGACTATTCAGTTGAAGATATAGATGATGTGATATGTAAGGATAGAGGCTTTAACATTCAGTATTGCTCGTCTACCCTGTGACACATACACTGTTGATTGAACAATGAAAATCTAGTTCATATCACTCCGAATATTCCCCAATTCCACACACACCATGGACGTGACATAAAAACAGTAGAATACTGATATATTAAGTTTTTTGGTATATTTACAATAATCATGATAAAAAACCTTCAAGCTTTGAATTGATTTTAGCCATTCTATATAGTTAGAATTACAATCAAGCAGATGTTCGTATTACGCGTGCTGTCGAAGCATTTGCCTTGCCTCATGCCTTGCCATTGTAATTTAGATATCGAAATTTAAAAAAAATATGGCCTTAGGTAGAATAGAATATAATCGTAATACAATATTTGCACCTATAATATCCATTTTAGATTCGGCGTATGTCGAGTGAGCCGATACTTGTAAAGAAATCCGCCGTAAGATCTATCAAGTTCGACCAAGAGCCCAAGGAACAGGAGGACAAAACTTCCTTTATCGCTGTACTTATGTCGGTTTGTATCTCAGTTTCTTTAATAACAAATATGGAGTCACAGAATATGTAATAATAATAATCATCATCTTTATTTGACGCAAATAATAAACTATTACAATTGCTGCTTGTAATAAAATTTATAAGGAATAATCGAGACAAAACAGTCTATAACTCGGAGGGGACAGTGAGTCATTCTGTTACATTGCCTGCTATTCTGTTATAGCCTTTATTAGTAAATTAATACAAAAAAAAAAAACAACCATGACCATAGCACCTTAGTTCAAAACTGTCCTCTACTAACAAAGTAAACATAAATAAAATATTATATCATAAATTTGACACATTCATTAAATTATTAGAATAAAAATATAACTGATTACTGTCTGTGCATGGGAGGTAAATGAGAACTGTCTGAGAGACTATCTTAACCTAATAGAACACGATTGATTGTTACAAATTTAATCTGTTTGTCTGCTCATTTGTGAGCGCTAATCTCAAAAACAGCGTAACTGATTTATAACTTTTAAAACCGTACTCAAATCTTTCCACTGGGTGCAGTTTTCCCAGCCCTCCTGAATAGTCATATTTTTTTGAGCCTAACTTATGTGTTTATAATTCCGAAATGTTTATGTCCCTAATCTTGCTATAAATATATTAAAATATAAAACTTATTAAAATATATCTTATAGGACGATGATAAATGGGAGACCTTCGCATGTGGCAAGACCCAAGACCAACTGGAGCTGACTAAATTAGCACATCAGTATTTAAGGAAGACAGCATTGAAGCCCCGGTCCCTTAACTTCTAAATTATACTTACCGTTGACTTAATTATGTAAAAATGTTATTAACAATTGTCATATGAAACAGATAAAAATCTACAAGTCTGTAACTATATACAGACCATTTCACAGTTGTAATTGCAAACCGTACTGCTTTTACAACTTTTATAAGACTCATAGAAAATCGCACAATCTGTTACAATTTGAGACTTGTTACTAACAACATTACATAAGCCCCGAGTCACCTGCCTTATTATGTAAGGCCATCTAATAATTATTAAAATTGTAATAAATTAAAATCAATATTTCATATGAAATTACATTTTAAATATTTTATAGTCGCAAATTCAAGATATGTGGTATGTAATTGCAACTATTAAATGGATCATCGGAAAATTTTAGATTTCAATTTGTTTCAAATGAGAAATATAAGTGTACAGAATTGTCAATTAGCTAATATAACAACTAAATAATTACAAATTTGGGAAATTATACTTTAAAATCAAAGCAATAAAAGTCGATTTTCCTAAATATGTAATTTTTCTTTAACTGCAGTTTAGTAATAAGCATTGCTATATTTGTGTACATAAATAATATTTATTTTATAGTATTTTAAATAACGCAATGAATATTATTGTTTATAAACTCAACGTGCGAGCCGGCATCATTTATTTCCGTTTGAAATAACTATAACTTGCATGATTCTATCACGATTAGCATGGTAAATTCTGAATTAGCTTCTGGATTAATAGTTTAAACTACAAAGTTATTGCATTATGGTTCTTAAAATTACACAATGCTTGATGCAAAAATGATTGTAATTATAAGAATGTAAATGTAAATATAATTGAACCTTATGTTTTAGAGATAAATTTAGATATTGGCATTTATACTTTTACCATGAGTATCAAACTCATGGTAAAAGTATAAGTGTCTGTGTTACCTGTCAATATACAAAACTATATTATTTCGTTATGAATATTTAATGATTGAGTATAACTTATAACCACTGGATTTTTTTTTATTTATTGGACAGTCAAATGAAACAAAGGAATTTTAGTGTTTTTAAATTTTGATACAATATGAGAGAGATCAGGATGTATTAATTTTTTTTACACACACTTTTAAAGTAGTTTTTTTGTTCTGTTAATTATTATAGTAAAAGTAATTATGTTGTGTCTGAGTGTATATTGTTTGTGTGAATACAGATTTTAGTGAATTTCTAGAAGCATTGATAATTTGATATATTTGCGTATTGATAGTAAATTATGTATGTTTTTATTCTTTGAACCGGGTTTGAATTTTTATAGATTTTTTTGTGTTGTCGCAGGTTTTTCAGGTTTATTATATATATTTTTGTTATATAGAATTTTTTTACCACAAAAAATTGTAAAACAAAACACACGAATATTGGTGTATAAATTGTTTTACAATTAAAATATTTTATATAATGCCGTATTTTATCGTAATCATGAGTTTAAATTATTTATGGGCAGTAGAGCCATTATTTTCTGAATTCTTAGTTATAAAAGTGGTATAATTTTTTATTACAATTTCTAAATTTATTAACATTAAATTGTCAAAAACATTATTTTGTGTAGGTATGTAAGTCAAAGGGATTGAAAACATTTCATGTGTTTTGCAATACTTTGAATCTTAATAATAAATAATATCAAATGCATGCAGTATTATGTAAATAAATTTGTATATACTGCTTTTCATGTGTTTTTTATAAACAATCTTAGCATATATTTTCTTCGAATTTGACATAACAAAATAAGATATAAAATGATAAACGTGTCGGAACAATAAAATCTTTTTGTATCTAATTGTATGTGTAAATTAATAAATAAGAATATACAGTAATATATAAATAATGGCAAAACCTGTTTGGTTTTTTTTTATTATGGATATTTTATAAAAACATGCTAAGATTGTTCATTAAATATGCAACTTATTTTAAAACAAACATTTGCAAATATTTCTAAATTTAAATAGATTGAAATTTATTGTTTCGAGATTATATATATATACATATCATGTGACAGTTGCAGTTGCAGTAATAATTGCAGCTTTAACTGCGTTTAATCTGATTAAATAAAGAATTATGTCCCATATATATCTTATAGGATTATCTCTGTATAAATATGACACCATTGGTCGGGATAGAATATCACTTAATAAATGATCAAATATAACAGAACTAAATTATGTAAAGGCTGTATGTTTGTAATTATTGTCTTATTGTCGCTATATGATCCATTGATCCAATGTGAAGGCAATATGTTTGAAATTGTTGGGTAATTGTCGTAATATGATCCATTTTATTCCAATACATTTTAACACTGCCTACAACATTCTTTCTACCACTTATGTGCATGTGAATTGTGTTGTAATTATTATCTAATCAGCTTGGAAAGTCTTAATACATGTAACATTTCGCATTGAGAAGGTCGGCCAATTAATTTATATATTATTTATAATATGCCCGTGTTATATACAGATTATCAAAAAATGTACGCAAGCACAGGTGCGGGTAACACCTAGTTAACTCATATAAAAAAGTGATAGTACAAATTTAGATATAGATTTCCAATAAATTCGGGTATTTTAACAAAAATGTGACATTCGGCGAATTAGTATCTAAATTAACTAATATGAAATTAGATATCAAAATTTAGAGTAATATTATAGGTGTAATTAGAAGCCGTTGTCTATTTTTGTGTTAGAAATACTAAAATTATTTGATATGTTAAAATATAAGGGTCTAATTGTCTTCAACAATCAATCATCATGTAGATATACCGTGAAAGTGTACATTAAATATTGATAGCTAATTTTTGTGAAAGGAAAGTCTTCATTTTGGAAATGGTAGTACCAGATATTGTTTATCTGCCCTGGATAGAACTGAATGGTAAATTAGAAAAGGTAATACGTTATATTAAATTAATACAAATATTGGTGTTAATATAAAGTAAGATATCTCTCATATTAAGGAAGATTGAGAATTGGTAAGTCGATTATATGTACCGCAAGGCAGTTTCCTTCCGTTCAGTAAGGTAAATTATAAAATTTTTTTTATTCTAAATTTAAGAACTAAGATTTATTTAATAAGTTACTAATGAAAACTAATTGAAAATGCTAAAACAATATAGTACTTTCCCTACACCTATTTAAAAGTATGACGGATTATTTTGAGTAACTTTTCTGTTTTTGATACTTCCTCCCAAAACCGACTCATTATTACAACCTGTATATACAGTATATAACAATAATTATATTAATTATTGTTATAAGAAAATTATTACGGAAATTTTACTTTTTATTTATTCCTTATATCAGAAGTCTAAAGATAAAGTAACCAAACAGCTTAAAATTCTAACCCATTCTCTTTTTATTATTTCTCATAATTTAATTTTCTTTCATAAAGTTCCTGGAAGCGACAGCATTTCGGTTTAAACTATCAATATATTGTTTTTGTCAAAATACAAGTTTGATACATTTAAAAATAAATTTTTATTACATTAAGTACACTAACGCTTATAATTTGTAGATAATTTTCGTTTAGGTAAGTGAAGAAATATTTATATAGGATTATATTATGTTAACTTTAAATAGCTTTATTTTGTTTTGCTTTCTATTGTCTATTCTGTATTTTTTATTTAGTTTACTTGTGAATTATGATTTAGAATTTTTGTGTGCAGTGTGTGTGTATGTTTCCTGTATTTTGAGTAATCATGTCGAATATAAAGAGATAAATTTTAGCACTTACAATCATGTGGACTGTCAGTCATCATCAGTCACATAAATAAACAATTAGTTTAAAGTAAATCAAGCCTAGTTTGCAAACAGTACATTACAGTGATTTTTATAATCTCTAAGAAGGTTTACAATAAACATTGTTTGATCTAAATCTACCATCAGCCGTCAATAAAGCATAATTATCATCCTGAAATATTTATTTATTTGCGAATATTCGACATGATTAAATAAGATATACTCGGAAATGCCCTTACAGTTCAGTGATTGTTTTGACAACAACATTTCTAATAGACCACTAAGCTAACATTTAGCGCTATTCTATTAGTACCAAATCAAAATAATGTTTAATATTTATGAAATGTCACATTGAGACGAAATCTCTCCTTTTTATAAGAATGTTACACTTCTGATAATTGTAACTAGTAATTGTATTGTTTTATCCCTTTATATCAAACTTTTTTGGTTAATTTGAAAGAAGATTGCTTGTAGTAGTTTTTAATAAGGAGAAAAATATGTAGATATAAAACCGATATATACTGTGACAAATACCATCATATGATGTCATTTTGATTTGATCCTAATTTTATTGCGTAACATATAGATATAGATTGATATAGACTTGGAAAGAACCTGAATCCATAACGAACATTATGCTTTTTATTTTTTTCTATTAAAACCAAATTTACAACTTTTTAAAATTTTGTTTTCAATCTAACTACTATCAAATACAGAACAGATTTCATTATTTTTGTAATCGATCGAAAGTTTTATATCATGGAAAAGATCTTGTATTAATTTTATCACGATTAGTTTTTTGTTTGGTAGTTGGTTTTTTATTAAACAACATATTATATAATTGTAAAGAGTTGTGCCTTTAAAAAGTTTTAACATTGATTTAATATAAGAAGTCTGAGTCGATATTTAATCGTAGTGCAATTAAATATGTTTTTGCTTATTTAGGCAGAAATTGCACACAAAATACAGCAGTCTATTTCAATTTATGTCTATGGCATAGGAGTTTAATTTGGTTTCTTATATAAAAGTTTGACTAGAAATTGCATTTAGGGTTTATTTCCCTTATTATAGTTATGGCGTTTTATACAAAGACTAAATATTGTTTTACACATATGACGTACCTTGTAGTTTAGTATTTTTGTATATATTTAGTGTTAAGGTTTACTACGATGGAAATAAAGATTGAAATAAAATTCATAGCATTTATTTATTCGAATAATTTATTGTAATTTACTGTATATGCGTGAAATATATGGATCAAAATATAAAATTTCTAATAAACTTTTGCATTTAGTATACATTAATATAGTTAATCTGGACTGAAGACGAGTAATTTTGTGGTAAATTATTATTCTTCCTCCCGCGAGGAGCTTCCTCTCGCGTATATTTAGATTGTGGAATGATCCTGCCGAGGTTTTTTCGAGAGACTACAGCATGCGGTTTTCAACAATGATATATTAAGATTTTTAAGGGTCAGCAACGCACACGTGACACCTCTAGTGTTTCGGGCGTCCATAGGGTGCGGTGTTTACCATCAGATGGGGCGTATGCTTGTTTAAAAATTGAAAATTGTTGACACTTAACAACATTGAGATTGCTGTAGTCATGTTCAGTCAGCTCGTGATCACGGTTAATGCAACTTAGTCTGAACTGAACGTCAAAAGAGGCAATAACCTAATTTACTCAAAAATTATTTATCTTCAGTAGAAATACTATCACTGGCTTTCGGCTTGCTATATGAGGCCATCCATAAATGATGTCGTACGTGAGGAGGCAGTTAATTGTTTGACAAAGTGTGACGAGGGTACATAAATTTGGTCACATTTACAAAAAAAACATGACATTCGTGTGACTTATGGATGACATTAAATTCGTGTCTTAAATATATATTTATATAATACAAAATTAAAAGCATAATTCATAAAATACAAACTATCGTTAGTTTGTGACTAGATGGCGCTTTGTGAATTTTTAACCTTATAGTCATTCAAAAACGGTGAATATAACCTAGTCTGCCGCCATAGTCCTGCATACCACCAAAACGGTTGTAAGTACCTTGAAGGGACATCTCGCCGTTCCTACCAATCGGCCATTTAGCACCGCCGGCCGCTTGAATCTGTAAAAATAATAGATTTTTTAATTAACTTCTCCTAACCCTGATCTTATTCTAACTTACAAGGTGGATTGATGAGTTTTAAGCAACTATATAACTTCACAACTGTTATCGCAACTAGGGTAGTCAGATGCATTCTCACATTATGCACCCACATTTGCATCGGTCTCTATTTGAATAGGAGCTGGAGAGCCTACCTTGTTCCTCGGTGATTGTTCTTTTATTTAGTATTCAAGATTCGAAGCATTATTCAGAATCCAAAGGAATTAATAAATAAAAATAACAAAGTTTCTTGATGACAGCCAGATTTGAACTCATGACTTCAGTCCAAATTGGGACACAATGATGTTCGCAAAAAAAGTAAATATTTAGATATTTCTTTTAGATGTTCCGTGTGATTGATATCTAAGATAAATTATAAGAGTATTAAGTAGTTTCCGAATAAAATAACCTAATATATTGTATCCAAGAAAAATCTCGATTCCGTTAGTGTTTAAATAACGAAACCACATTATAATCGGTGCTATCTTTTAGTAGATTTTTTTTCGTCTGGAAAAATCTTTAAAAGACCGTCGTACGCCGGACTGGTGACGAGGGTTTGTGTGGGAAACTTACTAAAAAGCCATACGATGTATCTACGAGCGCAATTGCCGGAGTTAGCCTAGTCTAGCGCTTTGTATACGGCGTAACACAAGTCCGGTCTCGTTATTAGGACTATTCATTTAACACGATGTCGCAGATACGTCAAACTCATAAGACCCTCTTTCGTGTTGGGAGTTAAAAATTATGCAAGACTCACCGACGTAGGACCATGAAGCTGCTTGCTTACGTCCAGGGAAGCGGCCGTGTGTCTGCCAGCCCAGTCGACCCGACCTCCGAGGTGATTACTGTTCCCATAAGGACTTAATACTCGAGTACCATACGCCGTGCCCGTTAGTTTACCACGATCATCATTGATGAAGTTGTGCTGATATCCGAGCTTGCCCTGATACACAAATTAAATCAAATTACTGTTTCTATTTCACAAAAAAAGTAATTTACACGGTAAAAAATATTTTAAAAATAAAAAAAAATAATGACTATTTGGCATGGCGTAATTAAAATAGCTATTTCAATCTTATGTCGTAATCATTACAAATGGAACCTTCAAAATTTATCAATGAATCTTGATAAATTTATATATGATATAATATTAAGTATTGTATAATATCCTATTTACATACAAAAAAATCTGTTTTATATGTAGTGACCGCAAGTACCTTATCCTTTACCTCTATCTTATCACATAGGTATGAAACTGTCTATTTATTCATTTATACAACATTATTGCATAAAATACAGAAAATAATTAAAATAGCAAATATACATTAACTAGACACTAAAAGATGGTTTTATTGCTAAGCAATTTTCTAGCCTGCCTTTGGGTGTTTAGAGAAAGTAAAATAAGTCTATGTAAGTAACAAGATATTAAACAATCTACATAAATACTCACAAATAAGTTTTCACCCCTGGAACCCAGTGTCCCAAATACTTTATTGTTAGGACTGCCGTGAGCATACGTCACATCACCACTCTTGTCTACGGACAGTTGTCTACGGTGTCTTAAATGTTCTTCCTGCGGTTGAACGTACCAGTCGGGATATCTGAAAATGAAATCCAAACTTACTTTTTTTACCCTGGACAATTAACACAGTGCCATCTAGTCCCACGGTAAGCAGAGTGTTATCGATACTAGACTAGTGAGTTTTCTGTAAATACATACATATTATACATAGGAAACACCCAGACCGATACAAACAATGATACTCATTAATACAAATGTTTGCAACGTGCTAGGAATTGAACCCGCGACCATCGAAAGAGACCATTACTTAAACTAAAAATCCTACCCTGAGTTTCACCCACTTCAGCCGCTAAGCACCTTGCATTGTAAGCTGTGTTTTGGTTGTAGGGAGTAAATTAGGCAGTGTAGTTATAGGATAAAAGGCATGACATCACAGTCCAATAGTATTGCCTGAGTGTTATCACTAATGTTACATGATAACGTGATGTCAACGTAGTTCTTGTATGTAGTCAAGGATTACTACAATCAGGTGGGTCGTCATATTATTTGATATTTTAATTATATACCTATAGATAAATATATAGAATAGGTCGATGTGAGTCGTAGTCCAGTGGTACATTACCGAGGTAGACAGAAAGTAGGTATTATTGGAAACCATTGTGGTAAATTCAACAAGATGGGTTAACTGACCTGACTTGGTCACACTTCCAGTGTATCCATTAGCACAGGAGGATGGACCACATTATATATCTATTTAAAAAATATCATTATGTATTAAGATTTTTTTTCATTTTAAACAACAATGCGTAAACATACCTGTCGATTTCTATGTACTCCTGTGTTGCAACTACCGCCAAAATTCCAGCAAAAATGTACAGCGACTGCATTTTTTCTGTAATACAAATAAAAATTATGGTTTAACTTACGCTTGTAAATAAATATATATTACAAACAATCATGTTCATGAATACAAATGTTTATACTATGCGAGGAACCGAACTCGCGACCATCGTAAATAAAGTTTGCTAAACCGCTAGATCACCGAGGCCACCATACACTAATTCAGCCGATTTATATAATAAGTCCGCTATCAGTGTATCAAATTACAAGACATATAAAAAGCTAATATTACTTACCAAGTTCTATGTTATTCCAACAATAGTTGACTGATACATTTCAGATTTGTAGCTTCCTTTTTATACAAACCGATATCATCTTCATTCCTCATAATAGCTACTCCAGACCTTCTAGGGATCTTACTGTATAAAAGGACTGAGTAATTCCCCTGTGGTTTATTGTTAGTACAGAGGCAATCGCTGTTTCTGCGGTCAGAGGTTATCAATGCGAAGCGGGGAATTAACTTAATACATATATTGATAAGAATTAAATTGAATGAATGTATACTAGGTCTTTACAGTTCATTTTTGTTTGACGTTTTCGATGTTAAAGGTATAAAAAAGTGACGTATTTTTTATAGATTATTCAATTAAATACATATTATTCTTGGATTTTATTATTATTATTTGCAATTGGCAAATTCTCGGAAATTTTGAAGGTAAAATATATTTTACCTTCAAAATTTCTGAGAATTCATTCTTGTATTATACCTACATTTTATATATCTTCAAGATTATTATTCTAAAGAAGGTAATCAAAGGTGTTTCTCAATTGTTGGCGTATAGAATCCAACGTGGCAGATGAGGAGTATATCGCTGGCTCTCTGATTGATTAACTTTGTTTATTATCGATGTTTCTATAACAGCAGAGTTTATTTAGGAATATAAATTAACATACAAAGTTTTTTTGGTGTCGACCAGACTTGAACTCGTGACCCTTGTGGTCGAAGTCGAACAGTAAACCCCAAGTAAGGCTGCGATGATCTCTTTTTTAACTATGATATACAATACATATGTTTACGTTTTTTTATGTATTTTAAGTGATATATTAAATAATACTCAACTGATTTTTTAAGTTCGTTTCGACAGGTTTTATTTATGGTACTTGTGCTATACCTACTCGTAGTTTTTTATTACCGCAATATATTTTTTATGGATGAATGAAATGATGAACTCGCCCGCGCTAACGAATGATTAAATGAGCATGGAGTCAGGTTAGTTAGCCCATTTTGGCAAATGGCAATGTACCGAGATGGTTTCTAGGGGGAACCGCGTAGAGATCAACATGACATGGTACATTGCTAGCAATGGGGTTATTATTCCCCATTACTAACAGTCCTATTCCCCCTTATCGTAATATTACATCAAGGTGCTTTACCTACCATTAGATAGGTAGATAAATTGTCATAACATTGCTAACAGTATCCCTTCTCTCTCCCTCCTATGTTAAATATTAAATCTAAATAATTATTGTAGAGTCAGTTGCTGATTTAGTATTAATCTGACCTCGTGGAGTCCATTAGGATTAGAGTCGGTAATGTATTTGTTCATTTATAATTTAGTTGTAGTTTCAGACCGTAGGTCGGGTAAGGACTTAGTAATTGATTGTATTGGTTAGATTTTAGGAACTTTACTTATTTTATAATTATTTGTAGCTGCAACCGGTGACTTACTCTACCTATGTTTTTGATGTACCTATTTCTTGTATATATTGTGATTATTTATAAATTTATTTAGATGGATATAATTATCTTAGTTATAAAAAAGATCTAATCCTTATATTAATACCGGAAGCAAACACTTTGTGACCCTTTTGACGAAAATTGCGGACGGAGAGGTACGACATTTCCCACAACTATAAGTTATATAGAGAAGGATCGTATAATTAAAAAAAATATTAGCAGTATGCTAATTATGCACAAAAAAATAATCCAATAAAAACATTACACACTCTACTAAGTATTTGACACACATATTCTTTTATTTATTTGTTATTGCTGATTCTCAGTCACTAAACAGGGAGTTCAATAGGTAGATACATATATATATATATGTCTAGGTATTTTTCAGCTTGTTCCATATAACTTTAAAGTACCAAAAATAAAAAGTTTAATAATTGTGATCTAACAATACAATTGAGTGCATTTTTAAAGTTACCTTTACAGTACTTCTATATTATATATTTAATAAAATTGTAAACTACAGCATTACAGAAACTATCCTGTGCCTCATGGTCCACACATACAGTTTAAATACCAAAGATATCATCGAAACTGACATGTCTTGTGAAATTGCCTTCTGGCGCGAACCGAAACCTATTAGCATGACACAGAATTAAATTGTCGGTATAATTATGCGAATACAGTGATGATGAAATAGCGGATAATGTGATGAAGTTCGGTTAAATGAAATTGTATTTTATCATTATTTGTATAAGTACTTATTTCTTTGTGACTATAATATGACCAAGTTTCTATTATGTAAAATGGCAAACAAGACGGTGGTAAGTGAACTGATGGTATTTCTTTATTGAGGGTTTTGTCAGGTGCTTGAACCTGTAGCACTGCGACCTGCATAGATCTATTGTGCTCGTTTTTTAAAAGTTACCTAGACCCGTCAGGGACAAGAATTGAAGGATATTTTTGGGAGCGATGGTTTTTATTTTTTCAGGATAGTGTATACTTTCCTATATTGTTTAAGTATGAGTGGGCTACAACCACATAAATGTGTGAACGATATATAGTGTACTCCTGAGAAAGTGAAGATTGAGACGTGAATGGCATAAGTGGCAACAGTCGCCTGCATACACGAAGAGCGTCATTATAATAATGTTAGTACCTTACGTTATGCCATTATGAAGGACTAAAATGCACTCGTATCTTGTAATTTCAAAGGTGATTTAGTACATAAACTCTACGTGGTAATTTTGTCTGACCCATTGCTGCCACCTAGACTTTTTTAGGAACTAATTTTATATTTTAAAGGGAAAGAAACAAAGAAATTGTCAATCTATAACGCACTACACATAACTCATAATAAAAGAACAAGATTTAGCTGCAGCCCACAGTGAGTGTTTCGTACATACCTACAGTAAGAAAATATAACCTATTTTTTTTACAACGGCACTTTAAATTACATAATATAGAATTTTCAAAAATAATTTATTATTGTCCACAATAATAAAGCTGTACAAAGTCTGACAGAAGTATTAAACCCCGCTCAGGAATATAACAATCTCCATACCCTATCCTGAAAGTTAATTTACCTAGACAAAATTGAACTGTTTGAGAATAGTTATTGGGCTTAAAACTGATTACCCTATAAACCAGCCCGACTCGAATAGTTGTAAATTGGAATACCGCCGTGGCAATTAAGATTGCATGTCACTGCCTGAATTTAGTTTAAGTCTGGCGTAATTTATCGGTTGGTTGCCTCCACCGATACGTAGATACGTATCTTGTTTAGGAACTGTTCCAATCTCTTGTCACAGTTTTTCCTCTATTTTAAATGCGACTCTATTGGGTGTGACATTGTTAAACTCTCTTAGGAAAGGAATTTTTAAAATTTACTCAATTGGTGATATGATGTCAGGCTGATATTGTAATCAACAATATCAGCCATGGTGAGTTAAGAAGGAATCTTGGGCATATCAGCCATATCCACACGCATTTTGTTAAAATACATCGCCTCAACATTCTTTTTATAAAATTGACGAAAATGCTCATTGGGAACCGCCCGCCCTAGGGTAGGTAGACAGGTACTGCCGCTTTCCTACCTGCTAAAAACCTCAAGTTGTTCCTTCTCTTAACCTCAGAGTTACAGGAATGCGCGAACAATCTTGCAGACCTTTTCTCATTTTTGTAATCACATCATCTCAACCTGTACATTACTAACAATTTATATTTTGAGCATATACTTTGACAGTATGAAGATATTTCTTTTTTTTTTAAAGTACTTAGTATTTTGTTTTTCATCTATAAGACAAGGAATATTTTATTAGGGGTATCATTCTAATATTTTATACCCATTTGATATTGGAATGAAGTAATAACCGTTTGCCGCTCTGCTAAGTAACTGCTTAGCAGAGCGGAATACGGTAATACTCGTACCTAGTCTAATGCAGATAGAAGCCATTACTGTAAAGCTTGAAGTTCTCGGTTGAGCTTTCATTAAATTGATTGCATCTCTGAAATTTCATCGTATTTGTATTATTTTAAATACTTGCAGACTAGTATAGAAATGCAAAATTAAACCTGACCTTTCAAAAATAGACTTAGAAGTGGTTGTGAGAAAAATGTTTTTATAGTGTGAAAGCATTTTTTGATACTTAAATTAATTAATTGTTGATTTATTTTCATATAAAATAAAAAAAAAACAAAGCCCGCAAATGTACGTTTACTTTGAATGAATCGACTGTAATCCGTATATATATTATTTGTTATTACACCTATACATGTGTACTAAAAATTCCTTTCTGTGTATTCAAAGTTACCATTTGAGACTTATTCGATTTAATATCGATGAAATCGCAAATCTTTAGTCGATGTATTATTTATACACATCTCTGCATTGCTTATATGTATTAGCGATGCAAAGATATACTATATGTAGGTGGGCTATTAGTTTTGCAATTCCCTGAGGATATAACCAGACGTTTTCCTCGATCTTCAAGGTTCTTATACCGGTACGTAAGAGGCCACCTATAAATTATTTCCCACATAAATGGGAACCAACAAACTATGACATTGTAATACAAACTTTATATAAAAACATCATGAAATATTGGACCCCTTTACCACCCTTGGAACTCAGATTTCGTGACGTCACATTTCAATTACAGTATGAAAATACGAAGTTTTAATTTTTAAAATGTGATCAGCTGTGAGGGAGGAGTGGGGAAGTGAGGAAGGAGGAGGAGGGGTGGGTGCGGAAGAATTACAGAAATTGGTGTAACCTAATTTATTAGATGACCAAATAAATGGCAAATAAATATGGGAATAGTTGTTCATGCGCGGGATTTTTGTTAGAATTGATATGTCTGCCTATATAAGTATGTAATATATATAAACTGGCTTTTAAAAAAAGATATTGAGTTGAATTTCTTGGTAGTTCTTCTCAATTGAATATGTATACTGAACTGAACTGAATTGGACGGTAGGGAAAATTTATTATTACAAAAAACTTAACGTTTATAAGCGGCTAAAATGTCCTACATGAATATATGTTTTTACCTACCACTCATTTGGAACGCAGACTCATCACAAGACTAGCAAGAAAGTGTTGCCCTTTTAAATAAATGTTGTTCTAAGTAAATACACATTAAGAAGGAATATGCATGGGACAATCAACATAAAAACAGCTACGCACTCAATCTTTGTGCAATCTGATAATATTGTCAGCGCTATGAATTTTAAAGAAAATTTTTTATAAGACTTTTGAATATTTTTTCTGGCAAATTGAGGACAGATTTTAACAAATATAATACTAATACATTACCAAAAAAATCCATTGATTCAGGTTAAAGTAAAGTGATAAATAACATCAAATTTGATCATTTTACTAATTACGTCGTGGATGAATTTGAATCATTAATTTGATGAGTGATATGGGAGTCGTAAAATGAGATTAGTCGAACGTGAAATTTATTTACATGAAATTAACCAGAGTACGCCTTTCTACAAAGTTATCAGCGTAGGTTGTAATATGTGGGATAGAAACCTATTTCTGACGGTTAGCAGTTATGCTCCGGTTGGTTTGAAGGGTGAGCAATGGAGGTGAATTTCAGGGTACATCATCTGTTCATTATAACCGTCTGTATTTTTGATTGATTCTATAATAATGAAACCACGGATATCTAATCAAACTAATTTGAGATAACTTTGAATATATAGTAACTATATATGCGCAAGTCAAGTATTGAGGTGATTGCAATGCGCCTTACTACTCTACGATACATTACATTACAGTTTTACAAGGTACTGAAATATGTTGTTGATCTTAATAAAATAATAAACGCGAAAGTTTGTGAGTATAGATTGATGTTTGTTACTCTTTCATGCAAAAACTGCTGAAAGATCTTGATAAAACTACTGTAAAGTCTTATCAGGCCACTTATTTAGTCTATGATCCACTTTAGGCTTTATATTTCAAATACCAATTTCTATTCTAAATTGTCACTTCTTTCTATTGTTCCCTTCAGTTTCGATTACTTGCCCTAGTTAGTAGTATTTCTTTATATAATATATTATTATATACAATATATACATCTTACGACAATTGCGGTTTCCTTTATCGCCCACAGTACATTTTGCGTGAAAGATTAAAAAACATCTATCCATTCATACTCACAAGCTTTCGCGTTTATAATAGAAATAAGATTAAAACATATCAAATAAAATGAAGCAAACAAAATTCAAGTTTTATATGTTTATTTACGAATGTCCGCCGGGACTTCCTGCTCTTGAGATATTTCAGTCAGTCACATCTCTGTGTGCGTATTGGTGCAGTTGCATACATATATAGGCGAAATATATGTAGAAAAGGCCAGCTTTTTTCCATATATATATAAAGCTTATATGTAACAAAAAACTGTGAAACAGAATGATGAAATGTCCATCTATTGCTCATGATGTTAGCTCTTTCACTATTTTTGGTAATACCTTTAAATTATGTCCTATTATTTATGTAACACTAAATAAATGAAATAAATTAATAAGTACAGACATAGGTACATACGAAAATAAAGAGTTATGACGTGTAATTACGTCCGCCATTGCCTAGGCCAAATGCGAATGGAGTTAGGTAAATACATCGCGGCAACGTAAACATTCACTGCTTGCTGCGAAAGCTGTATTTTGGAAAGTAAATAAAGCAGCAGAAATTGTAGCAACGTGCAATATAACTAAGATTATATGATGCATTTTTTAATATTTTCAGAACTCCCAAACCTAAGGTATTTGAATTTTCTTCATTCAACTAATGATAAACAAGCAGGTGCATCTTTATTGCAAGTTTTTTTTTAATTCACATAGTATCATCTAGTCCCAAGCTGAGTAGAGCTAAAGATACTAGATAACGTATACAAATACTTAGATACAGTTATTTCGTAAATACATATTTATAATATGGGAAAACGGTCTACCAACAGCTATCATGCGTGATCACAGCACTAATATGTGTAACAGAATCCGTGACCACAGCAAGTAAAGCGATGTGCTGAACTGCTAGACCAGCGAGACTGTCTCACGAGTTTTTCACTTATTTGGTGCGGACTGAGCAACCAAATAAACGACGAACCAAGTCAAGAGAGACTTCTACAAGCTTCTTAACTATCCATGAATTTGACGTATTCACCGAGTCCATGCATTGCTTGCATGGCAGAGATGAAAATTCCAAGCAGTTCCCTGGACTTGCGAGATGGGTGTGTGAAACCATCCAAAACCAAACTAGACCTAATCCTGAGGGCTATCATATCTCTGAACCCTGAAATTTTACTACCATATCTCCTTCAGACCAAAATATGTAGCGTACTAATCAACGGTGAGACTGAGGTACTCAGGCAGAGAACTTTCTACAAAACCTATCTTTCTTTAAGTACACTTGGTTCCTATAACAATAATGCTAACTAGCTACTATGCGTATTAACCTATGTAATTATAATACAGCTACGTTAATTGTAAAATGGCAATCTTCGAAGTTATTTAATTATCTCGCTCAGGTAGCTTCCATTCGCGTGTTACGTCGTATTAGAGTCGCCAATTAAGCAGAGTCCTCCATTTAAGCGGAGTGCGGCCATGTTGTGACACAGATTGGTACACGTTCCATGCAAATGAAAGCAACTCTAAAGTGAAGTACAGTCTGGCTGTTTCTTCGTTTATTACATCATTCTATTTCACAGTCATTTAGTTTTTATATATGTAACTAGCTGTGCCCGTGACTTCTTCCTGTAGAATGGCCTTTGGATAGCATTTTTAATCATTTAGGCTCATCCTTATATAGTATAAAATAAAGTCGCTGTCGCTGTCTGTCCGTCCTTATGTATGCTTACATCTTTAAAACTACGCAATGGATTTTGAAACTTTTTTAATAGATAGAGTGATTCAAGGGGAAGGTTTATATATATAATACATGTACACCCGTGCGAAGCCGAGGCGAGTAGCTAGTTATTATACAAATAAAATACTTAAATATATTAATAAACTATTTGCAGTGTTTAATCTAACGCTAAGAAGTCAAAGAAAAAATTTTCATCGTTGTAGCTTCAAAAATGACGAATTTCCATACAAACTTTTATTTCATTTTACTAACTTAAGGGTATTTTTTTTACAAACTTTATATGTCATCTTTATATATGTTTAATCAACACCCTAAAAATAGTTTTCAAGCATCTAGCTTTAAAAATGACGATACTTCCATACAAACTTTTGTATCCCCTTTCAAACCTTTACAATCCTTTTTTCGTATTAAAAAGTACGTCTATGTCCTTCCTCAGGGTCTCGACTATCTGTGAACTAAATTTAATTTAAATCGGTACAGTAATTTTGGCGTAAAAGCGTGTCAGACAGACAAGAGTTATTTTCGCCTTTATAATATGAGTAAAACAAGCTAAAAAAACAAGCTGGCGTACATTGGCAAGGGGCTCTTAATCCTACACCCGGGTCACGAGTACCTGTTACTGGTCGGAGTTTCCCTCTCTGCCACACGCTGGAGCCGGCTGCCGCATGCTGATTCATAAAATGCTCAGAAGTTCGTCTCTCTTGAATTTCAATTTCAGATATCCTGACAGGTACCATTAACTTACATTACAACATTACATTAACATGTAAGCCCGTGATACAACTCATGTGTTGTCATTTCAGAGGACTAAGATGTCATGCCACTTATCTTGTAATTTCAGAGCATTATTTCATTCTCCAACTTAAATATGGCTTAAGCAAACCTGCAAAACGCAGACGACTTCGTACAAAGACTATTTAGGTAAATCTATCTTTATCTCGGTATTCTATGCTTGTATATACATATATGTTTGTATATTACTCATCATTGCCTTGCCTTTTATCCCATTGTTTGGGGACGGCGCAGTATGTCATTCTTTTCCACTGATCTCTATCGGTCGTCATATCTGAGCATACTCTCCTTGTTTGTATATTCCTATAATAAAAATATTGGCATTTTTTATTTTCATTCCATTACATTAAAAAGTTTGAAACTAGATCATAGTTAAAACAACATTTTATTTACGTCACTGTAACATTTTAAACCTACTCATTTTTTTTGTAATATACGATAAAAGCAAGGAAATTACTAAAAGCCATACTTATTAACGTTCAAACTTCATCCTCTCGGTAGTAGGGCAAGCTGAAACTCTTAGCTGTTATAAAGTAAATAAGTAGGTTGCAATGAAAACATACGGGTCGCATAACTGTCATAAGTGTGTTACAAACCATATTGTTAACTTGTACCTTATACCACAAATATATAGTACAAATTATTTGCTTATTGTATATGTAATTATGTAATAACTTTATAATTTACCTAATATATTTTTAATGTAATTGGAATGACAGACAAAGATGTCTTCGTCGATTAAGTAGCTTGCTTTGTAAGATGGTTTTGGTACGAAATAACAACGCAAGAGTAGTACCACAAATGTTATATCATGATATGATATATCCGTGCTGACGTCCACCTGATGGTAAGTGGTAATCCTCGCCTATATACATGAACATCAAGGTAGGCATCACGTTATCGTGTGACACCCGTGATACTTATGTGTTGGCAACACAGAAGGACTAGGATATAGTGCATCTTATCCTGTATTGCACTGCCTAATTGCACCCTATCGCCGAAACACAGTTTACAAAGATATATGTCGAAATAGTTTATTCACCATTGCATATAAACATATAAAAAGAAAAAAAAAGGAGTAACTACAGGTACATAGTAGTTGTAAATAAACTCGATGGGAGATCGATATTATTTATAATATATGTTTAATTACAGCCATGATGAAAAACTGGACCAATTCTTCTAATTAAAAAAAGAAACAAAATGTATCTTGAATCTTAAATAAAAAAATATGCAAGTAACAATATACAATATTTAGAAAATAGGCGTACCAAGGTCCAATCAACTCATATAAAAAAAATCTGTTTTGCAACTTTAGTTTTGAATTCGTTTGAACAGAAATACAGTTGGCAATGGCAGAATGTCTTATTTTACGATAAAATAAATTAATAGTTAAAAAATAAATTACACACCAATGCTTTGAATATATTTGACACAACTATACAATTATACAAAAAATATAAAATTCAAATATTGTACATAAAAAATATAGTTCAAAATAATAAAAACTTATAAAAGATCTGTCACCAACAATCAGTCATAACCCGTAGTGAAATACAAACGTGTGTTTTTAATGTAACAGTTCGTTGGGTAACAAGCTACCCAGCACCAGTCCACTATTATAACGAATTACTATCTACATTACTTGGAAGTAGATACTTTCTACTCTTTTACTTTTTTTGTAAATACGATTGAATTTTAATCCCGTCCGTGCTATAATAATAATAATAAACACTGTTTGTTGCGCACAGTAAGAACATGTAAGTACAAAAGTACTAACACTAAACAAAACATTTTGACGCCCACTGATGTTCAGCGGTTTAGTCACTGCTTTAGTCCCGATGGTCGCGGGGACGTTTCTTCGCACGGCACAAACATTTGTTTTCATGATTATAACTGTTTACTAACAGTCATATACAACAGACAGATACTACTGTCTAGCTGTTTTTTATTTATATCCCACACCATGTGTAAGTATAGCCATTAGTGTTAAGCTAAGCAGAGTTTGTGTTATGTGCACTAGTTAATTACATACAGTTACATTTTTTAAAATACCTACTTAATATACCTACATATAAAACACACCGAATGATACAAATAATAAAAAATGTTAGCACTGAGAAAAGAAATCGAATTCGCGACTGTTGGAATTAAAGCGATGGGTTAACAACTGTGCCACTGAGGATAACGAGATGATGATGTATCTAAACAACAAACAACGAATCATCAAATGGTAGTCGTTAGCGACAAACAGTAGGAATCTAATACACTACATCTAATACCAATAACGACACATTAAAGCAATGGCGAAGTGGAGCTTTCCTTTTTGTTAGAAGACAGAGCGAGTTAACAACTCGCTCGTCCCATTTCGCGCTTCAACGAAACGCGCCCCTCGGTTGATTTCCGACAGAGATACAATGGGAGGAAATTCAATAATTACTATATAATAATAATAATAACCCTGGACAATGAACACAGCGCCATCCAGTCTCACGGGAAGCAGAGCTAGTGTTATGAGTACTAGACAACTGATATAAATACTTAGATTTTTTTGTAAATACATACATAATATACATAGAAAACACCTAGACTGATACAAATAATCATACTCCTGTATACAAATGTTCGCACCTGCAATCGACCCGCGACCATCAGAAATAAATTGGTGTGACATGACATCTAGACCACCGAGGTCGTCAAATTTATATATCTACCGGCAATATATTTTTTATAAATCACATCATGTTTTTTTGGTCATCATGCACCTTGGTGATATCAGGATTTTCGTCAACTATTTTTCCCGGTTGAACACTTAAAAAAATTGTGATTTCCACTCACTACAAAATTTCGCAGTTGTAAAATTGATTGTACATTTAAGCTACTTATGAACGTCTAATTTTTTGTATTAATATTTTCCCCTACCGACCCATCTACCCATCCATAGGAAAAAAATTCAAAGTGGTTAAGTGTGCCACTGTACTTATTCTTATTTTCATAAACTTTTCCATCTCTGTCTATAACGAAGTCCCGAGCGTCTCAGACGTTCATCCGTATACTTCGTTTTGAACTTCACAAATTTCCGCCCATTGCCCGCCGTCGCCTACGACGTTACTTATAATGGTTATTATTTATTGAGTTATTCGAAGTGTGAAATTCACATTACTTACACTTTGATTGGAATACAATTTTGTGGATTTTTTATGTAGGAAATTAATTTTTCGAGGAAATTTTATTTTTGTATGTCTATTTCTAACCATTATGATATAAGTACTTGTTTGGACTATATATAGCGATAATTTTATCAATTAGTTTTTGTAAGTTTAATGAGTATATGAATCTTTGTGTCAATATTAAGTTATCACTTTTTGTGAGCACAATACATAAATAATAGTGTTTTTGTATGTAACTGGAATGAAAAACCTTACAGACAGCATGTTCGTAAGTGGCATCCATCTATATATATACATTTATTACCATTTTTTTAACAGATGATAATGGAAAGTTGTGTCCGTCTGCACTGATGGTTTACGATGGCACCAGTGGAGGATGATAAGACGAACATGAGGTCAGGTCAGTTAGCCAATCGTGACTAATTCACCTGCAATTTATCAGGATGGCTTCCAGTGGGAATGGCGTGGAGGTAAACCTGACATGGTACATTCATAGCAATGAATGTACCATGTCAACCAACAATCCTCTTCCCCCATTCGTTGCCATTCCAGAGAACTAAGACATTATGCTGCGTACCCTGTAACTTCTATATCCAATCGCATAGCTGCTTTGCAACTGAAATGGGATTGACAAATGGATAGACAACTTTGTACAATTTACCTTTAGATAATAATATTTTATATATATTTACATAGTTGTATGTAAATCACATTTAGTGTTCTTTTGTTGCTTTATTTCCACTAATGTACAAGGCGGCGTTATTTATTTTTAGTCATGCTCTCTTTTCAAAGGTTTTCTGGATGATATTGCATTAGGGTTAAGACCGTTTATTTTGTTTTGTACATGCTTTTATTTTTATATATTTTTTTTGTACTTTCTTTTAATTTTTCATCCTGTACTTTCATTTAATATTTGAACCAAATAAAAGTCTATCTACAATTTTTTTTTTATATAACTGGAATGGAAAACAAGTTGCCAGCTTACCTGCTGGAAAGTGGCAACCTCATTAGTTCTCAAGACGCATGTAATATTGTATTATCTGTGGTAACGCTTAGAGAGTACCCCAGGCACTACATGACCATGTGACGTTCGTGATACTGCTACATAAGCGAACTTGTTCATGAACTTGTCATGGCACCTACTTTGTAATGTCACAGTTTTATTTCATTTTTCAAACAGAAACACAACTTACAAAGCAAGCTGCGTGGCGTACAACGTAAAGTAGACCTTGTATACAGTCTGCTTAGGTAACACTTCGATCTGTCTGATTAGTAACAGGTATCAATACTTTGATTTTCATACTATTACATCATGAAGTTGGGAACTAAATAAACGGGAATTGTTTGCCTACACCATTGTAGAGAACTATTTCTTAGTTAAACAACTCCCAGTTTGATATTATTTGTGTTGCAAACTCAATGAATTCGCTGAATGTGTTATCTTTGAAAATGTTTACGTTATCTAAGAATGGAAATTTCCCGATCGTTTGTTTTGACAAGTTTAAATAATCCTTTTGTTCCCCTTATAAACTCATTTGCATAAAATATCTTGCATATTATGGAGGCCATAGGCGACATATGTTTATATGTAGTAAATAAACTTAAAATTATTCACATTAAAAGTTTCTTAGATTGATTGTAAGTTATGTTACAAGCTTTTAACAATGGCGTTAATATAAATTTTTCAAACAATTTTGGTTCACTGTATTTAAATTGAAAGCAATGGCTTTTTACGTACAAAGCGTCGAAAAAAAGCAAAAACGTATTGTTATTGAAAATACAATTTATTTCATAAAATTTTCACAAAAAATAATTATTTTCTTCACGTTGCTCCTAGCCGCTTGAAGCCTCTAGGCACTTGTCTATTTTGTTTATTGTTTATTGTAACCTGATTATAATCCACGCGGGTAGTGTCACGGGGTACAGCTAGTTACTTAATATATTCAAAGGTAACAGATGCGAGTAAATGACTTGTGGAACTGTAATAATTCAGCTGATAGGGACGAACGGACTTCTATAAGGAAATTTAATTATTCGTGATTAGTACAAAAGGGACACGTGTTATACTAATCGGAGATAATGGAATTAGAAGTAATTCCAGGAAGTAGCTAAATTTATAAAATTTTATGGAAATATAAATAATTTTATTGAAATTAAATTGATATTGATGGAGATATTCAGTCGATATATACAATAATAAATACAATTTAGATAGATAATAATTTATATTCGTAAGAATTTATTTGTATCTTAGTACACACCTATAGGCTTAATTACAAATTGTATAACACAACCGATTATTTAAACAAATGCAATGCAATATGGGTAAACCTGCATGTGTGTGCTACAACAATACAAAATAGTACATTAGTACATAGCTATTTATTCTCGATTGCATCACAGTTGCACATAATACATTTACATAGTGAGAGTTAATTCTATAATCTTAGAAATAAGAAACAATTGCTTAGATAGATTATGGATTTAATAATTAAACTATGACAAACGTTACTTCCCTTTAACAGCTCGTGGTCAAGTTACGAAAAACCAATAACTCACAATTACAGACTTTATTCACGACAGATATACTGACGGGGTGATTGACTGGAGACTGACAGTATCTGTTCTTCTAGAAAGACACTATCAGCGTAACGTATGACGCTGGAGACACATGGCTATAATCTTACAATAACTACAACAGTATTAATTTTAAATGTTAAACTTATTATTCCACAACCAAAGTGCCGAATAGATATGTAGGCTATCAACCTGTTTGTATTTACAACAGCCATATAACACAAATACATTTACTGAAAAGTATATTGTCTAAATGTCAAATTTATTCGCTTGCTAATTATTAATTTGGAAAGTTGTTATTTTTATTCTGTATATTATTCTGATATTATATACCTCGTCACTTATAAAATCTTTCATTACTATCACTATGTAATATTATGTTATCTGTGCTATCACTCTTGTTATTAAAAGTAATATCTGTGGTTTGATTGGGAGACCATAGATGTTACTTTTTAATAGAATTTTTTTAATTTTGCCGGTTTTTTAAAATTTCCCTATTAAAAATATTGCTCAACTATATAATTTACAAAATAAGCTCAATTCATAACAGTAACTTTCTAATAATAGTACTTCCTAATGTTATTAATATTACTGTAAACTTTCATATAAAAATCAGTTCAGTAGTTTTTGCGTGAAAGAGTAACTAACATCCAGCCATCTATACATATTCACAAAGTTTCGCGTTTATAATATTAGTGATTAGTAAAATTTCTCTGAGGGATTAACAATAAATTAGGTAGAAAATCATAAAAATGAGTATTAACAATGATAATACTATTCTGAAAAAAACTGTATACGTGTAAATAACAAACTTCTTAAGAGAAGACAAATATCGAAACGTCTATCAAGTAATCATGAACAGCTGTTCTGTATTACAATACGAAATGAGACCGTTTTATATTCTATCGGAGTGCTTTTTAAATGAATACTTTGGTTTTTAAAGTAACATTAAAGCTTTTAACTCCGACGTCCATTATGGGATCGAAACTGAAGTTTTTTTTGTGCTAATCTCATCGTGGTGTTTGTGTAAAGACTTTGTTCCTGCGACAATGATATGCAATGATATTTTTGAGAAGATCTCTGGTAATTAGCATAGTTACAGTTTCAATTCTTTTATGTGGACTGATTCTAATGACACATTCATATCAAACAAGTTAATGGAAAAGTTGGAGTCGTGTCGTATAACAGCTAAAAAGACTGATAGAAGATCGTGGAAGGTGGCGGGAGCACCACCGACAAAAGAACAGCTCTTAAATTATGAATGAATAAATGTTTTTAATGAAAATTTCTATATTTAAACAAGTTCCTGTATGGTTTGAAAATAAAGCTACTTTACCTATCAGACGCTGTAGCGTCTGTCAGTTCCGCTAATATTAAAAATGCGAAAATGACTCTCTCTATCTGTCTGTTGCGCATTAACGCCAAAACATCTGAATCGATTTAAATGAAATTTGGTACACAAATAGTCTAGACCCTCAGAAAGGACATAGGCTATTTTTTACTGCGATAAAAGGGTTGTAAGGGGAGTTGAAAGGTTGTATGGAAGTGTTATCATTTTTAAAGTTTTGGAAACTTAGAACTTAGTTTTTATATATACTAAATATATATACGTGATATCAAAGTTTGTAGTAAATTTTACCCTAAACCCTTTAAGGGGTGAAATAAAATAGGGAATAAAAGTTTATATGCTAATTCCTCATTTTTGAAGCTAGAATTCTAAAACTTTATCTTTTGTTTTTTTTGTGTTAGATTATCAGTTTACCCGTGATCATGGTGGTTGAAATACTACCGAAATATCGGGAACTCAGCAAATAAATATAAAACGTGGTAAGATCCCGTGATTTTTACTAATTATACGTATTAAATATTTTATGCTGTTCCACGCGGACGAAGTCGCGGGCACATAGTAGATACACTAGGTACTGTAATTTTAGGTTTTGAGACAAATTAAGGAAAATATTATATAATAAATATTTTAGTATTAAAAAAGCCAGGATATATTGCTTTGTATATATAGAAATTATAGCTACATTATCGCTTTCCGTGTATCACATATAAAACGCGAAAAGCAGTTAATCGTCTAAAAGGTCATTTAAACGAAAGCCTTTTGTAATTTACGTTTCAATTTGAATGATTTCCTCAATAAATGTTGGAAAATGGTTTTGTTCAGTTTTCACGAAATCTTTATGAATATACATAACTTGAGTTTTAAAGTCGGTATTTTAATGAGTGATAACTAACTTTAGTAATAACTAACAGTTGTATTTTATAACAGAATACAAAAATAATAAATCTTTTAGATGGTAAAGAAAATAAAAATCTTGTACATCTTTCTAATATTTAAAACGTGAAATTTTATGAGTATGGATGGATATTTGTTACTGTTTCACGCTAAAGGTACTGAACGGATTTAGATGAAACTTTATAATACAGCTTATACATCAGAATAACGCATAGTCTATAATTTAATACGATATTATGAAAATTAGGCAAGTGTAATGCAGACAAAATTCCGCGGGTCCACTAGTACTTGTATAAGGATGAAAATGTTCTCGTACCGAAGGTCAAAAGTTTCGTACTCGTAAGATGGTTCTCGTCAACTTTAAATCCCTGACCACAATCGAACGGCGTCGACGACACGGGTCATTCAAAACTGAACCTAATAATGTAAGCCTAGACAAAGAGATTGGTATACCAGTCTCTTTGTCTAGGCTTACAGTGTATTATGCCCGCCGTTTAGCTATACCTAAATGGCGGGCATAATACTTGATGACATGAAAATGTTTGGCTATTTAAGTTGAATATATAATAATAACAATATTTCAAGCAGACAATTCAAACAGCGCTATCTAGTGCCAAGCTAAGCAGAGCTTAACAACTGGTGTATTTATATCTGTATATTTACATACATATGCTATTTTTTATATAATAAATGCGTACATATATTACATAGAAAATACCTAAATCGACAAAACAATTATACTCATGATTGTGCCGTGTGCGGTTTGTACCGGTGACCATTAGAAGTAAAGCGGTGTGCTAAATCGGTAGACAACCGAAGGCATCAAATATAATTATATTTATTTGGTAGACTTCTTCTTCTACTTCTTCATCCTCGCCTCTTCCCGTTACTCAGGGTCGGCTTTTCTAATCCTGGGGTGCCATACATTTCGCTGGTAAGCATCGTCATTTAACAGGCCCAACTCCTTCATGTCCCTATGGACATTTGTCAACCAGGTAGTTGGTGGCCTGCCTCGTCCTCTTTTTGTTGTAGCCATGGAAAGGCACTTTCTCACAATGTGGTTTTCAGATTTACGCAGAATATGTCCATACCACCTAAGTCTACATTCTTTAAGCTTTTCAGTAATAGGTACCACTCCGAAGCTGCTCCTTACATGCTCGTTTCGGACTTTATCTGTGATCTTTATATTGTGAGAAATCAAATTTAGTATCAAAAAGGTGCGTGTTCTAAATTATATATCTCGTATTCAATAGTCATATGGTTAATGGATCGTCGAATAATTATCACGAGACCCGGTTTTACGCTTTCGGAATAAATAAATAGGGAGATCCGCTTCCAGAATCGTTAACATTTGGATCAATCAAATTTATTGAAACCTCGAATTCCTAAAGTGTTCAGCTCGGAAATACATTTTAACACTCGTATATAAACGCTGCGTTTTTTACGGACTACTCTAATGCTGTTGGCTGTAGCTGGGTTTTACTTCTAGTTCACCGGACGATAGGGAGCGAGTGCAGATGACACTCCAAACCAAAGGAAGGACTATGTAGCGGCTGAAGGCTAACTTTCGCTTGACGATATGAACCCTGCGTTTGTAGTTATCCTTATTAGTTGAGCAAATTAGTAATGAGGGAAGAAAATATAAATATTTATTAAAAACTAGTGGTCCGCCCCGGTTACAAACAGGTGCTCAAACTTAATGACTTATATATGTATATATATATATATATATATATATATATATATAAAATAATCGCTGCTGAGTTCGAACTCGAGGGCTATACCGCCCTAATGGCTATCTGTCCTACGAGCTATGTGCCCTGCCCATTGCCACTTGAGTGTCGCAATTCTTCAGGCCATTTTTAATACGATCACTCTGAAAAATTCCAAGCATAGCCCTCTGAGTAACTCTGAGCTTATTTATGAGACTCATAGTTAGTGATCATGTATCCATACCGTAAGTAATTATTGGCAACACACATTGGTCGTAAACCTTCATCTTAAGACACTGCCGTAATTTGGATGATAATATATTAGGTTGATGATGCCTTAATTTAAAAAGTAATTTAATTTTTTTATTGTATAGGAATAAGAACATAATATCGTGACGGTTGCGGACAGAAAATGAGCTCGTGTGTACGAATCCAGTGAGCTGCGAATAAAAAGCAAAGGAAATGAAATGAAGGGCACAGCCTCGTTTCCAGTGAACCTTTTAAGCACTGTCGCATTGGAGCTGTGAACGGGAATATACAGTGGCACTGATAGTACAAAGAAAATGTTCTCTGTAGCAAATCGTATATTAATATGTAAAGCAAAATCTTTGTACCCTTTTTTCCGAAAATTGAGCAGACGGATCAGTATGAAATTTTGTACACTTATAATTTATGTGGAGAAGGAATGCAGAATGCTATTATTTTATTAAGATTATAAATAAGTAATCTTAAATGAATAAAAAAATTATACACACTACCATATTTACACGTATTTGACATACACAGACATATAAACTCTTTCGTTTATTGCCTGTGCGACTGCCATTGCCTGTGATTAAAGAAGTATATTCTTTGATAATAGAAACTTCATAATGTTCAAACTTTTAATTTAAATCAATTATGGCAGAATATAAACTACTAGGCGACAACTACTAAGAGTTACAATACAGTATAATCCAGTTTATGTCTTTGTTTAAACTACAAATTACAGAGTCTAGAGAATACAGGTCAATATCAAAATTAGAATGAAAATTACTTTTCCAGACCTATTATTTCGGTTTACTATGTTTTCATAAAATAGTTTTATATTCTGGACATTAATGTAATCAATAAGTACAGATGCAAATGACTTCTTCTATAACATGTTTACACCAAGCGAAAAGCTCTTTTATGGAATAGGACTATATTATAGTTTAAACTAGCGTAATTTAACCGAGGCAGACTTTGTAAAAAGTCCTTAGCGTCGTCTACATTGGTCTATTTCAGACGTCAAACAGCTCGCTTTATAAGCTGTATTTGGGTATAAGGTTGGAGATATGGTAGTACGAAATAGTGGAACACACTTCCAGCTTTTGAGTTCCCGGAGACTTATAACCACGGATTCATCAGCGCGCTACATAGATCTCGCCATCATTTCTCACCAGATATGGTGAGACTCAATAATAATAAAGTGAAATTACAGGATAATAGGCATCTTAGTATTCGGAATGATAACACATGACTAGTATCACAGGCGTCACATGTTAACGTGATGCCCATAGTGCTGTTCGTGTTCATGTTACCATCATGTGGAAGCCAGCATGGATATCACATTATGATGTAACATCCATAGTTCTACTCTTGCGTTGCTATTTCGTACCAAATCGACGACTTTGTACCTCTAAAATTTACCTTTGTTAAACTCATTATGTGTTTCAGACTTATTGTCAGCTGTTTTTGACAGCAACGCTGCATAATGAAATGATAAAAAATTTTGGATGTTGTATTTGTGTGTACGACGGCACTTATTATTGCAAGTATGGACTACGTTGCAAATATCCTCTGCTTGTAGCAACTGATGTCACTTAAGATCGAAATAAATGGTGCTTCAGTTTGGAAAGCGGCAACCTTTTC
This sequence comes from Achroia grisella, assembly GCF_030625045.1. Lineage (NCBI taxonomy): Eukaryota > Metazoa > Arthropoda > Insecta > Lepidoptera > Pyralidae > Achroia > Achroia grisella. Next base: position 3,290,825 of record NW_026712999.1, read on the forward strand.
GGACCCTTTTCCGATTTCAATAGAGCCCGCTTTATCAGACATCTTCGCTGTTACATTTCAACTTGCACAAAGTATTTTTTATAGATCTTATTTCTATAGAGGTAGAGGTTGAATTTGATATAAAAACGATTGAAGGTAAAGGCCCTTTCTGGCTTTGTTGCGAATTTTTATCGTGACGTTAGAGGTTTTTTTATTTAGTGAGATATTGTACTGGTTAAAAGGAAGGCCAGAGGAGATGCCAGTGTCCAAAAATAGACTCTATTATTTGGGAATCATGAACTTTTTCGCGCGAATTGACAGATCTAAATAGGTTGGTACAGAAAGTTGTTTTTTATATACCTATAAAGGAAAACGGACTGATATTTCCTTTGAAAATATGAGGGACACAATCGATGGTACGAGCATGACATCTCCTGTATCAAGTTCGTCGATATGCTTGCCTTTGGGGTCAGTCTTGTCACGTATTCGACATCTTTTTACGAAGCGTCGTTTTGCACAAATTCTGACGCCTTGCGGAGGACATGTTGAGGTAAGTATTATTATTCTAATATATAGTTCGTATCCGCGACTTCGTCTACTATTTAGAAATAAAAGGCCGTCCTCGTATTATAATCAATAAAATTTGACGTATAGATGTTGATGCCAAATTTTATTGATATCTATATAGTTGTTTAATTATAAAAAAATAAGTAACTATATATGCAGCTATATGTTATAGAAATAGGCAGAAACAATAGAGAGCTAACCTCTATAGTGGAATATTATTTGGATACTTTATAGTAATTATAAATATGGTATCCTAAAACTTGTTATATCATTACGCGCTTGTGAAGTTTATTAGTCCATTGAAATACAATTTTAATAAAATCTATGATAATGACAAGTAAAACAATTTCTAAATGTGTTGTATTTTGGAAACGTTTGTTTTGAAATAATACATAAGTATAAAATAATGAAAAACAACGAAACAAAAAATAGAAAGGATGTTGCCATATGTTAAATAAATAACAAAACAAAATAGGCGTGTTTTGACATGTTTAAACATTTCTGTACAAATATAACATAGTATATAAATAAAGAGTAAAAAAACTAGACAGGATAAATACAATGAGTACGGCACAAAAGAAACTTAAACAAAACATCGGAGCCATCGATCGTAGAATGTTTCTCAACAAAGTATTTCGTCGGGAGTAAATCTTTTGTCCCTCGAATTCAATGGGCTGCGAGTTAAATCATAATAAACGGATATTTTCAGGATGCGTAGTGGATGGAAGTAACGGTGGAAATAAAATTTTATATATAGACCACCTTTTTCTACACAACATACATGTAGATGACGTAGTGGCATAGTGGTTTAGTACCCGCCTAAGATCTAAAAATTCATAAACTGACATTTTGTAGATACCAAACAACTGTTCAATTTGTATATCTTACTGACTCACCGTTGATAGAGGTATATGTAACAAACTAAATTGATGCGAGAAATGACAGTAGGGTAGCCTCCTACCATGGTGGATTCAAAAATACTCAGCGGCGAAATGTGCCTTTTTTTCGCACAATGTCAAATGTGTCACTGTGACTTTGACAGTCCTTCCTATTACGTCATTTAATAATACCAGTACTGGTATCAACAAAATAATATATTTGTGTATACACATATTTCTCATTCATAATATTTGCACCCCCTTCAACTCTCTCTACACAACCTATGGTTAACTGGTAGAAAATGCAGTAAGGTGTTAAGTCCGCCATATGTACTTTTACCATAGTGTCATGTGCATTAAAATTAAATGAATAAATAACAGTAATTGCCACCATCACATATAATGATAATAATAATAATAACATGTAATAGACCTGATATAACACTTACCTTTAAGCAAGAAAATACAACTCACCTTTTAGACATATCTATACCAAACACCGAAAACCTTACGACCAGAAACATAACGAGAAGATTAAAAAATACTTACCTCTTTCCGAAAAAATAAAAGATATGTGGCACCAAAAGAATGTTGATATAATTCCAATTATCTTATCTTCTACTGTCGTTATCCCAAATTCTCTACACAACTCATTAAATAAACTGCATCTTAATAAAACATTCTTCATTGAACACCAGAAATCTACAGTATTAGATACATGCTCTATAGTCAGAAAATTTTTAATAATAGTCCAATTCCAAACATTCCTACTGATTAAATAAAAATATGAGAACATGTGACTTGGTAAAAAACCCGTCCTTGTCTCTAAAAAACCAGCTATAGCTGAAAAATAATATATATATATATATAATAGAATAGAATAGAATAGAAATGGCGCTCGTAGGTGCACTATGTGGTTTTTTAGTGGGTAAGAATCCCATACACCCCTTCGTCACTCTTCTGACGGGGGAACGGTCTTTTGAAGACATTTTCACTTAATAAAAAACTCATATAATAAAAGTAGTATGTTCACTATTTCTTTTCATACCAGACAACCATTTGTTCTGAAGCTGAATTGCAGGCACAGCTTATACTCGGTGACAGAAAGCAGAGGTACTCTTTAATTTGTTTTACATCTGTGTGAGACATAAACGAGACAACTCTTCGGAACATTATCAAGAGTGTTGAGCTTCGGAAAATTGTTGTGGAAATTCTCCAATCGAGACAATGAGTATTGGATCCCAACTTCAGGAAACTGTACAATAATATTCTAGATAACTTTTAATGGCGATGCATACTTCAAATACTTGTCAATTCACTGGTACTGTTGGCGACAGACCTCTTTTTATAGATATTTCTATTTTTAAACCATATATTTTTATATACAATTTTTGACATATATTTTTTATTATATTGTTTTGCCACATTGTGTCATATACGCTACCACTAAATACATCTTTAAGTTTGGTAAGTAATTTTATTTATATTACCCTATTTCACTGCCGTTGGCAGCCGTAATAGGTACTTTAATGCATTTGTTAAAACTAGTGAAATGTGAAATATTTGCATACATTTCTGAAGTACCGTAAATAATGTGCATACTCGTACATAGAGTGTAATTAAATCGTTACCATATTTTTTTTTGATATTTGCAATTGCAATATCTTATTAATATTATAAACGCAAAAGTTTGTGGGTATAGATGGATGTTTGTTACTCTTTCACGCTAAAATTACTGAACGGATTTTGATGTTTCATCAAAGTACAAATATACAGTAAAATACCTTATACATCAGAATAACATATGGGCTATAAATTTCACGTAGGTAAAACTGCGGGCACAGCTGATAATTAATACTTTTACGATTATGTTAAGTAATTGTTTATATTAAAATTTATTTTTTTATTATTTATGACTATTCAACTACTTTTTCCAGTAAGACAGTCAATAATGTTATTAATGGATTATTGCTACTATCTAATTTTACACAATTGAATGAATGAAGACGTTATTTTGAAATGCCTAAAATTCGTATTCTACATTATATAAATCAGTAGAATTTACCTATACAATCAAAGCATTAAGTTTTCTTCGACATAACTTTTGTTATTCAGTTTTGATCTTCTTTCTTTTGCCTCATATTCCAGTACTGAAGGATTAAAATTATTATAACTTTAAATCCAAACTTACCATGTTGGCAAAGTCTCATATCGATTCTAGGATAAAACAAATAAAACCCTCTACTGCGCCACGCTCGGAAACTGTGGAATCTGTCGTACAATTTCTTGATTGTCTTTGGTATTCTATTTGTGTGGATTGTTTTTAGTATCACTAGAGATAAGGGAAGAGATTAATTCTACACTTTTATATTTTATAATTGAATCAACAACAAAAAGATTAACCTAACTAGAGTGGATCTGGAGTTGTATATTATATCATCCAAATCCACTCTATGCTGAGGATAAAAACCATCTCCCCTAAGAATATCTTTCAATTATTGTCCCTCACGGGTCTAGGTAGGCGCAGGGAGCGAGCATACCGCCGTTTCTCGGATTATTTTTTTACAATCAGTCATAAATATTAATGAACATACAGTAGTTTGTTTACTTTTCGGTATCGGCCAGATTTTTATATTAACGACCTTTAGGGTATAAGTCCGAGTAACAATATAAAGGCAACGCTCCACTCTATCTAAGCTCTCATTAATTCAATGTATAATCTAAATACAAATATTAGTTACTTATACAACTACATATTAATTAGTCTATATATTTTCTTTGTGTACTATGTATGTTGTATGTATGTATAAATAAAAAATGTCTAAGTAATTATAGCAGTTGTCTAGTAATCGTAACACAAGCTCTGCTTAGCTAGATGGCGCTGTGTGGATTACCTTAAGTTGGGTTATTAATAAACTACCTACTACTTTACTTATAATATACACTAGTTTATATTTATATTTTCAAGGATTAATACAGCAAACTGGGATATGAATCGACTGTAATGAGACCGTTACGAAATATATTTTAAAAAACGAATTACGAATCTACTCTGCAACTTCCCAGCAAATTAAAAAAAAGTAAGCAAAGAGGAAACAACTCAGCGAAAGTTGGAAAAATGCGGTGGCAACATTTTCCGCGTGCTGCGTTAAAATATTTTTGCAGCGTAAATATTATTTCAGCCGATACATTAACGTAAGCGCGGTGCCGATTTAGCGCCGTCAAATGGAAAACCTTCAAAGGGAATATTATCAAATGTCGTAGTGGTAGAGAATATATCTATCGAAATATGCTAATACACTTCATGTCGCTATAATTAATAAGATTCATATTGTATGTTATTTTATTATATCATAATTGTGCTATGCAACATGAATAATATTGTATTAATAATTTATATTGTAACATTGTTGAAAAGCACTCAATAAATATTTTTTCTTTCTTTCTTCAATAAATAAATATGTTTATTTAATACCAAGAGGTAGTTTTGCACGTATATAATGAAGAAAATTCACAGCTTGACTTTTAATGTATTATAATAACAATTACACCACTATTAACTGTAATGGTCGATCCTATAATGAGTTTTCTTCTATGAAGATTGTTTACTAGCTTTTTTTTTTACTTTTCGTTGCAAACCTTCTTCTGTAATATATAATTACTAGCTACTCACCGTACCTTGGCTTCGCACGGGTGTACATGCATTATACATATAAACCTTCCTCTTGAATCACTCTATTAAAAAAACCGCTTCAAAATCCGTTGCGTAGTTTAAAAGATTCAAGCATGCAAATTTTAAGTAACGTTGAATAAGAAGAGACGACGAACCAAATCGATTACGTTAGCTTTAAACAACAATCAATTAGTTTAAGAGCTACAATGCCACAGACAGATACACAGACTTACAGACACGTCAAACAGTATAACACTCCTCTTTTTGAAACGGAGATAAAAAATAAGTGTCAGTCGCCGTTTAAAATGATATGCTAACATTTATAAAGACTTAATTTACATTTTCAAATTTTATTTTCAGGCACCCCATTATAGTGTCTTTGCTTTGTTTCGTGCAACATTTTAAATTATAATTAATGGATCTGTAGTTTCTGTGAGAGTTATCAATCTTTCTTAAAGCCTTTACTAGATGTTTAGACTAAAGCATTTTGTTTACTATACAAATTTATATTTCATATTTATATTTATATTTCATATTCATAACATTTTTGGTATGTTTTATAAAAAAGGAATTCCTGTCAACATATAATGCTATGTTCGTTGTACTTCTTAATTTGTCATTACGAATAGACTATGACCAAAGGTCATTCTGCCGTGTTTTTGACATATTTTTTACAGTTAGTAATAAAAAATTGATTATTATATATTATGTTTTTGCGTGTTTTATGTATTAATTTGGATAGACATGCCCAGGTTTGTTTACTAAATATTTTCATTAAAAAGATATCCATAGAGATGTTTTTTTTATTTACATATTTTGTTAGCATTGTGCAGAGTAAAGTATTGGAGAAAAGCAAATATTTCTTCCATTCAATTTGTTTTTTACATGTTTAGGCATCGGGATATCGAGAATACTGTAAATATATGCATTCCAATCGTAAATAGAAATATATTATGTACATCGATGTTATTTGGAGTTTACATGAGTGTGTAAGTATTAGTTAGTGATAAAATTAATTCGTTAAGGGCAAACGATCTCGGGATCGATCACCAACGTGATGAAGTGACGTTGTAAAAGTGGCTATAGAGCAGTCCATTATGGAATGTTTTTGGACAGCCAAATACCGTACCAGATGAAGTCAAATTTTGGGGAGCTCTATCACCAAGGAGGACAATGAAGATAATCCACTGATACTGTAATGTAAGCCATGACCACTCTCTTAAGTGTGTCCGACTAAGAAAATGAAGAAGAAATATTAATGTAAAAAAAAATACATGAATATGTAAATTTATCGTACGGCTCAGAATACAGTCGCAGTCGGCATTTCATTTCCACCGCTATTAAATAGATTGAAACTTGAAAAACAAGGATCTGGAAAACTTACGTCTCGCTGAAACTGTGCTCCTTCAGCATTTGCCCGGCTGGAGGTAATTTCATTTTTTAATTTAAATACTAGTACGTAGGTACTCGTGAAGTTCCATTTTTTTATACCATGATTAGGTTATTGATCTTTATTTAAGAAGAGTGAGTGCGCACAATACAATTACGATGTGGCTATTCTTCAGTGTTCGTTCTATCTCTATTTAGAGACCTCACGTCTCCCCTCACACAAACGAGGGCAACAGCAATGCTTTTAATTGAAATTTTGCCGTAAATATTTACGTTCCGCTGTACATGGCTGACTCTATTGTTACAGTAAATATAAAGTAAATAATTTACTCTGGTCTTATAATTATAATGTATTGTATATTTTTTTCAAATTCCTATGCTATCTTGGATTATTCATATGAATGAGTTAAAGATAGGCCTTTTTGGTGAAGATTGAGTTTGTCGGTTACGTGTTCTAAAAGACTCTTGTTTAAAGAAAATCTGTTAATGTGAAACGTTTGTATTAGTTACCTTATTCTATGAACAAAATTTCTTTGGGTTTAATTAGTGCTTGTAGAGAATCATAGTGACATGTTTTGTAAGAAGAGGGGTTGGGGACATTCAGCTTTAAGAAGTTACATTACATGTAACGTACGTAAGTTGCGTTCTAGGTTAATTAATAAAATAAAAATAAAATGCCTTCCTTGCTATATTATTCCTTGTTACATATGATTAATATTAATACATAAATGTATCTAATCGATAAACGGTGCAGCTTGTCTTCCGACATAGGCCTTCTCTAAAGATTTCTATACTGTTTCGTCCTTTCCTTTTCGAGTCCATATTGGACTGGCTATTTTTCTAATATCGTGGATACCATTCCGTTATTATTCTTGTCCATTTCTCTTATCATGTGACCTACTTCTAGATCATTCTCCAATCCGATTTATTATTATTGAATAAGAATAAGAATGATTAATTTAGCGTCATAGTCTCGTAGTAGTTCATTATCCGGGTCATTAACATAAAGTCGTAAGTTAAAGTCTAACCGACACCAAAAATAAATGTGTCAATGAATAATTCTGACTAACTTTTTGTGAAGTAAATATTGACAACAAAACCAAACATTTATACAACAGTCCGCCGCAAAATTTAACTATATCAAGGGAAATATGACCATGTCAAGTGTTATGTACACCATGACGTCACCAACTGACAATGCCTCTGATCCCGGACGTCCGGGATAACAGTTGTGATGATATTATTGTACATGTGAACACGTCGAGTATTGCGTTCAGAATTATGAAACATATATATGTACATTACTAGCTGATTGAAACGTTGTTATGCCCAATAAATTAAAACCGCTATTAAAAAATAGGGGTTGGTGATAGAAGGTTGAAAATTTAGTGTTGTATCAATTTTTTAATGGGATATTATAAAAAAATAAAAAATTTTGTCCAAAAAATAAAAAATAAATCTTAATGGTGGACAAGCCTTATCACTATGAAACTTAGGGTATAAAAAATAGATAGTAGCCGATTCTTAGACCTTCTGAATACGCATATAAAATTTGATAAAAATCGGTCAAGTCGTTTCGGAGGAGTATGGTAACTAACATTGTGACACGAGATTTATATATATATATAAGATTATTCTTCCATGATAGTTTTTTATTTAGTGAAGAATATAATAAATTTATTTACAGATATGAAAAATAAAAAAAAAATTATTATATTTATCACATTTGTCACAATTAATATTTAATGAATTGTCATTCCATTTTATATTCTGTATCTGGAAAGCTAACAACATAACATTTGATAATTACGTACTTTTTTTAAATCCACAATATCTAAATTTTATTGACATTTATTATCTGTTATTTTGCGAAATTCTTTAAAACTCAACGTCGAGGTAATCTCATTACATTACCCGGGAGAACTAAAAAATGGTAACTAAAAACAAGGTAAAAGCACCTGTTTCCAGTCGGAGTTTCGTTCATTAAGTTAAAAAACCGTCGCGTAGTCCCGTTCCAGCGAAAATGGAATACTTGAAAAAAGCCAAGAGAAAACAGACGCCAAGCAGGGAGACTTGGCGACAGGGATGTACTGTAAGGTGCATGGTAGATACAACTAGGTATAGATAGGTACTTGACTAAAGTTATAATATTATATTAGACGACCTCGGTGGTTTAGCGTTTAACACACCTCTTTAATTCCTATAGTCGCGGGTTCGATTCCTCGATCGGTGCAAATTTTTGTATTCATGTGTATGATTATTTGTATCAGTGTGGGTGTTTTTATGTATATGCTGTATGTATTAAAAAAAAACTGAGTAGTTATATCAGTTGTCTAGTACCCATAGCTAAAGTTCTACTAACCGTGGGACTAGATGCGGCTGACTTAATAGTCAGGGTCAATCAATGGTATATCTCCATTTTCAAGGATAATAAATTTCATTTATTTATTCATTCATTTCATTTGTTCAGTTATTTCATCCATTTAATATTTGGATTTAGCTTTAATATTACTATATACATAATTTAAATCAGGTTGTAACGCCGTTGGTTTATAATAAAGAACAAATAATGTTAAACCATCTAAAACAATTGAATTTCACAAATTTCACTTCCCAAAGCACTACAAACATGTATTTGTTATGACAACAATTGTAGCCCTTTATTAGTCATACTAAAGTCACACACGAACTTTGTTCTCAACTTGGCAATGAAGATAACTTACAAACTTTAACAACTTATTATAATACCTAACAGACCAGTTACGGTAGTCCCTTGATTGAGATAATATCACTATATTGTTTAATATAATGTATACACTTATATATTTCGTGTTTCATGAAAAACCGTTCAGTATTTTTTGCGTGAAAGAGTAACAAACATCCATTTATACTCACATACTTTCACATTTATAATATAGTAAGATTATTTAACTATCTATCTGTTGGTAATGAATAAAGTGTTGTTTGCAATGAATAAAGTTGACAAATAAAATAAAATTACATACATAACATAATATAAACTTACTTTATCAGCATGTATATCCTCCATCTATATATAAACTATTTGTTTATATGTTATACAGACAGGGCTATGTGAGAATACTAGTATAATTATATCTTTACAAAACATCATGAATTCCAAGTTTTACGTCAAACGGGGAGGCGTTTTGTAGCGTTGGTAGTAGCGCGCGTGTAATGGAGGACGTCAAAGCCTCTATTAAGCACTAAAAGCATGTTTCAGTGAATCGTGTCTCTGAATTCCGAAGGATAGTGGAGACACGCAGGTGGATGTTTAGAACTGGCATGTTTATTAATAATAGTAATATATTTTTTATCTAACTGGAATGGCAAACTGTTGTGATACAATTTATTTGTTACATAACTATTTAATTCTGACTGTAGAGTATACAGTAAGTAATAAGATGAAAATATAAAACTAGCAGCTTACAAACCAATACAGTAATCAACAACAATTACATTTTTAGAGAAAGCCAATAACAGGTTTTTAGATAGAACAAAAAAAAAACAAAATTTCATGGCAATCAGAATAAAGATTGGAGGTAAATTTATAAAGTACACATCGAATTATATAAATTAGACAGCAGAAAACTTATTTTGGGATTTTGATCAGAAAACAGAAAGTAAAATATAATTTTATAATCTATATATATAATTATATTATATATTTAATAATATATATAGAATTATATTATATTATTCTATATATTAAATATATTTTATATATATAAGCAATATTCCATTTTATTATATGGCAACTACACGCAAGTCTAATCACTCTTATTCTACATTTACGTCCTCTGCATTTTAAATTTGATTGGAATAGACTACTACTTGGCGATAAGCTACATAAGATGTTTTTATCTTTTTAATGTGTAAATTATTTTACGTAATTTCACAGTCTATAAGAATCACAATACAGTTATCATTTTGTTGCTCTATATATTTGTAGTAGGTTTCTGCAGAAGTTAATACATAAGAAAGAAAGAAGATAATATAAGTGCTCTATTGCATCATCTTTGTTGTGTTGTATGTTGAATATATTACATAGATATATATATATTACCGTCTTCGACAGTTTACAAGATCGTAAAGAAATATTTATATTTTTTCATATAAAATTGGTTTTTAAAGTTTTCATACAATATTTATAATGCCGTACATATTTAACTTACGTCCTTCAATTTTAAATCGGAGTAGTATTAACCACTAAGCTATATTGCTCTCGCAGTTAATTTTTTAAATAGTGTTTTATATTAACATTTTTACCATTAATTTATAAATATAATACCCTGGAGAATTAACACAGTACCATCTAGTAATATACATAGAAAACACAATATAAGATACATACACACCGTGCGAGGAATCGAACCCGCGACCATCGGAAGTAAAACGGTATGCTTAACCGTTTAACCTCCGAGGCCATCAAATATGTCCTATTAACAAAGTGATAGCAATCTTTTTACATTGCACTGAATAAAATATTTTTCTTTCTTTCTCTTTCTTTTTTTCAATGAATTTGGCATATTCTTCTACGATAGATATTATGTTATCTGTGACGATAGTAACACTGTGCCACCGTTTATTGTCGTGATGTATTGGTTTTTCAATAAACATTAATGTTATCATAATGATGTACAGATACCGCTCGCGACATCGTTTTACATTATTTACAAACTCGTTTATGTAAAACGCCCCCATAATAAATGTTCTGCGACTCCCTATAATTATGACAATAGGTATGCGGCTATAAAACATCCTAATGAGACTATCAATAAATGTTAACATTACGATTTACCGCAATAGTTTACTAACTTTTTAACTATAAACTTGGAGTAAATATGTGAATAGTAAATATTAAATCTAATTTTAATTATGACATAAAATGTATGTTCTAGGAGTTTGATATAATCATGTTTATTTTTGAGTACAAGATATAAGTTCTGATTTGACTATAACAGTCTTACCTACCTATGGTTTCAAAGCTTGAAAAGTATATGTAAGTGAAATAATAAATTAATTGTCTTAACGTTTTTATACAAAATAGACGGTCTCGGTAGTCTAGCGGTTTAGCACAACGCCATGCTTCCGATGGTCGCGGGTTCGATTCCTTGTACGGTTCAAACATTTGTATTCATGAGTATGATTGTTTGTATCGGTCTGGGTATTATCTAAATAAATACACACATATCAGATGTATGTATTTACAAAAAAAATCTATGTATTTATCAGTCGTCTAGTACTCATAACACAAGCTTTAAGTAGCTTAACTTGGGAATAGATGGCGCTGTGTGAATTGTCCTGAGTTTATTATTACTAATATTTTACAAAACTTCTCATCTCCCCTCTTAGAGAGAGGAGACAGCAACCTATTATTATTATTTTTTTTTTCCCAAAAATTCTTATTATTATTATTATTGTATTGTAGCTGCTACCTCTTGGTAACAATATATACAATTGACTCTGTACATTAAATGAGTTATTCGTGCCTGATGTACATATGCAAGAGTGGCTCGTTTAATGGGATACAACAATGGAGCACAGCGGGGAATAATCGTAGCCGTACTCTGTGTGAGTACGTGATACTCGTGATGTATTTACTGTGAATATTCTAACATCATAGAATATATCGTGGTCTGTACAAACACAGAATGTAACATATAGAAGAGCCCTATATATTTTACATACCATACTAATTGTATTACCAGAGGTAGACTTTAAAAAGTCATTCCTCTGATCTACGTAAACTGTGTTACGATTGTAGTGTCAGATTAGGTACTGACATTATTGATGAGGCATGATATATACAAATATATCTACTAAGATTTTAATATAATAGAGAACTACCTCTGGAATGACAATTAGTATAGTCCTTTTTACCCTTCAACTAAAAGGCTGCTTGGCGAAAATAGGACAAAGATATCAACACAAACCGTTTTTTATAGTCTACCTTAGTTAAAAATTATATCGGGTATTTGTAATTATGAATTTTAGTGAAAATATACAGAGTTACGAGATTTATCTAAGTATTGCATTGTGTAAAGAAACAAAGACCGATAAGAAAATCTAAATTAAGTGCAGAGACCCAATAGGCTTGTGCCTCTCGTTGGATTCAAATATACCCAGTAACATGTGGGCATTTTAAGCGTTACCTTCACATCATCATCGACATTTGTCAATACGATCCGTACCGTTCTGTTCTGGTCATTTCAGTTCTAAAAAAAATACACCAACTACCTGTATCAATATTATATTTCATTTATTGAACCAATCTTTGGTACAGCCTTTATCTAGTGTTGTGAACACGTAACTGTTAAACCTCTGTCGACCAATCAGGAAGTATTAGGTACATACGCACGACTCGTCCGTTCCGTTCGCTGGCTGCTCGTATAATATCTTTTTTGTTCGAGTCGCTGTCCATAGGCCGCCATTCTCTCCTCTACTCTCGAAAAACTGGAAATGATAGAAGAAGATATGATTTTATTATTAATAGTGGCCGTTCGGAGGTCGAAATTAGACTATATACACAGTCATTTAAAGTTTAAATTAGACTGTTATTAAGATTTATAAATTCAGGAATTCAATCCACATCTGATAAGACTTACGTATTGAATACTGAAAACGAAATCTCGTAACTATTATACATATAATAAAAATAAACTTTGGGTTGTCAAGTGAAATATGACGTTTCCAGTGTCCATATAAGCATGGTGCTGCTTGAGCGAGTGAGATTTATAGGGTCGTGGTTACCGGTTATAAATTCAGAGGCACGTATGCGTGTTAAATGGATTAGTGTTTGCTGAATGATGTATTTTTACCTTTTACGATTGCTTCTCGGTATATTGCTGGTTTTGCCTCACTCCGCTGATTTATTGACTGGTTTCGAGAGGTCGGAAGTTAATGTATAGGTGTCCGGCGAAAATATCGTTCTATGGCTTTTCGAATGGGTGCGGAATATTGGGCGTCTTTTTGATGTATGATTTAGGATTGCGCCTGAGATTGAGTCGGGAGTTTGATAATATATCAAGGTTTGAATGATTGATGTTAGTGTGGAATGATATTATGTTTGTATTTTGTATCTTGAACGACTACCAATGAAATTATTGTTAATTCGCCTTATACGTTATTTTTCGATCCCGTGAGAACCTTAGGTAAAACTTTTCCTAGTGTTAAATAATGTTATTTAAGTAGGTTTTCAAAAGTAATCTCTGTACAAAAATATCATACACGTCTTGAATGATGCATGAACTTCTAAAGTATAAATATATTTTTAGTTACATATGTAAAAGCTTCAGGAAAATGTGAGAAACTTCATAATTTGTAATTAAGTTGTCAAATAAAGCAATGAACAAGTTGAGTCTGTGATTTACTTATGTATCATTAGTTAATGTTAATAAGTCAGACTATCAGTCTGTTATATTGTAACCTTTTAACAAGTAAACAGCTAAAAAAGTTATAAATGTAGATCGTATCACAAAGACATAGGCTGCCTTTTGTAAGAAGAAATACAGTCGTAATAGCTGAAAATAGCATATTATATGAATACAGCTGACGCGCTACAATGTGCTACGGCGTGCTACGATGTTCTACGGGCTACGGAGCTACGACGAGCTACACCATATTTATGCTAATATACCCTCCCTAGTCACATATTAACAAGGCATCATGGGAATTAAAATGAGTACTTTTATACTAAGAAACCCGCCGTAATAGGTTACATAACCCCTATTCAGCTAATGGGTAGACATATTACAGAATACAAATGTAGGTCTGTCTGATGAAAGTTTTTAACAAAATCTTTTAAACTAATAAATTGGGTTTGGTTAGAGCATTATAACTGAGTGTTTAATGCTCCCATTTTTACTATTTATGTATACGATGGAACTGCAAAGGGTAGTAGGATAAAAAAAAATACAAAAAACTTGACATTCATAAGCGGTTAAAATATCCTACATGAATGAGTTTCGTATTAATTCTTTTTAAGTGGCTAAAATGTTCTACATAAATTAATTATTTTTTTATTTAAATGCAACTATAGGCAGGAGCAGAAGCAAACACAGTCAGACAATCATCGAATACAAATTGCTCAAAGCAATGTTCGATCCAATCATGCTGTGCTGTAGTTTCTGAAATGTAATCTATCTGTGAGACAGACGTCCATGTTCGGCCAATGATACGGTCCGCTTGTTGACACATAATATCATGCAATACATATAGTTAATTACCTATCGTATGTACCTTGACGGCTGTAATCCTTGATGGGATAGTCAGAAGTATTTTTTAGTAATAATAATAATAAAGGTGAATTAATGAGACAACAATGATAATATTAATCTCAGGACAAATCACACAGCGCCATCTAGTCACAAGTTAAGCTAGCTAAAACTTCTGTTATGGGTACTAGATAACTGATCCGAATATATTTTTTGTAAATACATACATATTATATATAGAAAACACCCAGACTGATACAAGCAATCATACTACTCGAATACAAATCTTTGTGCCGTGCGAGAAATCGAACACACGACCATCGGAAGTAAGGCTGTACGCTAAACTGCTAGATCACCGAAGCCAGTCCAGAGCCAGTCCCACAAACAACATCCGTTCATGAGTATGACGGATGAGCCAGCCATTCTTGCACTCTACCATATTAGAGGGAGCACATTGACCCGGCCCACCACCGTCACAAGTTTGAACTTCATAGCGAGCATGACTGTTAGCGAGTATTACAAATAGTTACAACCCCTTCACCCCATTTTGAGATATTGTCAACTATTCAAATTATTATTTTTTTTCATGTTGGTCTATTACATTACTCTTATGATATATCAAATCTAGCGTCAGTTCGGAATAATTTCGAGATGAGAAGAATTGAGAAGAAACTTAGCTCGTATTATTGCTTATATATTGCAGTTATTGCCAGTTGACGTGGTGGTTAATATAACACCAGACACAGCCACATTTCAATGAGTATTTAATGCACCTGAGAGCGAATCTACTAGCGTCTCTTCAATTAATTTCATTTATTTATTAATCTGTTACCTGAGAGTCAGACCGAAATATAAAGTGACAGGAGAAGATTTTTGTAACGGGACTAAGCCGATTTTATGCTTATATAGGTGTCTATGTCTAACATTAAATGAAAATTCCGTGCTAAAACAACTATTATCTTGCACGTTTGTTATTTACCTAATCGTTAAGTGAGTAATGGGCTTTGCTCAATAAGTATGATTTAACAAATTATTATACTATTTATACAGAGCATTATACAATATACATTTTAATACTTTGTCATAATTCAATTATTCACGGTTGGAATATATTTTGCAATACTTTAGTAATGTGAGACATTTCAGAGAGCTAAAGCCTAACCTTGTTCACTTTATTTTAGTATTCATGTACTATTAGTTATTTTGATATGGTACATGTTTTGATATGGTACATGGTGGGTGTTTTTATGATAAAAAATTACCGAATTTGAATAAAATTTGTTATCGCCAAGATCATTGGTTAAGTATTTCTAGCCCTTCAATCGTAATCAAATCTTAAATTAATCTATACAGAGAACTCTTAATCTGTATAGTTCTCTATACAGATTAATTTAGAAATATTTGCCAAAATAAAATTGACTTTATTGAGATAAAATTAGGATGAGACTAACATGGTAGTCAATATCTATCAATTTCAATTTTAATAAAAAAATCCACCGGAATGGTAGTTGTGGATATAGTGTATAATGTGCACAAAATTGCTGTGAAATTGATTTTAATGGGAAACAAACATGCTGCTCATATTATGTTTAGTGAGGACCGCAGCCCATATCCTGTAACACCAGATAAATTACAGTGTGTTACTAGCTTATCTGAAACAGCGTTGCCAATGATTGGGTAAGCGCACTAGGCCGAATACCAAACCCATTGGAAAATCACAAAATTTTAAAACGTATGTTAATTAATTCATTAGAAAAACCAATAAATTATTCGGTATAAAAATAACATTTCTTTTCAAAAAAGGAGTATGCTTGATATATAAGCTAAAGAAATTTCACTTACACTTCATTAAATATATACTAAATATATACATTTATTCTGAATATTCTAAACATTTTAAAGTCTAAATGCTATACGAACAGTTGAGAGATTTAAAAGGTATATTATATCTGACACTTATCACTTTTGAATATATTCTAAGATTACTCTTATAAGTTAATGATGATTAATTTATAATTATATTTATATGTCTCGCAGATAATGAATATAATGAATTAAAGTAGTGTGAAACTACTAAGCTGGCAACACTAGAATGGCCGTTTGAAAGCCTTTTCAACAAGATTTAACATTTAACGGCTTAGAGGAACCAAAATAATTACTTTCAATTTTCAAGTAAAATTGCCATCTGTACTGACAATTAAGAATAAGAAATGGACGCTCTAGATTTGCTTTAACAAGTTGTATCAGTCGTAGTTAGCGCTGGCTGGGAGCCAAACTTGGATATCAGCGATTTACATGCACATTTTGCAAGCTACACTCAAACGTCCTTCGTTAGTAAAAACTGTAAACTCATTTCACTGTATATAAATTACCTGAATTATTATTAAAATATTTTGTGAATTTATTTTCTGTTACGGCTATTTCATAATCAATATACACTTTCTCTATTGAGTATTTAAAAATAGTCTTTCAATTAAAGAAAATATATTCAAATGAACTAAATCAAATCAAATTAAAGTTATTTTGTGATAAACATAGTTTGGCTATATGAATTGTGACTATAAATTATAATATTCCATTATATTTTGCCTCAATAGGCATGAAATATTAAAAAAAATATCAAAAACATTTTCTGCCAGATTATTTATAAAAACTTTATCACATTATTAAGTAATTAAAAATTTGTTTATGCACAAGATTGTTACTTTTGTGAAGTAACCAATTACATAATTTATTCGCCAGTTGTTCTCATTAGAGCTCCATTTTATCGTCAGTTAAAATAGTTCAATTATCTTTACAGTTATTCTTAATATTATAAATACGAAAGTATGTCTTTTTACCTTTTCAGAGCTAATCAATCGACCAGGTCTTAATGAAATGTGAAGATAGGTGGCATCACTTTTTTGAGTAAGTAAGTTGACGAAGTCAGGGGTAAAAGCTAGGAAAACATTATAAACTGTGATGTAAAAGTTTCATATTCAATATCTTCATATATTCTATTATATTATATGTGGTACATATAATAAAACCGCGGGAAAAGAAATTGTCTGTTAGATTGTTAATGTTTCCACGTAAATATGGCTGGAGGAATAACCATGAACTTTTCATAGAATATGTTGTTATACATGTATCAAAATACTAACGAAAGTTGGGTGAAATACTAAAACATAAAAGCAAATAATTACTTGAAATTGAAATATGAATATTATTATTAATATTGAAAATATTAATGTTAATTAATTCTTATATAAAATAATAGATGGCGCCGTATAGATCCTATAGTTACACTTGTCGTTTAATCATTATCAGTAGTCTGGCGATCTGCAAATTCAAAATCTGCAAGTACCTGCGACTTTTTATATATATACTACTAGTCTATGAAGCTATGTGAATATTTTCAGAACGAACTATAAGATAGTACATAAGTCAGGAGTGAAAATCAATTTGCCAGGCCGTCCCTTATAAAGTAAAGAGTGGAGACTCCCCAATATTTCGTTCTAGCACATACAAATGTAGGTGCCTCATGAATATTCCGTGTCCACTGCGAGATTTATTAGGGACGGTTTCCCGTCTTACTAGATTTATGCCCGCACGGACGGACGGACGGAAAAGCGTACCGAATTAGATTTGTGACGTTTTCACTGAGCCGTTCGAGGTGACCTTAATAGGTTTTGGAGATCTATGATGTCCGTCTGATGGTAATTCATATTCACCATTTGTGCATAGTTATTTATGTAATAACTCTGACGATGTCCATAGTACAATGGTGAGTAAGGTATGTTGCCTTGTTTAGATGTTTAGATTTCGATTTTCAGTCCGGTCCGCTTAAATTTTATATAATTTTGAGATATAAAATGTATCGTATAACTATTATATATTTGAATGTAGTAAAAAAAAGTAAAGACTGAAAAATAATTACGAAATCATTATTGACATAATTTGTGTTATGGGAACAAACAATTGATAGAAAAAAAAATGCCTATTAAGAAAAATGTATTTGAGTATTTTAGCTAATTATTTAATATAATATACATAGAAATACAAACTTACTAATGTATACATCTGTATGAAACTCACGACCATCTCACATAAGGAAATAAGGTGGTATGCTAAACTGCTACACTACGTCTGCATGACGACCTCCGTATCATTCAAAGTTTTATATGAATACGAATGTTTCTATTTTGCATATATGGAACCAGAAATCTTATAATGTGATGCATTAGTTTAATCCGCTACACCATCAAGGACCAGTATGCCTAATAAATTCTATTTTACAGAAGCGTCGGCCTGTAGATCATAATGTAATATTAAATTAAATTTATTTTATAGGAATTTCATTCTATAAAATAAATTTAATTTGGAATCTATTTTCGTGTGGGTGTACATTTAAAGGGCTATTTCTCATGATAACAGATACTTACTTAATGAAGAAGTTTTAAGTTCCTGAATATTAATTCCTGTACATGGACAAATATTTATATAAAATGATGATTATGAAAATTTATTCAAATTATGTAAAGTACTCCCCGTGCATAATGAATTAAATTTTTAAATTAAATAATAACATTTCAAAACAATTGACACAGCGCCATCTAGTCCCAAGTCAAGCAGAGTTTGTGCTACACGACTGATATAAATACTGTACATGAATATACATAGAAAACATCCAGACCTATACAAACAATCATACTTATGAATCTGTATGTTTCGACACTTCGAGGAATCGAACCCGTGACAATCAGAAGTAAGAGAATGTGTTAGACTACAGAGGCCTTCAAATTTTACTGCTATATATAATCCTTCATACAATAATATAGATATACTTGATATATGTACAATAATTTGGAGGATTTCGGCCTTTACCTAACACCCGTTTCGTTATACGCTAACTTTAGGGCACCCTTCCATATCAGACCCATCTACATCATCCCAAATCACAATAAAAGGGAAACCACAAAACTCCGCGCGGTGATTAGTTTACGCGAACTCGCTAACTCTTACAGAAACTCATTCGGGGTCTTAATTAAATGAATGAATTCGCCGGGACCAAGTTTAAGTCGATTATTTTACTCACTGAACTGTTGGAGTCCTCAATTTAGTGATCGATACTTTTTGTTATCGATTACAACCCGATTGGAACTCGATTTTAAAAATGAGTGTGTTTACTCGTATTATTAATTTATTTCAGCAGCCAATCGGCTTGTTTTGTAAGTGTATTACGATTGAAATTTGCTATATGTTATGAGGTTAGGTTATAAGGCATGATACTTTAATCCTCCGGAATAACGTATAAGGAATACTACGGGAGTCACATGATAACTTGATATCTCATCATATAAATGTGGGATTGGATAGGTTAAGTAATTGATGCAGATACATAGATGTATGCGAGAGAGAGAGAAAGCAAACGGGAAAAATAAAAGAGGTAGAATACAAACCAATAGAATAGAAAATAGAATGGATCGTTACAGCCGTAAGTGAAAACTATTATTTCGTTTCATTCAATACTATCTCGGGAGTCTAGCGGTTTAGCACACCGCCTTACTTCCGATAGTCGCGGTTTCGATTCCTCGCACGGTATAAACATTTGAATTCATGAGTATGATTGTTGAGCTCATAACACAAGCTCTAGTTAGTTTAATTTGGGTCCAGATGGCGCTGTGTGAATTGCCCTGAGATTATTACATTTTTATTATAACTCCAATGTATCTAGCTGACGGTAAGTAGCAACTTATCATCAGGTGGGCCGTCAGCTCAGTTATTAATCTAGTTTCATAAAAAGGTCCCTTACCTCTTGAATTAGAATACGATTTTACTTCGAGTGCATAAAATCGTATCTAATTAGAGACTATGAGTAATTCGAACTCACCCAGTGGATTCGGAAAATATCTCTACGGACGAGCAACCTCACAGCTGGTGACTAATTCACGCCTCACAAATTAAGTCCTACTTAATTATTACAAATACGCCATGGAAATAAATTACGGAAATTAATAAGGAAACTTTATACGGCCATTTATTTAAATATGAAATGAGAACTCTTTTGTTAATAGAATATATACTTATATATTCTATTAATTAGAGCTTCACTTATATAAGCTACGTTATAATCTGCAATTTAGTCTGTCTTGAAATACAAGATAGCCTATATTCGGCCTTGTGATGAATCTTCACGTTAATTTCAATTTAGGTATGGTATATTTATTAATTTAGTCGTGAAAGGTTACAAACAGACAGATAGTTTATTATCATTTATGAATTATACGACAAATAACAAAAAAAGTCATTGCAATAAGCAAGACAAAGGTAACGGTGGCAGGACGTTATCACAAAATAGTTAAGAGTCTGAGATCTTATGCGAAAAACCTATTACATATGTATATGAAATGAAACGAAATGAAAATTCTTTATTGTTCTCCTCGCAAAATACAATTAAACCTTTATATATAAATATGTATAAACATACAACATTTACAAAGGGAAGAGGCAACAACAATACATATGTATATACAACGATATATATCAGAGTTAGTAAAAAAAAAACAAGACAAGAACGTACCAAGTGGGGTTTAAAAATAGGAATAATTATTGCGCACTAATTAAATAGTTATCTGTAGTTACAAAAGTAACTAGTAACGGAACGATAGGTATTGTAGTAACGAGTAACATTTGGCTTAAAAACTTGGCTTGTCTATTTGTCGTTACTGTTAACAACATCAGTAACTACAGGACATTCATCCATACACCTCTTATCTTCCATTAGAGAACAATAGAGTTGACATCTATTTGACTTCTATGATAGGCAAAACTGTACATGGAGGTACTAAAATTAGATCGGTCTGTATATTGATTTATCTAGAAATAGTTTGCGTCGGCGGTCATCGAACTTTGGATTGTTTTACTGCAAGGTAGCTAAAATATTAATGTACTGTATATCTCATTTACGAGTATAACATATGATTTCAGAAATGGCTTAATCGGAATTTGATGGAATTTTTACTAATGTGTATGTAACTTGTTTATACAAAATATGCATTTATTATAAAAAAGTTATGCAAAAGCGAAGAAATATAAACAAAAATAATATTATATTCAGTTTTAAAATTGAAGCGGCCATTATTCATATATATAATTAGTAAACCATGGGATCTTATCACGTTTTAGGTTTACCCGTGATTATAGCGGTTAAAACAGTGCCGAAATATCGGGAACTCAAAAAAATAAAACGTGGCAAGATTCCGTGATGTACTAATAATACGTAAAACTAAATATTTTATTGAAATAAAAATAATATAAACACTTTCACTTTCACGGATTCAATTAGATTTATTAATCCTAACTACACCATATCCACAAATAGGTACATAGGTGAAGCGGATGACTAATGTAATAAAAAAGAAACGAATCTAAGAAACGAACCTATCTACATTGACATCGCTGTTACTCCAGTCAGCTCGTGACCACAGCTAGTGCAATCTAGTCGAAACGTCGAGAGAGGTAAATATCTTTATTTGCCATAAAATTATTCGTATTAAGATCTAAGAATAATATAAATAATGAAACAAATGTAGTGTACATACTAATACAATTATTGAGTGCGAACATCATACAACTGTTCAAGTTCAATATAAATCTAAACGATCGTGCTTCGCTTCAAATGCGACAGAAAGTTACACAGAATCAAGCGGGGTGTATACAGCAAACTTAATTATTTCGCCTTGCGAATCACTAACTCTTGTACGTGATAGCAGTAACTCTTAATTCGCCAGAGACACTGGCCATATAGACTAGAGAATTCAGTGTTTGTTATTATATCGGATCTCTTTATTAGAGCTATTCAGAGAAAGTTAGGACATATATCTTCTAATGTATAAAATTATCATAGTGTTTGTAACAAAAGTCCTCCGAAACGGTTTGACGAGTTGAATAGATGAGATTATGTGTGTATATTCAGTAAGTCAGTAAGTGTATGTAAATAGCACCCCACCCCAAAAAAAGAATTTTTGGAATTCGTTTTTATGATTCAGTATTAATAAATACATAATAACTCTAGATTTACAGCCTTCTACCATCAAACCCTATTTTTTAATAGTGATATTATTACTTTAATAATTTTAAGTAGTTTATTTTTTTATTTTTATTATTGATTAGTAAATTAATTATGTAGCGAGGAGTATGCATCTATTACACGTTCACAGCATTATATATACATCGTACAAAGTGTTTTTGTTATCGAAAATAAATAAATACAACTAAAAGTATTTTACAGCCTATTCAGTAAAACTGATGATTTATTTTTGCGTTCCTAGGCTATTAGTGTGAATGTCATTATTTGATAAAAACTTTTAGGACTTTACCGATTTGCAAATAGTTCAAATACTAAGCTAATTTTATGAGATAAAAATATATTTAATTTAAAAGATAACAAACGATCCGCTTGGTTTAAAGTTGTTGAAAAATACGTAGAAGTTTGTTTTACAAAGCAGCTATTCACCGCGACTACATACATACATACGTCTAACGTCGATTGTTTAAGCACCGCGGTAGACCGACGTAGATTCCAGCCACAAAGGTGGGAATGTACAACCGGAATGTCTTGTTAACTTTGTAGAATGAGATATGTAAAAACTCCAGTGGTTGAATTATGAAGTTCTTAATAAGTAACTACATGACATGTAATTATTTGTTTATGTCGAAACCAACAGTACACAGAAACAAAACGTACAAATCTCCTAACTGATCGATCCCCGTCCTATTCAAATGGGGATCGAAATTACGACGGCCTGAGCCGAGGTTCGAAACCCTAACGGTGCCCTCAGTCTAAAGTCGTATCCGTCAGGCGGGAGTTGGCCTTCAGCCGCTCCATAAGACCTTCCTTTTCTTTGGAGTGCACTCGTACTGCACTCGTAGTCCAGTGAAGCTATAATGGCCAGCATTAGAGTAGTCCAAAAAAAAAACCAATAGTATAGTTCATAATAGGTTTCACTATATCAATAAATGAATATAAGACAATTACAGACTTCGCATGGATAGATACCAGGAATACATACATTCCGATATTTCAGGTATGACATACGTTGTGAAATACGGGTGTTCATAGTTCGCAGTACACGACAGACCAGTCAGGACAGAAAATAATTATTATATATCCCTACTATCATACATATGCTGAATGGGCATGTAATGCGTAGGAATGAAGGTAATATTTTATGGAAGGAGTTACATATGAATGTGGATGGTTGTAAGGGCCGAGTAAGGCTAAAAAAGAGATGGATGGACTGTGTGAAAGATTGTATGGTAAGAAAGGGAGTAAATAAGGAGATATCTGCGAATAGGGATGTATGTAAGAGAAAAACATATTATGCCAAATAAATTGGATAAGGAAGAAGCAGATGATTATATCGTAATATGTGATTATACTATTACATGTTACATATAAGCGTTACTTATTTTGTAAAAACTTAATCAATATATTTAAAACTAAAATATATTTAATACCTTGTAAAAAGGTAATGTATTGGTATCGTAGATGGAGTAGTAAGGAGCATTGCTGTCATCGCATTGCTTGACTTGCTTATATTTCGTTATTAACTACATATACAACATTATCTAGGATTAGTTTGATTCATATCGGTGTTTTCATTATTGGAGAATCAGTTAGTTACATAAGTCGTACTCGTAGGTACATAATTATTAAAATTTCATTAACACCATTTTAGTGAATTAACTAAATGCATTATTTTACTGTAACAAGCCAAAAGTAAAAAAAGCCATTCCTTCTCGTAGTTACCCGAAACAGTTTACTAAATTTATTGGCATCAGTTTAGTGAAGTAACTAAAATATTAGTTTATTATTACAAGCCATTAGTCATATAAGTTGTATCGAAGGAATCATTTTAGTAAAACTATCAAAAATATTTGGTTGATTATTAGAAGTTTTCGGTCACATAGGCTGTTTCTATTTGTTGCTTACAATAAAATATTCCTGCTTACATTTTAGTAATGTACGCAGGAATATTTTATTATCACATAATCGCATTTTAAAAAATGTAGTTAGTGAACTTAACATTTAGCACAATATTTGTTTTTTATGTTTCATTTTTGTAATTGACCAAACCTTGACTCAAAACCGTGGCTCAGTCACGGTTTGGTCGCCGATGAGTCAACACTAGGCTTCCGAGCTGTACCCGAACTCTATTCAAAGCCTGATGATGTCTCGTTCAGAGGCGAAACACGTGTCGCGATATCTCTATCTACACCCAGACTCAATAACGGCGCTGGTCAGGTTTCCACACCGAATATTTGTAGTCTCACACATGCAAATTATAGCGAAATTAAACAAAATAATATAAATCCATCGAGTAGAAAAATAAAATAATCAAAACCAAAAATATTTCTTTATTACAACAAGTCACCAGTCACATAAGTCGTACTTAGTTGCGTGGAAGAGTTTACCAAGTTCGTAGGAAGTGAGCACCGCTTATTGATTTACAGAGGCGCGAGTGCCGTAAAGAGGTTTGCCGAGGTTATTCGATAGATTGGAAGGAAGTTCGCTCGTCTTTCCGAAGTCAAACTTCGGAAAAATACAATTACGTACCAGCGATGAAGTGGCGTAATCAAGTTTCTGGATAGTCTGATATATGTCTCATGGGAGTTAATGATAATAATTAATTTTGGCTCCCTAATTTTATATGTTTTCGAAGTTATTTTTTCTTTTTAAAATAGGACACCTATCAAACTATTTCATAAATTTATTAATATTCTCATGGATATTTCATAATGATGAAAATTCTGTATTGATTTTGATTGCGATAAAATAATGAAGTTTATTAAGGTGTTGCATTCATGTTAATTATGTCACGATTCAAGTTAATTTCTTCATGATTGTATGATACTAAAAAATGTAAGAATAAGATGGATTTTCTTAAAATAATATTCTTATTAAATTTGAAAATCTTACTAAACAATGTAATCCCGTAATCCTTTCTTATTGCGTTCAAGCATTAAGTTTAATTTATCTTACGTAAAGTCTTAAATGTAAGCCTTAATGGCGAAATCTGCTTAATTACTTTACAATATTGGGGATTATTACAAAATATAAAATTAGAGTAACGACGACACTGGAATAAATTCTCCAATTAAACTTGGTTTAGCTGAAAGAGTTCGGAGTTGTCCAAGAACATTAAAACAAAGAAGAAATCTTTAAACTCTTAAGTGAAATAATTATGAAGGAAGTGCTCCTTTGGGGTTGCCAGCGGCTATGACCCTTACAGCCTGGAGAATTGTGTTAAAACTGTCAATCGAAGAATGTTTTAAAGAAAATTTAACTTTCTTTTGCTCCAATTATGAAGTGGAACATTTGACCGAAAAATATTTATCTGCTTAACTATATCATCTAGATATAGTTTCAAATACGATTTTATTTTGAGAATATCTTTTTTATTTAATTGTAATAATCAGGTATGTTATTACAATTACATAAAATAGATATCCTGGTAAGCGGTAACCGTCATCGACTACCACTACAGCCGTACTTGTGACAGCCGTGAAACCACTCATGCGTTGTCATTCCAGAGGACTAATCTGTCGTGCCTCTTTTTCTGTAATTTCACTACTTTATTTTTACCCTATAATTGAAGTACAGTTTACAAGGCAGGCGGCTTGACGGCTGAAATAGTCGAGACTGAGGTAACCATATATAATTATTTTCACAAAGTCTATGTCAAGAAAAAAAACATTAATTAATCAGTTTCTTTTTACAGATATGTTCTGAAAATTGTACAAGAACTTTCGTCGTTTTCAACTGAAATGTAAGTAACAAAAAATATTATAATGAAGCCCTAGAAAATCCCATGGGGGAACTAGAATACATTACTATTATCATATTTTTATGTTACCCATACCTTTTGCTGTTCCAGCCTTTCTTTTGGAGAAAACATCCAATTAAACGGATGTTTTTCATGAAGTTCCCGCTTTATTCGGGCGGCTCATGAATAACGGATGAGACTAGACAAAAAAAACTGTAAAGCATGACCAATGTATAATGAATAGGTTCAGTATAATCATAAACTCCTTTTAATTAATTAGTTTTTCGACTAGCATATATTTATTGACAATCACGGATCATCAATCAAGATTTCTATGCTATATCGCTATATCTGAAATACTTAGTTTATGGATCTGTATTGACGTAAGAGCTGATGGTAACCATCATCATATCATAAAATACATTAGAGCGCAATGCTATTCCTCATACGCACCATTATATGAAGGTAAGAAATACAATCTGTGTGACAACCTTACGTATTTTAAGCCATTTCTGATATTAAAGCGCCCAAACACACTGACAAATATTCTAACAGTCATTGTTTTATTACGTTGCTTAAAACCCTAAATCAAATCAAATGAAAATATCTTTTTTCATGTAGATCTATTATAGACCCTTATGATATGTCAAATCTACCATGCGTTCGGAGTGCTTTCGAGCAAATAATAGCTTTGTCATATGTATATCTTCAGACATTGATCGGTCTCTTCCTTTATTGTATGTACAATAATGGGTATTTAATTAATTTGTCTTTAAGAATATAAGGGAGGATAAACAGACAGCATAAAAGCAATATACATACATAGTTTATACCCAGGAATTTAATCCATTATCCGGAGGAAGTCCTACATTTTCATGCACGTAAAGCTTGTCCTTTTGGTTCGGTCCGTCCTTCTGTCCCTTAATCATGGAAGTATTCCAAACATGCTATATGAAATATTTGTACTAGCTTTTGCTTGCGACTCTGTTCACATGAACATGATAGACCGACTACCAGTAAAATCGACTATGTCCTAAATATACATATACATACATATTATTACATATACATTATTATTTATATGTCAGTAGTGCAGTTAATGTTTAAGAATGATGTTGTCCATTTCTGTTGGGTTCAATAGTTAATTTGTTTACTATTCGAGTTACATAATAAAATAATAATAACTCAGAACAATTACCAGAGCGCAAAGATCTAATAAGCAGTGCTTGACTAAACAAGTAATATAAATACTGTAATAATTTTTTTTGTAAATATCTATATATATAATATCGATGGAGATAATCAATAAAAACAATTACACTTATGAATACAAATGTTTGTACTATGCCATAAATCGAACCCGCGACCATCGGAAGTAACGTGGTGTGCCAAATCAAGTCCGCTAAAATGACATTCCTAATGATCCGTTATATTTATATAATTTCAAATTATTGCATTTATAATATTAATTAATGCTATACCATAAAAGACGGTATATAAACGTATCTTGTATTTAGTGTAATTCTACATATAATTAAAACTGTGTCAATAAGGCGATTATGTACATTTATTCGTGCCAGAACCCTAAAAGATCTTAGGATTCTTGGAGGTTCCAATGTCAATCAAATGCTCTCTTTGCACTCCTTGACCTACTTTATAGCTTGTTTACCGTTTTTCTTCATTCGCAATTTTCATGTAGTTTACATGAAGGATGTTTAGTGGATAAACTAGTCTTATGCCACGGTTGTATTCGCAAAAATCTGTGTTTGCACTCATAAATGCAGTCTCTATTTACATCACCAGATGAGAAAGGGGAAAGTAAGTTGTTGATTTTGAAAAACAATCAAATAGCATAACCGCGAAAGTGTATTTTTCAATGCGATCGATTAAACTATGAGTAGAATAGAATAGAAATAATCTTTAATGAAATTAACTTAAGGTTGTCTTAATAGTTCATAATAGGTGTTTTTATACAGTCAGAAATATAATTTACTAACTGACCCGCGCATCGTCGTCTGCATCGTACTTCCTTAACACTTATCACTATATTTCACCTAATTTACATACATAATACTGTTTTAAATTATAGCCTATGTGGTATTCTAATGTACGTATATTAGTGTAAAGTTTTATCAAAATCCGTTCCGTAGTTTTTGAGTGAAAGAGTAGAAAACATCCAACTCCCAAACTTTTGCATTTAAAATAGTAGTAAAATGTTTTCGATGTAATTATAGTATATACCTTCATATGCATTTAGTGAAGAGCTGTTAATTATAAATTAACAGACACTAAAAGTTTGTTTATTTATATACATTAGTAAACTAATAAATGATGTCATATAGATGTTATTCTCATTCTTATCATCATATTTTCATCAATATACGAGCACACTTAGTCGCGGGGACAAACAGTAATGAAATAAAAATCCATTATATGTTCAACTCGCAGGCATATGTGCCTCTTGAGTGCTCTGCATGTTTGAAAGGTACTTGTAATCTTATCTCTGTCTGAATCATTGCAGTAGGTACTGCTTCCAGGCATACTTGTCTCACCGCCGACGTACGTTCAATCCGATTGAAGTTTACGAAACAGCTATCAACACAATCCACTTTTGTTTTATACGTCTGACAATGGCAGTGAATTGTAGGATAAGAGGCATGACATCTTCGTCCTCTGACGTAACGCATGAGTGGTATTTCAGTGGTGGTCGATGACGGTTACCGCTTACCATCAGGTATGTCGTTCCATTACACAAAAATATTACAAACAAGCCTAATAGTATATGTATGTATTATGTGATTACTTGAGAAGAACAGTTGCTTCCTTCATTAATATACAATGTATTTTAAGCAAAGTCTATTATCCAAATTTTTGTATGTATTTTAAATATACCGCCATATTAATGCTAGGACGTCATCAAGTGTCTTAGCACTTTCGTCTTTTGTAATACATTTTATTTAATTAATATAAACAATAGAAATAATGTAGAATAGAAGTAATCTTTATTCAAATATCATTCATACATACTCTGCATTGCATTTTTGCCTTTATATTTGCATATTTAAGTCCTTTTTTAAAATTGGGCCACTTTAACAAGTACACTAAACTCGAAGTTTTACAATACAAATTACAAAAATTGATGTTAATGTCCAACACATCGCTGATTAAATGCCAAAGGGCCACGTGGTATTTTTACTTTTTTTACGAATCTATAAGTAATATATCAATGTGTTATGGGTGTTATTTTTTAATATAAAAATTATAACGATTTAAATACCATTTCTGGAAAATAAATAGTCTTAGTTTTTTTTGCGTTGTGGCTCTTTGGCACTTAATCAGCGATATGTTAATTAGAACCGTTTCGGGTGACATTTCTCTATTCTAACGAACTTATCTAAGAAGTTTATGTTTTTTAGATTTTTATTTTTTATTGTCTGTCTGTTTTAGATAAATGTTACCAACATTACATTTATAAGATTTTGTGCTTACTGCCAAATAAATAAATTATAGTGCAATATATATACAAAAGCCGTATCTAATAACAAGAAAGTAAATACCTCTAATAGTAGACTACTTACAGAGATTAGTTTCCTGTAAATTGTCACAATCCATCATCGAGGCCCTCGGGTGACCCCTGAAAGGAATTCCGACGAAAATCTTTCGAGAATTGCGTTTCATTGCTCGTAATATTACGTGCTCATTTATTTTGGAGATGCTTTTAGTAAAGGCAAGGGCTAGATATACATTACGTCTCTGGGGTGACTAAGGTAAAAATAGGAGGCCATTACAAATGATTGCTGATACAAATGTACAAAAAATTACACAGTTTTAATATCTCGGATCTCGGACGGCTTCGGTGATCTAGAGGTTTAGCGTACCGCCTTACTTCCGATGATCGCGGGTTCGATCCCACGCACGGTACAAACATTTGTATTCATGAGTATGATTGTTTGTATCAGTCTGAGTGTTTTCTATGTATTTATACAAATAGATAGATAACTGATATATAATGTAGATATACCAGTTATCTCATACATAATCACAATTAAACTATATTATTAAATTTAGTTGTTTATAAATGAAAATATATATTTAGTTTCTATTCATTCAAGAACAAATACCATGGTTTACAAATAAACAAATTGTGTCACATGTTTGGTGCAGTAAAGATAAATATTGTCAGACCATATCTTTTTAACTTTAATATAGACTCACATTTATCTTATTAACAGCATCATAAATGTAACACGCCATTAGCTGAAATCTGGCGTCCTGCCATACTGCCTACCGACTGTTATGGACTCTGAAATATAATTACTATGGTGATTATTAACATGATCCTTCGTAGCATGATATTAATTATTAATTAATAACTCATTTGTATCAGTATTAATGAGGAACTAAGTTAGTAATTTGTAACTGAATATGTAATGTTACACACGTCCGCATAAAATACGTCACAATATCGACAACGGAAATATACATTTAAGTAACGGACAAATGTTCTTATATTATTTTGACGGCCTTGGTGGTTTAGCGGTTTAGCACACCAATTTATTTCCGATGGTCGCTGGTTCGATTCCTCGCACGGTGCAAATATTTGTATTCCTAAATATAATTGTTCGCATCGGTGTGGTTGTTTGTCATGATTATTTCATGTATGTATGTCATGTCATAAATTTTTTTATTTCCACACTTGCGATACAGATTCGCCCAATGCGGGGTCCAATGTATAATCAACTTTGTAATATTTGTATGTTTCAATAATAAACACTATACATTTAACCTAAGCACCATTGACATGAAAGAAGTAGAATTTATGCAGTCCCATTATTCTACAGATCACTCAGTATTATCATCGATTATCTAATTAAAAGTTAGAGAATACACTAATTATTATTTTTTGTAGGTGTTTGGTGGATGAGGTGATTATTAACTATGCAAACTTCTAACCCTATTGCTAGCGATGTACCAAGACAGGTCGATATTCTCGCGTTTCCTGAATATAGATATACTAGAGGATACGGTATACATCTAGTTCCACATACCAAGTCTATTTGTGTTTATAATCCATTAAAAGCGACCCAGCTGTTTAGGAAGTGACAAACACAGAAGAATTATATATATTAAGATATCGTCGAGAAACTCAGATTATTAGCTCATTAGGCAAATTATATAGTACACGAATTTTTTGGCTTCAGCCTACAGCCTTCTGATAAGCAACACTCTTGATTCCGAACATGAACATTAATGTGTCTTGTATCTCAGAATGGGGGTCGTGATTTCTTTGAAAGCCTTTTATATTACGATCGTTCGCAGCGAAACGACGTGGCGTACAATTAAAGAGGCTGGAAGAGGCATCAATGTGTGTAAATTTTCGAACTCGTTACCATCGAGGTCCAATAATAACATTATTGACTACACGATGCTCTTTTTGTACTAATTTTCTACCAATTTCTACCGATGTATTCTAATTGAGATGATTCCTCTGGAAACTATAGGGATAAGTTCCTGGTGAATTTACGATATGACCTTCATCATCATTTCATTATCTTCCACTGGTACAGTACCAGTGTTTAATGTTAGGGCAAATGTATGCACTACAATTTCTTAATAATATTTCAATAATGAATTAATTCATGATTTTTTGTATACTAGCGGTTTCGCTAGGGATTTAACAAAATTTAAATTATATTTTTTTTAACATGTGTGTGATGTACACCCTTCGATATTGATGTCCTCTATAAAACTGTAGTACAACTATTTATGTAGTTTTCATACGGATCTCTAAAGTTTTTGAAATTATTCTATCGCCTATATTAATCACAGATAATTTAAGATTTTAATGGTAAAATAATTTTTCAAATCGGGTCAATAGTTCCGTAGCTTACATAATGTAAACAAACAAACAATTAACTCTTTCCATTTTGTTGGTGAGTAATGTTTATGATGAATAATACAGCGACCCGTTTCTGAGATACAATATTTATAAGAGCTTTATCTTTAATTAATTGTAATTACGTAATTTTACAGTTGAAAATTAATTTCAAATATATTAAACTGGTGTATTTTATTATGAGAACATTTATTTTCATTACATTTCATGGTGTTAATTCAATTTCGATAATACTACATGATATTCATGAAAGAGGAGAAAGATTCAGAAATCTCCAAGATGTAAGTTTATATACAAACTATTTTAAGATATATATATATACTTTGTTTCTCAGTGAAAGTAACTAAAAGATGTATATACACTAGTATTATTTTAGAGCCCTTTCTAAAATAATACTCTATCCCTATATCCCTAGGTCACAATGCCTCTCATTATTTAGAGGTAATATAAACTATTTGATGGGGCATTCTTGGTAATGGGGAAAGTTTTGACATCAATACTAACAATGTGCCCCATCAAGTCGTCCTCCAAATACCTACCGGAAATCATCACAGTTAATTAAAGGTGAAATGGACTAAATGACGTTATTTCATCCATATCCTGACATCATATGGTGCCCCGCCAGCGTTTACAATTAGCGCAGACTGGTCTATCATTCAATCTAGTCAGCGCTATCTAGTTAAGCCAGACAGAGCTCCTGTTATGGGTACTAGACAACTGATACAAATACTTAAATACATATATAATATACATAGGAAACACCAACACCAATAGAAATAAGATTCATGTTTGTACTTTGCGAGGAATGAAACTCGCGACCACAGGAAAGTAAGGCATACCACCTTACTTTCCTATGGTCGCGAGTTTAGTTATATATTAAAATAGTTTCTATTTCCTTCAAAACTGTTAGTCCACCAAGGCCGTCTGTGTCAACAATACAGATTCATATCTAGTAACATATGTCTGTGTATACGTCACTCAGTAATGGATTGCTCGCCGACTGACGAATTAATCCGTCCCGAGAAATGAGAGGATTAATAGCTCACATGTATTTTATACTAAGCTCCACTCATGAGCTGTATGAAGCTGAGATGAGCTGGATTTCAGATGAACTATGATGTTTCTGGATTTAATTAAAATTTCTCGATGAATTACGGTTCCATTTCAGGAGACATAATTGTGTGCACTGATATGTAAACATCTTAGTACCCTGTCACGTTGATGCTTTATTGATGTATCGTTTGAAAATGTTTTGAAGTAGCTGTAATGTTAGTATGACAAAGTACTGAATTGTATTGCACTATTCAACTTACCTACCTTTGCTTTTCGTTCCGATTTATTTTATTGCATTTATTAATATTAAAATGAAAGTTATAATAACATGTACTCTTAATCACTATGATTTTTCTTATTAATTGTTTAACCAGTTGGTTATATATTCATATCTTAAATATATTATCTAATTGGTGGTTTGAAATATTATATATAAAATTATTTAGTAATATTGATTTCACATGAAATGCAAGTTTATAATTAATGATTTTCTATTCTATTCTATTCTTTTTGCTTTCAATCTACTTATATGATGTTATATCGCTAAATATTATTAGGAAATCTAAATACATGTTAATCATTATCTAAATACAACCATCACGTTATCATGTGACGTTCGTGATATTCATGTACTGCCATTTCAGAGAACTAAGATTTTGCCCTGTAATTTCATTGCCTTCAACCGAAACACAACTTACAAAGCAAACTGAATAAAAAATAAAAATATGTTTTTTTTATCTGTCTTACTAGCATGATTTTAACTGAACTTTCACTAGCAGTTTGCTAATGTACTAAGAAGTATCGTAACCTACTTTTATTTTAGGAGTTTAGAAAAAAGTTAAACTCCACGTGGACGAAATCGCAGGTAACCACGCAGGCGAAAGCTAGTAGAGAAATATAACTTGATGTACAAATACTGTGGCAAACGAAGTGACGAAGTTAAGTAACTAAGGTGAAGTAGTACTGACTATATATATTGTACATACCTATATGTGAGTAAATTCTTTTGTTAAAGAACAGTTACAAAATGGCAAACATATTTTATTCAATGTCTACAAGATTACCTACTTACTACCGCTAATTTATTAATTTTCTTTTACGTCTTATACAAAACAAATTATATTATGTAGAAGACACTTTTCTATAAATCTATACTTCATTATCATTACATAGTATAAAACATAGTCGCTGTCGCTGTCTGTGCGTCCCTATGTATGCTTAAATCTTTAAAAGTACGCAACGGATTTTGAAGCAGTTTTTTTATAGATAGAGTGATTTAAGAAGATGGTTCATATATATAATACATACGTATGTACATATACGAACACCCGTGCAAAGCCGGGATGGGTAGCTAGTACTATATAAAGAGAAGGATTCTGGTACTGGGAAAGAAAAACTCTCATCATCACTGCATTGATTTCAAAATAATCTTTTACTATTTGAAAGGTACACAATAATATACTTAAAATTTGATGCGGGTATTATTTCTACGTATAATTAGCAAAAATCACGGGATCATGGCTTGCGATCATGGCGGTTGAAATACAGCCGAATTACCGGGAACTCAATAAAAATAAAACGTAGTAAGATCCCGTGATTTTTATTAATTAAAGGTACACAATTTCGAAGTAACAAAAGTATTTTATCATGTATAACACACAAAGTTATACAGTTATGAAATACTTTTTTATCATGTATAATTTTGTGTATAATATTTTGGTTTTTAATTATTTATAGTGTTCTTTAGTACTATAAATAATTAAAAACCAAAATGTATTAATAGGTAAACATTAAGCAGGACATTGTTGATTACATATGGACCAGGAGTAACCTAATTTTTGGGTGACGCAGCTCGAAGTCTCGAAAGAATCGAGTCATAACGCGAATTTCAAGGCCTTTGTGGCCTGATCCCCATCAACATGCTGAACACCTTCATGAAGGAGGACTACTGGCTGAAGGGTGTGGTGTGTAGGGGCTACCGTAGTAGATTGCCGTCATCAGTGCCATGACCACAAAGATAGTTTATATTAATTACAATATCATTCGCATATATGTTAGTCTATAAGGTATACTATATATACCTAATTACAATATGGGCCGTTTGTAACCGGAATTAAATAAATAAAAAATAATAAAATGATAAAATGCATATATACATATTATTTTAATAAAAATATTCCTTATTATTAACTCAATATCGTAAATTATTGAACATTATGTAAATTATACTCTATCTATGCATTAATAAGTACCATTATTAGTAGAGGCACAGATAACAGAATATTACATAGTAGATGGGACAGTGCCTTACGGCCTTAGATGGATTTTAATAATGAAATAGGACTGCCCTTTACTGAGAACGATAAGTATAGAAATGCGAAGAAAATGTCGTATACAATTAACGCAGTTGCTGACGTAAATACGGATGTTCGGAATTTACATAGCTTAAATTAAAAAAAAAACTCTGTAGTCTTTTTTGGGACTGTTTTCTTTGTATAATTTTTTAGGTATAGTAACAAACGTAATATAGAACATGATATAAATAAACAAGATTTACAGAACAACAAAGGGTACACACGAAAGTGAACTATTTTTACCAAGAATCAAAATATTTAATATAAATTTCTAAATTTACGTATTAAATTGATAACATGCCAGAGCCGCAGTCATTGTAAAAAAACATTGTTCACTACTACACTAAAAGTTAACGAAAGTGTTGTAATATTACTTGTAGAAAACAGGTTAATTTCGTCTTTTTTTCAGATAAAATAAAACATATAGCGGTCTAGCGGATTAGGATACCATTTATTAGCTGATGGTCGCGGGTAAGATTCCTCGCACGGTATAAATATTTGTAGTCATAAGTATGATTGTTTGTATTGGTCTGGATGTTTTCTATGTAAAGTATATATACATATATATCAGTTATATCCAGTAACCATAACACAAGCTCTGCTTAACTTAGGACTAAGTGGCGCTATGTGTGTTCAGAGATATTATAGTCGTGGTAACAAATAAATAGCCATATAGAAAGACACACTTTCACATCAACAATATATCTTTGGGAGCCTTATTATTCTTTGTTTTTAGTGTTTGCGTACAGCTTTGTTAGAACCAAAAGACGTTCCTCCCACAAGTTCTTTAAACGAAATTACCCTAATTTCATCCCTAAAGTGTAGAAAGAAACCCATATGTGATTATATTCTTAGATTTCCTACTAAATTTACACGAAACGTAACAAAATATTTTGAGTAAAATAACATACGAGTATCTACTTGGAAACAACGATGAAATGCGATATTTTCGGTAGATATTAATTGTCACAAGTACATACTAGCAACTCGCTCTGACTTTGTACTGGTTTGTGATAAATTATGAAATCTTTAAAGGTGTGAATGAAATATATATTTTATTCATAATAAAATGTAGGCAATGTTAGGCTTTTGTATGTAGACTTTTATAAGTGATTTTTTTTTAATAATGTTAGGATTTTACGAGTTCATCAATTAGAAAACAAAAAATGAATCTTATCGTAGTATATATTTAAAGATCAAACGAACTTACCAAGTGAAGTTCGATCATAATTATGTGACAAAAATTGTAGTGTTAATATAAATAATAATGTTAATATTAATTATTTTACGTTTCTCATGCAATTGGAAGATTTGTTTTGTATTTGTAATTTAAGACACACCAAACACCCTCAGGTGTTGCACATTTTACATTATCTATTCTAAGTAATACCTCACAATTGGATAAATCCGATGCATATAATTTTAAACCAAATAATAAATTTCTTATTTTATAATGTGTAGTAAACGTTTGTTATCTTTCGAATACCCATTCAATTTTTTATTGCCACAGAACACTCCCCAACCGGTACCTGACGTGTCAGAAAATATGTCTACACAAAATTATTTTGCAATTAGAGATCAGAAAATTATTGAATCGAAGTGGAAGTTTATGGTGGATGAAACATTCATCCACCAATTTTAACTCTTTTTGCATTTATGAGAAATTGATATCTTGTTTTCATTAATTGTATTTTTCGTCTTAAGTCAAAAATAAATCCAAGGAATTCACACGGAGTGATGGGTAGGTATAAGATTTTTTTTTTTTTTAGTATTATTATATATATATTTTTTTTTTTTTTTTTATTATTTTTTCTCGACTTTCGCCGGTAATCTTGGTATGTACGGGCCTAAGCCAAGTACATAACAATGTTCTATTTCAGGTGGATATACCATAATACAAATGTAGGCCTAATCTGTCTGTAGAAACTTTCTAACCATGCGGCATGTGTTCGACTGACATGCATATTAGGGTATTTTTCAATAAACTTTAGATGTAAAGGTACCAAGTAGTTTTTTGTGTCAGTGTCTAATGCAGTGAGTTGAAGGTAAGTTCGCAATATGAACAAATTCATTTCAAGTGTCCATCGTTTGCGTTTTTGAAGAGCGCCAGAGATGGGTGCAAGCTCATTGTATTATTATTATTATTTCTTAATTTTATTATTATTACCATTATTTATTCTATTATTATTAATATTATTTATTAATTTTAATTTATTATTATTATCATTATTTATTCTGTTATTATTATTATTATTAAATAAGTAGTGATTGGAAAATACAAGTGGTATCATTGACATTAGAATAACATTCAGCATATGAACGGCCAAAACAAGTAAATTACAGACACTAACGTTCTGGAACTTAAATATTACATAACTGGTATTATATTACATAACAAAATCTCGGTAAATATGTATAGGGCTGTATACAGGCCAAATAGTAATCAATTGAATTGATAGATAGATAGATAATTTATTTGCTTCAACATTTACAACAATAGTACAAATGTTCGCCTCATATTCAGGGGGCATGCAAATTACAATTCATAACAATTACTTTTACAATTAAATTACATTATAAATAATAATATCAGATGTCAGGTCAATTCCCGCAAAGAGTAACAGCATTTTTTAACGAGCCATTGGTGTAATTCTTTTTTAAATCTATTTAACGGCATCTCTCGAATTACCTGTGGTATTTTATTATATATTTGTATGGAGCTGAACTGTGAGTTAATTTTATGCAAGTTAGTTCTACACGGTGGCATATAATTTATCAGCATATTTGAAGCGTAAATACTTTCTTCGTGATTGTACAATATTAATTGAAAGCAGATAAATTTAGAATAAATCTGTTTTTATGATATAACTACGCTGGATATAAATTGGTTTGGTTCATGCCAGCACTCTGAGATTACATTATTTTATAAAAGGTCCTGTATATAGCATCACTGAAATCTATCGATTCCTCTAGTGTTTTTGGGTAGACACTTGGAGGTTTTGTGTCGGTACGGAGTATAACGTTATTGTATAGCCGGCACACCAGACAAGCAATGTCTCGTTTTAACTGTTCTCACTCCACCGTGGCACGAAATATTTCAAACGGGATGCATAGTGTACCTCGTAAGGATCCTGCGCCTGCGTCTGCGCCTGCGCCTGCTCCTGCGTCTGCTGGCTACGGATCGCGGTGGTGGCTTCGGTTGCATTGCATAAGCCCTGTTGGATGTCTTCAGATGCAGGGCTCTGAAGTTTAACTTGTTTTTGGATCTATGATCTTTATTAATGAAGTTTTTCATACTAAAACGTTTATTTAGATTTTTTCTCTCATGGCCGCTTGACTGTTTGAGGTACCTTCAAAAAAAAATTTTTTTTTGTGTTGTTCTCTCCAGACACGTAACTATTAGCAGAAGTATCATCAATGTATCTTTATTAATATGTAGTCCACTATTAACAGATGCAATTACAACGGATTTTTGTTTCTAAATTGTAGCTGTCGCACAACAAACGATTCTCATTGTTTATAGGTTTTAATATATATATATATATTTTTTTTTTTTTGAGAGAGGTTTCTTTAGATGTTAGACTGCAATTAGCAGGTATCAAGTATTTTTTAGAATATCGTCACGAGCTTCCTTTGGGAGGCCCTTCTCCAATATTTCCTTTCATCTCGATGCAATATTCTTTATCCGATGTTTTTACCAAAATTAGTCTTTGATTTGGCGCGTTCTCGAGAATGGCGAGTATGTCTGCGGCATGGATAACCTCATCTTCTGTACCTATATTTTCTTGTGGTGGTGCAGATGGTCCTGACTGTGGTGATGAAGACATCGTTGTCATGACAGGATTGGAGTGCAACGGTAATAACAGGCTCGAATGACCGATGCTCTGGTTTATATAGCCGTTCTGAACTAACGCTTTGTGGATTAAAATCGATCTCGTCGTTTTGCACATCCTGAAGACCTAGAGAGTATAAAACATTGAATTTAGATAATGACAGAGAATAACCAATGTGGTAAGCTTACATCACACTTTTACTTGACACAGAATACCCAGTATGGTAACCTCGCATCACATTTTTACTAGACGGAGAATACCCAGTATGGTAAGCTCGCATCACATTTTTACTTGACGGAGAATACCCAGTATGGTAAGCTCGCATCACATTTTTGGTTCACAGAGAATACCCAGTATGGTAAGCTCGCATCACATTTTTGGTTGACAGAGAATACCCAGTATGGTAAGCTCGCATCACATTTTTGGTTGACAGAGAATACCCAGTATGGTAAGCTCGCATCACATTTTTGGTTGACAGAGAATACCCAGTATGGTAAGCTCGCATCACATTTTTGGTTGACAGAGAATACCCAGTATGGTAAGCTCGCATCACATTTTTGGTTGACAGAGAATACCCAGTATGGTAAGCTCGCATCACATTTTTGGTTGACAGAGAATACCCAGTATGGTAAGCTCGCATCACATTTTTGGTTGACAGAGAATACCCAGTATGGTAAGCTCGCATCACATTTTTGGTTGACAGAGAATACCCAGTATGGTAAGCTCGCATCACCTTTTTGGTTGACAGAGAATACCCAGTATGGTAAGCTCACATCAAATTTATGATTTTCTACCTTCAGATTCACTCTCCGATGAATAAATTACACGAAGATTTTTCTTTTTCAGAGTCTCTTGTAATTTTCTTGTTTGAATGTTTTCTTCGCTGTCTTCGTTCCTTCGTCTTCTCCCCATGTTGATAGTAGCTTCGTATATTGTAGACGTGCGGAGGCTTCGGCACGAAAACACAGAATGAGCGCAGTAACAAGAATATCCCACCTTATCGGGTAAGTAGTGGGAGGTAGTAAGGGAATAGTCAAAACAACAACTAATTGTTATTTTTATAAAAAAAAAAAACTATAAACTACCGTGCGAGGCTGGTGCTTGGGAATACTACTACAATATGTAAACACAAATCGCTAAGAATGAAGCTGGAAACATAACTTATCTTAGTAGCATTATTATTATATTATGGTTGTGTATATCGAGAACTTATTATTGTTTTGTGTATTTAATTAATTAAAGTAATTTTATAAAATATCAATGATTTTTTAATGTGAAATATATATAAATAATTATTTCACATTGGTTAACAAAATAGAAAATAATATTAGTTTTATTATATATATTTGTATTGTACCTATACATTGTACCGATAACATTCGATATTGTATACAATTCTGAGAGTGTTTTTACATTTCCCACCAAAACTTGAGCATTACGCAGATTAAAAAAATTCAAGTACGTAACCTAGCTAATAAGTTAGAACGTTTTTGCTTTTTTTTATATGTTAGAAATTATAGTATTTCTTTATTTTGATTCCATAATCTAACGAATATCACAGACAACATAATATTATATATAATATTATAAACGCGAAAGTTTGTGAGTATGGATGATGAGGTGATATAATAAAACACCCATTCCACAAATCTTAAAGCCTTTAGTAGTTTCTAAAATACAGTGCTGTAATATTAGGATTACCTTTTTACATTGTTTGTTTAGGCTGAATGCCAAAACATTTCTTCTAAATGCACTCATCACTTAAATCTAATGGATAATAGCTACAAATTTTCATTCTGTTAAGCACTTATCCTTTGAAAATTGCTCAAAATCTTTTACGATAAGAGGCAGTGACGATCCATTCAAGTAGACGGCAGCTATAGTTCATGAGAACATTCCCGAATTTTCTTTCATAATACACCTAATTGCAATACGTTAAGGTTGATAGTACGGAATTGCAATGGACTGAAAGTTTTGCACGACTAGATCAGATTATCGTGGGTCATCCATCAAGCGAGTCCTTTTTGTCGTCTTGTATACACTGTAAAAATGATACATGAGTGTAGAATAGAGGCAAAATGTTATTTGTATGAAACGGAGATAAATAAAACTTCGACTAATCACACAGCGCCATCAAATTATAGTTAGGGTAATACTGAGGGTACTATAGAACTGATTAAATATATTTTTTATAAATTAATATATACAGTCCAATAAAATCGTATATTTTAATTCGATTTATACAGAATACAAACATTTGTATTCAACACTCGTTGGTATTCCGTATAAATCGAATTCACGATCTTTGGAAAGTAACTAGCCTAGATTATAGTAGTTTTGCTGCTTTCAACGTACAGATTTTCAAAAGGAAGATGTTCATAATTTTTTTACTGGATAAAGTTGCTACTAGATCCCGGATCACAAGTAAGCTCGTTGAGACACGGTAAAATTTAATTTGACTTCTGGGCTACATGGGCCCAACATCTCCACGGAAAATGGCAAAATCAATATCACTTCAGATTTGAGCATATTCTTTAAAAGTTATTT
Organism: Achroia grisella; assembly: GCF_030625045.1. Taxonomy (NCBI): domain Eukaryota; kingdom Metazoa; phylum Arthropoda; class Insecta; order Lepidoptera; family Pyralidae; genus Achroia; species Achroia grisella. The sequence continues at coordinate 3,333,038 of NW_026712999.1, forward strand.
CAATTATTAATTACAAACAGAATAAGAGCAGATATATGTAAATCTTGCTTTTTAATTTAATGTTTTTTTTTTATTTCCACTCTATTGTGTACACTCCGCTCCATTATGTAGTACTTAGGCGACCTTTTGTGAACTTTCGTGTAGTAAATTGAATAAAAAACCCATTTAGATGTTTTACTAGGTTACAAACAAGAGACTGTTAGGCATACAAAGCTATTTTGGGTTTAGTAAACCTTACCAGCACCGCATTTACTGGATTTATGATTTTGGGTTGTGTGTAGTTCTTTTGTTGCTTGTGACTATAAAACCACTGAACGGGTTGTGGAATACGGGCAGCATATTTTAGTCTATGATCTATTTTATAAGCCTTATATTTCAAATACCAAATTCTATTCTATAATAAATTGTCACTTCTTTCTATTGTTTCTTTCGGTTTCCCTTCCTGGCCCTAATTAGTAGTGTTATATATATAGTATCATACATCTTACAATTCCCTGGTTTCCTTTATCGTCCACACGGGTCTCAACAATTAATACAAGCACCAGACAACAGTGCAACCCCCCAATAAAAATGCTGTTGCTGTGTTATAAAAGGATAAGAGGCATGACAACTTAGTTCTTCGGAATAACAACGCATAAGTGGTATCACTGGCGTCATTTAGGAACGCTGTGATGTCCATGATGGTGTTCTTTTCATATATGCGATAGTTACCGCTTACCATCAGGTCAGCCATTACTTTGCCATTTCAGTTATAAGAAAAATAGTATTATAAAGATCTAAGTCACGACGTGTCTTGCAATTGTTTGAATGAAGAAATTTCTTGTAGAGACACTAATGTTTGTTACAAACACTTATGCAATGTTTACAAAACTTTTGAATAGTTTCTAAATATAATACAAAATGCTTTGTAGCGGTCCCGGCTCGGTGGTTGTAGAGAAAGTTTTGGGGTCTGCTAAATTTATAACAAAGTTACCATTACTTGAATATTAATATGTTGAAATTATTTCATACTTTGGTATATGATGTTATAAACAAAGACATTCTTCAACAATTACTACCGAGTGAGTTTGAATGTTAATTTGATATTAAAGATGAGTTGGGTACTTGTTTGCTCATTTATACGAATATGATGAAGAGGTAAAGTTTGTAAGTTAGCATGTGCAGGGTAATCTCCGGTACTAACCGGACCGGTATTAACCGGACCGGACTTTTCGTGCTGGATAGTCAATTTATCGATGAAGGCTGTATCATCACGCTAAGGCCAATAAAAACCGAATTTCAATGAAAAATGTTGCAAAAATAGGAGTAAACGTGATGACGAAGGTACGTGGGTCAACTAGAGTCATATACATATATTGCGCAGCTCTTGTTATATATTCACTGATTGCAATATAATAAATATATACATTATATACATTGGAAAATACCTACAATCATACAAGTAAAACCAATGCTTCTGAATACAAATGTTAATATAGTGCGGGGCAGAACCTATCGAAAGGTGAGCGAAATAAAATAAAATAATAATAATAAATAAAAAAAAAAGGAATTACTAAGAATAAAAATTAACATCTATTAAGTTAAGTGGGTATGTGATAAATTATGACCAACCATCTTTTTGAATAATGATGGTCTAGTAGCAAATATATCTATATTAGAGAACTTATCATTATATGCTTTAACCATTCTATTAATTGGTGACCGAGTGCCAGAGTTTGTACGACATCTGTTAACAGCGAACAATTCCTGTTTTCTTGACGTTCTCTGTTCGCGCCATTTATAAACATATCAAGTGGTATGGTATTATTCCCCATATCCTAATCCCTTTCCCGCGCACAGTATGTCAACTGAGGTCGCCCGACGACCTCGTCTACTAACGTGAATGGTGACATCTCGTCCCAACCGCTCCGCTTTAAATTAATTAATATAATATTGACATTAACAATAAGTAACTTTGTGTGCGTGCCTGTGTTAAACTTAGTATTCATCGAGTGCAGCAGCTGTGCAAGAATAAACCCGCTCTACAGTCGCAGGTACGTACTGTGCGCCCCCTTTATTTCAATTCCATACAGTCCACTTACCTTACCCGCTACCCCCATTTCTCCATTCTCATTTGTGCTCGCGATGGAACCCGGTAACTTATCTGGTTTGTCAGAGAGGTGCAATCATATTTATTTTGGACTATATCATATAAAAACATAATTTCAAGTTGTGTGCGTCGCGATGTTAGATTTAATAAATCAAATTTCTTCAAAAGTCTGTCATAAGAAAGATGGCTATGGTAAAACTTATATTGATTATATATATATTATTATATATATTATTATATGGGCCTTTCTCTACTAACTGGAAACTTGTCTATTGAAATTTGTCCCAACCTATTTTTCAACAAAATTAAAAATATAATATGTTAAATCGATAGATAGTCATAATATAAATGCATATGAACATTGAACCATTGTAATTTTCCCTTATTTTTCGAATTATAGGCAACTTTGTAAAAAAATGCGGCAGAGGACTGTTTTGCCACCCAGAGTACTGTTTTTTCCACCCCGGGGACAGTTTATATCAATGTTTATTTGAAGAAAAACACAATATTAATTATTAATTGCAATCAAATAAATTTTCTTCTTTATTTAATACTGTATCACATATAGAAATTTTCGTTTTCATCGCCTCTGAATGTGTGTCCTTTAGCATCACAGTTACAGTAACAATTTTTAAGAAGGTTACTGTTAGTTCACCTTCTTCCGTGTCTATGTATCAGCATATTCAGTGTTTCTTACTAGAAATTTAACCACGATGTAATCACCAATCATGCAATCAAGATGTGATAGTGTAATTCTGTTGGTTGATTGAACTAGGTCCAGCCAGTACAACGTCGTTGTGGGTCTCCATTGTGGAATCCTGTGAGTTGCCATGTTTTCACTTTCAGAGTCTGTGTAAATATCATCTACGTTAAGTTTTGTCTTGTTTTTGTACTCTAACACTCCTAAATTGAAATGCTGGCACTCGTCTTCACAAGTGCAACTTAAACTTTTCATTATGAGTTTCGCGGTACTTGGAGCTAATTCCAGAGGACTTCTTAATATTTCAGCCTTAACTTGATGTATTTTTATAGAGCCATTAAAGTTTTTCAAATTAACGGTTTCATTTTGAATGTCGTCTGTCAATTCTTGGATGGCTTTATCGTCGATCGTGAACAAGTTAATTGCGGAACATCTTCGTTGAATAGCCTCTATACTAATGTCTCAATATCACCTCCTGTAGTGACGACGACATCAGCGGTTCTCTTGCAGGTCTCCCCAATGCCAAGTTTTTGACTGCTTCTATGCGAGCTTCTGGCGAATCACGCATATGGGTAAGTTTAGTGTTACGTGTGTCTACATTTTCCTTTGTCTTAGCTTTTTCCAAACGTTCTAATCTCTTCCTATATTTCTCGGATTTTTTTCTGTCATACTCCAACTTTTTGTCTTTATCCTTTACAATTTTGTCACGTTTCTTTCTAGCATTACGCTTTCTCGCATTACTTGCATCACTTCGCGGAGTGGTCATATGGTATTTTTTCGTACAAAATTGTTTGTAATTTCTTTCAAAGCCTTTTTTTGCCTGCGCGATAGATAGCACAGTGCTTTCACTATTCTTTAGTCACAGCTATGTGTTTGCGTCGACTCATATCATGAACTGACTTTCTTGTACCTTTTTCCCTCTTTCATTGGTAGTTTCGACGTACTTTTTCCTTCAATGGCTCTCTTTTTACTGGGTCATTTTTTAGCCGTTGATGTCTTAATCTTCCTGCAATTCGTTTCTGCTCTTCTATTTCTTCTTTGGTTTTAGGTTTCTTCTTTGGTGACATTGCGGCAATTCTTAAACAATAAAACATACTTTCAATATATAAAAAAACCGTAATGGTTTAGTTACTAGGTACATATTTCATTTTATATTCTAAAATCCATAATAATAGAAAAAAAAAGACCTGAATTAGCGGAACAGGCTAATGTAAGAAAGAAAGACGCTATTGGCAAGCAGTAGTTTAGTGCAGACTATAAAGACTATTAATAAAGTACACGGACGTCAAATAAAACAGTCCTCTGTCCCATTAAACAGTCCTCTGTATTATTAATTTCCAGAGGACTGTTGTACAGAGGACTGTTATTTTTACGTAAAAATGTCATACCACGTATCAGTTTAAATATTACTTCACAACACAGAAACAGGTCTAAATTATCACTCTGAGCAATTTTTTTATTAAATAAATATAATTATAACACATAAAACACTGCAAAATAGACTTACCAGAGGAATGTTCACTCAACATTACAGAGACGTGGCTCCCACACAGACGCGAAGTTGTCACTGCGTAAAATCTTGGAGACTTGTTCAGCATGACGACCGAGTAAACTTCACACTGTTAACGTTCCATTTCACACGAAATATACCCATAATAGTGTTTAATATTTTTGTGGCGCGATATTCAAATTGTGACAGTGGACTGTTCACAAATGTATCGGACAAAATTCGAACACTACCTTTTAGTAAAAAAAAATCTCTAAAATTATAATTGTTTTTTGTTCACATGCATTCAATATTCTTTATGTTCATAGACTTATAAGATTTTACATTTTTAATAACAACTAATAAAAACCGAACCCAATCATACTCGATCCGGAATTAGGACATAACAGAGCACTGTTTTTAGTGACTTTCAGACCAATTTTATGAAATAATTATGATTCTAAATATTGATTATGCTTGGCTCCTTAAATAACAGGTTATATATTATGTATTTTAATAAATATAACTATGCATTAATATAGGCAAAGTAAAAAAAAATGCTTGGACCATGATTTTCCTGTTAGTGGAGAAAGGCCCATATATATATTTGTATTTGCAGGAAGGGACGCTGATTCCTGAAGAATTTATCACGGGATAACAGATCTTACCTCATGCTTATTCTATCATCCTTCACAGGTGCTACCTTCATATACCGAAGCACCATTCCATTATCACCCAGATAATCAAAAAGTTTCATCACAATATAGAGCCGTAATTGTATGTACTTCATTTACATTGCGCAGTTTCGTCTGTCTGTCAAAGTACGGGATTTTTGTATGTATGTAATTAGTTTGGGCAGCACAGAGTCAATCTCCGCTCAGAGGTACAACATCCTCACCAAATGGGGTACGCCGTGTGAATTTTTCCTCGAATAGGGTAACAATTACACCGTTTCAATTTAATAAAAACAATATTGAGTTAATGTTTTTATAATACGAATGCTGACCCACGTAATTTCGTCTGCATCACCCTTATCATTATCATTAGCAATCACTAGCATTAAGCAATATTACCGTAAAGTTTTATCAAAATCTGTTCATTCATTTTTGCTTGAAAGAGCATCAAACTCCCATTATGAAACTTTTACGTTTATTATATTAAGTAAGATATAAACGTTTTAATAATACGAATCAAAATCATCTGGCTTTCAATATACAACACGGTTATTGATGATCATGGTTATGATTATATATATTCGTTATTTACCGTATGTTATGTTGTTACTGTATGTTATAAACACAGAACAAAATTGTATGCTGAGGTGCTGGTGAATTAGAAACTTGATATGTCCACACTCGGCTGGAATATATGTATATGTATATTTAAATTCAACTTTTATTTATATAAAAAAAAAACATCTATTCAAAAGAGCAACACACAAGTTTTTTGCTCATTCTTCTTGTGATGAATCGCCATTCCGAATGAGTGGTAGAATCAAAATATGACTATTCAAAAGTGCTTGTAATGAGTTTATTTGAATAAAGATTATTTCTATTTCTATTTCTAACTTGGCAATACACTTGCAATGCTGCCGCGCGTCTTCCTGACCTTAATTTCACACCATTTATCTTAATCACCGGAGAGTGGATCTTAAATTTTGTGACGTCATATTTTATACAAATTTCATAATATTTGAAATCAGAACTATAAACAATACTTAAAAATATTTCGTTTTTAACTTTTTTGTTGATGAGTTTACCATGGGTTTACTACTGTTGAATTATGACCGACTGTGACATGGACATTATAAATCATTACATTCATGTGACATATTTTAGGGTTACGGTGTGATTGGGTGTCTGTGGAAGGTAAAGTGGCGTTATGTATATCGGATTTATCGACGAACCCAATTGTCGTGGGATGGAACAAGATAAAGGCGAATAAAACATGAGCCACACCTGACCCGCCCGGTTATAACGATGAATAATTTCATATATTGAGTTATTAAAGAATCACAGGCTGATGTGCTGTAATTAAAAGAAAAATATGACACGTGAAATTATCTAACAATCCATAACATTGTAAACATATGGTAGTAGACCTTACCAACTCCGCTTTTAGACTTAACTTAAACCTGTGGGTTCGAGTCACAACGCGACCTGCAAAGCGTCTGTGGGCCGGGTACCAACATGCTGTTCACCTTAAAAAAAATTCAAATTCAAAATATCTTTATTCATGTAAGGACCACATGAAGGAGGGAGTGATGACCACAATATTTTATTATTTTCTATATACGTTTCTATATTTTTTTTCTGTCTATTTGTTTTTGCTAATCTCTACAATGACGATTGTTACAGATACTATACTTTTTATAATTTGACATATTTTACTAACAAATAAATGCTACAAAAGACTGAACACAAGTTTAATTCTCAACAACGATTTTGAAAGTCACGTCACCATGTCATAAGTATATGAGGAATATAATAAGGAATAATTAGGCTACTTTTTTAGTTAGGATATTTTAGAAATAGTATTTATTATGAATATGAAAAAATACGCGAACGAAGTCACAGGTGAAAGCTAGTAGCTACTATAATTACGATATCCCCGAGTAGACAACAAACGGGATGTTGAGTAGGATCAAGTTGATACTTTGTAAGATTTCGCCATTTTTCCAGGCGGTGATAAATCGAGATAAACCCTTCACGACTGGGGAGTGTTTATATCTTTTCATGTGGGAATTTGTTTTTCCTTATGTATATATAATATAAATATAAATAAAAATGAATTGCCGAAAGCATGTAAGCGCTACACTAGACTATAGAATAACTCTATCCATTTGACTAATTCTAGTCGGTTATATTTGTAATTGTCAGGCTATTGCTTATATAGATATTAGCTGACTCCGCAAATGTTGTTTTGCCATATAAATCTCTGCACCCCCTAAGGTTGGCTGGTAGAGAATGCTATTAGTATTAAGCCCGTCTATTGTATAAAAATTTAAATAAACAAATAAATTAAAATAGGTATTAACAAATAGGGTTTGGTGATAGAAGGATTTAGCCCACCGCTTTACTTCCGATGGTAACGGGTTCGATTCCTCGCACGGTGCAAACATTTGTATATGTTATTATAATGAGTATGATTGTTTGTATCGGCCTGGGTATTTTCTATGTATAATATGTATGTATATACAAAAAAAAATCTAAGTATTTATATTAGTTGTCTAGTCCCTATAACACAAGGTCTGCTTACCATGAGACTAGATGGCGCAGTGTTAATTGTCCAGATGTATTATTTATTATGTCAAATATTTGAAGTATTGACAGTATTAACAGATTACTCAGGTGTGTGTTATCATAATTATTTATTAATAAGTACATCCGTTCGAATTCGGATCAGGCAGTTAGTTAAACAATTGTATTAAATATTTAAAAATAATTTATAAATTATAATTAAATTAAATAATTTATGTATTTCAGTAAACCAGATTAACTAAAAGTAAAAAAATCCAGCGAAGCTGAAAATAGCACCAGTAGAGACTTTCGCATATTTTTGCGATGAATTTATAAAAAAAATATCTTTCATAATAAGCTTAAATAGCATTAAGGTTCTTTGAGTAAGAAATAATCTGTTCTACACAATTTTCCGTTTTCCCAAAACAAGTTTTGGGTTCCATTACGTTGATAAAGTTCCTCAATAATATTATAGGCTTTTTCATATACCTTTCATAATAATAATATACCTGGACAATTCATACGGTGCTCGGCCAAGCTCCTTCGGCCCCCCATCCGATTGAACCCCTGTCTAATTACAACGGGGATCTAAATTACGATGGCCTGAGCTGAAGTTCGAACCCCTAGTGGTGCCCTTAGTTTAAAGTCGTATCCGTCAAGCGGGAGTTGGCCTTCAGCCGTTCCATAAGTCCTTCCGCGGATTTGGAGTGCCATCTGCACTCGCCGACTATTGTCCGTTGAAGCTGTACAGTCCAGCTGCGCCAACAGCATTAAAATAGTCCGAAAAAAAGGCGCTCCAAGCAGAGCTTGTGATTTGAGTATTAGACAATCCATAGATATACTTAGATATATAATTTTTGTGAATACATACCAATTATATTTATATGGAAAATACCCAGACAACCATACTAATAACTACAAATGTTTGTATCGTGCGAGGAACCGAATCCGCGACCATCAGAAGTAAAGCCATATTCTGTGCATGTTAGCGATTAGTTACACTTTCATTATACTACGTATGTAGAGATGGGAATTAATGGACATTAATATTTAAACATGTTGACTTTTTAAGACTGCCTCGATGGTCTAGCCGTTTAGTACTTCGCGGAAGATAAGATGAGCATGAGGTCATGCTTATCTTATCATGTTGCACTGGTGCCCCGTCAATATAAACCGTTGCACAGGCGGGTGCACCAATCCATATCATACATTAAAAAAATACGTTTTGTTATCATATTAGAAACTTAAATATAACAATTGACATTGTATATTTGCTGGAATATGAATGCATTATATTGTAACGTAAATAAAAAAAAAATATCTATCTATCTACAGACATACAGACCACCAAGTTTATATTTAACCGTTAAAAACTGCATGCAATCACAGTTGATTGTTACCCGAGTTGTAAAATATTGCAGTGGAAACGTTCTGAATATTTGGTGCTGGCTACGAGCAACGCGGATTGATGTACTGGAGCTGTTATTGGATTTGGTTCGAAACGAGCTCCGCTCTCTGATCGTATGCACTCTGATTTTTATTGTGAACAAGTTTTTTTTTATATTGTTTTACCATAGTATAAAATATTACAATGGCATACATCGTAACGGTACACCTGATGTCACGTCATCATGTGATGATCGTGCTGGTATCAGAGGGTTGTATGTGATGGGGATAAGACTCTATGGCTAACATTATACAATATAAGCTGTGTCCGCGACTTCGTCCGAATAGTATAGAGACCTTGACTAAATAAACAAAAAAAATAATAATCTAACCCAGAAAAGTAAAAAAAAAGTTTCGTCATTCGTCAGCTTTAAAAATGACGATTTTTCATACAAACTGTCATCCCCTATTTTATTTTACCCTTTTAATGGTATAAATTATAAAAACTTTGAAAGTCATTATTTATATTTAATCAAATGACTGGCTTTAAAAATGACGTTACTTCCATACAACCATCCGTTCCCTTCAACTCCTTCCAACTATGCTTTCACATTAAAAATTAGCATATATCCTTTCTCAGCCTGGACTGTCTGTGTATCAAATTTTATTTAAATCGGTTTAGTAGTTTTAGCGTGAAAGCGTGACAGACAGACAGACAGACGGAGTTACTTTTGCATTTATAATATTAGTAAGGATATACACTAGGTAGGTAACTGTATTCATAACGCGAGATGCGCATGTGACCCGTTATAGATAACTCCCAAGCGATAAGGGCTATTGCGATCACAAAATATGATTGTTCAGGTAGCTCCAATAACAAAGGTTCGGGCTAATGGTGTAGCAATAGTCAGATATTTATGACGATCGTCCTCCGGGTATAAGAGGTAACACAGTATATCTAAAGCAATATACCGACATTCCGATGGAAATTTCGAACATAGGTCAGAATATCGATATCGAGTTACGTATTTGGTAATATTTTTTTATAACGTAGCAAGCGGCTCAAAGTCTTTCTTTTATAACTTAGAAAGTAAAGGGTGTATTAACTTAAATAAAATTTGGTCCACAGATAGACCCTGAGAATCGACATAGTCTACTTTGTAATGCGAAAAAAGGGTTGTAAGGGGTTGAAAGGGTAGACAAAAGGTTGTATGGAAGTATAGTTATTTTGAAAGCTAAAAGCCTGAAACTAATATTTAGGCTGTTGTTTAAAAATATGATATTCAAACGTTGCAAAATTTGTAGAAAAGAGGCACAAAATCATTAAGAGATTAAAACAAAATGAAAGTTTGTATGGAATTTGTTTGTTAATTTTCAAGCTATAATGATGAAACGTTTTTTAGCTTTTTTGGGTTAGATATAGAGATTTTTGAGTGAGAAATTAAACACTTTTCTTTAAAGATGCACCAATAACAACATTTTGCTTTTTACAACAATATTTTTGCTCCATGACTAGGGAATAACTAATTTCATAAAAAAAATCTAAATATAAATCATCAAAGACCAGTCTCTGATGCTCACTGCCTCTACAACCAGGTGCCCCATCTGTTGTATAATAATAATTATGTGTTATAACATCTTAATAAAAAAGCAGCTTATCGTCTGATATAAGGGAGATAGAGGGGTACCTCTATCTCAGGCATCAGATGAGGCGGACTACTTTGTTCAAAATATACATCGGGAAAACGGTAAATAATAGTTATAATAAATGAAAATAAAACTGTAATAAATAATACCATCATAAGTTTAACGTTTGAACGCAGTTGAATCAAAATAAAATTGAATACATATCAACCGATATTTCTGAATACGGCAAAATATTCAACGTGTTACGTAATATTTAATCATTTCAGAAATGTTAAAAATATAGTAAATTCTTTGATGTATTAATATCGATTCGTATCAAATATGGTATTTATTTAATGTCATTTTCACTGGTTTATTTTCGTCAAAAGTCAGGATATTGTATTGAGATTCATAAATAATTTGACTGTTGGATTTTGTACAAATTCATTTGTTTCGGTTGAACTGTAAGATAAAACAGTGAAATTATAGGGTACAGTGCAATACTTGAATGATATTCAACGGAATTACGACGTTATGTCACAAAAGAGATCGAGAAAGTGATATATGTAACAAAAGAGGTACGTCACGGGCGTCATAGGATGACGTGATGTCAGTCAGTGCTGCTACGGTGTACACATCGTAGCTCTATTGAATGATATTACAACAGTACAACGATGTCATATCACAACAGAGGGATAGATGTAACAAAAGAGTGGTACCACGGGCGGCAGAGGACAACGTGACGTCAGGGTTCAGTGGTTGCTATTCATATATCGATAGAGGTTTTTAATGGATCATAATGGAATGATGCATCCACCTGCGCTAACGGTATACGCTGGCGGGTACAAGTGGAGAGATAAGATGAGCATGATGTCAGATCAGTTAGCCCATTGTGATAAATTCAGGAGTTTATCACGATGGTTTCCTAGGCGATACGCGTGGAGGTTTACCTGACATGGTACGTTGCTAGGAACGGAGTCATCAGTCCACATTACAAACAATCCTCTTCCCTAGGTAGAAGTTCAAATTATCACTTATCTGATGGTAGCAAGTAGGAAGCTACTTAAGGACTGAATCCTGTATGTAGACAGAGTGTACCACTTACCTGAGTGCAGTAAGTGGCAAGATTTTGAAGTATGTTAGGCACTTCTACAAAGTCCTGTTCATGTATATATATAGGCGAAGGTTGTTTCACCATTAGTCATGCTGCCAACATATTTGCCAGTCATAAAAAAATATTATTCAAAAGTGTTCCCGTTATAACATTTCAGAAAAGGTGTCGCGTTAATTATTTGGTATATCCCATACAAGAGCCTATTAACTTTGACCCTATTCCGCTACCCTAAGTGATTTTTCGTGTCGTGTGATTAGATTAAGTAAATGGATTGGAATTTCTGAATGACGGCAAAATGATGTTAATTAAGAGAGTAAATAGGCGGCAAATTCAATTTGTTCCTTTAGTATAGGGAAATGTAATTATTACGTAGGAAACACGATATTTTGCGTTAAGGTTTTTATTGCATGCAGTTATAGGTAAACACTTACCTACATTAATTTTTTTTTTTTATTTATATGAATTTGAAAATAATTGTTTTACTATAATTAACAACATGTTTTACATATATAAACCTTCCTCATGAATTACTCTATCTATTAAAAAAAACCGCTTCAAAATCCGTTGCGTAGTTTAAAAGATTTAAGCATACATAGGGACTGACAGTAACAGCGACTTTGTTTTAATGACTAATTTCATGAAGCATGAAAATAGAATAAATTCAAAACACATAAACACTTTAATTAGTACATTAATTAATGGAATTCTTGGCAATACGTATCCGTATTATTTCTATAAATATTCGCCATTCAGTCATGATTAATTCAAAAAGCCATTTATTAGAAATACCCACCGTTGTCTATCAAGATTTATACTTCAAACCAAATTCACTAATTCTAATGAGTTCATTCTCAATTTGAGAATATTTGAGTTTAAGAAGATTACACCGACTTGGAAGACGTCGATTTAATATTCGGTATTATTTTTTTATTATTATTTTATTATTACTCGACGACCTCGATGGTCTAGCAGTCTAGCACACCGCTTTATGTCCGCGGGTATGATTATTTGTATCGGTCTGGGTGTTTTCTATGTATATTATGTATGTATTTATAATAAAAATCTATGTATTTGTATCAGTTGTCTAGTACCCATAATACAAGCTTTAGCTAGTTTAACTTGGGTCTAGATGGCGATATGTGAATTGTCCTGAGATTATTATTATTATTATTATTTAACAGATGCGTTATTTGATGGAGATATTCAGTGGATATATAGCAGTAAATATAATTTAATTTGGTTTTCATTACAGTCGCACGTTAACACATAAGTGTTACTTAGCAACAAGAACACTAATTTTAAATGCGATGGATTAGACTTTTTAAGGTTGCCTGGAAGAGATCGCTTTTTAGCGATAAGGCCGCCCATTGTTACCTCTTTGTCTTGTTTATTATTGTGTTTTTTTTATAATTTTATATATAATTGTGTAGGTAATTGTATTTTCTATGAGAAGAACGATAAAGAGCTTCATTCATTCATTTTTATTATAAAATCAATGTGCATAATACGGTCTATTAATCCATTACATTTAAATAATAATTATATTACAATAAGAAATTATTATTTAACCCTAAAATAATAACGAAAATCTTTTGTTCAAATTTGGAGACAAAAGGACTTTTACAGTGTATTTATATACACACATAACATAATTATGATTCCATTTTGTATATGTAATGCAGAATCTCTCGCATCTCTAATACTCTGTAGGTAAATACAGTTTACAGACTCCGGCCATATTTGTGCATTAACAGCATTCATTAGGCACTGAATATCCTCAGCTCTGTTTGCTTTATATGTTAACTAGCTGTGCCTGCGGCTTCGTCTGCGTAGAATAGTAATCTTTGATAACATCTTGAATTATTTAGGCCAATTATAAATATTAAAAAAAAAAAAATTCCGCGTTCTAGCTTAAAAAATGACAAAATTCCAACAATCTTTGCTCCCCTATTGTATTTTTTAAAAAATTTGTATTCATGAGTATGATTGTTTGTGTCGGTTTGGCTGTTTTCTATGTATATTAAGTATGTATTTACAATATATATAGAAAACTGTATAATATATATGCCAAAAAACTAAGTATTTATATCAGTTGTTTAGATTCATAATACAAGCTCTGCTTACTGTAGGTCTAGATGGTCCAGGGTTATTTATTTGTTATTATTATCCATTTATTACCAAGTCTCCAGGACTAATAATCCCTTCTTTTCCGACAGTATGTATTAGGTAGGTACGTTATTTAAGTTTGTTCCTAATATAACAAAGGACTATAATTGTTTCATAAAAGCCTTTCCTAATATACAATACAATGTATTAACACTGTTCTATATTTAAATCTATTCCTAACATAATAGTGCTACATTAAGTTATATATTCAAATTTATTCCCAATATAACAATGTTCATTAAGTTCTATTTGCGAAACTAAGTTTATTAAGTTCTTTCTTGAATTTTGTACCTGATATAAAATGTATTCACACTGTTCTATATTTAAATCTGTTCGTAATATAGCAATGCTATATTAAGTTATATATTCAAAATTGTTCCCAATATAACAATGTACATTTAGTTCTATTTTCAAAAATAAGTATATTAAATTCTTTTTTGAATTTTGTACCTGATATAAAATGTATTCACCCTGTTCTATATTTAAATCTGTTCCTAATATAACAATGCTACATTAAGTTCTATATTCAAAATTGTTCCCAATATAACAATGTACATTTAGGTCCATCAAATACTCAGTTTTGCTAATCCCAGGACATAAATGGAGGCACAATACTTTCATTGTTCCGTCTACAGTAATAATTGCTCATAGCCACAGGCCATTTTGGAACGGGCCCTTTTCATTGGCTTCCTCCTCGTTCGTCTAAGAACAATGGAGGCTAAAATAGAAGCGCGATTTTGTTTGTTTTTGTTTCTATCGAAAATAATGAAAGGATTTGCCTTAGGTTTTCTTACGAAAATTAAAACTGTAACAAACATTCCAGTAGTGTAGTGTAGTGTGTAGTGGTGCACTATAAAATAGAAATAAATAATGTATCAATACAAAATGCATACATATACAAATACTAAAGCTATATATAGCTTTAGTATTAGTATATGCATGTATTTATATAATGTAATTTAATAAAATATACCTAACTAAATAAATATATAATCTATACATAAATATAATACGTAACGAAACTTCCAATTAACAAATTATTACATAGTTATAATATCAGTAAGTATTAAATTTTTAATATCTATAAAAAAATATAAACATATTTCAGAAAGAAAGAAAGCGTAGTAAAATAAAAACAACATTTTCATGTAACAGACATGAAAATTTTGTATTTTTTTTGCACAGTAAGTATAAAAGCCTACAGTAGCTCCATATTACTATGTCCGTAACAGATACAAACAATCATACTCATGAATACAATTTTTGCCGTGCGAGGAATCAAACTAGCGACCATTGAAAGTAAGGCGGTGTGCTAAACCGCTAGACCATCGAGACCGCCGTCGTATTTACTATACGTATACGTTGTATTATAAAAGTGTTGTATTTTTTTGTTTGTCGTAGTAAGTATAAAAACCTACACTAGCTCCATATTACTATGTCCCATCAGTTGAGTCAGCGCAACATCAGCTCTCACTATCAATTACCTAATGCGCAGCCACGGAGAGCACATGAATATGGAAGCGGCACTCAGTGGATTCGGTCATTAGACCCAGTAAAGCGTAGGGTTGCCAACAGACTTTCATAACCATTAACGTATCAATATATGAGTGGATGAAATAAAGCGCTTACCTACACAAACTGTTGTGAGTATTGATTGCGATGTCGGAAAACATCTTTTCTGTTTTCGAAATGTTTCATGTAATTGTGAAAATAGATTCTTAATTTAAAAAGGTGTTACTTCTTTATGGTCAATGATTAAAAGTTTTTGAAAGAGACAATAAACTTTCATATTCTTTAACATATCAATATACGACTAGATGAAATAAAGCACTAACTTACACATAAAATTATTGTGAGTATTGATTATGATGTAGGAAATTACCCTTTTACCGACTTGATATATTTTCTGTTTTCGAAATGTTTATAGTATTATAGATTGTGGGAATAGATTCTTAATTTAATAAGGAGGTGTTAGTGTGTTAGTTTAATAAGAAGGTTTTTTCGTAAGTCTATGGATAAGAGAAAAATAAATGTAAAATTTAATTATGATGAAAAATTTCGCCATATAGCATACACACTAACAGGAAAAAATGAAAATGTATAACAAAATTTTCGGGCAAACTATAGTATACAATATTTACTAAATTTAGGCTGCCGACAGGTCTGAAAACATGTTTTGTTATGCTTATTAGTTTAGTTACATGATTATACAGTTTGATAATAATAAAAAGTCGGTACAAACTCTTTGTACATTTTTATAATATTTACTTTTGTATTAATTTTGAATATCTTTTTTACAATATTTATAATACTTATCCGATATAATACTTAACAATTACGGAATATTACTACGTTTTATCTATTTTATTGAGTTCCCGATATATTGTCAGTGTTTCAACTGCCATAATCACTACGTAAACTAGCAACGGATAGATGGGAAGTAACATCTTAACATCTGGGCAGACACATTCGTCCACTTTCACATATGCTCGTTTAACATAATAATAATTACAACCCTAAAAATAGTAAAAATCCATGCAACAATAGCAACCTATTGTTGAATGGATTTTTTATTTTTTGTTCTCTTCATCTTACACATACTGATCTGTCCATCTAACGCTACAGAAATATTTACTTCTATTACAAAAAATATAGTAGTAAATTGTGACAACCCTAATAACGCTCTATTAGTAAAGTGAGGTCTTCGTATTCAACACTAAGTTACGTTTAATTTTTAAAACAATATTCAGTTTTTAAAACAGGTAAATATATCCTTTTCTTACTATGAATGAGTTTGCGCTTGGTCTTCTAATGGTAAATAATGTATAAATTGCTATACACTTGAAGAATATTAATGCAATGAGTAGTATGTGGAATGACCTACCTGCCGAGGTTTTCTCTCGAGACTACAACATGGGGTTTTTCAAGAAGGGCTATTATGGTTTCTTAAGGATCGGCAATGCACAAACATCCATCCATAATCACAAACTTTTGCGTATATAATATTAATAAGATTCATGTATGTAGTTTCACAGAATACTCTCATGAGATGTCATTCTTGTTTTACGTTTTATAGTTCTGGAAATAGTTTTCATCCAGAAGAAAATCACATCTCATATCACAAGATCGAACGAAAGATCTATTAATATTATTAAAATAGTGGTATATATTTGTTTCAAATGTATATACAAGTAAACCCGTTGTACAATTTTAAACGGAATCAAGTAAAGTAACAATATATCCAGCAACCAGAATTGGACTGCCCAGTCGACAGGATTTGTGAGGGTAGAGTGTACACTAAAGTGTAAGGTTTATAGACTGGGATAAAATGACCAAGAAAGAACACAATATTTTGTTTAATTTTCGAGCGAAATTATTATATTCTTATCCTTAGTCATATGCGAATAAATAACTAAATGCGAATGTCTGTATGTGTGTTGTACTTTCGCGCAAAACTCCTAAACGAAATGAAATTTGGTACACAAATAGTCTAGATCCTAATAATAAACAATAAAAAGGACATATAAATTAAAAATGCAACCTATATAAAAAGATAAGAACTAAGAATAATCTGAACTAGATAGCTAATGCACTTGCCGCAATAACAAATATAATAGGAAAAGCATAACCATGTTGTCGTAAATAAAAAAAATACTATTACAGCTTATAATGTATCTTGTTTTTGAGTCCATTCAACAACTCATCTTTTAAAATTGGTAGAATAATATCAGATTACAATAAACTTTTTAAAATATAAATTAACTATTTTTTTGTTTATAAGTTTCTAAAAGACTTTTCGACATCAATTTTGATAAAATTATAAATTTTGTATACAACACCTTTGCAAATTCTTTTCATAAAAAAAAACAGTTGAAAATGGAACTCAATGTTTTGTCAATAATAAGAATAATGCTTGAGTGCTTTTCGAGCGCCAGAAATGAATTTACCTGTATTTTTGTTTTTTTTTTGTGAAAGAAGCTCGCCTAATTGCTCTCTAAAAATGGCCTTTGTGTAGCGCCGGTATACATTAGATGAGAACCGTTCTCGTTCTTACTGTCTTCGTTTATTACCTGAATTAATGTGCTTAGAGAACTGTAACTTAATCCTTCGCAAATATAGAGTTAAGTAGTATGTTACAACACTCGCTGTTATTTTACAATTGCTTTAACAATAATGTATTTGTTAATGGAATTGTAAAATGTAAATAATATACTTAATACTAACAGTGTTTGATGGAGGAATATTGCAAAGTGTAATTAATAATAAATAATATTAATGGAATAAAAAAATATGGATTAATTATGTACTGGATATATTTCCGCTGCGGAAGATTCGAGAAGAAGTAAAAAAAACATAAAAATAAAAGAAAGATAGTAATAATCCATATGTGACGTTCTATTTTCAAAATTTAATTTTTTTTTAACGATATTATTTATTATTTGTGTAGTTATTGAAAAAAGCATGCTAAAAAGCTACGTGGTAAAAGCACCTTACCTTTTTTAAGTATACTAATGCTGTTGGCCGTTACAGCTTCACAGAATGAAAGATTCTCGCCTCTCTCTTAAAGCTAGTCCACAAAACTGGTTTAAATTTGCCACTTTCTAATGAGTCTGACCGGGGCTAACACATCAAGAGTGGACTGATCTTGTTAAGCATCCTATGTATTAAGGATTACGTGTATTAACCCATTAATTCACTTTGTAAATGTTGTTTAGGAGTTATTTTATAAAATATCGAGTATAATTAGTTCACGTATCTGAAATTACAAAGATTCTAGATCTGTTTGAAAGAAGTCATAGATGTGTCTCCACTCCTCAAAAATTACAAAATGAATTATTGAAATCTATAAAAAACTAATCACAGCTCCGTTCATATCGATTCATGAAAAATATAGTCGAATTACAAAAATTTTTCTTTTAAAAAATATGTTTCCGTTTCTTTTGTTACTTGAGCGCAAATTTCCCAAAGAAAATTGTAATAAGCAACAAACTCAATGGCCTACTGATATTTCTATTGGATCCACATCGTAATTCTATCGGAATAATTAAGTAGAAATAATATTCACAAATGAATAGATCTCGGTACCTTTTAAAAAGCGTTAGTAAATTGATATTGAACGCAATAAGTTAATAGAATATAAGTTTTATGTATATCAAGTATACGATTCAATATACAGTAGCAGTGGTCAAAGTTGCAACAAATAGTACTGTACTAATAACAAATGGTAATGTACTAGGTCTAAAGTATTCGTAATATTTTATTGGAAAATATTTAATATACATTTCCGATATATCTGAAAGGTTAATTAGTAATTTTGCTGAATATAGGTCAATACTTAATTTTACAAGTTTATTGCAACAGTTATATGTGGCATAGAGATTATTAGGGTATATAAATATATATAATATTCAAATTCATTTAACAAAACGAATAATTATCGTTTTATCGTTTTATGGCTAATAAGCCATCGCATGAATTCTCACTACTTAATGGAATTATATTATTTTAATCAATTTCACTACTATTAGAATGTGTGAGACCACAATTATTCAGTGTGGAAACTTGACTATCGTTGTGACCTTTTCTAATGGCGATTAAACTATTATTATTATTAATATTTATTTATTTATTCTACCCTTATTGAGTCTAAACCCATATTGCGACACGTGTTGCGTCTCTGAATGAGGCATCATCAAACATTAAAAAGAGTTCTGATATAGCTTGAAAGCTTCAGTGTTTGTTTGAGAACATTAGAGAAACCCCTATTATATTTGATAAGAATGTAAAAGCATATGTTGGTTTTGTTATGTATCTTATTGATAGATAGATAAATTCTTTATTCACCAATTACAGACATAGCAAACACGAGTTACAGAAAAATACATGAACAAATAGAAGTAATGGAGGTGACTTTATGTGCCCCAAAGGTGAATAGGCAACCAAGTCAGCATAATGCTACAGATAAATCAGCGCGAATATTCTGTTGGCTCCTGTACTTATACTATTAATACTTATTACTGTAATATAAGTATAAATTATAGTAATACTTATAATAAAACTCTATTACTAACTATTAGAGTGGTAAACAAGCCCATCCGATGGTAAATTGAAGCTATCGCCTATATTAAATAAAGTTTATTTAAAATTTTTAAAAACAAACTTATAAGGCAAACTTCTTAGCAGCTGAAATAGGCGAGACGGAAAGGCAACGCATTCAAACGGCTTTTTAAAAATTCCATCTTGATTAAATTAATACATTTGTGTAGTTTATTTTATATTAAGGTAGTAATAAAGAGTCTATTATAGAGTTATTTATTATATATTACTGTACCGTAGGTGCTTACAGTACCACTGCCGATCCCTATTCCTCGGCTTCGGTGGTTTAACGGTTTATTTGTATTCATGAGTATGATTGTTTGTATCGGTGTGTATGTTTTATATGTATATTATGTATGTATTTATAAAAATACATATCTAAGTATCAGTGGTCTAGTACCCATAACACAAGCTCTGCTTACCGTGGGACTAGATGACGTTGTGTTACAATTAACACAGCACAATTCCAAAGTTTTTTTTTTTAGTTGTCCATGTCCATCCATTTAAGATCGTCCATGCATTTTGTAATTGTCTTTGTCTTTTTTCCTATTGGAATGTTCTGGTATTTTATATAAAGATATTTGGTTGTATTTCTAGTATGTGTTTACGGTTTACCTGAAATGCTATTGAATCTCAATTATTATTCATTGATCACTCCAAAAAGCACATCAACGCTGTCAAAGCTTCATGAAAATCTAATCGCTTCGATCACACGGGGCTCTCTTATGGTTCACTCTTTTTGTAGAGACTGCACGCGTTACGAATATGTCGGATTATTTATGTACAATATTTTTTTATTTTGCATGGAAAAATCTTTATATCATTATAGAAATATGTGAACAACTTTTATACGCAAAAAGGCTGAGTGTCTAGCGTCCAACTTAGAAGCCCAATGCTCCCCCAGCACGCTCCCAGTCGAGGCAGGTCATCTCGAGAAGATAGACACCGAAGTCGAACGCATCGCGTCCACCCCGCCCACCGAATCCCTCTCACCAGTCACGCTTGATGAGGTCAAAACGCTAGTTAAACAACTACCTATCAAAAAATCACCCGGCTCAGACGGCATATCGAATAGATTAGTCAAAAGTCTGCCATCCCAACTTTTGTTATTACTCGTCGCTATTTTTAACGCGGCGCTGTCCAACGCTATATTTCCAGACAGCTGGAAAGAAGCCGTGGTCATTGGCATCCCCAAGCCCGGTAAAAATAAATCCGACCCGTCCAGTTATCGTCCTATCAGCCTCCTCAAGGCTATAGGCAAGCTGTACGAGCGAATCCTCCTCGCTCGCCTAAAGGAGTTTATATACTCCAAAGGCCTTCTCATCAATGAGCAGTTTGGTTTCCGAGCCAAACACTCATGCGTCCATCAAGTGCACCGCATCACGGAGCACATTCACAAAAACACTCTGTACTTCGCCACCAAGTCCCCCAAAGGCGGTACAGGCGTCCTATTTTTCGATGTGGCTAAGGCTTTCGATAAAGTCTGGCACAACGGCTTGATTTACAAGCTTCATCAGTTAGGTGTCCCCGACAGGCTAGTACTCATTGTACGAGACTTCCTGTCGAATCGCTCTTATCGCTACCGTATAAACGGAGCGTTATCCGACCCGCACCCCATACGAGCCGGCGTCCCTCAGGGCGCCGTCCTCTCTCCGATGCTCTACTCGTTGTACACCAACGACATCCCTAAATTCTCCGACTTAAAAGTCGAAATATCGCTGTTTGCCGATGACACGGCTCTCTTTACATCCGCCAAGTCCCGTGCGACAATAGCCAGACGGCTTCAGAAAGCCGTAACGATACTGAGCGAATGGTTCCGTCGGTGGCGCATAGAAGTCAATCCCGAAAAAAGTGCAGCAGTGTACTTTAGCAGGGAATTCGACTCTATGAATCATCCGATCGAACTATTCGGCCAAAACATCCCGTGGGTTTCGAAAACGAAATATCTCGGCGTCACCCTAGATAGGAAACTAACGTTTCGTCCTCACATCAAGCGTGTCCGCGACCGAGCCGCCTTTATACTAGGGCGACTCTATCCTTTTATTAACAAGCACAGTAAAATGTCGCTTCGCAACAAGCTGACATTATACAAGGCTTGCATGCGTCCCATCATGACCTACGCTAGTCCCGTATTCGCCCACATACCCTACTGCTTAATCAACAAACTGCAGGTCATTCAGAATAGGTTTCTGCGTCGAGCCACCGGTGCGCCGTGGTTCGTTCGCAGCGTAGATCTCCACCGCGATCTTAATCTGCCCTCCATCAAGCAGTTTATGAAGGAAGCGTCTCGACGCTACTTCGACTCTGCCCAATCCCACCCTAATCCGCTTATAGTCAGTGCGGTCGACTACGCACCGAGGAGTAATATCCGACATACGCGACAACGTCGCCCGAGGCACGTTCTCATTGACCCCGACGACCCCATAACGGCAGGTAACCTCCCCACGGGCCCACCCGTTCCACCCCGACCACACTTTTACACACACACACGACACCGTCCTCGCCGGCGAAGACGACGACCTCAAACACACAATATCGCGCATTCAACCGGGCGCCTGCGCGCGCCCGGGCGCTCCACACCGGCGCCCCCGGGCGCCCCTCCGATCGATCCCCCGTCCAATTCAAACGGGGATCGAAATTACGACGGCCTGAGCCGAGGTTCGAACCCCTAGTGGTGCCCTCAGACTAAAGTCGTATCCGTCGGGCAGGAGTTGGCCTTCAGCCGCTCCATAAGTCCTTCCGCGGGTTTGGAGTGCCATCTGCACTCGCCCCATAACGTCCGGTGAAGCTGTAAAGGCCAGCTACGGCCAATAGCATTAGAGTAGTCCGAAAAAAAAAAAAAAAAAAAATTTATACGCAAATTGTGTTGGGGGTATGAGGGGGGGGGGGGTATGAGTATATGAGGAGTATATAAACTTATAATTTACATAAAGAAGGAAATGCTTATATTTTTTTTAATTATGCATAAAAAATAGATTAAATCAATAATACAAACATTACACATACTACTATGTATTTGACATATACACGCATATATATACTTTTTGTTTAATTGTTATTACTGGCACAAAGAATTTTTATAATGATCGCATTTCGAACACTAGGGGAATACTAGTTACAATAAATTTTGGATTAAATTTGTATGCCCATTGCCAATTCAGTTTCGCTATGTCAGTCACTCGGGCTATGTCGGTCACACGATTCTTCAGTGAAATGAAATTTAACATATTTAAAATGAAATTTAAGATTGTCCATTTTAATATTCAGATTTTTATGCAAATCAATAGCATAGCAATGTTTCGTTTTTATGTAATTGGAATTGCAAATAATTTCATTATTATTGTTATAAATTACACTATAAAATATAATGAGATAAGGGAGTGAAATTAAAAGGTATGGTGGCATATCATCTTTGTTCTACACTCTAGAATGACAACGTCTGTCTAGTATAACGGGTGTCACGTGATATGTGTGGTATTCATGCACATATATATTATTACCACTTACTACCAGGTTTTTTTATTAAATAGGGACTATTAAATAGGACAAACTAGCTTACGTCTCACCTGATAAGTGATTTTCGTCGCCCATGAGCACCCGCAATACCTGGGGAATTGCAGGTACGATGCCGGCCTATTAAAAAGGAAGGGACTCTTTTCTACCTTTTCTTTAATTGCAGGATAGGCTCTTTTCTTTAATTGATGTAAGGTGATTCCACAGGTTGTGTGTCGCAAAAAGTTTCTGAAAAAGATTCTGATCAGGATCTTATTTTAGATCTGACAAATCGTGACAAAAAACTATCACCAGGTGGTCTGTATTTTTGATTAGCAATCTAGTAAAATAAAATACGCAAACAATACAACTACGGTCACACAATATAAAATGATGGGTCTCATATATGGCTATCTGTAACCAAGTCCTTACCTATTCGTGTACCCCTATAAACATTATAAGGGAACTGTCCATAAAATCTCCGCTCGTGTTGTTACCTCCACATCTCGTAGGGCAATATTCAGTAGCATGCATTATTCAGTTTCATTACTCCCGAGCCACTTCAACAATAAATCGAAGAGGTGCTTTTATTCATTCCTCTATATTTTCACTCTCCGTTGTTTCAGTGTTTTATGCTTGTAGCGTGGTAATAAAATCTGTTGTTTAGGGATGCGCCATCTTTATGGGGGAGCATTTGATTCGTATTTTGTAAATTAAACATTAATTCAATACGAAGAGTTACCTTTATTCCTGAATACGTAGCATGAAATTCATATTTTTATATTAATCCGCGAAAGTATCAATCTATATGTTGCCTTTTAACAACGAAATAGCTGAACGGATATAAATGAAACTTTAATAAGAAGATAGATAGTATCTATTATGAGGACAGAAACAAACATTTTTATCTGAATGAAAACCTTTTCAGTTTATATAATATTAGTTTTTTAGTTATTTCATATTTTGCTTATTGTATTTTATTATGATATGATATGTAAGAAGAATAAATAATTAAATTCTTATCTCTAAATAATATGGTAATAATAAAGATATGACTGCGAACCGAGATGAATGGAAGAGAAAAACTTTAAGCCGACCCCATATAAATGGGATAAGGAAGAAGCATATGCTTATCATCTGATGATGATAATGATGATATTATTATCTCTAAAGAACAGACGAAGTTGCGGATGACAGTTATTTATATTGAAATAACTAATCTATATTAATACTGTAATCCAGTCAGGTTATTGTTAACCTCGTAGATGTAATTCAGGGTAGTGAATCATTAGATGACAGCACTCTCTCTTTCAGTATTAAAAAAAACTATGTATATTAATTAATCCATCATTAATTGATACGAAAACCCAATAAAAGGTTGACGTACATTCAGAGAATATTTCCCCGTCTTCCAGAAAAAGATTTGTTTCATCATTCAATAGAAATAGCCTGTAAGAGCCATTAAGTTAATCCGCTTACCTCCTCACTATGTGGGTGGGAGGAAGAGAGAAGGAAAATTAATGTGCACCATACATTGCTGGCCGACGTTTCGGTCCACGGCGAAAGAAACAACATCGAGATGTAATATAGCATGTTTAATGATCCACTCAGAGCGATCGTCTTCCATAGTGCGGTTTTTTGTAGATATTTATAACATAGGATTTTGTTAAGTATCATAAATTATTGTTATTAACGAGAAATACAGGTACATAAGTAGTTTTTATTTGTGTTCCAGTAGTCGCAAAAACAAATAATTCTAAGCTTTCTTTATAGAGATTAATTCTTCTTATGAAACCGCAAAAGTTATGAATATAATTAATTTTCTCATTGCGATGTTTAATTATTTTAAGACATGATACGGTAGATTTTGTATTCGAAATTTGTCAGGACATAAAAAGTTGTTACGACTTTTTGTAATTACAGTCTTAAGAGTAGTTAAGCTCTTTTTTAATTATATTGTATTATAAATTTTGAAGAGAATGCAAAAAAAATACCGAAATCTGAGAATTTTGAAGAGAATGCAAAAAAAATATAAAATGAAATCGCTTCCGCTATCTGTTCGCTTGTCTTTTAAACTACACAACGGATTTTAATACAGTTTTTAGACATATATGAAGATAAAACGATGAAGATAAAGACAAGAGGAACGTTTATATGTATAATACATGTACACCCGCGTGAAGCCGGGGCGGGTAGCTTGTATCATTTATCTACTTAGTAAGGTTAAGATGAAACCACAGTAAGATTTAGAATAAAGACTTTATATTTATCGGAACTTTCACTAACAGGAAAATTACTAAGTCAGTTATAGTTTATACTTTGTCTGTATAATATATTGTACTAAGTTGTCTCTTTTGAAGTACTTAAAGTTAAAAATATATAATCATTTCTCTTGAAGTTTACCTCTTAAGATTAACTTATAACTTTAAATACGACTTTTGGTTATAAGCTGTAGAGATTTGCATATTATCTGAGAACTCTCAACTTTGTTGAATTTATTTGGTTTAAGATGGACGAACAAATGGACCAGGTTGCCGCGAGAATAAGAAGATGAGCTCTGACTAGAAATATTTAGATGAATAATGGACAGGTAGAAGTTTTTAAAAAAGTCGTTAGCGTGGGCATAGATATACGAGTATTATGTCTCTTCTAATTCAGCCAAGCTTGCTTTGTAACCCGTATTTGTATACTTCAATAAGTGTTAGCATAAATGACAGTAAAATTACAGCGCACAGACACCAGAATGAGTGGTAACAAGAGCATCATATAATAATGTGATGTCCATATTGCTGTTCGTATATAGGTATAGGCAACGGTTGTAGCTTACTATCAGACTGTCCGTTTGTTTATGAACTTACCTAAATGCCTAAAAGACCATCCAAATATTTATTTAAAAACAAATTAAAGATATTATTAATCGATAAATATTTTTATATTATATCGGACTTCTTAAATAATATTTGTTATTAGTTGTCTATCTATATTGTTACTTTTAAATTATTACGATATGGTACCTTTTTTATTATTCTTCAACCATTATATTTAACGTTTTTACAAGATTCAAAGCAATTTTTATATAATTTAAGTACTTTGTAAGTCATCTAGGTTAAACATATCCAACAAATTCATTATGTAAGCCTAACATCTCTTTACGCGTGTTTTACAAATAAAGAATCTTGAATCTTTAAACTATTTCAATTATAATACATAAAAAATAGATACACTCTAATATTACATAGATCTACTTTGTATATATAGATACTACTTAACTCTACTTGTACCTGATCATCGTATAAAATAAAGGTTTTATATTTAAATACAGAGCAAATTTCTATTAGCTTTGTAATCTAATTAAATTCCAGTAAATTCCCGGCCTTAATCTTAACAGCTCTATTAAGCGAGTGGCTCGAATTTAATGCACCACTTCCTCTTATAATATTTATAGTTTTATGTAAAAAGTATCTGCCATCCAATTCACTACATTGTGCTTGCGACATCGATGTTGTAAACTTAAAAAGTTGATGTTTCAGTTTTACATACAATAATTGAAATTATAAGTTTGTATGGATTGTAAATATAATATTTTTCTTTCAGAAGAGGTTTGTAAATTAGGTAATCCTTGACTACGTCTAATGCTTTCTCGCAGTAGAATGTTATGTGATCATATACTTAATGTTTCTGCAGTTTCAAAAAAATTTCCTCAATGTCCTATACTCAAATTGTAGAATAAACTATTACAACTCAGGAATATAAACGGTTTATAAGGGTGGGCAACGCGCACTTGATACTCCTTGTGTTTCCGGTATCCATAGGCTACGGTAACCGTTTACCATCAGGTTAGACGTGCAGTTGTTTATCACTGTAGTTGTAATAATTTAGAATAATTATATCTAAATAAATAGATTTTTCCATGCATTCTATTTAAAAGTCTTGCATTAGAAGTAACAAAAGTAAGTGATAAGCCTATACTATAGTGTCTGAATAGTTTAAAAATACATTACGTAGATATGAGACCAGTAGGACTATTTTGAAAATTAAAGCCGCACTCTAGACCTTCATGTAAAGACAGTAATTTTTTTCAAATGTTTTAATTACAAATTATTTGTAGATCTATAGCATACAAAAGTTTGCTAAACAGACTAACAAAATTGAATGTCGTTTTATATCTATAGTTTGGATACCTAAAGACAGCAATGTACCGTTCTTTACATCTGCCTCTAAAGATTTTCGACAATCAAAATATACTTACTTGAAACGAAGGAAGAGAAACGTGCGAAGCGACGCGAAGTAAAAGTAATCAGGGCTAAGTCATTTCATTGGCCGATAAGAAGGTTAGTCTGTTACGATAAATTAATATTATTCGAGATCGAAAGGGCGTCTACAGATAACACCGGCCCGGATTGTATCAGCAATATTTTTGCTGAAATTTTTGGCTGCGATTATGCCGTCGTTAAAGATGATGGAATAAATTTTGGCCTATTTGTGAGAGGAGTCTTTTATTAAGATTTATTTTGATATGAGATAATTTTTGTTTTAAGTAAGCTCCTGTTTTTGTAAACAGGTTTTTTATGTGACTGGTATAGGAAACGAACAAATGGTCTACCTTTTTTCAGCACAGGGGGCAAATGATTCTCTTCTTATGTCATTACTTCGTATCCTGTAATTTTACTGCCACATTTCACTCTTCAATCAAGACAAAGCTTACAAAGAAGCTATTAAAATGGATGAGACAAAGATATTTAAACTGACGACTTCGTATAAAATCTATATATAAAACTACATAGGAAGTCGACTTGATAGTATAGACAATTCTCTGTCAACAATTATTCATTGTACCACCTATGGCTGACTTGCGCATGGTGTTAAATTCGCTATATTTCTACTAACTACCTTTTGTATTGAAGTTAAATAAATAAAGAAAATAAAAAAATATCAGACTTGGGTCCAACTTTAATGTTTTGTATTACAGGAGATCATAGTATTAATAAAATTCACAGGGTGAAACAGACTCGAAGTTACGACCCTTGGGGTCCAAATTGGGATAGTAAATTACTAAGCCCAACGCGGCCATGTTTTACTGATTTGACGACACCAGTGTAGAACAAAATGCGCAGATGCCTCGGAGCTGTAAAATGTTTATCTCCATTTCAGATGTAATTAACTTGTTTCATTACTCCAGTTTACGTTTTCAGCGATAACCGGATTCCTAGTATCCATTACTGCGGCAACACTGTAGCATTATGTTAATATATATGGCAACATGGCATGAAAATCTAGATGTAGATGCAGCAATGACATATATTTTTTATAGATACCACCCATACTGATATATAAACATTAACTAACTACCGATTAGCACTAATTCAATTAAATACTCAAATAGAAAAAAATATTAAGTATACAAACAACTGGTTACACAATTAATAAGAGGAAATCGGTCATAGTGATTAGAGCAGACCAGTCCCTACAAGCAGCACCCGTTTTCGAGTATGACGGATGAGCCAGCCATCACTGCGCTCGACCATATTTTAGGGAGCCCAATGACCACTTGAAACCCAATGAAAACTTGTATTCATAAGTATGAATACAAGTTTTCATTGGGTTTCAAGTTTAAAGTTTAGGTTTGCACCGTGCGAGGAATCGAACCCACGACCATCGGATGTAAAGGGGTGTGCTAAACAGCTAGATCACCGAGGCCGTCAGCCGGCCGTCTGTGACAACATGTTCAAGTTCTAAATGTGGATGGAATAGTGTTATGTTTACGTTTTATTATATGGAAGAGAGTGGCATTAAACATAGCTCCTACGTGTGCTAACTGGTCACCATAACGATGATGACTTTGACATAATAGAAAAGAAGAGAACCAAGCGGAATCATTTTGGCACTGCATCCACTGGACTAAACTTCATGCTGCGTGCTGTTACAGGAACCACGCAAAATACTTAGTACTTATTTGCCTGCACTACACTGCCAAGGAGTAGGACATTGTCAACTAGACCTAGAGTAATCTGACATTGAGGTGTATAGCAGTTTTATTTCCGATTACTACAACAATTTCTATTTTCCTTAACTTTATCCTGTTACTTCGGGTCGGCGCAGTATATCAACTTCTTCCACCGATCTCTATTGGCCGTTATATCTGAGCTTACTCTCCTTTTATACATATCATCCTTCACACATTCTTTCTTATCTTTTCCTTCTTTCTTATCCTCTCCATTTCTATCAATTCAAGTGTATGTTAAATACTTTCTTTAAGACATGTTTGTCGTTCCGCATAATTTGTATACATATATATTCTTTATTATCTATTTTTAGTATTATTGTTTCTAACACAAGTAAGCTAAAGATTTCCATGCACACGCCTCTGTACAGTTTCTCTCTGATAATTAATGTATTGCATCGTCTATTTAGATGTATCTCTGTGAAACGCGGAGCCTTGAGAACGTGTATAAATTACTTATCAACTAACTTGTACATAAGTTACGATAGTGATATATGAGCCAACTTGCTTTGCTCACGGTTTTGTTAAATAATAAATTACTACCTAATTATCTACACGTTTTGAAAGTTTGTAGTTGTAGCATGAATATAAAATCAGGTTAGTTAGCCTATGGTGATGATTAATTCAGAATGCGATGGTTAAGATACGATAATTTCCAGAAATGGACATAGGGAGGTACATTTCTAGCAATGAGATCAATTCCCTCCCGCAAAATCAACCGGAATAGTTATTGCAATTGTTAGAATATAAAACAACAGAATATTAATAAAAAAAGTAATAGAAAGAATGTTATAGAATGGAATAGAATTCTAAATATATCATTAATAGCAGTAATATCATAATCAGCATTTGATATTACTGCTATTAATGATACATTATCTTTTTTATTCTACTGACATATTTCAGGATCAAGTATAACCTAGGAATATGTGTAGAAAAATAGTTTGGCCTTTCTTTGTTGGTTAAAAGTTTGTTTAAATAATACTAACCAAGTTTATAATTTTATGTGTATACAAATGTAAATTAAATAAAACAAATCATTCATAGCAACTTAGTATTTGTATGAACAAGTACTAAGTTGTTAGAGTTAGAGTATAGAATATGTGTCAGGTATCATAAAATAATAATAAGTGTTTCACATTTTCAGTCGTATTTGCAGGCCAATTTCTACATGTTGCATCCATTAATATGAACGAGGTGTATGAATATGACAATTATTTATATTTATACCAAGATATATACATGTATGTATATATTTTTTAAAAAATAACCTTCGTTGGGTACTTCTATCTCATCTGTTTTAGAGCAAAGCAACTTATTTTGTACATAATCTGTAGAGCTGTTCATGTATATAGACGATGGATACCACTTATCATTTGGTGGACTGTTACCTTGTTTGCTATTCCAGCTACATAAAAAAAATACGAATGAGCTACATAAAATTAATGGTTCGATACTTGGAAAGTGGTCTCGCATTTATTGCATCCAGTTCTTTATAAATTAAAACGTACACCGAATAGAAAATAATATGGAAAGATTTTGTGTTCGGTAAATATCTAGAAACCATTATTTATGACGAAGCAGATGGCGGTGGCGCACTTCGTTACTGCATATGTGGAGCCAATACAAACAGCCACGAAATTTATGTGAAAGATGCGGTCTGTGCAAGTTACACATTTCTCTGTGTTTATACACTGTGCCTGTTATATATGGTATGCACTACGTGGCTGTTAATTGTATTATATAATGGAATACAAATTAGGAGCTTCAATTATGAATGTATATGTAAGGTTTAATAGTGTTCATGAATATTTAGTTTCTTTATATATGGACAAGTTTATGTGAGGGATGCGGTCTGTGCAAGTTACACATTTCTGTGTTTATACACTTGTGCCTGTTATATAAACACTACGCGGCAATTAATAGGTATATTTTAGAGATAAAACATAAGCATGTCTTCTAGTATATCTTTTAAAGAGATAGATATACGTTGCACTTCGATTCTAATGAAATATTATAATTACTCTAGTCTTTATTAATAGATACCAACTACAAACTATATATATTACTATATACTATACACTTATAGGCATATATAACTAGAGAGCTTTCAGTAAATTCAGGATATATCTTAGATAGCAAATTCTCTCAAGTTTATAAAATCTGTGAGTAAATACATCTATCAGAGAGTTAGCATAATGAATTCCATCGGGATTCCAAGTGTTTCATGCTGCCGAGTGAAAATTTAATGTGATTAAAGGCAAACTTTGAACATGCGAATAGGTGGCCATATGTGCAAAATGTTATTTTGCACCACTCCGTGTTTGATTTATGGTTCAAAATGCATCGATATGATTAACGGGATTGAACGGAAAATGTAGTTTTGATTGAAATGCTGGTCAGAGTTTCGATTTATCGATGTACGCACATTATTAATGATGTTTGTAGAAGTTTTATTTACCTATAACGTCGGCATGTTATTCATATCTTTACTAATATACAAATATGAAGAGTATGTTCCTTTGAAAGTGCTAATCTTTAGAATTAAGTCAGAAAATATATTCTATTAAAATTTTTCTATTTCATAACATAATTCTTAGGTTATGTATTACAAAATATCATGCTACGTCCTTTAGAAGCCGAGGAATATAATATACCAAGCGATGTGGTTTTTATAAATTTGTACAACATAAAGTATATAGGGTTCTTAAACGTACAAAATATGCATAGAAACCACTCAATCGATTCAAACCCTACTCAAGATTACAAATGTTTGTGCCGTGCGGAGAATTGAACCCGCGATCATTGGAGGTAAGGCGACGTGCTAAGCTGCTTTGTCGTTTATTTGTAATTTATAAACTCGAAGTAGATAATTAGAAAATAAGAAGAAATTTGTACATTCTTCCAACTGTATAGTGACATTAGCGAGAAGTAAGTACATAATACATTTGAACTACATTTCCAACATCATCCAATACTGTAATAGTCAAAATTGAATATAACCAAGATCCCACTAGGGGGATAAAAGTGTAGTTTTAACTTAAAATTACGATCCCACCAACTTATTTATTTAGTGAAGTTTCAGGTTGATTTACGCGGCCCCACGTCCAACTTGAGTTACGATTGGTCCCACTTGATAAAGTTTTGGACGTAAAAACTATGGAGTACAGTCTGTTTAATTATACAGGGTTGATTTATTATGTGTAAGTTTTGTCTCCAAAGTAGGGATCTGGGACAGGTTATGACAATTAGCGAGTAAATTATGTGTATAATATAGAGAGAGCACTTGTTATGGGGAAAGTAAACTTTCTCTCTCTCTGAATTCACCACTCCGCGCGGAATTTGGATATATTCCGTCATATATATGTGTGTTTGTAAAGGTACATTATGTATCCATAAGTGATATCTTAATATACGCTAGTCGATATAACATAATGTAATTAAATGATGCGAGTATGTATAAGAATAAGTTATAACACCTATATATAATGTAATCAATTAATTGATAAACTACGGGAAGCCACGAGGAGCAGGAATTGCGAGAAAAAAAAATAAAACGCAAAAATGGCATGGACCTTCAGTCTACGGAAAATAAAGGCGTAAATTAAAAAAAAATGTCTAAAAAATTGATGTCATTATGTTTGACCGCGATAGAATCCTAAAGTACTGAACGGATTTTGATGAAATCTTATAATATGTATACTTGGTAGGACTGAGAATAAGCAGCTATCTATTTTTTATACCTTCCAGTCACAAGGGTGGCCTACCCTAAAATGTTCCTTACTTTTCTTCAGGTATTTTTTTAATGATTGGACATTAAAAATACTTATGACCCTAAATGTTTACCCTCCTACCATCAACCCCTATTTTTATAGCGATATTAATTTATATGGCAAAATACCGATTGCCGGTACAGCTATATGTACTTATATATGTAGGAAATATATTTTTAAGGGTACTCAAAGTATTCAGAGAAGGTATCATATGTGTTGTCTATACACACAACTATATTATACATATATATGTATAGTTCTGTGTATAGTTAACATACTCCAAAAGGTAAACATACAGCATTATTTGTCATTCTAGTGTAAGATATTGTAATTATATAACAATTAAATAATAAAAAAATCTATGTTCTCCCCTATATATAGAGGGTTAAAAAAGAATAGACTGTAAAGATATGTACATAGGATTAAAAATGAAATAAATTATTATACTTCAGACATTTATTACCATTTCGACATTAATTGCTATAAGGTCTATAACAAAACCTAAAACTATGTACTTGAAAGTTCATTCATTAGAAAGTATGTTTAGTTGATAAATTCATGTATAACATGAAGTAAGTGTTTTAATTTTTACTATTGGTAATATTATTTTATTAGTAAAGGTGTATTTACTTAATTCTCCCTGCCTACCCCGTAAGAGATCTGTCATGAAGATAGACGAATATATTTACATAGGTATACGTATTACTTAGGGAGAAACATTAATAAATAAGTAATTTGGTACATTAATGCTTTTTTTTACTATATGTTTCATTATTATCATTATTATTATTCATTTTGGTTGCATAAATGGAATCAATAGGATCGAATAAAGTAATGACTGATAATTTTAAATATATATATCTCCTCACTTTTTTCTTCTGGTTGTATTATACAGACTGTTGTTTTATGGTGATAGTATTAATTTGTTTGATTTATAAAATTAATACAATTGATTATTGAATTCTAACAACGATATATATTAATATGCAGATGTTTTTTTAAACTATTGTAAATGAAAAACATAATGACGACAAATTATCACTTTAAATTATATACATATAAAAATATTATAGACTAATTACATATATCACCAATTATACTATGAAATTTTAGCATACTATCACCTCAGTGGCCAGATGGTTTGGAATAGTGTTACTAACTTCCTAGAGTTTTCCTATTCTAATACCGGTATATGTAATTTGTTCGCCTGGTTGGTTTTTCTACATCCTGATATTAAAAAGGGGTGCTGCAACACGTTCTTACCTCATTAGGGAGAAACTCAAGCATAGTGTAAATATACCTTTACCGTTTGTATAAAGTGATGACAATAGATTAATTTTGGCAGTATTCATAATTACAATAAAAATTTGGCAAAATTATCTTACTTCTATATTGAATTGTCAGTCTTTTAATTAAGATAAATTAAATAAATTTACAAGACTTGTTACGTTTCTCAAACTAGGAATAATAATTTAATTCCTTTCAGCTAATAAAAAAAATCATCCGTATATTTTGAAATATATAGACTTATTGATATGCTTTAACTGTAGAATTAACAATTAAATGTAAATATTATAAAACTTTATTACATTATTTTTTATTAATTACTGTAAGACTGTTGTTATCTGTGGTGTGGTGTTCGGCAATGTCCTGTAACAAAATTTTAAATTAATAGATCTTTTATGGATTTTTAATTAAAGTACTATTTATAATAAAAGAAACTGCTGTATCATTTTTTATATAATTGGCCAGCAAGCTGACGGTTCCTTTTCTTAGGTATCCTTTTCTTAGATGAACAGCACTGCGGACATCACATTATCATATGATATCCGTAGTATAACTACTCATTCTAGAAAACTAAGATACTATGCCTCTCATCCTGTAGTTTCACTGCCTAATCTGCACCCTACAGGCGAAACGCAGTTTACAAAGCAAGTTTCTTGGCGGCAGAAATAGGCTAGACTGAGGTACACATGCAGACGACTTTTTACAGTCTATATAGACTGAATTATGAACAAAATAATAACACATTTATCTTCGAATAAAGCGTATTCATATAATCTGATCGGATTTCACTTGTGAAGTTCGTTTGATCATGTATTTTATATCACAGTAGTGGTAATCAGGCATACGGCCGATCTTATGGTATTTTTATACTACATATTTTATACTGCAATAGTGGCAATCATCCATATAGCCGATGTAAACTTGCAAGATGTAATTTACGAAGTGTTAAGTGTATATCATGATACAATATATGTATTCTAATGAAATCTGAAAGGAGACCTAATGAAATTTGGCGTGAACCTATACTATATCATGTGTTATAATAAAATCTATTTATCTTCACTACACCCTAAATTTCACTCACATGAAATAGTACCAAACAAATGCCCTTATGAGGACGGCCATAGGCTAAAAAATCAGTTGGCAGTCAGTACGGTTGGAATTCATCATCATCGCAAACGTTCACTGCTGGACATAGGCCTGGTTGGTATTACATACTATTTAGTCTTTTGATGATGTGAAATATAATCTTCGCCTCGTGACATGATACCAGTAAGTAAGTAATAAATTACCCTAAGTTCATAAATTTACTAGTACCAACCCTACAAATTACGCTACTAGTATCATGCCTAGTACTTTCTTCCGCGTGGTACAGTCTAAGTTCGAGTAAAATTTCATTAAGATCCTTTTAGTCGTAAAAAGCTAACTAATAAACAGACAAAAATAAAAAACACACTTTGGAATCAATACTAATAGTTAATAATCATAGATAGAATATAACTATAATCATCATCATCATCATCTCGGCTTGGAAGATGTCCACTGCCGGACAAAGGCCTCTCCCAAAGATCTCCACGACGATAGGTCCTACGGTGCTCGCATCCAATGCTTTCCAGCGATCTTGACCAGATCGGTCCATCTTCCTACGCTGCGTCTTCCGATCCGCGGTCGCCACTCGAAGACTTTACTGCCCCAACGGCCATCTACAAGCTATGTGCCCAGCCCATTGCCACTTCAGTTTTGCAATTATGACTACTATGTTAATAAACATAGATATTACTTACATTTTTTATATCGTAAAGTATATGCTAATTATTCATTTAGGTTGCAATTATGTTACGATATTTATCATTAATTATAAGTGTCTGAACTAGGCCACCCGACGCTAGGTCTCCGACGCGACAGTAGCCGTTCCTCCAGACATGATATAGTACGTAAGTAACAAATTACACTGCGTCTAATGTAAATACCTACTACTATATTATATTATGTGATAACAAACTACTGAGATAATTACTTATCATTATTATAAAGTACTAATTAACATCGACCTCGTCTGCCTTTTGAGATAAAAGATAAATAAAATGATAACGTACAGAGTAGATAATGATAGTCATAGACAGGAGTCTATGACTATCCTTTTACTACAATTCTTTTTGAAGTTACATTAAATTGTGTTTAGTCATGAAAATATTACATTTCCCAGAAGGCTATAGGCACCTCGAAAATTCAACACAAAATTTTATATTTAATAGAAATATGAACAATAGGCGACAGTATTCAATTTTTAGATGAAACGAAAATATTTTTTATAAAGTGGAATATTTCATATTTTTCTTTGTTCAGAAATTAAATATATGTTGCTATATATAAAAATTCTAAACAATGAAAAATCTAAACTTCGCACGCAGTGAATAATTATATCAGAAATAGGTTATCCAATCTAGTAATAGGCAAGCCTAATGCCATCTCTCGGATGGATGTTTGGTTCAATACTATCGGTGCTTTCATTACCGGAGAGTCAGTCATAAATTTAAATTAATACAACTCTATAAAAGTTTTTTGTTTTGCTATGACCCAGATATATTTATTTTATCGAACTTACGTCCTTTCGATAGAACCACTAGGCGACTGACGCTCCCATGTTATAATTATCCATAATAAAAATCAATATATTATTTTACAGTAAATGCCTCTTTTATTAATGACTAACTGTGCCCGCGGTTTCACCAGCATAAAATGTATAGTCTTAGTGTACTGATTTATTAACTATATTATTGTAAAGTTTCATAAAAATCCATTTGTAGTTTTTAGTAGTTTTTATGTGAAAGTGTAACAAACATCTATACTCACAAACATCGCATTTATAATATTAGTAATGTGTAGTTGATAGTTTGCTATATCAATTTGATTGAATAAGATATACATATATATAGAACCTTCTCTAGTGTTGATTATTATCTTGCGTTGCCAACTGGTTCCATTAAACTCCGGAGTCCAATTTAATTTTCGTAGCGATAGCGGAAAGCTACAAAATAATTCAGTATGAATCAACTAAATTTGTCCACTAGGGACAGAATTAGGAGAAATGTTATAAATTACAAATTAATGTGGAAAAACAAAAGTATACGAATTACAGTAAAAGATGCGAGTAAATCGTTAGCATTGGTATGGACATGTACTGGAATGAAGACCAGGTGACCTGACAAGTGATGGCTATTCTCGAACGCAAGCACGACAGAGGATGTGCACCGACCACCTGAACTTGAACCACCTAGCATCTTTTAACGAAGTCAGCCAGTCTAAACACTGGAGATGATGCAAAACCGCTAAGAGTTACGTAAAATTAGGAGGGCTAACACCAATAGAGAAATAGTCAGGAGAATGATGATGTGCAAAAATTAATCTAAAATGTCTTTATTCATATAGATCAACATCTATTACAAATTATTATGATATGTCAAATTTGCAGTCAGTTCGTGGTACTTTTGAGGTAAGAAGAATATACAAAAAACTCAGCTTTTATTCTTTTCGAATGAACTTGTACATAATTACAAAAATACGAAGATTCATTTTTAAATTCCATTAGGGAGAAGTGACCACAAGGAGAAATGACAGTGACCACAAGCATTTGTAATTTTATCAAAAGGAAATATTCAGTGGTCGTAACCCGAACAGATCAGGCCACAACACAAGCAGCACTCGTTCACGAGTATGACGGATGAGCCAACCATCTAATCTAAATCTACATATATACATATATATAATACAAATGTCGCAAAATCGCCATCCGCACATGGAAGATATAAACCTGGGAAAAACTATTATTAACTTAAAATTTTGTGTGTTTGTCATGAGTTTGTGAGCGATAATCTCAGAAATGGCTTCACTGAATTAGTTGACATTTTTAACAATTTTACAAAATCCTCAAAATAAGTTACCTCAGTCTCACCTATTTCAGACAACATGCAGTTTGCTTTGTAAGTTGTATTAAAGGGTGAACAAGACAGCGAAATTTCAGAGTATAGAGGAATAATAACTTAATCCTCAGGA
Source organism: Achroia grisella (assembly GCF_030625045.1). Classification (NCBI taxonomy): domain Eukaryota; kingdom Metazoa; phylum Arthropoda; class Insecta; order Lepidoptera; family Pyralidae; genus Achroia; species Achroia grisella. The sequence continues at coordinate 3,371,546 of NW_026712999.1, forward strand.
TTAGTGCATGAAGTGCATGATAGTCATCATATGACTACGTGATGACCGTAGTGATATATATGACATATGGCCAACAATTTATTAGCCATTCTATTTATCATTACATAGTATAAAACAAAGTCGTTGTCGCTGTCTGTCCGTCTCTATGTATGATTAAATCTTTAAAACTACGCAACGGATTTTGAAGCGGGTTTAATAATAGGAGTCATTCAAGTGGAAGGTTTATATATGTAATACATGTACACCCGTGCAAAGCCGGGGTGGGTGGCTAGTAAATAATAAAATAAATGGCAATTTAGAAATTTAATATCAATGTAAATCTATTTTTACCGTGATATAATAATAAATTCCAATTTAAATAAAATCCATATTTTTAAAAATGAAACAATAAAATTTCTGATTTTAAATTGGAATACCGATTTCTATTAAGTATGCGCAGTATTCGTAATGAAAATTTTATTCATACGGTTTTAAAAATTCAACGAGCATGTTGAAAATTACCATTACAATTTCAATATTGTAAAATATTTCAGGATTGTATTTTTTTTACACTAAGGCTTGTATATTAATAATAATAAAGAACCCTGAACAATTAGCACAGCGCCATCTAGTCTCACGGTAAGCAGAGATTGTGTTATGGGTACTAGACAACTGATATAAAGACTTTTTTGTAAATACATACATAATATCATCATATCACAGAAAACATGCAAACCGATACAAACAATTATTCTCGTGAATACAAATTAGCACCGTGCGAGGAATCAAACCTGCGACCATCGGAAGTAAAGCGGTGTGTTAAACCGCTAGACTACCGAGGTTGTTATAGTAGATTCGGCAAAAAACAATAGGGCAAAAATAGAAATAAGAATAAAATTTGCAGCGATGAATAATTATTTAAAACTTACTTCGTGGCATAGCTGACACTGTAGCTTTGGAAGTGCTGTCACTGTCGTCAGATTCTGAACGATTCTGGAAACTGGTTTCTGTTGACAATGGCATTAGGATTAATTCCATATATATCCATATATAACTCATAATAGACGAAGCACAATTAGTTATGATATTATTCTAAATTCAAATTACAAATAACAAAATTTGGTAATAAAATAAGTAGTGATCGATATTCTACCATAAGAAATATAATTTTAAGTTTAAATTTAATTACGTTTAATTATGTATACAAATATATAATCTATATGGATGTGTGTTATATGTTTTTTAAATATTGTATTATATGATATTATATATATTTTTAGCATTTGCAACAAGAAGGTATACAACAGTCAAGACTGAAATAGAGTTTCTTTCTCAGTTTTAACTGGTACAAATCTTTTACTAGGTACTGGGTAGTTTAGACCTCCTAAATTAACTACGTATAATTCGGATCAGTGGGATCTTCTATTATACCTAAAAGTACATAAATTCAATTCAAATTGAGTCAAGAAAGCTTGGGGATTAAAAGACACCATTACGTTATTTTATTTGTTAGTAATGATCAATCAATTAATCGTTCTTAATCTATTTGCTAGAGAGACCAGATTAACGGCAAAATCCCTAGATTCCAGAGCCAACTAAAATGGAAGAAGAAGATTCATTAATTTTATTAAATTAGACCAAGATTGATGGTGCAGGGAAGCGAGGATGAAACGGTACGCTACAATACCTCTTGTGAAAGTTCGTACTTTATCCTAATGTTGTAATACATTATTAATGATATTCTAACTAATATTGTAATTATCAAAGTAAGTTTGTTTGTTTGGTACGCTCTCATGCCTAATGGTTTAACAAATCAACGTAGATATATAGACAAATAAAAGTTTTATTTTTCTGAATTTACAATATTTACAATCATAGCCCTGCAAAACTCCTGTTGAGGTTTGTCTGCCAGCCACGTAGATCTCTCATATTTACCGAGCAGGTGGGTAGACATATATTATTTAGAAAGTATTTTAATTCACACACAAAAGACGATTTTACAATATCTAAATATATATAACACAAAGGTGACTGACGATCTATCAACGCACAGCCCAAACCACTGGATGGATCGGATTGAAATTTGGCATGCAGGTAGATGTTATGACGTAGGCATCCGATAAGAAAGGATTTTGATTAATTCTACCTCCAAAGGGATAAAATAGGGGTATATATACCTAATAAAAGTTTGTATGAAACTTTGTCAATTTAAAAACCGATCAGGCTGAGACATAAATGATGATGCATAAAGCTACTATGACGTAGACATCTCCTAGTTTATATATATACTAGCTGTGCCCAAAATTATATCCTTTGTGTTATTCTGATGTATAAGCTATATTACATTAAACTAAGAACTACTGAACAGATTTTGATTAAATTTTATAGTAATATGACTTATACATCAGAATAACACATAGGCTATAAATTTCAAGTGAGTGAAACCACGAGCTCAGCTACTAAATTATGTTTATATCAGTTGTTAGTACCCATAGTACAAGCTTTAGCTTAGTTTTGGTACAAGATGGCGCCGTTTGTATTGTCCGGGGCTATTATTATAATTGTTATTCTTCTTATAAATAATGTATTTAAAATGAATTGGATTACATATTGGATTGTAATAATTTATATTGGATTTTAGACCTTCCCACAAAATACGTAGGAGTTCTTATTGAGAGATCGCCCATTTGTTAAAAGAATGAACGAGGCGGGTGACTAAAATAGATATACTTGGAAATAACTAATAACCAACTCCTCGAATTTTATGGCTTATCTTTTTTAATTGGAGATTTGAGTAAGTCAAATTACTTTCATCAAGTATTAATCAAAGTTATGCTAACGTAAAAAATTAAATATATTTCAAGTTGCAGTATTTTATATTTAACTTAGCTAACTGATTTGACAGGTTCTTTGACTCGATCATACAAGTCAAGTCATTATCCTCTGGTGCTCGGGTAGAGTATATAAAAAAGTCTGCGAAATACACTATAGAATATACAATATATTATGTAATATTATGTTATCTGTGCTATATATATATACAGAATACACTATAGAAACATTTTTTTTTAATTACATACAGAATATTAAACAAAACACCAACATAAAGAGGTATACTCATGAATAACTATTTGTATCGCCTGAGAAGCGAACAAGTGACCGTTAGAAGTAAAGCTGTGTGCTAAACCGCTAGACCACCGTGTGCTAAAACTCTGGCCGGCATGGAATGTCAAAGTGAGACGCAACATTACATTTCTATAAGACAAATATGGGTATATACGATAAACATTAAACATTGAAATATTATTCGCGTACCCCATGAATATAAAATTTGAAGTTACGAAAAAACGGATCAACTGTGTATACATATATATAATATGGATATACGTAGTGGGTGCGTCTGTCCATCAAAAGGAATTTACCCTTTTTTTACAAGATCCCATGTCAAAGTATGCGTCTAAATACATGTGGGATCATTTTATAACATGTAGATACGTGCTTTGCTAAAGCAAACAGTCAGACCGAAAGATATATATAACACTAGCTGTGCCCGCGGTTTCACCCGCGTGAAAATAGCCCATATGTTATTCTGATGTATAAGCTATATTACTGTAAAGTTTTATGAAAGTCCGTTCAGTAGTTTTTGCGTGAAAGAGTAACAAACATCCATCTATACTCACAAACTTTTGCATTTATAATATTGATATGATAATAATAACACTGTACAATTCACACAGCGTTAAAATAAATAAATTTTACAAAATAAAAGTAGCTCAAGGTACTTCTCATTTTTGATGTAGATATGTACCGTAAGTACTTTCATATGCATTTAGTGAAAAGCTGTCAATTTAAAATTACAAATAGACACATTAATTATATTTAATTGTGTAGAAGATATATTATTCAATTATAAGATTATAAACAGCCGTTTATAAAGTAAAAGATTATTATATTACACACTTTAACTTTAGCATAAATACTTTAAATATCTGCTTTTACTTTAGCGTTATTACAGTTTTTTATATATGTACCATTACCAGTGTAATATAAATTTGAATGTCTATGAAATGTCGACAATGTATTCCCGGATAGCTTTTCAATCTTTTCAATTATGTCGCCTACGATTTGAATAGCGTCTGTTCAATAAAGATAATCTAATATCCTTCGGAAGCTACCCGTATTGTGAAATGCTGTGTGAATGACATTTTACTTGACATTTTTGAGTGAATCCTTAAGTAGATTTTGCGGTAGGTACTTAATAGTAATTTTTAGATCGCTAGGACATCAATACCAAGTGGCCAATCTGTAGGTTGATTATTATATATTTTAGGATACTCTTTGTTGAGTGCGCCCAGGACCTACATAATTTTGTCTTGTCTTTCCCTTTTTATAACCGAACTACACAACAAATACTAGAACTTCATCCTTACGTCATAGAAATTTCACATACTCGCAATTAGGGGGTTGCGTCGTCAAAGAGTTGGACACACTTCCAGCTTTCAGGAACACGAAAGCTGGAAATACAACTTCGGACTCTTCAAGCCTATGGTAAATAGATTTCTTTTGTATAAACACGCTATATCCTACGTCTTGCTATCATTTTCCACCATATAAGGTGGTTGATATGTACGGCGGTTGATATGACAATGAAAAATGACTTGGAATACTTGATGAAATTATGAGATGAATATGATAATATATGACGATCTATGTGATAATATGAAATATGATTTATTTATGGGGTTTGAGATGAATGATGGGAATCTGGACGAAGGACCATGAAGAATGTTGGGTAAAAAAGGGAAACTAAGGACCAACCTGGTTCGTGTAGTCCCCGCGTGCGGGACTTATTATACGCGTAGCCGTTTCACTTTAAACACGCACAACACTACGATGAATTTCACTGGATGATGTACTAATCAGATGATTGCGCGAAGATCGCGGCTGATGGTTCCGTTAACGTTGATTCGCGGATAATATGTTGATTTGCGTGTGCTCGACGCGACGTACAACGAACGACTCATTTTGTTGATGCTACCCCCAGATTTGGTGGATAAAAATAGGAGTAGGATTTAGGGTAGTAACATATTGCAAGTTGGCTAGAAATAAGTAGATTTATATCAACAATAAGGTAAGATTAAATCCAAACCCATTAAAAATAAACTAAAAATAATAAACTAAACTAAATACTCAATACTTAAACGTAATTAATAGGAACTGAGTGCGTCGCGGCCTACATGTTGTTTACCCTAACTTCTAATTAAATAGTCGCGAATCAAATCAAACTTAGCTGACATAAATAAAATCTTTAATTTATATTTCTGATTGAGTGTCCCGTGAAGGAAACACCGATAATGACACAAAAAATAATTGACACGTTTTATTTATATATGATCCGCGAAATGTCAAGTGTTATTGTTGTGTCACCATAACATCGAGATTGGCAATGCCTATGATTACTATATCGCGTCCGTAATTAAGATGATGATGATTTTATATATATATAATTATTTTATATGATTGAAATGGTAAATAAGCCGATCACGCATCTGGTTGTAACTGGCCTACATAAAGTTAAGAAAAGCACTATTTATTTATTTATAATCTTTTATTGCACTGTCATTAAAATTAAAGATACATAGAAAAATATAACAATACATTAAAGAAAGAAGAAGGTACAGAAGGCGTATAAGATCGCCTTCTGTACCTTCTTATCTCTAACACAACCGCATCCAGTATATCCATACTATATACGTCACGTCATCATTTGATACTAATGCATACCTAGCCCTGATGACTAAGATGTCGTGCCTCTTATCCTGTCATATCTCTACCTTATGTCCTCCTTCAACAGAACCACGGCTTACAAAGCTAAATGGTTGAAATAGGCGAGAGTGAGTTACCAAGACAAATGATAGATAGTGAAAAAGTAACAATACGTTCGAGTTCTTTAATAAATTAATGCATCAATGGCTACCATAAATTACTCTTGTAGAAATATATCCCTGTCGTATAAAATTATTTTTCTATTTTGGATCACTTTGAACCGTAGCAACATATTTTTAATTAGATAATTAGATAATTTGAATTATTTAATCATATCAGACATATAATGAGCCGTACCTACATATTAAATATATTTTTAATATTCCAATTTGTTGAAATTATAATATCTTAAATATTAAAATTTGGTTTTTGGATTTTTAAGACCAATAAAAAATATGACTATTCAAAAGTGCTTATATTAAGTAATGATTATTTCTATTTTTTCTATACTTCTGGTTTGTTCATCTGCGCATTTGTGCACGCTATTGTCAGAATTGGCTTAATACAGGTGGTTCTTCTCGTGAAACTGTAGAAAACATCTATTCATTCTCATAAATGTTGGCGTTGAAAAAATAAGTAATATATATAATTTATCTTTAATGCTTTAAATATTAAAGACGATATACTCGTAAAATAAGTTAATATCGCTTCCTTGAAGATTTATATATATAAATTTAATTTGCAAGGCCCTACAATGAAAACAAATTGCTGACGCGACGCAGTGAAATTCTAATCGAAATATTAAATTACAAATAGGTACGTTTAGGCGAGGAAACGTTAATTAAAAACATGATCCAAATACAAAACTAATTACGTGGACAGGGATATATTTGTGGCAGATTAATTTATGGTAGCAATTTGATGTATTAAATCTCTAAACAACACTGACAAAATTATACTTTCTTATTATTTAATCATATTTCTATTATTGTATTGCTGCGGACCCAGAGCATCGTGGCCAGGGAGAGATTGAGATATATATATATATTACGATTTACTAACATAGTTTTCAAGTTGTTTACTGACATAATATGGATGGATATCCGAATATAATACATAAAAAATAATAAGGTAAAATTTTAAGTGAAACCTTTTTTTAACAATTAACCACCTAAGTTCATTATACTTCAGCCACCAAAAAATTTTTGTAAGCTATTTTCCGGTTGATGATAAACTGAAAGTCCGCAGTGCTGTTCATGTATATAAAGAATTGTTTACTAATCCAATTACATGGTAAAAACAATACAATTTTAAGGAGTTGGAGACTCTGTAACGCGATCTTGAGACGTTGCCAATAGCGTTCGTAGTTCCTCTCGTCTCGAAAAGATCTTTTGAAAATTTCCACAGGACAAAAAAATAATAATATCAAAAAATATATATTAAATAACAAAGAAAAAAAAATCAACGTGGAATCTTAGTATCTTAAATTACAAATGAATAATGAAAATTTAAACATACCAGTATCAAATCTTGGTCTACTGGGCAGGCGGCTCGGCAGGTCTTGGTTGTCCACGTGATCAAAGGTACGAAAGCCCAAAGCGAACTCCGCGTATGGACTTATCTCGAACATTTCTATTGTAAAAAATACATATTGAGAATTCAACTTCCATGAATAATCTAACACGGAATTTGTTTGAATAATATAAAATGGAATTTTACGATTCGCATTTGGGATATTCTATTTTTATTGTGTTTTTAATTGTCAGGACACGGTTCATATGAAAGAGAATATTTGAAAAATATACAGGGTAGTAAAAGGGGTGAAAGTTCTAAATGATATAGCAGTGGTAAATTATATTTTAATAAAAAGTACTAGTAATATAAGTAAACCAATATACTATTGGCGAAGATTATTAATTGGCATAGGACAATTTGATATGACAAGTAACATGTAAAATTACACCTTCCTAAAATAAATAAATAATAAAAAACAAATTAATAATTATTGATATATTGAAGAATAAAAGTATACACACATATCTAGCTAAAAGACACACCGTCTTATCTTTAAAAGTTACAGGCTTCTTGTACCAGTACATTACATTGTCGGAATTTTTCCTGTAGGTTTTATAGCTCATTCATTTTCTTAATGGGATAAAGATTTGTGCGAAAATTTGCACTGCAAAAATGTGTTAAAACCACTGTATTATCTTTTATTTAGTCTTTAACAATTTTGTAGGTGAGCTATTAGCTTCTTTGCTATTCAAATGAAATAAAAAAATATCTTTATGATATCTTATCGGGGTTGACAGAGACAATCAACTACAAGTTGACTATCTTCTTGCATATTTATTGTTATAACTCGTCTAGAATAGAATTGAAAATTTTAAGATTCTAGTTTACTAGATTCCTACGAGCTTGAAAGACATATCATCTGAGTAAAGAGCGAGAGGTTCCCATTCAGATGACTTCGTCTTCTAGTACAGCAGGCGTAAGATATAACTTTAAATATGTAAATGTCAATAGTTGAGATGCGTGTTATTTGAGTTAGGAATATGTATCCAAAGTTTTGAACAAACATTTGTACCGTGTTGAGTGTCGATTTATACCAAAGTGATCAAAGTTTAAATGTATGAGTAAATTATTACGAGCCGAGAATTTAATTAGTATTGTGTATAATCTCTAATCATGTCTGCTAATTCTCTGCAAACATTTACGCATGTCGTGTCGACACTATATAACTGACCTTCTTGTAAGTGTATATGTTTACATCAACAAACATAATTATATACTTTATTTATGTGAAATGTAATGAAATGTATGGTATTTAAAATAGTACAGTTTATGATTGAAACTGTTGAAAGGTCTACAAATATTTCTTCAAATATTTGAAGGTATTTTTTATACCACAATAGTAGTAAATAAGCACATCTGATGATAATCGGTTACCGTCGCATATAGACGTTTAAAACAAAGTTGCGTTTACGTTGCAACGGTAGCTGATAGCGTCAAATGCCGTCAATATAATCGCATTATTGATAGATGACGTAATTCTGACTATGTGGCATACGAAAATTGTTGCGATCGAAGTTAGATAATTAGCCCACAGGTGTATCACGTGCGTGTTGCCGACCCTTCAAACCTATTTGGAATTTGGGTAAATATAAATATAAATAATCAGTTACTTACCATTTTTACTACTTTTCCTAGCGTGTACAGGTGACGTATAAATTCTAGGCGCATGCGCATATCTCTCCTTATGATCTGAATGCGATGCAACACTTTCATTCCTCGATTTTACTTCTTCAGCGATAGAATGACGATATTGAGATGAATAGGTTTGCCTGTTAAATCGTTGTTATATTTTTAGACTTAAGCATTGGATATCGTAAATAAATGTATAATATAATATTATGTATAACGCTTCTATATTTATAAATCGTTAACAATGAATGATAATCTAAAGATAAATAAAGCATCTATATACAACGCAATCTGTCATTTCGTTAGATGTAATTCTGTTAGAACTGACAAGAAACTCAGCTCAATAATACAGATACCTTTTTAAATTCAAACTTGGGAGAATAGAGTGATCACCAGTATGTTATTTAGGATTACAATGCAATTTATTCATACAAATTACAATAGTAGAGTGGATTTTTTAATATTCTTAAAATAATAAATAGTACACATACCTATGTCTCTTAATTAATATACAGAAGAAAGCTAGAAGACACACAACCAGTAGAATAGAGCTGCATATAATGACCAACATGTTCAGGTCGAATATTTCTGATGGTGGACCGATTTCCTCTACAACAAAAAGAAATACAATCTCAATATAGTCAGAAACTCTATTTGGCCTTATATCGGAGGTAAATACCTGATCTTTTGCCATGGTGTACAAATGATATGATATAATACAAATGACATACAAATATATAACAATAAATTTATTAATTTACACACACAAAATCCACAACACAAAGGGAAAATAGAATTGTCAATAAAGTTTTAAATAAATAAATAAATATACTTTATTGCACTTGTTACATTAATAAATAAAGACAATTATACAAAAATGAGAGCAAAGGTGGGCTTATCTCTGCAAGAGATTTCTTCCAGCCAACCTAACATATATGAGAGGATCAACGGCACTATAATATATACATATATATATGTATATATATAGGCACTATAATATAACGTTATATTCATATCCAATTAAAAGTGGATTTGAATATCTTAGTCTTCTGAAATGTCCACGTATGAGCGCTATCACAAGAGTTACAAGGTAACGAGACATTCGTAGTACTGTTCATGTATGTAGGTAACTGTTACCACTTACCATTAGGTGTTAGGTAGGTGCTATTTTGTCATTCAAATTACATTAGCAAAAACCATACTTCTGTTTTAAACAAATGTTATTATATTATAATTGCATTTAAATATATGCATTAAATAAATATCATTTAAGGCAAGATCTCGTAATGTCACTACCACATTTCTGAAATCTCATTTCTATGGAATAACTTATCTAATGGTAGTAGTTTTAGTATCTTTCTTTGACCCCTGACCGTCTAGTTTTAATATTTAAAGCCCGGATCTCGCGAGGGATTTGGTGCGATTTTATACTTCTCCACAGATAACTTCAGAAATATGTTTATAGAATATTCTTATTCCGTTCCAATAGAGTGCAATTTGCTGGAAATATGTTTATATTTCGCCTAGTCTGCCTTGAGTACACTAAATTATATCTGTCAAAACTGTACAGGAACCAAATGTTTTGCTCTGAGACGTAATTTATGATTCTGTTAGTGTTATTAATTTGTTTTATAATCCAGGACTACTGTTCCTTTATGAAGTAAGAGAATACATTATTTTATAAATTCATGTTACATAATTTAAACAATGGTAGTTTATTATTCAAAATATGTTTATTAAACTGTTAAAAACCTAACAACAAATAAACGTATTATAGTAGTTTTCTCTTTTTCTTTAAAGCTATATTATAAACTGACAATCTCCGACATCGCTGCATCTTTGAAAATAACAGATATCTTTAGCCCATCCTCGTGAGACAATTTAATTTAACGGCAAATTTTGTTAAAAACGTTTAGTCGTGAAAATTTATAAAACAAATAGAACTAACTAAATTATAATATTAGTGTGAATGTTAAAATAAATACGACAAAGTTTTCTAATTCACTCTCGTATTAGTAAAACGAACAAAGGAATAGAGTGACTGATTTTGGTAAAGTTTTTATTTTTTTTATTATACAAAAGTTATATTACAATGTTGTTTATAAAGTCTATATTACAACATAATTTAGTTAATAGTTTTCAAAGAGATGAAGTAACAATAATTTGCTGTAATTGGTTTACGTCTGATTAACTGCAAGTTGATTGTGTATTTATGATATTACTTGATCTTTACTTTAGTACAGTAGAAAACATATTAGCCTTTTGCGATGAATACTCTAAGAGAAATAGCCTTCACGCTTGCCTCAATATAGGCTAAACAATAATCCAAGCCACAACACGACTCAAAGTTAAATTAATGACGTCACTTTGTCAGCCCTTGAGTCTGTCAGGTTTGTAATAGCAAAAGTTTTGATGGCTAAATTATTAAGATGTACTATCGGATAATAAATGGAGACGGCAAAGATCTGGGGTAAATTGAGCCTTAATTCATGACATGAATTAGAATATCGACGTCACAGTTTGACATTTACAAGTTTTGCTGATTGAGTTACGGGTCATAGTGACAATGCTTTGACATTGGTGATGATGACAGGACTATATACTAGGATCCCCTGGTCGTATGGTCGGGCGGCGAAATAAAAATGCTCGGTTGTTATCTTGTACTTGGTAGGAAGGCACCTATCGGGTCGCTGTCTCGCCGGTGAATGCGGACCGCTGCTTTTTTTTTTTTTTTTTTTTTTCGGACTACTCTAATGCTGTTGGCCGTAGCTGGCCTTTACAGCTTCACCGGACGTTATGGGGCGAGTGCAGATGGCACTCCAAACCCGCGGAAGGACTTATGGAGCGGCTGAAGGCCAACTCCTGCCCGACGGATACGACTTTAGTCTGAGGGCACCACTAGAGGTTCGAACCTCGGCTCAGGCCGTCGTAATTTCGATCCCCGTTTGAATTGGACGGGGGATCGATCGGAGGGGCGCCCGGGGGCGCCGGTGTGGAGCGCCCGGGCGCGCGCAGGTGCCCGGTTGAATGCGCGATATTGTGTGTTTGAGGTCGTCGTCTTCGCCGGCGAGGACGGTGTCGTGTGTGTGTGTAAAAGTGTGGTCGGGGTGGAACGGGTGGGCCCGTGGGGAGGTTACCTGCCGTTATGGGGTCGTCGGGGTCAATGAGAACGTGCCTCGGGCGACGTTGTCGCGTATGTCGGATATTACTCCTCGGTGCGTAGTCGACCGCACTGACTATAAGCGGATTAGGGTGGGATTGGGCAGAGTCGAAGTAGCGTCGAGACGCTTCTTTCATAAACTGCTTGATGGAGGGCAGATTAAGATCGCGGTGGAGATCTACGCTGCGAACGAACCACGGCGCACCGGTGGCTCGACGCAGAAACCTATTCTGAATGACCTGCAGTTTGTTGATTAAGCAGTAGGGTATGTGGGCGAATACGGGACTAGCGTAGGTCATGATGGGACGGATGCAAGCCTTGTATAATGTCAGCTTGTTGCGAAGCGACATTTTACTGTGCTTGTTAATAAAAGGATAGAGTCGCCCTAGTATAAAGGCGGCTCGGTCGCGGACACGCTTGATGTGAGGACGAAACGTTAGTTTCCTATCTAGGGTGACGCCGAGATATTTCGTTTTCGAAACCCACGGGATGTTTTGGCCGAATAGTTCGATCGGATGATTCATAGAGTCGAATTCCCTGCTAAAGTACACTGCTGCACTTTTTTCGGGATTGACTTCTATGCGCCACCGACGGAACCATTCGCCCAGTATCGTTACGGCTTTCTGAAGCCGTCTGGCTATTGTCGCACGGGACTTGGCGGATGTAAAGAGAGCCGTGTCATCGGCAAACAGCGATATTTCGACTTTTAAGTCGGAGGATTTGGGGATGTCGTTGGTGTACAACGAGTAGAGCATCGGAGAGAGGACGGCGCCCTGAGGGACGCCGGCTCGTATGGGGTGCGGGTCGGATAACGCTCCGTTTATACGGTAGCGATAAGAGCGATTCGACAGGAAGTCTCGTACAATGAGTACTAGCCTGTCGGGGACACCTAACTGATGAAGCTTGTAAATCAAGCCGTTGTGCCAGACTTTATCGAAAGCCTTAGCCACATCGAAAAATAGGACGCCTGTACCGCCTTTGGGGGACTTGGTGGCGAAGTACAGAGTGTTTTTGTGAATGTGCTCCGTGATGCGGTGCACTTGATGGACGCATGAGTGTTTGGCTCGGAAACCAAACTGCTCATTGATGAGAAGGCCTTTGGAGTATATAAACTCCTTTAGGCGAGCGAGGAGGATTCGCTCGTACAGCTTGCCTATAGCCTTGAGGAGGCTGATAGGACGATAACTGGACGGGTCGGATTTATTTTTACCGGGCTTGGGGATGCCAATGACCACGGCTTCTTTCCAGCTGTCTGGAAATATAGCGTTGGACAGCGCCGCGTTAAAAATAGCGACGAGTAATAACAAAAGTTGGGATGGCAGACTTTTGACTAATCTATTCGATATGCCGTCTGAGCCGGGTGATTTTTTGATAGGTAGTTGTTTAACTAGCGTTTTGACCTCATCAAGCGTGACTGGTGAGAGGGATTCGGTGGGCGGGGTGGACGCGATGCGTTCGACTTCGGTGTCTATCTTCTCGAGATGACCTGCCTCGACTGGGAGCGTGCTGGGGGAGCATTGGGCTTCTAAGTTGGACGCTAGACACTCAGCCTTGTCTTCGTCGAAGAAGGCTATAGTGTTGTCGGGTCGGACTAGCGGGGGCATGTCGTTTGTCTGTTGGTCGGTTTTGAGAGATTTCGCTATGCGCCAGTACGCGGTGTGGCATGGCGTTATCTCTTCTAGGAGCTTGCCCCACCGGCCGTCCCGGATCTGCGCGATGCGCTCCTTAACGCTACGCTGTAAGGCACGCAGGCGCACCCGGTTCGGTTCGGAGGGGTAGCGATCGTACGCTCTAGTGGCTGCGTTCTTATCGCTTATTAACCTCCTTACGTCATCGGGGAGCTGCCAGCGACGGTCGTCCGTCGCCGGTACCTCCCTGGAGCAGTCCTTGACTGCCGACTGCAGGTGGTTAGTAAGCGAGTCGATCGCAATGAGAGTGTCCTCGGTGGACTCTATGACGTCGGGAATACGGTTTAGTATCGGTGTGTCGGTCGATTCGAGAGATTTCTCGAGTCGTTGCCAGTCTGTTATTGTTTTGGTTGGTAGTGGCGTGTCGGGCGGAGGGCCCAGAAGGAGGGTTACCGGTCGATGGTCCGAGTTAAGCTCGGCATGGACTTCTGGGGAGCTCACCCGTAGGGTTACGTTCCTCAGCAGTGCCATGTCCAGTATGTCGGGTCGGTGGTTCACGTTATGGGGATAATGAGTAGGGCGGAGCGGGGCGATTATCTCGAATTCGAGCGAGTCGGCTAGTCTGTCTAGTTTGTGGCCGTTTGTCGTTGTGGGTACTTTGATTATTATAATATGGGAGGTACTTAATTAGAATGATATTAGAAATAAAGCAGTCATAGCTCAGCACAGTTGTTTGATTGACGTCTCCTTTATACGAACATACATAACATGGCGCAGTCGGTCAAAAAGTAAATATTATACATATAGCTCTTAAACTTTGAATAGTGAACAGACTTAGTGCGTGTGTTCGTGAATTAAAATGGAGCTTGCCTTTACACCTCCACAGCCATTTGATTTTGAAAATAGTCTGACTAATGTCACTTCCGGAAATTTGAGTCGAGAATGGGAGCGTTGGAAGAAATCTTTTAATATCTACTATGAGGCGTGTGAAATATCAAAGAAGAGTGACAAAGTACAAATTAATATTCTATTGCATGTCATTGGAGATAAATGCAGAGAAGTTAGTGAACAATTTACTACAGAATACAAGAATGTAACGGAATTATTAAGGTTATTTGATACATTTTTTATACCGAAAAAGAACTTGGCGGTGGAACGACAAAAATTTTTCAAACGGGATCAAAAAGAATTTGAGTCCGTCGAACAGTATGTATTTGAGCTAAACAAGATTGCATCTACGTGTGAGTTAAGAGATTTAAGGGACGATTTAATATGCAGCAGATTGATATGTGGGCTTAGTGACGTGGCCCTTTCGGAACGATTATTGAGGGAACCGGAAATAAATCTATCGAAAGCATTGGAAATTTGTAGACTAGCTGAAATGTCTCGTATGCAAGCAGCGAACATTCAAAATAAATGCAGCAGCCATCAGATACATACAATTGCACAAAATATGGAGAATAATCAATCAGTGAGGGCAGACATGGTGAAACGTAGTAATAAACAACGGGTTCGAAGCAGCGATGGAAGCTGGCGTTCGTCGAGCGAGC
Source organism: Achroia grisella (assembly GCF_030625045.1). Lineage (NCBI taxonomy): Eukaryota > Metazoa > Arthropoda > Insecta > Lepidoptera > Pyralidae > Achroia > Achroia grisella. The sequence continues at coordinate 3,386,833 of NW_026712999.1, forward strand.
AACCCCCCTTTCCCGCCTTGGATCGGCGTTACGCTGCTGGTGTCGCGTTTTCAAATACACGTTATCGTACTAATACTTCAGTGAACTCACAAAACAATAACAGATCACGTCCTACAAAAGTAGTGTCGCCAGTTCAAAGGTCACATCTTGAGTTCATTAAGTGTAAAAGTTGTGGATTAATGCACAGACGTAATGAGTGTTCTGCATATGGAAAATATTGTAATAAATGTGGAAAATTACATCACTATGCAAGAATGTGTACAAATTATATTTACGCCGTGAGGGATGACTCATCCGATCAGGTAATTTTTTCTATAAATAATAAAAGTGATGTCTGGTCGGTAGACTTAGAAATTAGTGGCCAAATTATTAATTTTAAACTGGATACCGGCGCGGACGTAAATGTATTACCTAAAAAATTACTTTATATGCTAAAAATATACGAAATTCAATTAACAAATACATCAATGAAATTGCATGGTTATTCAGGAAATGAAATTAAAGTTTTAGGTAAATGTTTTTTAAAGGTTTTACATAAAGATATTTTTTATTATTTACAATTTATTATTGTTGATGTTGAGTCGCCCCCTGTGTTAGGTAGAAAATCTTGTGAGGAGCTTTATTTATTAAAACGAATATTGTCAATTAATCAACATCCGTCCATCAGCAGTCAAAATATTTTAAATGAGTTTCCCGCCGTATTTGAAGGTATAGGGTGTCTACCGGGCGAGTATCAAATAAAATTAAGAGACGACGTGTCTCCAGTCATTCATGCACCTAGGAAGTTGCCATTAGCGCTAAAGGACAAAATAAAAAATAAACTTTTAGATATGGAGAAAAATGGAATTATTGCCAAAGTAGAGGGACCCACAGATTGGGTAAATAGTATGACTGTAGTTAGAAAAACAAATGGTGATTTGCGTATATGTTTAGACCCACGGGACCTAAACAAAGCGATAAAAAGAGAACACTTTAAACTCCCTACTTTCGAAGAGGTAACTGCGAACCTTTCAGGGTCAAATTATTTTAGTACTCTTGATGCAAAACATAGTTTTTGGCAATTAAAGCTACAAAAAGATAGTTCGGACTTGTGCACTTTTAATTCGGCGCTAGGTCGTTATAAGTTTTTGAGAATGCCGTTTGGTATCTCATCAGCATCCGAAATATTTCATAAACGACTGTATGAGCATTTTGATGACTTGGAAGGGGTTGTATTATTCATTGATGATTTATTAGTTCATGGTCCCACTTTAGAAATTCATGATAAAAGATTACGAGCTGTATTAAAACGATGTGCTGAAATAAATATAAAACTCAACAGAGACAAATGCAAAATAGGGATGTCGGAAATAACGTATCTTGGCCATAAAATTAGTAACAATGGAATAAAACCTGATGACACGCGAATTTCTGCAATAAAAAATATGCCTACACCTACAAATGTAAAAGATGTTGAACGATTTCTTGGTTTAGTTACTTACGTTGGTACCTTTATTCCAAATTTGTCTGAAAAAACTTATATTTTACGTGAACTATTAAAAAAAGAAATTGAGTGGCATTGGGACGATCGTCACCAAAAATGTTATGAAAACTTAAAGCATTTTTTAGTTAACCCACCTGTTTTAAAATTTTATGACATAAACATACCAGTAGTGATAACTGTAGACGCGAGTAAAAACGGTTTAGGTGCCTGTTTAATGCAAAATAATAACCCGGTGTGTTACGCCTCGAAATCCCTAACGAAAACCGAGCAATCGTACGCTCAAATCGAGAAAGAACTTTATGCATGTGTTTTCGCTTGTGAGAAGTTCTATACGTATATATACGGTCGCTCAGATATAACGATTGAAACCGACCACAAGCCACTAGTGAGCATTATAAAGAAACCATTAGCAAATGCCCCCGCCCGTCTGCAACGAATGTTATTACGATTGCAACCGTACTCGTTTACACTCGTGTACAAACCAGGCAAGTACCTGTACATTGCAGATGCGCTGTCCCGTGCCGTCGCTACAAACTCTGACCCCCCCACCCCCGCGCGCGATTACTATGAAACCCAAGCGCAAGTGTGTATGGTAACTGCAAGTAATCCGTTGTGTGACTCTCATTTTTTAAAAATTCAGAAATATACTAAAAATGACGATGTCTCACAGGCGTTAATTAGTATAATACGAAAGGGATGGCCGTCAGATAAAAGTAAGCTAGAAGACAGATTAAAATGTTATTGGGATAGCAGGGATGAATTGTCTGTAAATTTTGGCATAATTTGGAAGGGATCTCGGGTGGTTATACCTAACTGTATGCGCCGGGAGATGCTTGAAAAGATACACATAGGACATTTAGGAATCGAGAAGTGTAAACTTAGAGCACGAGAAACCATGTACTGGCCGAATATGACATCACAGTTACAAGATTTTTTATCAAATTGTCAGTCGTGTTTAACATATAAAAATCAAAATACTAAAGAGCCGTTAATTCCTCATGAGATACCTGAGAGAGCTTGGTATAAAGTTGGAGTAGATTTATTTCACTTTAGTAATAAAACATTTTTAATAATAATAGATTATTATAGCAAATATTTTGAAATAATTGAATTACAAAATCAAACTTCAAATCATGTAATCAATAAATTAAAATTAATTTTTAGCAGGGTTGGTATTCCAGAGATCATAATGTCTGATAACGGACCAGAGTTCTCGTCGATGTCATTTAGAGATTTCGCTCGTCAATGGAATTTTGACCACGTGACGTCTTCGCCTAGGTATGCACAGTCAAACGGACAAGTCGAGCGCGCGATCCAAACGGTTAAAAACATCATGAAAAAAACGTTGCATAATCGTACTGACTTTAATTTGGCAGTACTAGAGTTTCTAAATACACCGATTACTAAGGATATACCGTCACCCGCAGAGTTATTTTATAATAGAAAGCTACGCAGTATTATTCCTTGTAATCCAAATATGTATAGGCCAAAGATAAACCACGATGTCATTAAGAAACTTAAAACTCGGCAAAATTCGCAAAAACTCGTGTACGACAGAACTGCGAGATTATTAAAGCCACTTTGTATTGGACAGAAAGTGAAAATTCGTCTGAACAATTGCTGGATACCAGGTACAATTTCAGGCATAGTAGATCCAAGATCTTATTGCATAACGTTACTTTCAGGGGGTATAATTAGGCGCAATAGAAAACACATTATAATAGATTCGAATAGTAGGGATGTTACCATAAGTTATCCCTCTTACGATGATATAATGCCTACGGCCACTTCCAACGTACCGTCACCTGACCATCCACCATTAGATTATAATAATTGTTATCGTACTCGTTTCGGCAGGATAGTTCGGCCTCCTGATCGGTGGGGATTCTCCGCGGAAAACGCTTCAAGGTCATGATATTGATAGGACATGACAACAATTAAGAGTAACACGTACACCTGTTACCTACTGTTAAATGTAATTTATTGATATTTAAATAATAGTCTAAATTTTATATTGTTTAATTCATTTTTCATAGAAAATAAATATGTAAAATCTTAATTATGAACTGCATGATGAAATAATAAATACCTATGTATGCTATTGAATTGTATTAAATCAAGTTACTTACGGTGTAATAATAATATTTGTTTAGATTTTTTTTATGTTCTTTATTGTATTCAATTCAATAGTATTATTATTCTAATTTAAATTTATCAATTTATATTAAGTTTTTATAATTAATTGAATATCTATTTACATGTATTTATATTTCAAAACATGAATAGATAAATTATTGATATATGATATAGATGATTCTAGAAATAATAAGTTGTATCTTATTTTTTTTATGGATCCAATTATTGTTATATGATAAACATTTTCTTATATGATATAAAATTTACTTGTAAAATTTAAATTATTTGTAAAATTTACTGCGAAAATTTAATTTTGATAAGGGGATTGTGGGTACTTTGATTATTATAATATGGGAGGTACTTAATTAGAATGATATTAGAAATAAAGCAGTCATAGCTCAGCACAGTTGTTTGATTGACGTCTCCTTTATACGAACATACATAACAGTCGTGGACACGTGGCAGTTCCAGCGGGTGTGTTTACAATTCAAATCGCCAGCCAGAATGGTGGCGCTGTTGATATCTAGGAGGGCGCGTAGGTCGCTTTCAAGCAGTAGTTTGCCGGGAGGCTGATATACGGATGCCACGGCGAGCGGTCGGTGGCCGGTCATGCCGAGAAGACAGACGGAGGCCTCCATATGAGTGAGAGGCGGTGTTTGTAGCGGTATACAATGTAGGGACCGTTTATAGTATATGAGCGTACCGCCGCCTCTACAGGCGGTGCGGTCGTTCCTAACTAAGTTGTAATTGGCGATTCTAGGATCGCGGACTGAACGTTTCAGTAGGGTCTCCTGCACGAGGAGAATATCGACTTGGTGGTCAGTGAGAAAGGAGGCGATTTCCTCCTTTTGTTTTTTTAATCCGAACGCGTTAAAAAACGCTATTCGAACGGACCGAGGCTTTTCTCTCTGAGCTCGAGTACCCATAATTACAGGTTAAAATTGAGGATGGCGGTAAGTACGCCGATGTGCTCGCAGACGGCTGCGAGCCTATTTTGGGGCGACTCCTTATACAGGCGGAGCTTGGAGGCCAGAAGGGCAATCTCGTTAGGGTCGATGGTGCTGGCTAAGCGAGCGACCAATGCGAAGTCCTGCGCGAGGGAGCTGCCGTTGGCCTTGGGGGCCGCGGGCAGTGTTTTGGGGACGGGTTTGTGTATGGGCATGGGCGGGGCCGATTGGGCGGGCGGGGCCGACTGGGCGGGCGGGGCTTTCTGGGCGGGCGGGTTGGGTGCTACCTTGCTTACAATTGCCGGGGGTTTAATCCAGGCATTGTTAGCAGGCAGAGGGGCGGGTACGAGTGGCTCGGGTTGTGTTTGAGCCTTGGCGGGGGCACGTGCCGGAGCACGGTTGCCCTGGGTGTGGGTGGCCTTCTTTTTGGCGGGACGTGGGGCGCGTGAACAACCGCGGTAATTCGCGGTGTGACCCTCTGTGAGGCAGAGGGTGCAACTGGGGGGCGTGGGGGTGTTGGGCCTACGGCCGCAATCTGCGGTGGCGTGATCGCCTAGGCACTTGACGCACCGTGGGCGAGCGAAACAATTACGGGCAGAGTGCCCGTAGTTCTGACAACGGTGGCATTGTCCGGGGTAGGTACGCTTGCGAGGCGCCTCTACGGAGAGTGAGGATAGTTGGCAAACGCTCTTTATATCAAAGATCGATTTGCCTTCTGGGGATAGTTCTAATACAACTAGAACAAGGTCGATAGCGGCCTTGTTGCGTGAGCGCGACTGGTACATACGATGTACCTCGTGCGCTGGGTAATTCTGGGACTGAAGGTCCTCAAGGATGGAGTCTGTTGAGAGCTCCTTGGGTAAACCGCGTATTACAACGCGGAGCTTTTTCTCTTCCTCGAGAGCATAGGTGTGATAACCTATGTTTTTCTCCCGCAGGAAGGTGGTGAGACGACGATGGTCGTCAGATGATGGGACTGATACTTTGATCCCTAGAGAGGTAGCCTTAGCATGGCTGAAATTGATATGCTTGTTTTTAAGCATATTGGATACGGTGTTCCAGGCACTTTTGTCCTGGATGATGACGGGGGCGGGGCTTTGGTCTCGGGGTGCGACTTGCGTGCACTCGGACCGGGGGCGGTTTTAGCGGTGCCGTCATGGGCACGCTTTGTTTTGGCTGGCTGGGAGCCCTGGGCCTTCTTGGCACGCTTGTTGCCAACAAGAATAAAATCGTCCTCGTCTGAGGAGACCGGGGGGATGGGAGAGGGGACGTCGCCGTCGCGGATGGCGTCGAGCTCCATACTAGGAGCGTCAAGCTCCGCGACGGAGTCGTCCTGCTCCATGGACGGAGAGGCGGGATCGGCCTGGTCGGCTTGGGTCGGGGGAAGCGGCGGGAGCCGTTGGGAATCGTCCTCGAATTCGTCAGTGTCAGTCTGAGTCATCATTGGGGACGCGGGGGGTGAGCTGTACACTAAGTGCACAGGCTTGGCGGCTTTGAATGCTATAAAAGCATTTAAAATGCCGGGACACTTTTTTTCCAGGAACTGGAAGAACAGAGGCATATCGGCCTCTGATAAGGACATTTTTCATAGAACGGTACACAAAGAAATAGAATAACAATAAAAATATTACACAAAGAGTAGAAATAACAATATAAAAATGAGATAAGAGTACTTAAGATAAGGACGGTCGTCGGCGGGTGCAGCCGACGGTGTCAGCGGGGGCCTCCCTGCCGGGTGAGGCAGGGGGGTGAGTGCCTATTGATATGTGACCCTAATATGTAAGATCACTAATCTTATTGAGTGAAAAATGTGTACCTAAGCGAACCTACTTGGTGGCGTCGGCGGCGGGCGGCGGCAGCAGGCGTCGGCGGGTGTTGGTGGCAGCGGCGGCGGCTCGGATCGGCGCGTCGCGCAATAGGCGTGACGCACCTCCCTAACTCACGACAGTCCGTGCCACTGAACGTCCACACACAACACTTCACTTCACTTGAACGAAGAGAGTTTCTCCTTCAGTCCTCACAACACAACACTACACACGCGGAAAGTCCGGTAGCACTGTGTCGGAACGGATGCCGAGAGCGCGGTCGGCCGCGGTCGGCGCGGTCGGCGCGGACACGGAGGCCCCGGGCCACGCTAGGTGCACCGAGTGCACCTAACACGCGGCGAAGTATAATAATAAGAACGCGCGAACGTAACTGCGCTACGTGCGCGCGCGCGGTGGTTTGCTCGAGGGAGCAGAGAACAGCGAGACGGCGGCGGGACTAGCGAGCACATACGTGCGTTCGCTAGCGCGTCGGTCAGCGGAATGTGTGCGGACCGCTGCGCGGCCGCGCTCTTTATATAGACGCCCGACGGGTGGCCTTCCCTACTGCAACTGTACGTTGCGTGATTTATTTTTATTAACAAAAATGATCTTACAAATTTTGCTTATACTAATTATATCTAATTGATTCCGTCGTGTACATTTCTCCCGCCGTCGCTATCCTGCGATTCTACTGGTAGCACGACGATTCGTTTTGTTGGTCTTCTCAGGGTGCGCCCGTTGCTCGTTGTGATGTCTACCACTCGCACCGTGTTGGGGTTATCTTTCCCGGGGGAGGTCTTCACAACGCGTCCCCGTGGCCATGTATTTCGGGGTAGGTTGGGATCGCATATGATGACTATGTCGCCAACCTTGGGGGGAACACCTGTACCTCGGGGCTCCCGCCGGTGTTGAAGTAAGGGTAGGTATTCCACCACCCAGCGCCTCCAGAACTCATCTGCTAACGCTTGTGCTCGTCGCCAATGATGTCGTGCGTTCATGTCTCCTTTGTTGAACACTCCGGGATTAGGCACGTGTGAGTTGGGGCCGATCAGGATATGGTTCGGTGTTAATGCCTCCGGATCGCTCGGTGTGACGGACACGTGAGTGAGAGGTCGGGAGTTGACTGTATTCTCCACCTCGGCTAGCAGGGTCACCAATGTCTCGTCTGTGGGATAACGCTCGTGCAGCGTAACTCGTAGGGCTTCCTTTACTGACCGCACCATGCGTTCCCATACCCCGCCCATGAAGGGAGCAGCGGGTGGGATGTACCTCCACGCGATGCTGCGGTTGGTGGCCTCCTCTTCTAGTGCTGCCATAGCCGCCTTGAGTTCCTTTTCAGCTGCCTTGAAACACGTAGCGTTGTCGCTCCATATTTCCGTTGGACAACCTCGCCGAGCCATGAACCTCCTTAGGGCGGCGATGGCTGAATGAGTGCCGAGGGTATGCACCACTTCAATGTGTATGGCTCGTGATGTCATACACGTGAAGAGGGCGCCGTACCGTTTTTCTCGGTGCCGTCCGACTGTGGTTTCAATGGGGCCGAAGTAGTCCAGCCCTGTGTAGGTAAAGGGGCGAGCGTGATGCGCTAGGCGGGCGGCAGGCAGGTCACCGGTCGGTGGGCTTGTTGGCTTCTTTCTTCTTATCTGGCAGACCAGACACCCCTTGATGACGTTCCGTACTGTGGGTCTTATTTTTACAACCCACAGCCGCTGCCGTAGCTCATTCACTACCGCTTCTATACCGCCGTGGTGCATTGTTTCATGTATATGTTGTATATACAGACGTGTATATCTGTGTTTCCCGTCTAACACGGGTGGGTTGAGTACATCTTTTTCTACGTTCGATGTTGCTGTAATTCGTCCTCTTAATCGCAGCATTCCGGTTGTGTCGATGTAGGTACTTAGCGCTGTCAGTCTGTCTTGTTTATTCAATGGACTTCCCTTTTTTATTCGCAATATTTCATTCCCGAAACTATCTTCCTGGCAGGCTCGCATCCACATTCTCTCGGCTTCAAGTAGGTACTGCGCTGGCACCGGGATGCTGGGCGTCGTTATTTTCGTTCTTCCATTTCTTGTTATGATTTTTTCATTATTCTTTTTTCTCCAGTCAACATCGCCCTTTTCATTCTTCTTGGTTCGTTTCTTCGTGGCGGCTACAATATTTCTTTGAGGTCGACAGAGATCGACAAATTGTAGCACGCGCGCAGTCGATTTGATGAGCGGCAGCCACCGCGAGAATCGGTCGATGTCAGGTAAGTGTGCGTGAGCCGTACTTGTAACGGTCACATGGCATCTCTCTCGCTCTTCGCCCGTGACTGATATCGCTGTCCTTGTTTCTCGCGGCCACTCGTTTTCTGGCTGATGTAAAAATGATGGCCCGTTGAACCATCTGTGTTGTGGTCCGAATTCGCTTGGTATACCTCGGGTGGCATCATCAGCTACATTTTCATGTGTAGGGACCCATCGCCATTCATTTTTTTTTGTTGTGTCTTCTATTTCAGCCAGGCGGTGAGCCACAAAGGTCTTAAAGGCCCTTGGTTCTGACCTTATCCATGCTAGGACTGTCCGAGAGTCGCTCCAGTATGTTTTACTCGCTATTTCGTAGTCGTGCTCCTCCGCCACGGTATGTGTGAGGCGCGCACCCATTAACGCAGCTTGAAGTTCAAGTCTCGGGATTGAGACGGGCTTGAGCGGTGCGACGCGACTTTTAGCGGCGGCCAAGGTGACATGTGTGGTACCGTCGGCTCTTTGTGACAGCCAGTACACTGCCGCGGCGTACGCCTCTTCACTGGCATCCACGAAGGTATGCAGATGATGGGTGACCACTGGTGTGACATCATAGCATCGTGGTATGCGTATCTTGTGTACAGTTCGCAATGATGTCAACCAAGTACTCCATGCTGGCTGCAGTTCTTCTGGTAGCGATTCGTCCCAGCCTGTTTTATAGCGCCATGTATCTTGCAGTAATCTTTTCGCTGGCGTTGTGATGGGTGATATGAGGCCAAGGGGGTCGAAGAGTGCCATGATGATGCTGAGCGCTTCTCTTTTCGTTGGTATCCGTTTGTTTTCTAATATATCTTGCGGCGTTTTTATTTTGTTAACTTGAAATCCAATTATGTCTTCATTTATATCCCATAACAAGCCGAGAGCTCGCTCAGTATCGCTCCCGCCAATCAGAACCGCTGTACTATTTGTCCCGCTCTCTGAAGTGTTGTCTCGCTCGCTTGCTATAAACTCGTCGATAGTATTGCGATTGTTTGATGCCCATCCGCTGAGTACGAAGCCGGTTTGTTTATGTATATAATCGACTTCTCTTGTTATTTTTCTGGCTTCTGAGATTGATGAGAAGCTTTGTAGATAGTCGTCCATATAATGATTTCTTCGTATAGCGATTGCGGCGTCGGGATATATATGCGCGTAGTCTTCTGCGTTGCGGTTTTTTATATACAGAGCGGTGCAGGGTGATGACGTCGCTCCGAATATTAATGACGTCATGCGGTACTCGTCTGGGTCGCCCTCCCGCCGGTCACCTCTCCACAGGAAACGGAGCGCGTCGCGGTCTTCTTTCTTAATTTTTACTTGCATAAACATCTCTTTGATATCTGCAGAGACTCCGTAGGCGTACTGTCTGAACCTCATCACCACCCCAGGCAGTGATTGCAACAGGTCAGGTCCAGAAAGCAGCAGGTCGTTTAGGCTGAGACCTGCAGTCTTAGCGGAGGCGTCATGCACCAGTCGCGGCGGCTTGTGTGGCTTCGCTGGGTTCGCAACCGGGAAGTGTGGCAGGTACCATGTTCTGTCTTCAGCTGGCGGTGTCTTGGCGTGCTCTGCATACCCCGACGTGAGTAGGTTATTGATTCGTTCGTTGTATTTAATTTTCAGGTCTTCATCTCTGTCTAATCTCTTTTCGAGGTTATGCAGACGTTTTCTTGCTTCGGTGTAATTGTTCGGTATTTTCATGCTGTCTTCTCGCCAGAGTAGCCCAGTTTCATATCTTCCATTCGGAAGACGGCGACTTTCTCGTTCTAGTATTTTCAAAGCTCGCTGCTCTGGATCATTTTTTGGTTTTCTGGGTTCGATGCATAGTGACTCCAGCTTGAAGTAATTTTTCATCATTTCTTCTATGTTGACGTCATCTTTCTTCTCCACCAGGTGCCCGCAGAAAGTCACCGGGTTGCTGAGAGACGTCTTGCAACCATGCAGAACCCAACCTAGTAGCGTGTAGGATGCTACCGGTTGGTCACGACGTCCCGCCCGTACCTCTCTTGACACGATGAGATCCCAGTTATCTTGTCCTATTAATAACTTGGGGGAGGCACGGTGGTAGACGAGTTCTTCTTGTATTTCTTTCAGGTGACCACACTCCTTTATGTCGCTGTCGACGACCGACTGGGTAGTGATATCCAGTCGATCCACTGTGCGGACTTGATCTAGCTTGAAGATGGTTGAAGAGTGTTTGCCCTTGATTTTCACGCTGGTTGTCTTGCTGTGTTCATGCTTGACCATGGCGCCGACGCCCTGTATCCACATCGTGTTTGCCGGACCATCAATACCCAGGATGTCAGCTACCGATGTATCGATGAGTGTCACTGTGCTGCCTTCGTCGAGAAGAGCGTATGTTTCTATCTTGCTCTTCGGCCCTTGCAATATGACAGGTACTACTTTCAGATAGGCGCGACGTCGGAGACATTCTTCATTGCCTTCCATCGTAGAAGTTACCACCCCATGCTCTTCTGGTGGTTGTTGAAGCTGGTCCTCTTCTTTTCTGTCATGATGCAACAAGTGATGGTGTTTCATGTGGCATCCAGATTTGCCACACCATGGAGCTCTGCAGACGGCGCGTCGATGTTTACTTCTCAGGCACTTGTAGCATATGTTATTCTTCTTTGCAGTTTCCCATCTTGAATTAACGTCGATGTTATTGAAATGCTCGCAGTCAGGCAGCTGATGGTTGCGTTTGCACAGCGGACATACATTTTCATTGTTTTGCTTCATATTAGTAGCAAATGAATGTTCGATCTTCCGTCTCGCTCTCTCCCTTGTTGCCGTCTCGCTCTCAACGAGACGTTCCGGCGCGGCGTACGCTGCACATTTGTCTGCCTCTTCGTTTAGGAAGACAGACATTTTCTTCAATTCCGGGATGTCTTCCTTTTTCAGCGCGTAGTCGTACCATTTATTTTTTATTATAGGTGTGAGCTTCTCTATGATGAGACGTGTCATTTCTGGGCTGTGTAGATATTGTGTTTTCTTCAGTGCTTCAATCGTAGCGACTGTGTTCGCTATTTTGCCGGCGAACACGCAGAGATCCCGTGGGTTATCGGTGATCTTGCTCAGTGACTTGATTCTATCCATCTCGATGAGTATGAGTGCTTCTGGTCTTCCGAATCTTCTTTCCAGTGCTTCTATGATGACATTTGGTTCATGTTGACTCAGGAGTAGGCTGCTCACGGCGTCTAGTGCTGGTCCCTTTATACATTTTCGCAGGCGTGCTACGTTTTCTATCTTCGAGAAGTATTGCTGTGTATCTTCGTAGCTTGCCTTGAATGATAACCATTCATAAGAGAGGCCCCTGAACATAGGCAACTCTTGTATATATGCAGGCGGCTCCCTTGGTCGTCTTCTTGATGCTTGCAGTAGTGCTGTCGTTAATGTCGAAACGTCGATGGTTTGCTGCGGTTGCTTGAATTTCCTCTCCGCGGCTGCCTCATCTTGTTTCTCCTCCCGTGGCATAGGAACTTCTTTTTCGCGTGGCTGTTGATCAAACCACGCATCCACCCACGTGGAGTCTTCATTTTCTTCTTCAGAATATTCTTCCTCGGAGTCTTTTTCTGCCCGTAAACGTTGTAATCGCGCTATCTCCATATCTGCCTCTGCTTGCAGCTGTTTGATTTTTAACTTGGCCAGTCGTTCTTTAATCTCCAATTCTTCCAGTTTTTTCCTTGAGACCGTGGAACGGTGTGACCTCGCCTTCACTGTTTTCTGGGAGGTGTCTTCTCTATTCGGTGAGTCCTCCACTTGACTTGACTGCATAGAGGATTCGGCGCTTGTTTCGTTTTCGGTGGATTCATGCGAGTTTTTCGTTTTAGTGCCTTCTTCATTCATGCTTCGCGTCACGACCATCTTGATTTTCTTCCTGGTGCAGGGATCCGGCTTCTCGAAGGACCACAATGATGATGACAGGACTATATACTAGGATCCCCTGGTCGTATGGTCGGGCGGCGAAATAAAAATGCTCGGTTGTTATCTTGTACTTGGTAGGAAGGCACCTATCGGGTCGCTGTCTCGCCGGTGAATGCGGAAAAATGCTGTTGCCGTAGCGGTTGTTATCTTGGTACTTATGGAGCGGTGAAGGCCAACTCCTGCCCGACGGATACGACTTTATCTAGGGGTTCGAACCTCGGCTCAGGCCGTCGTAATTTCGATCCCCGTTTGAATTGGACGGGGGATCGATCGGATGGACGGACCGCTGCGCGGCCGCGCTCTTTATATAGACGCCCGACGGGTGGCCTTCCCTACTGCAACTGTACGTTGCGTGATTTATTTTTATTAACAAAAATGATCTTACAAATTTTGCTTATACTAATTATATCTAATTGATTCCGTCGTGTACAATTGGGTTTGAGTTGCTTTAAATAACAAGTTCCCAGTTCTGAATGCATGAAATTTTGATTTTAGTTAATTTATAATCTCGAAATTAGAGGATTGGTGTTACCAAATCAAATACTTAAAGGAGGCCAACTATATCTTCCATGTGATATTATAGTTAATGGTAACCATGAAATAATCTAGCAACTGCCTGTTGCTACATTGATCCCCCAAACAGCAATTTAATAATTATCATTGAATTCACAGGAAGTAATGTAATGTAATATAAATTGGACTCTATTCTCCGCATTTAGCCTCTTATCATTGTGGACCATTGTGTGTATAGAGAATCCACACGATGGCCGATCCCCAACGCAATCTCAAGATAAGATCTCACTGGATCATGGACGGTTCGAGAAATTGACATTTAATAATCTGTGAGTTAAGTGATTAATGTCAAGCTACTTACTTTGTAGGCTGTGTTTCGGTTGAAAGGTGAGATATAGTAATCTTATTATTACCGTTACCGAGGATGACGCCATATTAGGAATTCAACATTACATAATGGAATTATATATCTGGTATGATATACGGATCACTTATTATCATCTGGATATCATTCTCCATTCCACTAACATTGAAAAAAAAATATTACCTCCATCCAAAGTCTTCGTTGCATATGTATATATAGTAGAAGCAGTTCCAGCATCATTTGTCGCTGTCACTCTCAGCTGATACCAATTTGCGGGAGAGAGAGATCCGACAGCGTACGAAGTTGGTATAGACCGAAGTGGAGGCGCTTGGTAGTGGCCTTCAATGTAACTCCAGCCAAGATTCAGATCCATGGGCTGTATTAAATGAATTATTCTGGTTTAACACATTGCTTTTATATTTTATTTAATTATAACAGATGTTTTGATGTTTGTTATCCAATTGCATAAACGGATAGATTTTATATACATATATTCTTTACTAGCTGTACCCGCGGTTTCACCCGTGTTAAATTTTTAGCCTATCTGTTATTCTGATGTATAAGCTATATAATTGTAAAGTTTCACTAAAATCCATCCAGTAATTTTTGCATGAAAGGGTAACAATCATTTATATATCCACACTCACAAACTTTCGCGTTTTAGTTTTATTAGTAATATTCACAAAACACAATATCAAATTTAATTAGAGTTAGATCTAAATATTTTTTTATTATGATCTTTAATTAAATTTATATATGAGCGAGATTTTTTTAATATTATTAAGCAACTATCTGATTAATGTATGAATCAGATAGTTGAGTAACATATCTTGGAATCTTTTTGATCTCAATATATTCGAGCAAAGCTGCAAGATACAGTCCCTCTCAAATAATTCTCAATCACAAATTCTGTAATTCTAGATACTTTGCAAATTCCATTATCGAAACCAAAAGGAAATGAAATAATATCTAACAGGTAATGTAATATAATAATGTAAAGGGAGTCAATCTGCAAAATGTAATCGAAGATTTCTATTGAATCCCACAAAAGGGCTAACCTTCGTTCTACATCTTATATATCTATAGAGGGGCTGACTTTTAGCTAGTACGGTATAGAATTGTACTCCATTTCAATAACATGGGAATGTAATGAAGTTTTCGTTTGCAAACTATATACTGTCTTATATTTTGTTTACAATAATAGAACACTTATTTGATAAGTGTATATTGACAATTGAAATGTATAAAAAACAAACATTCATAGCATGCTCTAAAATATACTTACTACCGAAGTTCATATTTTATAGTTTATCACTTTTAATACGTTTTAAAAATAGAAACGCAATTTTAAGTCGTTCTAAATTTTAATGTTTGACTACTACGGCAATAAAATCTTAATGAAAAATACTTTATGGTATTTAGCAACAACCCATAACTTATAAATAAGGATCTATAGTAGCAAAACCAGGTTATTCATTTTGAAAAAGTATTAATAATGAAAGTAGTGAAAATCTTACCGCTTTATTCTCCGCCCTATGCCAAGAGTTAGATCCCAGAGTCCTGTAATCTACTTCCCAATTATTAACATCGCAGCCTCCGTCGTCCCAACCACTCAATTGGATATAAATATGAGTGGCGTTGCTCCACAACCAGTCAGTCGATGGTGGTGATACAGGCGCTAAAGAAGACATTACTACATGATTGAATGAATAATTTCATAGCACTAGATTTAAAGTTTCTTGCTTAGTTAGTAGGTTGAAATGTCCAATCTTTAGACATCGCGGCATAGAAGGATCCAGGACCTTGTTAGGTGGTTTTTGTTTCAATCTTTGAATTTTTGTCGCCGTGACCTCTATACGGTTGACATTAGTCGGTCGATTTTTAATAAGAACAACATGCAACGTTTAAATTTAAAGAAACTTACCGCCACCTAGTGTTGTAACATCGGCATGTGCCGGTGCTGATGTACCAATGTGGTCAGTGGCTGTGACTCTCACGGAATACTTAGTTCCACATTTCAGTCCAGCTAGAGTATGTTGCTGTAGTCCGGGAAGACGAGAGTCTCTGGCCACGGGCCATGCTTCTTGCCATTGGCCATCCCCTTCTTTCCAAGTTAAGTTGTAACCTTTAAAAGTTAAGTTTATTTTAACAGTGCATAAAACTATTACCGCGCATAATCATGTTCTTTGATTGCTGCTACAAAGAGACATAGAATAAACTATCCTGTTATGTTTCTTCCAAAAGAGGCAATTATGACCATACTATTAGATTGAGCTCCACGTACTTCCATGTGCTTGGATTACAACCCTTTGTAATAAATTGTTTGTAAATTTGACACAATGGGCTAACTGACCTGACATGTTCATCTTATCATACTCTACTGGTGCCCCACCATCTTCATCGAAGGTAGATGAACCATTCCATGATAAAAAATACATTATTAGTTACAAGTAAAAAAAGCATATTTCCGTCTCTACGATAGAAGTTATCCCTAATCAAATTTTATTCAACTCCTTTCATCTGTAGGTATATATTAAGCAAATTAAAACGTCATGCATCTTTTGCATTAGTCATGCTATTGTATTCATTATTCAATATAGAAATATCCAATGAATGATACTCACTAATTCCGTAACCTAGAGTATCGTTATTGAGGCTTCTAGACTCATCCCATTCTACCACAATATAATCTTTATATGGAGTAGCTCTAAGTGCTGGGGGATCTGGTAATGGAAGAACTTTAACGGCGTATACCACAGAATCAGATCCGTATAAGTTTTTGGCTAAGCACGTATAATTTCCACTGAGAGATTGGTCGATACCTAAAAGGAAATAAACACTTTGTACTATTAAGTTTTGATAACACGAAAAAGTAAAAAAATTAAAGCGTGTTCCAATAAAACTTTTATAGTAATCCTTACTATTTATTATTGTTATTTTTAAAGTTAGAAGCTTGAAACTTATTAAGTGAGGGGTTGAAAAGAGAGATAAAGGGTTGTATGGAAGTGTCGTCATTTTTAAACATAGAAGTTTGTAACTCATTTTTAGGCTGTTGACTGAATATAAATAAATGGCATTAGAAGTTTGTAAAAATATTACCCTTAAGGGGGTAAAATTAAAGGGGTTGGGTAACTTGGTTAAGATTGTTGAATATTTTTTCTTTATTTGATCAAGGTCACTACAATACGCGGGCGCAGTCGCGGGTACACCTAGTTCTTTTATATAAATACAAAAAGAGTACACATATTGGTAGAGGACAAATTGTACAAAATTGTCTGCATGAGAATGTCTCTATAATAACTAAGCAATTCTGTGTTGAATTGAAAGTGAGATACGGTACAAAATCTGTGTAGTGTGATTCAAAATATTTAATAATTGAGTTATCTATCCTTAAGTATGTTGTATTATGTGTATAACATTAACTGTAAAATACACTATTTTACAGTTTAATTAAGTAGTATATTCGTACCTAAAAGTCGTACATTTGTCCATTTCATTTATAAACTTCAATATAAAAATGATATTTACTATAATATTTAAAACAATATTGTTTAATATTAATATTTCAAGTTTGCTGTGTAATATCGTGTTTCATTTACTGAATTCATTTTAACAGGGCCCCTATATTTTATTATTTGTTACGGTGCTTCTTCTTTGAAAAAAGGTTTCATAACTCATAATATCCGCGATTTACATTTTATTTTTAGCAAACAAGGAAAATTCGTATTTAATTTCTTCGAAACTGCCATCTGACAATTTGAAAATTCTAACAAAAAGAATTAATAATACATTTTACTTATATAATATTATATATTCCTTATTTCATTTCGTAACTTAAGCTGGTGTTAAAATATACTCCAATGTGCCGTAATAAGAACGTATAATGAAGTATATACTTCTGAAACTCTTAAAATTATTTCAAATTCATTAATAACCTCAAAACACTTACTTTTAATTAGAAGGCTATCATCTCTATTCCTTGTAAACCGAGGATGATGAGTGATGATATTCTGGTTGTGATACCAGACTGTTCTCGGTGGAGGAGATCCCACGCTCTTGCATTCCAATAAGAGGGAATTTCTAACTGCTACTGTAACTTCTCCTCCTAGCGATGCAACTCCTGCTACCACTAGTGTAAAAATAAATTTATTTATATGTATTGCACATGCAAATACATAAATGAACAAAACATACAAGACCCAGTTTAAAGGATGTGTTCTTACATACCAATATTATAAAAGCGAAAAGTGTCCGACTGTTTGTTCTCTTATTGCACTTTTACGACTCAATGGATATTAACTGGATATTATAATATCGACAGTTGGCAATACCTCTATGCCATCTGAGATAAAAGTCATAACTATATGTTATGCATGTATATCAGGATTCCTTGCATTTTAATTTAACAGTGTAAGAATAACATAAAGATGTTACTACATAAACTTACCTCTTTGCAAAGGCGTGTTGGTAACGCGTTTGGTTTCAGGACCTTCACCCACAGCAGTACTGGCAGTCACCCAAACATCGTACTGTCTTCCTTCATTTAGATCTTTCAGTTCTACAGTTTGAGTTTTTTCGTAAGCATCATGAGTTATTTGTGCGTCCATGCGTATTGTTTGAGGGCCATCATTGCTGTTAACAAAATATTTTTTAAACAGATTTAATTTGAAGATGTCGGCATCATAACCTAATTATTTTCTACTCAAAGGTTGAATTCGGTTGAATCTATATAAAATTTTCGTGTCTCAATGTTAGTAGTCATACTTCTCTAAAATGGTTTAACCGATTTAAATGATATTTTATATGTGTACATGGTAGCTCTGAGAATAGGTTGTTATCGATATTAATTTTTCACTCTTCTACCATTAACTCCATTCTTTAATAGCGTTAGTAATGTATACGGCAAAACAATGTTAAAAGTCAACTAGTATGTTATAAGATTATAAATTTAGTTATTACATTTTGCGAATTTATAATAACACTTGCCCGAAAAACAAGTACGATAATTGGTTGAGATTCCCTGACATGGATTTTCGTACATTGTAATAGAACTTAAGTTTGCATGCTACTACAGATACCTGTTCATGCAAGTACGCAGTGACTCAAAGGACTTCTTAGTTCTCTGACAAAACCTCCTTCAGCCTTTATGTAACTTTCAATTCAACTTCAACAAGCTCTATCGATCCTTCACTTTCTTTCAACTTTATAACAGTAACATATAGCATTTTCTTATGTAATTGTAATTGTAAACAAGCTGACTACCTGATGGTACTTGATAACCATATATGTATATGGACGGGATCATATAAGTTATCATATAACGTCCCGATACCACTCATGTATTCCTTATCTATCGGAGGACTATGATGTCATGCCTTTTATCCTTTAATTACACTGCTTTATCTAATTCTTCAACCGAAATACATCTTATAAAGCAAGCTGCTTTGTGGATGAAATTGTTGAGATTTTGCATACATGCAGGAGACTTTCGACAAAGTCTTCGTCAGTAAAAATCTAGTAATTCTTATAGTAGATTTTTATTTTATTTGAGTAGATATGTATAAAATGTTGATCTATTTCCAATTACGTGCAATCTTTGTGTAGAGTAGTAAACAACAAGTTCTCTACAGAAACATTTTATTGTTAAACAATGTGCCTTACATAGTAACACAAGTATCGGGCTTCCCCCCGGTTACGATTTTCTTTGTATTGCGCATTAACTATAAAGTTTCTCTACAAGATTCGCTATTATTAGTAATAGTCAACTACTTTATGAAACAAATTAATGTCAATTAAACGACAAAGTAGTAATACATTGTCACAATCTATTTCTATGCTGCCTTATAAGACTACTAAGAGTACATAGCATTGCACAATAAACTAATGCATAAGACAGATAACTTGAATTTTAGAGTATACCACTTCGACAGAATATGTACATAGTTAACTTTGATCGTTATGACTGATTTATTAATTACGTAACGTATTTTTAATTCTGATAAATTCGTGCTGTTTGGTAATTTATATTTAAAAATTAATTTATTTTGTAAATCTGAATATGTATTTTGATTTAAAAATTTAAAGTTAGATTTGAGACCAATTTTTTTTGTATATAAAGGTTGGCTAAAATGATTTCGTTTCCCAATGATTAATATATTAAAAATTATTATATTATACGAAAATACCTAAATTTAAATTTATTTCAATGAATATTTTTTCTATTCTACTCTAATCTATAACGGCGTGATATGTGTTATTATTTCTTGGTTTGAAATAATAATTTACAGACTTCGATTTAAACAAATACATCCAACAATATATTTTTACACTTATAAATACATGATTTATTAATATAACAGTTACAAAAGTGTATAGACTATTAATAGAAATCGTAAAAAAAAATTATATTCTTAGTATTTGCAATTAATAAGCATAATTTGTATCTACTTACTTTAATTAAAATATAAATAATTAATTAATAAGAGAGATAACATCATAATTGTTTGGAATGGCAACACATAAGTAGGGTGTCAAATGACGACTTGAAACGATTGCTGTTTGCTATCAGCTTGTTTGCTATTCCAATTATGTAAATAAAAGGACTATACTTTACATTAAATTTTAGACTATACTTTAGAAACAAATTAAATCACTTACCTAGCAGTCGGTTTGCAGTATATAGTGTAGTGCAATAGTCTGCCATTCGGTTGGCTGGGCTTCTTCCAACTAACTAAGAGTGAGTTCGTCGATTGAGATAGTAGTTTTATTTCCGCCGGCGCATCCGGTACTGGAACAGTTTTATGCCTTTAGAATTGAAAGCTTCAAGCGTGTCTTGTTTATTCTTCTTGAATAATAAATTTAACTTCTCTTATTCATATTAAGTAATGACAAAATTTGTTTTTAAAACGTTATTTTAGTATTTCTTTATTCATATAATTAATTTAATTCATACCCTTATAACCTTCATAAGAAGTACAATTAAATTAAAGAACCCAGAGTTATAAAAAGGATTATAATATATCAAATCCTATTTTCTCTCTTTGTAAATATGTTTCCTTCTTCTACACTGTTATCTGTGACTTTTTAACTAGTATGATATAATTTTTTTTTCTGGTTTATATGTGTAATATTTGATTACGTATAATTATTTGATGTATACTATATTATTATATTATATTATTGTGTATTCATATGTATGTATATATATGTAAATTTGTGTATGTACTATATTTTATTTTGTTTACATAAGTGTATACAATTTTTATGTTTCCACTAATGCGCCACCTACTCTATTTTTTTTTATAAATACTCTCTTTCCAAAGGTTGTCTGTAAGAGATTGCATTAGCGATAAGACCGCCTTTTGTACTTAGTTTTTTTTTTGTTTTTAATTTGTTCATGTCCTTTATATGTTGGTGCAATAAAGTGTTATAATTTAATTTAATTATAATGAAATTCATTGGTCAAGCAGAAAGCAGTTAGTCTTCTAATACCTAACTAGATCTTCATGATTTATATAACTAAGACCATTACGATCGTGTTAGCTTTCAAATAAAACAAAAACGCATAATTTCTCTTAGGAAATTATTTGTTAAGAAGTTACGACGTCATAGACAGACACGAAAAATAGAACAACTCAGAGTTCTTAGCAGTTTTAAAAAATCATTCCAGTCATAAAGTTATATTGCCAGCAGAAAATATACCTAACACGTTTAGGAGCTACGATGCCACAGGCAGACACAGATACAATACCCCTTATTTTTGAAACAAGGATTAAAAATATATACACTCAAAGAGTGCTTAACCGATTTTAAAAATCCTTCCAGCCGTAAAGTTATATTGCCAGCAAGTAATATAACAACAGACAATGTTATACAAGTCCATCTAAAGTTGTAACAATCAAAGTTACTCACCGTCTTGCAACGTAGCGCACACAATGGGGAAGGAGAACGGGCCCAGTCCGTAGTTGGAGAAGCCAGCCACTTTGATGGTGTAGTTTGTGAACTTCAGCAGACCTTGTAGACGAAGCTCGGTCACTAGTGATGTGGCATTTTGCCAGTGTCGACCTAAATAATTAATAGGTGATTTAAAGCAATCAGGCAGTACATGGTAATAAGTAGTATTATTTACAAATAATCTTGATGATAACAATGAGATAGATAGATAGATAATATTGTGGACTTCATAGTCTATCGCTGGCCACTTAAAACTCACTTTAAAAATGATACGTAATTAACGTAACGTATTGCCAACTGCGAGGGATCTATTTATTAAGTTGCTTTTATCAGCGCACACAAACGCAGAGCAATAGCCGTAGTAGAGGCATGTAGTATGCTCTAAATACTACCCACATCAAATTTGTTGATTTTAAAATCTTTAATAAACAGTTCCCTATCTACTCTATTCCTATCACATTCCATCAAGAGGTGCTGGACATCTTCGACTTTTTGACACACAACATAGTCGGGTGAATTCTCCTTTTTCATTAAATATCCGTACTTTCTTGATGGATAGTGACCGGATTGGATTCTAAATAATAATTTCAATCTATATATTGATACGTAATTTGATTAGTTTATTTTACACTTTTTGTATTGATTTACTTTTTATAGTTTTTGAGTAGTTGCAATAGCTTTCTGAACATATAGAACCGATAAATAAATGTATAATATATCCGTAATATATAATATTATCCACTATGGATAAAATCCATTTTATTTGGGACATACAATAAGGAAACCTACTGAAGAAATATAACAAATATTGTTGCTGGAAGCTTGTCCATTCTTTGTAAATATTTTTTTTTTATATTTGTTTTTTATATATCATTTTTGATTACCTCTCTGCGAGCGCTCTTGGGAATTATACATATTTATCACAATTATTCAGTTTTTTAATATTATTTATTGTGTTACCGATCCAGTAACAAATATATTAAAGGACTCACGTATAATTACAATAAGGTGACCTTATTGCTGAAAACAATCTATGAGATTAGTCAGTCAGACTCATACACCGCAATGGTAGTAGTAATTTAACATACGGCCCATTTGATGTTAAACTGATACCAACCTGAAATACCAGCGGTGTCACGTGCACGTTGCTGACCCTTAAGAACCTCTATTATACATTGAAATATCCCTAGAGAACTTCTAACTTCTATGAGGGTTTATTAAACAGATTCAAAACACACAAAACCGTATAATCGTGAATTAAATCGTTGAATCGTAAATGTCGTGAATTGAAAATAGGATGAAATTGAAACTATTCAAAATTCAACTTCATGACGTTTTTTTATGTCGGTGATAATGGAAAGGTGATCTTGCCTACGCTAACGGTTTACGCAGGCGGGGCACCAGTAGAGGATGATAAGATGATCATGAGTTCAGGTCCGTTAGCCCATCGTGACAAATTCATCAAGAATTTATCACGATGATTTCCAGGGGAAACCGCGTGAAGGTCAACCTGACATGGGACATTACTAGAAATAAGATCATCAGCCCACATTACTAACAATCCCCTTTTCCCTCCAATTTCATTTGGTTAGTAGTTAGCAAACATGGCAGAGGCTTTTCAGCTAACTCACATAATGTGCAGACATGTTACAAATTAAGGAAACTGCTGGTACAGTTTGCGGTAATTAATCGAATAAATCTAGACTGTTCCGTGGCTGTGATTATAATTAATTTAATTAAAATGGGTACATTAGTGTCTAACTAAATTTGTGATTAATATTTTTCAGAAGTAGAATAATAATAGTAGGTGATAATGATACCATTAAAAAAAATAACATAAACGATACAATATATATATTTTATAGTACAGGAGATAAACAAGTTTGCGGTTCACCTGATGGTGAGTGATTACCGCTGTCTATGAGCACCCGCAACACCTGGGGAATTACAAGTTCATTGGCGGCCTTTATAAGAAGGAATACGCTTTTTTTTTAAATTTTCAATATATCGATTCGGAAATACCATTAATGGAAGACGATTCCAGAAAGTGGTTGTGTATGTCACCTATACGTGTATATATTTTATTTTATGTAAGGACAATGGCAAATATGTTGATGGCTCATTTGATGGAAAGAGGTAATTTTGACCTATATACCTACATGTGAACAGACATCGACATGTTACCAACCCTAATAATACCATTTTTTCCATTTACTATCAGCTATCAGTTACATGTTTTATGATATGTCTATATAAAAATTCGTCTATTACGTATTAATCTTATGTCTGACTAAGCACAATACCAGGCTATAATATAGTCTGCATAATATATTGCATTAAAAATGTAAACTGAACCCAAACATTGTTTATAGATTTTTTCTGTTTGTAATAATAATCACAGGACAATTCACACAGCGCCATCTAGATACAAGTTACTACTACTGTTACTACTAAAGCTTGTGTTATGGGTACTAGATAAGTAATACAAATACATAGATATTATTTTTTTCGGAAATACATACATATTATACATAGAAAACACTCAGACTGACACAAACAATCGTACTCATGAATAAAAATGTTTGGACCGAGCGAGGAATTGAACCCGCTACCTTTGGAAGTAAAGCGGTGTGTTAAATAGTCAGACCACCGTGGTCGTCATCATTTGTCAAACAAAAAAGTTAATAGTGTAAATTAGAAAGCCTAGCATTAGAAAATATGCAATCACAGTTATTATGTTTACATGCTTCGTTATTGGCAGGCATTATCACAGCGCTCAATATGTCCTTCCGACTACAAATACCATTCAGAATTCATCTAAATATATCTCATACTGGTATTTGCACGTTCGCATCAATTTCAGCTATCACAAAGCTTTTGTAACAATAGTTACGACTGATTGTAGTACTGTATAGTCCATTTGTTAACAATTTGGTTTATTGTCCCCTCAGTGTTTACATGTTACATGTGTAAACTTGTAATGTATTTACTTTATGTAAGTAAGTCTTAGAATATACAAACATGACTGGAGAAACAATGGCGTCTTGTAAATCATATGTTTATTATTCATCTCACATATTTTTTTCTTTTCCTATATATTATACTAGCTTTTGCCCGCGGATTCGCTCGCGTTAAATTATCCCCTTAGGGGTGGAATTTATCAAAATCCTTTCTTAGGAGATGCCTACATAGTAGCTTTGTGTATGCAAAATCTCAGCCCGATCGGTTTAAAATTGACAAAGTTTCATACAAACTTTCATCCCCTATTTTATCCCCTAGGGGGTAGAATTAATAAAAATTCTTTCTTAGCGGATGTCTACGTCATAACATCTACCTGCATGCCAAATTACAGCCCGATCCATCCAGTGGTTTGGGCTGTGCGTTGATAGATCACTACGTCAGTCACCTTTGAGTTCTATATATTTAGAGGTTCAGATATAGACTTTTTATAAAGTTTGCATGGATACCTCTATCTCATACATTTCAGGCAAAGCAGTTGTAAGTTGTATGGTAGTAAAAAGTTGAGATATGGCAGATAAATTACAGGGTACATCTTAATCCTCCGGAATGGCAACAACTTCAGTCACATGATGGTGCTTTAGTTGCCATTTACTACATGGTGAGTCTTGTTTGCCATTCAAATTACTTAAAACTAAGTAGGTATATATTTTTTTTAAGTTTAAGGCGCTGAGTTTAATACGCCCTTCGCAATTTAATAATACATAGAGACACCGTAGTAAATACCATACTACTCATGCATAAAAGAAATAACTCCATTGGAAAGTATACACTCTATCCTGAGAAGATTAAATCCATCAATCCTAACAATATCCTCAATTCTTGTCCCTGACGGGTCTAGGGCGAGCACAATACGTAAATCAATGTAGGTCCAGTGCTACAAGTCTAATGCATCTAGCAATAGCTCAAACCCTTCTATAACGTTGGGCTAACTGATCTGACTTCATGTTCATACTATCATCCTCCACTGGTGTCCCGCCAGCGTAAACCGTTAGCGCAGGCGGGTGCACCATTCCATTATCATCCTTTAAAAAAAAACCCTTCAATAAGTGGTGAAGGGGATTGTTAGTAATGTGGAGTAATGATCCCATTGCTAGCAATGTACCATGTCAGATCGACCTCCACGCGGTTCCCCCTGGAAACCATCGTGATACATTCCCGGTGAATTTGTCACGTTGGGCTAACTGATCTGACTTCGTGTTCATCCTATTATCCTCCACTGGGGCCCTGCCAGCATAATGAGTTAGTGCAGGCGGCACCACTCCATTATCATCCTTTAAAAAACCCTTCAATAAGTGCCTTACCTTGGGCAGCATACAGCACAGAATATCCAATTAGAGCACCGGCTTGCTTATGTGGTGGAATGGGCTGCCAGCTCACTCTCAAAGCTGTCGACGTCACACCACCGCACTCCACTGAGGATGGACCTTCTTCAGGAGCTGTGTAGAGATTACAATATTATAAGTAAAATGTCGTTTTGACTATGAAGATTTTATATGTGTGCACTCAAACATCTATGTAAATAATAACTCACTTAGTCCCAAATTAAGCAGAGCTTATGTTATAGTACAAGACTGTTAGAAATACTTAAGTATATTTTAGTTTGTAAATACACACATAACATTAATATACAATTAATACAAATGTTTGCATCGTGCGAAGAATCGAAATCGCGACGATTGGGAGAAAGGCCGTAGGCTATACCTCTAGACCACCCAAGACGTCAAAGAATACAATTTGTATTCGATTTGTAAAACAAAATAGATGAGAATGAGAGGAAAATGGATATCTGGAATTTTTGTTTATTGCATTTCTTATTAGTATTGTAATTCAGAATTAATTTAGACAAGTGGCATACTTCCATTTTGGCAGAGTTCTAATAACTTGTACGTGCCGTTCAAATAATGAAATAATTTCTTAAATTTGTACAGTGGTTCCGTTCATTCTTTCATTGTAAAATCCGCTCTAAATATATAATCATACTTTAAGTGGCTTTAAAACAGTATAGTACTTACTTATATTTTCCCTAGTGCAAAGAATAAGTATATTAAAATTAAATTAACATTTTAAAGTCATATGATTTTTAATTGAAAATATCAAAACCGAGGATTTAAAAAGTTTTATAAAGCGCAAAAGTGAAAAATATAAAATATAATGAGCACATAACAAAAGGTGAGAAGTAATTATAACAGCAATAGGGGAGTTTCAACGAAAAACGTTAATGAAGACGATAACGCTTTATGCTAAAAACTTTTCGGCGTAAAGTGCGAATTCGGCTAATTTACGTGTTACACTTGTTGACGTAATTTCGAAATTTTCGCCCCACTTTGTGAATGGGGAATTTTTTTGCTCGAGAAAATTGTGTTAATTTTGCATATTTGCTGTAAAAGGAGACGGAGGGGAATATGACAAAGTTTTCTTTTGCTGTAAAAATGGATAAACGGTTTCGTTCTAATTTACAACAGTTTTTATTCGTTTTTATAACTATAACTGTTTAAAATACAATATAAAAACATATTACATCAAAGTTTGAATCATAAACAAATGAAAAATTGAAATTTTAAGACATTATGATTATGACAACTGAAATATTATATATACACTGGAACAAATTCTTTATCGTTTAACATAAAAATACACATTTGTACATAATTACACATTCAACAAAATAGAGTTATAATAGAATTGTGGAAGAATATGTATGTGCCAATTTGATTACCAATTTAGTAGGTACCTAAAATTTTCTCAATAGATTTATATATTTAATTGTTCATATAATACAAACGTGTGAACAGTTTCTAATTGGACGAGTTTCAATCTAACATGGCGCATACATGGGGACAAAAAAATCCAACATTTTAAACTTTAAAAATAGGTAAGACTCACCCCCTTCTCTCGTATCTTGGAACAAAGGAATGGAAAATGGCCCAAGTCCAGCGCCGTTGAATGCTGCGACCGAGACTGCATACCTTTAGTGAAAAAATAACTACTATAGTGATACTGTAATAACCCTAAACAATTTTGTAAGTCATGAAATCAGGGTACGGAGGCATCAAATCTTACTTCTTCCCACCGGTAGCTGTTTATGGGCGGCGGTTACCACTTACCATCAGGTAGACTGTCACTTGTTTGCCATTCTAATTGAAGCTTCGAAAAATCGAGATCCTTATAAATGTTGGCCAAAAGACAATTTTAATATTTCTTAGAATCTAAGAAGAAGAATCTAAGTTAAGATATTAGTAAATTTGCAGAAACAATTATTCATATTTTAGCCTACGTTCCTTAATAATTGAATTTATTTACCTGACACCTTTTAGAAGGCCTGTAATAGTGGTTTCTTGTTTTGAATATAAAGAACTCGTCTTCATAGTCTTGTCACTTGATTCTTCAGTTTCTGTAAGAAAACATTCTAGATTAGTACAAAACAAATAATCTGAAAAAAAAAACGGAAATATTTTAAGTAAATATAAAAGAAAAAATATATATTTTACTGCAATTTGGTTTTAGCAAACGATGTGTACGTCATTTTTTTTTAATAATAATAATAATATGATTTATTTATTTCTCCTTACAAACATGATGGCAACAATACAAACAAACAAGTCATTATTCCAAACAGTAACATTGGATCTGAAAATGACGATATCTATTGGGAGATTAACGTAATGATATCAGAAAATTATCTATTGTTTAAATATAACGTTCACTCAGGTTAGATGAAATGTAATGATTTATTTATTCATTATTAGCAATCCTTCCTGACTGATCAGACGGGAAATATTATTATATCGGTATAGTCTTATTTAGTTATTCCACCAGTTGATTTGTGTTTAATATTTAGTATATAAGTTAAAATAATAATAATACGAAATTTATTAATTATATTTATTATATTACTGTTGGTGAATATTAAATATTATACATAGAAGTAATTCAATATGATTGGTAATATGAAAAATTACGCCGTTAATATTCCTAAATTAAATATCATTGCATAGTATAAAATAAACTCGCTTTCTCTGTCTGTCCGTCACTATGTATACGTAAATCTTTAAAAATACGTAACGGATTTTTTTAAATAGATAGAGTGATTCAAGAGGAAGGCTTATATATATAATACATGTACACCTGTGCGAAGCCGGGGCGAGTAGCTAGTAATATTATATTACGAACCTTTCATGCCAGTTAACTGAGGGACCGCCCTCAATCGGTACCCTATAATAACACCGTTGTGGGTATCTGGTGGAGGAGGGAGCCACTTCACACTCAACTCTCCAGGTGAGTCTGTTTGTTCCAACTGCACACTTAAAGGTGGTGATGATGGAGCTACAAACGAGATTTCTTTATACAATGACAATCAATCAACAGTATGCCTAGCCTGCTATTGTTTTATTAAAGTTATTCTGCAGGGCTACTAAACCCTCCCCGACTTTACAAGTCTACAAGGGTTTAGTAACCCTAATATTTCGAATGTATGAGGGTGCAACTAGTTTAACATTACCGCATTTATGAAAAATAACATATGAAAAGGTCGAATTATAACCCGTTCCCATTCATTATACAATGAAAGGATTAAGCATGTATAATCTTCTATTTAAATGTTTTACTCAATATAATAAAGCCATATAGTATCAAAATATACCTTAATCGTTTGTTGAATTCTGTCAACACAATTTTTTCCATTATTTGTAAAAAGCACTCTAAAATAAACTGACTAAGACTTAAGATGTATGTATCTTATTTAGTGTAGATTTTTTTTAAATATTTTAACATACACTAACAAAACTAATCTTAATCAATGACTTACTTTACAAATTATTATATTGCTGTTGGCCGTAGTTGCTTTTTACAGCTTCAATGTGCGAAAATGGTAGCGTAGGAGAGATGTCTCCAAACCCGCGGAAGAACTTATGAAGCGGCTAAAAGTTGATAGAAATTCGAACCTCAACTCAGACCGTCTTGTCGATCCCCATTTAAATGGGACAAAGTCGATCAGATGGTTGGAAGGGAATGACTCACTAAAATCAATATCTTCAAGTAGCACTTTTATATAGTTAAACATCCAGCTTAACAGATACGACCGAGGGCATCGCTAAAATTTGAACCTCAACTCAGGCCGTCGTGTCTATCCCCGTTTGACCGTGACATAGTCGGTCGTAAAGTCCAAAGAGGAACACACTAAGACCAATCGCTTTAATAGCACTTTTATATAGTTAAACATCTTACCTTCTTCTGTAGTAGTAAATCTAACAGGTGAAGAATAATGACTAAGGTCGGCCTGATTACCGCCAGCTACTCTCGCTGTATATGCGGTTGAAGGTAGCAAATCCTCAACATCTATTGAATGACGAATTTCTTCTAACCTAAAAATAGAGAGGCATAGTTTAATATTGAGTAAAAAAACTAAACTTATAGTGTATGAGATTAAACAAGAATTAAAATGTGGGAAATGGGACTTCTAATGTAGACTGACAACTCCATTAGCGAATGGAGTTGTCAGTTCATATTATTAACAATGAATCTATTATCAAGCTAGCTATATAGCAATGTACCATGTCAGGTTGACCTCCACGCAATTCCCTCTGGAAACCTTACCATGACAAATTCTTGGTGAATTTTTCATTATGGGCTAACTGACCTGAACTCATATTCATCTTATCATCCTCCACTAACTCCCTGCTCTCGTTAGCACCGGCGAGTGCACATTCCATTATCTTTAATATAACCTATTTTAAATATATATTTATATTTAAGATAGGTTATATTATATGATCTCAATGAAAAACATGAAGACAAATCGTATCTTGAGAACGCAGTCTACTTATATCTAAAACTTCTGTATTTTATCTCAAAAGACAAAAGGTAGTCACGGGAATTACCTAATTTTGTATAAATAGTACATGTTGTTAAGTTTTAGTATACACGTATAAATAAAATACATATATAAATTAATTAGACTATAGCAAGTATAGTGAATATTCTTACCTAGTTATATTAATACTTCTAGCATTATTCCACGACACTCTCTGAGTGTTTGTGATCTGTAAACAATAATATTGGGCGAGAGAGCGCGCCATGTCTCTCCAGGATAGCTTTACAGATCTGCTCTTGACCGAATCAACTGACAAGTCTGAAGGTGGGGACGGTGGTTCTAAATGTAATAGAAATCATAACTTTAATATAATTCAATTATATTTTTTATATCAAGGTATAATCTTAACAATATTATAAACGCGAAAGGTGGTAAGTATTGATGTTTGTTACTCTTTCACGCAAAAACTACTGAACGGATTTTGATGAAACTTTACAGTAATATAGCTTATGCATCACAATAACACATAGGCCATATTTTTTTATTGAAATTTAACGTGGGTGACAGCGGGCACAGCTAGTAAAATAATAATTAAAAAAACTAGTAGGTACATTAAATTACTGCCGTTTATATATTTTACCTTTTTAGAAGTAATGTTATTTGGAGTTCATTTAAACTTATTATTTTGCATTTCTTATTTATAATTGAAGCAGATATTTATCATCTATTCATCACTAAATCATGTACTATGTAGGTTAAATCACTTATTTACCTTCCGTTAATTGCGAAATTGATTTCCGTACAATTTGCATACGGTTTGCATTGGCCTAGATACTTTCTATGCATGTCGTGTACAATAATTTAATATATAACCGCTCCACAATCTAATCTAAGTGCGAGACCACTTAGATTCCAGGTGGGGATGAATTCCCTGTCGATGGCGAGTGGTGGTTTTAACAGAACGGTTTCAGAGGAGCTTCCTCCCACGTTCACTTAGATTGTGGAATGAACTACCCGCCCAGGGAGGATTGCTCACAAGATTACAGCATGGGGTTTTTCAAGATATACCCTATATTAAGGTTTCTTAAGAGTCGGCAACGCGTACGTGAGGCCCCTGGTGTTTTAGGTATCCATAGGCTACGGTAACTATTTACCATCAGATGGGCCGTATGCCTGTTGCGATCATCGTAAAATAAAAAATATATAAGTAGCTACAAAAAAAATTAAAATTAAGTACGTCCATAATTAGATGGCTCTGTGTTAGTAATCCAGAGTATCGTAATTATTTATTTATTATAATTAGGATGCAGAAATATAAAAGAAATACTTTATATGTCACTGTGAGTAAAGCATGAGTAGTTTCTGAAATACAGCGTTCCATACTATACTACTTACGTACTATAATGCCAACGGCACGATTCATGTTTTTTTTTTCTTTGGAGCGGCCAACGTGGTTCTCCTCAAGACTAGCAATAAGAAATACTTCTTAAAAGATACAAAACTCATTACTTTCATTTTAACGAGACGTACAATATTTCCTTTTCCGTCAAGACTCCGGCGTATTATATGAAAAGGATCTCGTATTACAATTTGAATGAAGTGCTCCAAACATTGAATTTTTTATTTCTATAATGTTATTTTATTCTTTACCTTGAGTGTTTTTTTCATGGAGTCAACTTGAATATTATAAATATCAAAGTTACCTTACCTCCTTAATACTGTTCTTTTTTTTAATAATAATATAAAATAGCCCATTTCTACGGTGGCAGTAAATGATGTCTCTGACTAGCCTTTGACATAAAAACCGTAACGGTACAATATTTCATAACTATTTCTTCAATAAAAACTATTTTCCGTGACCAGTTACCTATCTATTCCTAAGGGAATTATCTTGAGGCTTCTCTTAGTCTACGTCTATGTCTTAAGAAATCTACCTGCTAAATCGGAAGTAGAAAGAAGGACTGTCTAATAATAGTATGTTATTGAGCATATATTCTGCGGCTGATTCTTTTTGGTTGAATCAATTTTATAATAAAATAAATATAAACAATATGTATAATCTCGTGCAGTTTTTAAAATATGTGGAAAATGTTTTGGCCATCTATAAAATGTATTCTAAGTACCAGAAAGTACCAACAACAAATGCATGAATGAAACATAATTACTAGAAGTAACATAATCCAAGATTAAAAAAAAAATTTCATTTAACTTTATGGTCTATAACAATAATTTTGCGTTGCGTATTGCGTTTTAGTAAATTTGTTTATGCAAAAAGTCATCATAATATCATAAATACATAATTTGTACGTCCCTTTCGTACCTTTGCACTACTAAATGATTGTATGGATGTTAAGAAAACGTGTAAACATAGACTGCATCATGAGTATCTGTTGATCAGATTATGTTTTATTACAAAAACTAATGTAAACTGTGGAAAGTTTGTGTAGATGAAAATGCGGGTAAGAGTTAGTTTCTATTTTTTAAACAGTATATGTATTGGCACTAACAATAAATATAAATGGTTGAATGTAACTATAATTTAGTTGCGGGCTAAACTACACTGGCTTCAAGCCAAAATCCAGTGGGATATCTACGTATTTATTAACTTTAAACAACATTGCAGTCTCATAGTGAAAATATACAAATAAAATCTGTAAAAAAAATACTTATTGTTAATACTGATTTATTATCCGAGCGGTAACTTAACTAGTAAACAAACTGATAGTCTGACAAGATTGACCAACGAAAGAGCGTGTGACACCTTATTAATATTATACGGGAAAGTTTGTGAGTATAGATGGATGTTTGTTACGCTTTCGTGCAAAAATTACTTAACGGATTTTGATGAAACTTTACAGTAATATTTATTTATTTATTTGTACACATTACATCAATGGTTGTAGACAAGACAATTAACAGCAATCCCTGCACTAAGCTCAAGGCTTGTGTCGCAGTAATCAGAAATCCTTAATTACAAAAACATTAACTTAAAACTATAATTAAAAGATATGATGGGCGAAATATATTGATTATTATGTGAGTGTGACGAAGACGAAGTCGTGCTGACTCTTACAGTCAGCACGTACACCATATTTCCTTTTATTTACATTAGAAACGAATTTCTACTCGGGAAAGCGGTGTTTAGGGCAGAGCCGCTCTATTTAGCTCCACTAGCATTCTACAATAGGCTTATGTGGTGGGTTCTTGCAATGCATTTAGAAGTACGTCGTAATACAAGGCTCTACATGCCATGTCAGTGATCGGCCGATTAGGGTCTTTGAGTTGAGGTCCAAGTATTTATATATAATACTTGGACTTAAAGACCCTAAAGAGTCACCGACGTTATTAATGTCAATAGCAGGGTAAATTACTAATAACTAGCTTTCCGCCCACTAGTGTTTGTAACACAACTTTGTGTGTACACTATTATATATGTATAACACAATATAAATAATAACGACAATTATATAGAAAATAGACAATTAAAAAGTTATATCATAGACAGATAGTGAATTCTAAAAACAGTCAATAACAAGTTATTTTAGCGATTACGTAGTACAATAGTCACGTGTATGTACGAGATTCAACATTATGAATGACAATGTAACTAATCTAAAAGAAAAAAACTCAGGTCTAAAAGGGGTTGACCATTTAAGATAAAGGTAGACACGTAGCCGACTACACAAAGCCTACATTGAAATTACATACTTAACATGCTTAGAAAATATTCAGACCAAAACGAACACACACTGAATACAAAGGTTTTTACATAATTTAATACTATTAAATAAATTTTCTATTTACATACAATACACGTTCAATACAAAATAATTGTAGTGAACTTTGCTATTTTGCAGTTTGTATTCACACAAAGTTCTTAAACAATTCTTAACAACATTTATTTAAAATAGCAACGTGCAAGTTTCTTGTTTCTTCTTGTATTGAGTTCCGAATAAGTGGTAGAATAAAAAAAATATGACTATTCAATAGTGGTTATATTAAATTTATTCGAGTAAACATTATTTCTATTTCTATTGTAAGGATAACGGTTTTCATCATTCTTTTATTCATCAGGTAAAGCGAATTTATGTATCATAGTTTCTTACCACTACATAAGAGGAAATAATAAATACTGTCACGAGATAGCAATACCCGCATCGTTGGATTGATGATTTTCCTCGTATCTCCCCAAAAATAACTCAATACACATATAATAAAAATATATATATTGGATCATCACAATGTTTTATTATGTATTGAAATAGCAATCAAGCTTACCTGTTTGTAGGTGGTACATATGTACCTACATATGTATATAAACAGCATTACAGAGAACATGTTATTATGTGACGCCTATTATATCACATATGTATATATTATAGTAATACTTCTATATCTATATAAATAAATATAATTAAAGTGTCTGTTTGTAATTTCAATTTAATAGGTTTTCACTAAATGCGTATCAAAATATATACGGCACTCAAAAATTAATTTTAAACATATTAGTCTATTTGTTCTTGCTACTCTTTTGACCGATGTTGATGGTACTTCACACGCAGATATTATATACTTATATTATAAGCAGCAACCTCAACTAACTAATTTATTTTAGAAATTTTATTTATTATAACAATAAATCGTTTAATCTATACAGACAAAGTCACAGGTAATTGCTAGTTAATATTATAAATGTGAACGTGTGTGTGTCTGACGGTATGTTTGTTACCTTTCAACGAATAAACTGCTAATGAAAAATTACGTTAAAAATAATGTATCGTGACGAAGAATACATTATCTTTCATCCTAAAAATAGTATTGAAAGTCGCAAATAAAATTAACTTCTGGTATAATCTGATAGTTTATTCTAAATTCTTACCTAATATTGTAAGATGAACGCTATATACATCGGCTCCGAATGGGTTACCAGCTCTGCACTGATATAAGGCACCATCGCTTGTTTCGGTTTGTAATAACTCCAATGTACTTGTCATTCCATC
Organism: Achroia grisella; assembly: GCF_030625045.1. Classification (NCBI taxonomy): domain Eukaryota; kingdom Metazoa; phylum Arthropoda; class Insecta; order Lepidoptera; family Pyralidae; genus Achroia; species Achroia grisella. The sequence goes on from NW_026712999.1 coordinate 3,422,043, forward strand.
TTCTGATTTTGTTTCAGATATCTTTACCCTGGATTATAAAAGAACTTTTTTTAATTCAATAATTAATTCTAATTTGGTTATAACAGTACGCCAAATATGTTATATGAATCTTTTAACAATTGCAAATATGAAAACAATTGCATGGTGCGCAACTGCAACTATCAATTATAAACTGATTTGAAAAATCGAACTTTGTGTTTGCTATTTTTTGCATTAAAACAGTTTTTTAACATCTATAACAAAACCAATTTCTGGCTTCGTTCTTTTGGGTTGTAAAAAAGAGCTAATGTCAAAGAGCTTATGTAGGTCATATCTACCGTCAGTCCGGAGAGCTTTTGAGCTATAAAAGAACTGACTAGAAATCCTTATTATTTTCAAATGATTACTGACATCATACTGACATATCTTACATGATTATAAAATTTACATCAAACGTTCTAATAACGTTTGATTGCTTTGATATCTATACTTTTATTTATTAATGATAGTCTTACCTTTGAGTCAAGGGATTTATAGGCTTTCCATTTCTGGTCCACATTATCCTGATAGGGTCATCACCTTTGGCTAAACACTCAATGGTTACATGGTGTCCAAGTTTCGATGTGATGTTCCTCGATACTATATCGAATGTTACAGGTTCTGTAAAGTGATTTGATTTATAACTGATAGCCAAAATACTTTAAGGTCTTCAAATACATAAGGTAACGTCTTCAAGATGGTAGAGTAGATGTTTTTTATAGTGGTTGACTCGAAATCATATAGATATAAAATGCAATAGTATTTTTATAGGCTGAAACTAGTGTTATGGTAAATTTATGTACATGTATACTGGTCGTATTTTATTAAACATACAGTGACATGTGACTATAGTGAAAGTCAAATAAGGTACTGTAATTTCATATATATATTAAATAATAAGATGTAACCACATTGCACAGGAGAAAGGTGATTATTAGTAATATGGATTAATAACCCGATTCCTAGCTATATACGATGTCTGGTTGACCACGTGGTTCCCCTGGAAACTCACTTTCTAGTGAATTTGCTACGACAAATTCATCGTCATTGACACTTGACCTTATACTCATTATCCTCTACTGGTTCCCCGCCAGCAAATTTCATTAGCGTAGGCGGGTGTACCATTACATTATCATTCATTATAAAAAAAACACATTGCTTATTTAAATATAAATTATATATTTTTTTAGTAACAAATATCCCGTCGATCTCTTCTTCTCTTCTTCTTCTCTACAATATATTTTTGAAACAGAAACACATACAATACTACTACACTCCTCTCCAAGACATAATTCCAAAAATATAATAATATGTTATAATGTTACAGTGTAATAAAATTTATAAAAGATACAAATTACTCACTGTTAACTGATATCCATATAGTCTTACTAAGTGCTTCACCGACCCCGTTTTCAACGTGGCAAGTGTACACGCCCCCGTCTGATAGAGCTACAGAATCAAATATTAGGGAGCCGTTGGACAAGCTCAGAACTCCTCCACCAGCCACTTCTAATACTGGCCTCCAAGTTTCAGATACAACTAAAAAAAATATCGATATGAACGTTTCTTTATCAATTTTTGACGGTCTTGGTGGTCTAAAGGTTTAGGACACTGCTTTACTTCTCATGTTCATGGGTTCTTCTAATTCTCAATTTAATTCGATAGTAAGTATACAGTATAATTATTTTTTTTGTAATCATGATGGTTCTTCGGAAATATCAGATGTATCAACTCTTCTTAATATACTCTTCATGAAAACCTCAGCAGGTAGTTCATTTCACAATTTAAGTGTACTCGGGAGGAAGCTAATCTGACATCGCGTAGTCATGCGGTAATATTTTAAGTAATAAGTAGTTACTTATTACTAAAAATATTACCGCATTCTCAGGTAGACTTTGTATAAAGTCGTATAAGTGGTTGCTTCTGTCTTACTTATATATCACACTAAGCATGAAGGGTACTATGAGCATCAGAAATTATTTTTCCATCCTTGGTATTGTAGTAGATAGACAAACAAGCTGACAAGCTTGTTTGCCATTTCAGTTACATAAAAATACAATTTCCAACACCAAGTTTATTACAAGTTACAAGGTTTTTTTATTCATATTCAGCACATACATCAAGTGACTGTAGACAAAATCGATGCAAGAAGTTAAGATTTCTAAGTGGATTTTCGTGTTGAGACTTCTCAACTATCCGCAGCGATTGAAAATTTAGATTTTAATGTAAGTGTAAATTCGTGTCATACCGTCTCTTTTTAACCAATGCGTCTGGGGTTGGGGATACCCGTTGGCGCTGCATGATACATGCCCACTTCTTCCCAACAATAAGGATGTGTTTTGTGGTTCTTCGCTCCATTTAGGGGCAACTGTGGAAGAAAATCTGCTGTTAAACAGTTAGAAATCTCATACGTCATAAATACAATTTTGCTTTATGAACTATTATTTAAGCTAAGGCCGCACTGTAACTTCGGCTGCAGCAATATGCTGAGCGGAGTCCTTTTTAGCAAATATCTTTTAATATTTTTATATATATGTACTTGTTTATATATATGTACTTGTATGTATACATGCTGCCAATTTAATTTAATCTATGCTATTTGTAATGCATGTTAATGTTAACAATATGTTTGCGATAATATTCTTTCTTTCCCTATCTAAATATCTGTTAGATAGTTAATAGTTTTGATATGCAAAAAATATTATAAAGTAATCTAGTTTAATATATATAAAGAAAGGAAGTAGCGGAACGTAGCGAAACGTCTTAATCTACAAATAGAAAAACACATCGTCAAGATCTGCTACGTGTAAAGACAATATATACATGTTTGTATTTGAAGTAATATCATATTAAGAATATAGTAATAACGTTACCTCTACCTACTCTATCTAAGGCTTCCGATCGTTACCTTTTATATACAAGTTCACAGTTCGGTTAACTTTTGCCACATGATTAGCTGCCACACAAGTGTACGTTCCGCAATGCTCCAGTGAAACGTTCTTTATTATAAGAACGCTGAACACTTCTAGGCTTCGTTCTACGATCTGAAAATCAAAGTCTAGGTATATTTCTTCATTTATTGAAATTAGCTACCCACATGGGTATACACATATGTGTATTTGTTAGTAGATACAGTATTCATAATCGGGTTATTGTATATATACAAGGAGTATAATGTATTAGAAATTAATTACAATCCTAAAAAGGTATAAAAATAGTGAAAAATAATTATCAAGTAGGAACAAAACAAAACAATATGTCAGCAAAAGTCTTTTTTTAGTTTTTTATTTTCCCGCGCAAACGTAATGCCATAGATACATTATTAAAACGTTATACTGTGATAATATCTTATAAAAATCATTTAACGATATGGACTTTATAAATATATACATGAAATATACATGTAAACCCTTCAGAAAAATTCTTGAAACTATACTAAATATCTTATAAAAATCTGTAGACTGGTTTAAAAGGTAGAAGAAAAACAGCCTGTCGAGTTTCATCTTTATTTTATACTATTAGAAATTACAGGGGACAGACTTATAAGTCTGTAGTCCAGTTTATGGGAATGTATGAAGCGAGGGTTATCACCTACCATCACGTGTTCTGTAGGATTGGTAAATTTTAAAATTGTTTCAATCTATTTTCAAGGTTGTTTATAATTATTCATATTATATAAATGAATTATTTCCCATAATAATATTATTTATGAGCCAATATTCGATGTTCTTACCAGCATGGGTCATTTAAAATATCGGGAGCTCATATATACTAATATTGTAAAGATCCCGTTTCTATAATGTGTACAAAGTTAAAATTGTCTCTGTGATATTGAAGCAACTGTAATGTTAGTTTCATAGAAACAGTTTAGTTCTCACCAAATTTAGACGCAATAGTACAAAGGTCATCTCGGTAAATTTGAGTTTAGTTCATACCAGAAATATGCAACAGAAGTGTCTAGATAAAATTTATTTATTATACATTTCCTCTAATATTAATAGAACGGTCAGGTCATAAAATATGCCGTTGAATTTGTAACAAAGCAAGAAAACAGCGTTACACTTTATGAATACCAAATTCCACCTAGTACAATCATTAACATCAATAAAATTTTCATCTGCAATTGAATAGTAAATTGAGTGACTTACTTTTAAATGTGTAGGTATTTTCTTCCCGTCTTTCAGCCAGGAATAATAAACAGGAGAGTCGCCGCTTTTAAGGTTACAATGGATTTGTACTATCTGTCCTTCTTGTAAATCTGATGCCAACAGTATTTCTTCCAATTGTGGTGGTTCAACTACATGTAATTCGAATGACCTCTTAGCCATTTCACCAGATGGGCTCCTAACTACACAAGCATATGATGCTCCATTATCGCTTTTTGTAACTTTAGCTATATATAAAACTCCATCATTAACAGTAGTCACATCTCTTTTCTCTCTTAATTTAGGTTTGCGTCCAAATATTTCTATACTCAGCGCTGTATTTTTTACGAATCGCTTAAAGCGGTTCGTCTGTGTTGATATGTCAGTATTTATTTCTTTACCTTTATACTCCCATGTTATGTCTCTGGAAACATTTTTCGCGTGTATATATTTTTTTGTTATAAATAGGTAAATATTATTTAATCATAACGAGTATACCTAAATATAACTAAAATGAATCTTGTAAGTTATATGAAACCTAGCGGTTAGTACAAAACATGTTAGAAACTAGAATTACAGCTTACTCATCACATGAATAAAATTATATACATACATATATACAAATGGATAGTCATCTACTTGGTAGCTATTAGTCATCTATATGGTTCCTTTTTGAAGATTTTTTTACATTTATTTTAATAAATCCGAAAACCATTACAAAAATACAATTTTACAAAATATTGACATAAAATTAACACAGAAAGGAGAGTACAAATGCTAATACTGTTAATGCTAATATAAAACAAGCTAAAATATTCAAATAACAGATACTATCGTAACCATGTGTTAAACGTGCTTGATTACATACTCTGTTGTGGTATGAACTACGTACTGCCGAGTAAATATAACATCTCAGCCGTAAGGAATGCCAATATTTCTTAATTAATTGATAATTGGGACAACATCAATGTATTGAAAGCTCACATTCACTTGGACTGTCAGTTTGTTTCATACTGTGACTGTGTGATAGATGTATAAAAATATAATTACCTTACTGGGTATCCATAGTAAGGACACTTGAGGGTGACGCTCCGGCCACTTTGCACTTTGAATGGTGGCAGTGTTCGAATGTACGGTGGACCTATGGTGATATATTATACATGATAATGTTATACAATACTGTTGATATAATTCTAATTGTACATTGTAATTAAATTCAAAACAGTGGAATTAATAAATAACTTATTGTTTATGAATACACAATTATAATTTAGTTCACAACTTAATTTTTTGAAAAATTATGTCATATGAGAAATATTGTAATCTAGATTTATTTATACTATCTTTAGAAATAACTTTGGAGAACAAATAAATAAAAATCATCGTTAGAATCCTTTATTAGTTATTTTATATAACTTCGAAAAATATGAATGATTTTAGTTCATAATATTATTTAGTTTTCAGAATTGATATTGGTATGTTGATGCTCTCAAAACATCAATAATATATCTTGACAGCGCATGTTAACTTAAAAGTTCAGAAGTTCTTTCTAACTTTAAGTAGTAGTTTGATTTTCTTATAACTTTATATTTACATACATATAGTAAGAAGTTATACGAATCGAATGTTTATTTATTTTAATATAACATATTAACATTAACTCAATATTAACGTACTTTTTAAAAAGTCTGATCAATTTATTACAAAATGAAACATGTTATGTTTAAAGTTAGTAGACTGGAAGCGGATCAGGCTATTTTAGTAGTCTTGTCTACACACACAGTGGACAAAATGCGAGACTAAATACGGAAAAGCGACTCCATTTTATATTTATAAGTAAGTGTATGTAGACAAAACATATATAAAATCAGGGATGCCAACTATAAGAAAATCCTAACTGACAAGAAATTTTTAACCTACAAAAATTTGACAAAATACTATGTATGTACAGGTCAGAAAGCAAAATTGAGCTTATACATATATGAGTTAATTTTTAGATTTTTAGTTTTAAAGTTGGCAACGCTATATAAAATTTATTATTATTATTACTTAGGTTCAAATTTTTTTTATTTTAAAACATATATAAAAGGATGGCTGTCAACTATTAGAAAATTCTCGTACAAATACGAGACTTTAGCTACAAACAGTACAATAAGTGTGTACAAGGTCAGAAAGCTAAATTGAGTTTATATATGAATTTTTTAGCTTTTTAAGTTTTTAAGGTTGGCAACCCTGTATGAGATTATTTCGTACATGAAATAGAATTCTATTAATGGCGGTCCCAGACGTGTCTTGATATCTTTAAAAAGACGCGCACAAACTATGTGTAGGAGGTCATTTGCAAATAAACTTTCGTATTTTCATTACTGTATCGGTTTCAAGATGTAGGTTTATGTACACATCGGCCACATCTGGGATCGGGCTAAGAATAACGTTTATTGAAATAGATCCTTCAGTATATTTACCATAGACGTTAAGTCTATCGTGGTGAGCTATTACACTCTCGCCATAGTGAGCCACACATGAGTATAGACCTCCATCGTCGACCCTCAAGTGTGTAATATTTAGTTGGCTCACTACGCCACCGTCTGGGGACATGGTTTGACCTATAGCGTACCTATGGAGCAATAAAATAATTTAACAGTTTATTTAAGACTTCAATATGCCTTCATCTGCATCGTTGGAATCTCTACGAAGTCGAACATAATACAGGAAACACTCCAATTGAAATTAAATACTGATTAAGTCACACAAATTATCAATTATAATTATATATACTGTATCTTTCTGTTATAGAAGTATACTCATATACAGCTATCTCATCCATGACATTAGTGAATAGTTATGAATCAAAACTTAGATATAGATGAATGTTATAAATACAATATAAATAAGGCGTTTATATTGCTATTAAAATTCACTAGTTATCAATTGACTGTACCATGCTTATACATATTGGTGCTATTAACAGATTTTGTAAAAAGTATTGTTGGTAGTGAGACCAGGGAGAATCGAGACAAGGAATTATATATATATACTCGCAGAATGGAAATTTAAACATTAGTTAACTTTCACATAAACTTTTTACGTTGCGTTGTTTTCTGTTGCAGTGTTGATGAATTTCTTAGCAGCAAAAATTGTATAATTTCAAACACAATATAAATTGTTACTGAATAAATAAATATCAAATATATCAAATATTAAATATAATCTCATCCATGACATAGTTATAAATAGATGAATGGATTTCTTCATTGGTCCTTAATAGGTTAGTACATTTTTTTAAGCTCACAGAGTGCACCGATGGGCAAATGTAATCGTCATTTAATTTCAAGTTTTTGAAAACTCACTAGGTATCAATTAGCTCTTTGCTATATATACTTGAAATTTAAACATTAGTTAACTCACTAAACTACTGCTTGCTGTAAAGTAATTGTGATTAAATGTAATCAACGAAAAGGTTCATAAGCTTTTTTTTAATATTAGTTTTTACTGAGAACCCATACTGTACATATACTTGTGAGGTACCACGAAATAAATTAATTACAGGGAATCAACGAGATGAACATTTTTAATTTCGAACATTTCGAACTATTACAAATTTTGCAACGTCTATTTGGGTCTGTAAGTATAATTGAAAATAACACTAAATCTTATTTACTCAGATTATATTTCTATGTAAAAGATTTTATTTAGAATTTTTCATCTCTTGCTATGATTGTATATTTCTTCTATTTTTATTTCATATTCAGTATGAAATGGAGTGGGGTTTACAAATGTTATTTATTCCTCTGACAATATGATATTATGTAAGAACCCAGTACAATTATAATTATATCGACCCATTATCATCATGATGATATTTCTCCTAACTGAAGCTGTCGAGGCTACGGAAATCACATCACATTTAGCCGCGACTAATTCAATGACTCTCGTTATTGTCAAACCCAAATTGTGTTTAGCTGTAATGAAATGTACATACAATACAACAGTATTACTTTAAATTGATTCATATTACAAGGGTAAAACACTATGCATAAAATCATTGGTAATTTTACCTCGAATCGGTGTTAGAAGAGATAACAAGTCCGTCCCTCTCCCAAATGAATCGCGCTGGATGTGGTCCATTCACTGTACAATGTAGGCTCACCTACACCAAAATACACTTTATTTCTAAAGCCATAAAGGAAATAATATATCGTGGTCTCTAACGATTCCTTCCTTATATAATTACATTTGAGATTCATGAAACGAGACCGTATAATGATGGCAGTAAAACTCAATGTTGGATTTAAATGGTTTTGGTCAGAATTGGTTGACGAATACTATGAGCATTGCGGCTTGAGTTATGAGCATATGGCTTTTGTTAGATTTGATTACGGTTATATAATTATTATGGATTTTATTATTGTTCATTCAAAGATATATTTGAGATATTATCTTTTATTTTGTTCGACATCATTGTTCCATTTTATAAATGTAATTCTAAATTTAACTTTTGTAAAAAGTAAACGTTAAAATAGGATGATTATTTTTGCATAAGCGTGATGTTTTTGTATTATTTTATCACGATTGGGTCAAGATTAATCAGGTACCTTGGATGAAGATTTTTAAATTACAAAAGACATCAAAGCATGTGTCTCTGGCATTACATGCCTTAAAAAGCCACAGTTTTTATTTACCATCAGTCGAGTCGTAAACTTGTATCTCATCCTTGATGTCAGATATAGGTATCATATCATAGCTTCATTATCATTTGTCTCGATTGACTAACAATGCACAGCTTGAAGTCTTGAAAGTCATAATTTAGAACATAGGTTAAAATATATGTACATAACTGATGCTGAGTTTCCCCTGCAGGTAAAGTCGTGTGATACGGTCAGTCTAACATAAAATAACATAGGACTTACATCAACACCAGGCATAATATTGGACTCAGTGAAATGCTGGGATATAACCATTTGCAAGTTTCTTCTGTAACGATACCTCTGTATTTGTGACTCTGAAATAAAGTTTTAATGTGATCGAACAGTTCAATTAAAACTACTGTAGTTTTTCTTTTTACTGAGGAAAACATTTATAACAACAATTTTTTTTCAATACTAAATAAATCTGTAATAATTGTTAGTAGTAACTAACTTTGATCTCCAAATATGTTTCTAATATATATTTCAAGAGTATAAAAAGCACAATTCAATGTCATTGTATCGGATTTGGTTTATAGAGTAAACCGGCAAATAAGAGAAGAAAATTTATATATTTTAGATAAGAAAGGTAATAAAAACTTACCATTTGATCTCTCAGTCGACCAAAAGTTAAACATATTATACGGAACCCCTCTTAAAACGGAAATGGACCTGCAAACAAAAGATAACAATAACATTAATTTCAAGCGAGATTTAATCTGTTTTCTTTTATTACTTTAGGTAGGCAATAAACTTGGAATAATTAATTAAAAAAAACTTTAGTACAAGGACATTCATATTTTGAAAGCTTCCTGTATCTAAAAATTGGGGAAATATATATTTTACTAGTTGCATTCCGTGGCGAGGCTCACGTGGAACACAGCCGGTTATTATTTTATTATTATCTGTTATGTAGACTACTGTTTGTAGACTTTTTTATAGGATGGATCATTAAAAGGTTGCACCCTGCTGCGCTAATGGTATACGCTGGCAGGGCATCAGCGGACGATCATAGGATGCGCATAAAGTCAGGTTGGTTGGCCAATACTGGAATTCACCAGGAATTATCAACTATGGTATCCAGAAACACCACATGGTTTCCAAAGACTCATATTTAAAATTACCATAATAACAATTCTCTTCCTCTCTCTTATTTGAGCTTAAAATAAAATAGGTTTATTATGTTATTTTATACCATTGAAGAGGTAGTCAAATATTGAAACTAAAATTTAAAAGTGCTTGCTGTTTTTTGTTTTGTATATAAATTGCCAGTTATTTAAGCGTTATTTTGTTAGTTGACTATAATAGTATTTGTATATATCTGTATCTTGCTATTTGGTATTTGCAAAACATTCTTTAACTTGGCGAAGTTTTATTTTTATTAGAAAAGAGCAACAGTCGAGTTTCTTCGCAGTTTTTCTCGACGGAAACTTTTGATGCAGTAGAATAAAAAAATGCAGTTTTAAAATAGGTATTCGTACCTTCTTATTACGAAGAGCTATGTAATGTAATGTAAGGCAGATAGACATTGTAGAGTAGTCGTAGTTGCGTGATTATATCTGTCTCTGATTCATATGAATCAGAGAAAAAGAAACAAATTATATATTTGTATGTATTATTTTTTAGACATTTATATATACATTTTGCCTTATATATTTTTATAATATGTCTCATTAATATTAGTGCACCGCCAACAATCTTTCTCTGCGCTATTCATGGTTGACTGGTAAATAACGCCGCAAGAAGTTAGGTCCGCCATATCAAATAGAGCATTGATAGATAGCATATATCAACTTAAAAATATAAGGTAGTACTAAATTATTTAAAAGGGCAACACGCAAGTTGTTCTCGGTTTTATTTTGATGAGACAGCTTTCTGCATGATCGTTAGATAAAAAAAATAAGTGATGTTTATTCAAAATTGCTTGAATGTAAGTTTCTTTAAATAAATTAATTTATATTCTATTCTATTCTTCTACCACACACCTTAAGGGTCGGCAACGAGCATGTGACTCTCCTGATGTCTCAGGTGTCCATGGGCTACGGTAATCATTTACCATCAGATGGGCAGTATGCTTATTTGCCACCATCGTAGTATAAAAAAATATAATAATAACTCAATCAACTCCACACAATAAACAATATTAATCAATAAACATTATATATATTTATTCCGATCAGCGACAGTCTAAAGTCAACATACTAATTTTATATTAGCCACTGATGCCAGAATATACAAAAACCAATTATTTTTAATGACTTGTAAACTGAATCTGTTACAGTAATGAAGTTTCTTTTAGAAAAGCTAATATTATTGGATATTTAATTAACGATAACAACGCCCCCTGGTGTTATTTTTAACCCTTTCGCACACGGTCAGTTGCAAGTTAAATTTAAATATATCGATTACTTGATTACCTTGAAGTGTATTTAAAAATTTATACGCAAACAGTAGCAACGCTTGTAATTCATTTATTATTTACTAGTTTTCAATTGCTAAATAAATTTATTCCATGACCGTATTTGGTTAATTGGCCAGAAGTTAGGCCTTATATAATATATATAGGCCTTAGGAAGTATACTATAGGTTATATGATCGTATATATTGTCTTTCAAATGGAATGATGCACCATACAGTCCTAATGGTATACGAGGTACTAATGGAGGAGGATAGAATGAGCTTCGTGCTTAGGTCAGTCAAATGACGCCATCGTGTGGAATTAATTAGGATTTAACCATTACATTTTCAGGGAGGACCGCGTGAAAAACGATCTGACATATTATTTAAAACTTAGTTCAAGAAATATGAAATAAAATTTAATAATCATCGTAATACCGATCGATCCGACATGATAATCTTAATTGAAGTAAAAGGAAAAGAGTTACTAGTCGATTATTAATCCACGGAACTGACAAGACAAAAAGAGAGACTGTTGATCTCTATTAATTACATAAACGATGTGTTATAGCTGATAATACCAAGGTCTTCTTAGGTATATCGGTATACAATTATTGCACAAGGAAGTTTCTTATTAATTTTATGTAAAAAATGATGGTCTCACAACGTTATAATGTTTGTCAACCCTTAATTTTTTTTGGAAAACATTGTTATTAGTTTTTTATAAAGTGGCATTAAAAAATACATACAACCCTAAACTTTCACACTTCTACCTTTTATTTTTTTTTCTTTTTATTGAGTGATTTTAATTTAAATGGCAAAACAACGTTTGCGGGGTCATCTAGTATATTATCTATTGAAATATATCCTAGAAAATTATGACACTTTCATTTACATTATAAACTACTAACTAGCAACTATATCAGATGTAAAAACAGCTTTACTGAATTGTTTTAGTTATTACAAGTACATCATTCCCGAACGAGATAGGCGATTGTTTTTATATATAAAAATCACAAAGCTTGTTGTGTGTTTGTGTACTCGAATCTCAGAATGCGGTTTCCGCTGATGTATGTGTATTGTAACAAGCTTAAAAGCTTAAGCTTACTGTAATGTTTGTTTCATTCCAATCGACTCACAAATATAAAAGTGAAGTTAGCCAATTGTTATTTCCAATACCACGAAATCACTAGCTTAGTTATATATGTATTTGTATGTATATATTTCCTTGTTTGTAGTCGACTTTAATAAAAGGTTTTATATTATACTGTTATTTCAATAGTATAGTTTGTACCATACTATTGGAATATAATATACAAACAAAAAAGACTATTCTTAGTGTACGTTGTCCATATTTTTACACCTACCTACTAATTAATTCCATCATCAATTTTCTCCCATATTGGTCCAATACAATTTTCTGGATATTTTTTACGCAACGAAATCTTATTTACATATCCACTTATACTCGTACCCCATTTTTCTCTTACAAAACCATCGGAGCATGTCGACGCCACTAAATAAAGCGCCATTTCCATAATAAAAAATACACTTACAGTGATTGCTGGGTCTCAGCCGTCACTTCAAAGACCCTTCGATGTGTAATCAGAAGAAATAAGCGTTCACGGCTCACTGAATATCCGTTAAGTTATTTGAAAGGTTGTCTTATATAGTGATGGATAGAGAATTGGTTTTGCATCCTGTTTAAATATAGAACAAGTGGTCTGTGAAGAAGTTATGATATTGATGAATAGAGTAAATATTGTTTCCACAGAAATGGCAGTGGTTGATTAAGCAGTATGGGCTGTGCTCTTCGCCTGTACAAAAGTTTCTCGCTTCTATTAAAAAAAAGAGTCATAATTCTATTTTGTGTATATAAAAGTATTCATTAAATTACGTGAAGTGAGTAATTTGGACTTACATAAGTTACAATTTCTTTTCAATTTTATACCTTAGTAGTCATAATAGCAAATCTCCAAACAAGAGACAAATTGTATTACTTTAGTCTAGTATTCGTCATCCATACTAATTAATAAATGCGAAAGTGTCTAAATATATATACATTTATTTATTCAAAAAAAGTAGAGGAAGTTACAAGAAAAGGCTAGTATTCAATTAAGACTACGGTAAAATATACCGTTCCTATAACAGTTGCAAAACTTTGTACAAAAACTAGACTGTAAATTATTCCGTTTGAAAATTTGTAAACGGAACGTTGAGTAAATTATTTTACTCTCTGTAAACCAAATGCGTGTTTCAGTTCAAATTTGGAATGTACATATATTTTATAGATATAAATAAAATTGTTGATATTTCTCTCTAGTTGATATTTTTATTTCTTCGTTTTTAAATTTGGCATGTATATTTTATAGATATAGATAGAATTATCAGTAGCCCTTATCTCTAGTACATTTTCTTTATTAGTTATATGGATATGCTACTGAGATACAAATGAAAGCTGATATAATGAATGTGGGTGAAGTCAGTCTATTTTTAGGTATTTTTTTTACAGTCGGCCATATCTGTCGCCTATATACGTGAATAGACATAAATTGACAACAATTGACATGTCATCTTGTGACAACCGTGATTCCACTCATTATTCCATCATTCACTGCCTAAACTCACCCTATCATCAGGAGACAGCTTAGAAAGTAAGCTGCTTGGAGGCTGAAATATACGATTCTTACTTTCATTCGTGTAAATTAAATTTTATTTCCTCAGTCGCCTTTTTTAAGCGAAAAAAAGTTTCGGTATGAATTAGGCCTTCTAAGTATTTCATGAAACAACAAAATTGCCTGAATATACTTGTATTTCGATTTTAGTCGTTATTATGAAGCAATAAAGTTCAATGTTCATTGAGTTTTGTAACTCACTGTACGTACGTGTACCTTGTTTTGCAACCGCAATAAATCTCACGGGAAAATAATAATAACACGATATAACTCGCGAGCGTTTGATGGCTACTACTATAAGAATAATGTGAGATAAAATTTATGGTACGACGCTTGTACTTCAATGAAGAATGGTTGCTTTTTGTCAAATTTCTTTAAACAAGATCCTCAAAATTTCAAATTTAGAACTTATTAAATTTTTTTAATCTTAATAATTATTGGAGTGCGGGAATCGTCACATACTGTTTTAGTCTACGTGGGGAATTTAATAAAAATAATTATGACCACTGTAAAGTGATATTTTCTTTAAACTAAAATAATATAAAATTTATCGTCTAATACGGTCTTACAAATTTTGGTTCTGAATGCCTATATAAAAATTTAGATAAATATTAAAAATAATATCACATATAATATTTTAGTGCAGGAGAGAGTTTGATATCAATGAATAGCTTTTGTAACATCAAAGCGAGTGGTTCAATAGTGACAAGCTTCATTTTCATATAAATTGAGGTATTTGAGTTGTCTACCTCTACCTATGTCAGAGCTATATACACAAAGTGTAACGTACTAGAGTGATTTATGGTCTAGCTCACTCACTACACTAGAAATAAGCATATATGTACCTACACATGTTCATAGGTTGTATGTAGATTGACGGGCTCGGTGGTCTAGCGGATTAGCATACCGTCTGAGATTTCGACGATCGCAGGTTCGATGCCTCGTACGGTGCAAACATTTGTATTCTGTAGTATGATTGTTTGTTTAGGTTTGGATGTTTTCTTTGTATATTATATGTATTTCAAAAAATCTGTATTTATATCAGTTATCTAGTACCAATAAGACAGAAATTATATAAGTATCAGCTGTATATTTATAGTTTCTATTTTTATTCATACTATTTTGGTAACGATTTTTTCAGATATCTAGGCCAGTATCATTGGAATGACGGGTTTGAGATTCATCATTCATTGCATTAATATAGCACGGCACAGTTCCGGACATTAATATGACAGTCGATATGTGATAATATCACACGATATTCAACTCTATGAGTTTGAAAAAGTATCTTTTATATGCTGGGAATGGTAAACAAGCTGACGGTAAGCGGTAACTGTGATCTATATACATCAATAATATTATATACATCAATAACATCCGTGATATCACTCAAGCATTGCCATTTCAGTGAACGTGACGTCTTATCCTGTAATTTCAATGCCTAATCGCATCCTACAATGAAAACGAAACTCCGATTACAAAGTCCTACTTCGTCCGTCCGTCATACTCGTGAACGGGTGCTGCTTGTGGAGACTGGTCTCTTCGGAATACGAACATTGATTAGATTATTTTCTTTTTACAAAATTGCAATAGCATAAGCTGGTCACTACTAAATTTTAATTTTAAAATGTATCTGTATTATTGTAAACCATATTTGAAAATAATACGACCTTAGTTTCTTGCCACTTATTATCATCTCGAAAGTATAAGAGTCTGTAATAGACGTACATGAATAAAAATATTTTGATTTGATTTGATTTGATGGCTGCTTGGCTGCTGAAATAGGTGAGACTAAAGTAGCGTGATATTACATAGCCTACAGCACTCGTGGATGATATAGCTTTGTGACAGTAACACTATACCTTTCCAATTTTTAACACTATACCTTTTTTTTTTAATCGGATTAGCAAAACCTGAGACTACGCCGAACAAATATACAAATTTTACCTCTTTATTATTGTTTAAAACTGTACTAGGATTGGAAGAAAGGTTGGTAGATTTTTATTAAAAAAAAATGCAATGTTTTTGTATTCTATTTTAATTTGAACTTTTACTTTTTTTATTACGCTTTACTGACATAGCAGTACAGACAGCACATATTTATAGGCTGCCATTTACAATTTAGAGTTTATATAGAATTGTACAATAATAGTTATTAATCAAATAAGTATTGTTAAAATCGTTACAGTGGATCGCTAAAAAGCCACAATAACTACAAACTGGTTACAACTACATTTTATTCGACCCTTTTATTTCGAATACAAACCACATGTATTTCACGAACATATGGTAATGGTAAGACTTGGAAACATTCCCCCGAGAGCTATTCATATAAACTTTTCTATCTTCTTACAAACGTTGTGTCTCTGGAAATTCATTTATAAATTCTTTATACCTATTTTTTCACAACTTTCATAGAACAATAATGGACTTATGCATAACTTGTAGGGATTACTTTGTTTTTGTTACTGTAACTGATTTATTTTGTTAGTTAAATCTATTTGTATTTTATTTTTAACTGGTATTATACACTATCTGGTGGTAAGTTGGTAACAGTCGTCTACCACGGATATTAAACCTTAATATGTCGCTCTTGACTAACACATTGCCATTCCTGAGAATTAAGGTAACATGCTTTCGTACCCAGTAATTTCTCTGCTGTTTCTCACCCTCGGTGGTTTAATGGTTTAGCACTTTGCTTTACTTCCAGTGGTCGAAGGTTCAATTCTTCGCACAATGCATTGTTTTCATGATTATCATTGTTTGTATTCGTTTGTGTATTTTCTATGCATACACACATACATTTACAAAAAGATATATTTAAGTGTTTGTATTAGTTGCTTAGAACTCAAAACACAGGCTCTAATTATTCACAATTATTATTATTTTATTTACACACTCTTCAACCAAATAAGTATACTTACAGCTATTTTATTAAATTTAAGGAAAGTATCAAAATATACTGATATAGTTAAACCTACTTTATAGAACTTCAGCTAACGTAGGTAGGATTTCAGAACCGTGATGAAAGTCTATTTATGTCTATATCTATATATATAAGTGCAGCCATGTTATATTCTAATTTGAAAAGTCAGGTATTGTTTGTGGCCAAGTTGAGCCAAGTTATACGAACATACTTCGCTGTAACTATTCTCACAAAGGAATAGTTTAGTCAAGTTGATAGAATTATTTGTCTGAATTAGAGAATTTGTTATTACACAAGCCTTCGTAGACTGGATGTGCCGTATTTCATAAGGGCATAATTAGTTAATAGATAAGAATTTCAAAAATTCAATTACCATAATATAAATTACAGCGTAGGGATGTATAATGTAGGGATAAACTGGAAGCTTTTGAAATGTGGTGCTGGAGAACGATGGAAAGAATTCGCTGGTAAGAAATGAAGAAGTATTGCGCAGGATGAAAGAAAGAAGGCAGATATTTAATGCTGTAAGTAGAAGAGGAAAAATGTTGGGGTACTTGATACGGCACGATGAATTTTTGAAACTAATTATTGAGGAAAAGTTAGAAGGAAAGAGGGGGAGAGGAAGACTAAGGTACAGTTACATCAAACAAATTAAAGACAGAATTGGAGTCGTGTCGTATCAAGACTTAAAGAATATAATGGAAGATCGTAGAAAGTGGCAAAAGCTCCACAGACAATAGCGTTGCTCTTTAGTTTATGAATGAATGAATGAGGGATATATGTCATCTTAATTCTCTGGAATAGTAACGTATGAATGTTTTTTTTAATACCCTGATAATAATGTGGTGTACACGTCTGCGCTAACGGTATATGTTGGTGGAGCAACAGTGGAGGATGGTAGAGTAAGTATGAAGTCAGGTCGCTTAGCTAATCATGGCTTCACTAGGAATTAATTACATTGATTCCTATGGGAGACCTTATGAAGGTTGTTCTGTTAGGATACATTTTTAGAGACATTTGTCCAATGTATGAATGTCATATGATGACCTGTTACTCTGTTTTGGTGGCTTTTGGCTTTTCATATGTCTAGTTGACGTTTATCATTATTTACCATTCTAGTTATATTAAGAAAAACTATGTAAAGTAGAGAGAACGGTTTAAAAGAATGTACTGAATGAAACTTGTATGTGTGTATGTAATTAAATGCATGGAATAGAAATAGAAATAATCTTTATTCAAATAAACCTAATATAAGCACTTTTGAATAGTAGTCAAGTTTTTTGATACTACCGCTCATGGACTGTGGGAAATATAATATACTGCAAATGTAGCAATTATGGTTGATAAGATTCATTAGAAGTAGAAGATAAACACATAAACCATAGTATAAAGATCTACAATAAATATAATATACAATTGTACATAGCAAGATATCTTACAAGTCTCTAATATATGAATGAATATAAATTTGAATTCATTTAAATTGGTTCACGTATACTAATTTAAATGAAATTAAATATACAGATACATTTTAGTTCATATAACATACATACTTTCTAGTATGTATATTCTTAAAACGGTTATATAATAATCAGGTTTTATGATGACAGGTTGAAATTCAAACGGAAATGCGAGATTTAGCAGTGGATATCTTCACAAAATCCAATTTTCGCCATAAATCGACGTAAGTATCAAGTCAAACCACTCAACTTAACCAATCAAAGATATTCCCATTAGGACGAAAGTCAGAAAGGGTATGGATAAAGTTAAGTAAGGTCAAAAATAAAGGGCACGGAAAGATTATTCAAGTATGTAAGTCACGAACTGAGAGGTTAAGGGGAGAATTAATTAAAAGTATCTTACCTCTTATCGAGTTCGACAGCTCCGTATTCTCTTAAGTATCCGGAGGAAAATACGGCCACTGAAACAATTAAGAAATACTTGTAAATGGAATTACGTAAGGAAATAAATTTAATAGATTTCGATGGCTTACTTGCGAGTAAATTAGTTTCTTATGAAGTTTGTTCCTAAAATTTTGGTGCCATTCAATTTACGTAATTGATAATAAATAACTTATAATAATAATAATAAAAATTTACTAAAATGACAAGAATATTACAATTATAACTATTTATAAACATATCATGTTATTGATCTTTTTACATATTCTATTTGTTATTTATTTATTATATTAATTTTTTATTATATTATTTGATTACATTCAATATATTATTATTAATGCAATAACAATAAACATTTCATTTCTTTTATATTATATTTTTTTTATTTAGGTATCCATTTAAGGTTCCAACCTTTTCCACTTGGTCTTTAAATCAGAAGAAAATAATGTCATCGCTACAAATTTTCCGCGTGGTCTTGTTGTGTTTCGTGGGTACCAATATAACATTTAATGCTCCATCTCCCATCCGTTGTCCTTGCCAAGTGTGCCCACCTCCATTTCAATCTAAATACATCAATGATTTTTAATTTTTCGTATATCTTTATTTCTTTTTCTATCTATAAGTTTCAGTCCTATCATGCTTCTCTCTGCAGCTCGTTGAAACACTTGAATCTTATTTATGATATCTTTTGTTTGCAACTTTGACATCATACAACAATGTCGGGAGAATTACTGTGTCCATTGCTTTCTTTTTTAGCCTAATAGGTAAAGTTGATTTAAAAATTTCTTTCAAGGACCAGTATTTACACCAAGCTTTTTTATTCTGCATTGTGTTTGTGTTGAGCGGTGTTGCAAAAGACATGTTAAAGGTATGTATATTCATCGACATACTCAATACTTTGTGTCTCAATACTTATAGGAATTTTTTCGCTATTTGTCATTGCAAACGTCTTTGAAAAGTTCATTTTCAAACCACATTTCTGGCTTTCTTTCTCTAGCGTCGTGAGCATCACAGAAATTAATACAATATCATCGGCAAAACGCAAATGATTGTACTCCGTCAATTTTAACTATATATAGTTGTTTAAATATATATTCTAGTAATGCAATGAAAAGTTTAGGAGAAATAGGATAGATGTAATTAATTTACTCGTAATTATACCAAAAGAACAGACTAGGTATGAGATTTTTAAATAATATTTTATTGATTACAGAAAATTATAAACTTAATTTTCCAATCTAGAAGGCGAATCTTAGTTAAATGGAAATCAGAAGAAAATAATGTCTACCATTACAAATTTTGATCTAGTAACCATTAATGATGACAGCTGAGCGGTGTAATACATATCAATGTATACTCTAAATACATACATTTTTTAAACATATGATAAAAAGTGTAATATGTATTACAATCATCTGCAAACTTTGCAACAAATCATTTACGTGGGCACTCAATGGCACCTATTTCAGCATCTAAGCAGCTAGCTTTGTAAGATGTGTTTTGGTTGAAGGGTGATATAAGGCAGTGAAATTACAGGATGATGGGTCTGACATCGAAGTGTATGAAATGCATGAATGATATCCCGTGCATCACAATATATTATAGATATATATACGACATATAATCAGGTGGATCGTATATCTTTGCCATTTGAATTTTACTGAATATTATAAACGCAATCAATATATTATAGATTCTTACACTTCAGGATATACTTTTTATAATTTTACTAATATTATAAACGCGAAAGTTTGTGAGTATTGATGGATGTTTGTTACTCTTTTTGCAAAAATACTGAATACATCAGAATAACACATAAGCTATAATTTGAAAAGATATTGTGTAAATTGTGCGAAATAAATATCAAGTAAGTATGATGTAGACAAAGTTGCGTGGGTCAGGTAGTATGACCATATTATTATTATTATAACACTTTATTGCACCAACATATAAAGGACATGAACAAAATTAAAAACATAAAAAAAATAAAACTAAGTACAAAAGGCGGTGTTATCGCTAATGCAATCTCTTACAGACAACCTTTGGAAAGAGTGTTTTATTACGAGATATCCCTTCATATGGTCGAAATTTAAAAATAAAAAAAATTACGTGATTAGAAAACAAACATACTTAGCACAAGAGCGAACAATAACCAAATCTCATTACAAAGTTCGCAGTATGCAGACGAGTTTAATTATCATCCCTGCCAAGTTGTAAAGCAAATATAAAACTTGAGCGTCTATGTATGACATGCGCTGTAACTTACTGTAATTGCTCAAGTTTTAACGACGACGTACTCTCGTTGAGGAGGCGATACCAACTTTTCTCAGACGTATTATATTATTTAATGGTTAAAAAAAATATAAGGTGGAGAGTCTACAGCTAATAAATATACTTTTACACCTTTTGCTCGTAATCCTTATTAGAAGATATGCTTAGACTGATTATTGTTTTATTGCTTTTTTATATAAATGGACAGGCAATATATCGATATGTCACCGAGACGGTAAGTGGTAAGTCGTCTATATACATGAACAGCACCTTGGATATTACGTCAGTCTTTGACTGTAGTACGAGTCGTATCAGAGTACGGAGTAGTAAAATGTCATGCCACATAAAAGAATATAACTCAAGTAAAAATATATACGGTATATACGACTAAAATACTTGGTTCCTTATTATGCAAATTTATTTATAACTAGCGGTACCCGCGACTTTGTCCGCGTGGAATTTATCTTTATATTTTTTAAAAGTAAGTAAAAAAAAGTAGCCCAAATTACTCCTTATTACATCAGCTACTTGGCAACAAAAGTCCCATCAAAATCGGTCCAGCCATTTCAGAAATTGGCCAAAATAAACAGACAGACAGAAATTGTAAAAAATGTTATTTTGTTGTATGTATTTATATTCATGTGCATGGAGTATAAAATGCTTATTTCAATACTACAAACAGACACCAATTTTATTTATATGTATAGACTAGCTATGTCCAGAGTGCTTGTACATTTATAGGCATAACCTGTTATTCTATTAATAAATTCATTAAAAAAATCAGAACTAACTTGTAGAAAAATACTGTCAAAATAATTATTTCACTGTCCTTAGCCTATATAATATAAATTAATAATAATAATTTTGACCACCCTGGAGTGGCATCTAGTCCCAAGCTAAGTAAATCAAGTGTTATGTACTATACAACTGATATAAATACCTACTTAGATTTTTTTTTAACATATACATAATGTACATAGAATATACCCAGACTGATACGAACAATCATACCCAGGAATACAAACGTTTTGAGCTAGGTATAAAATATATAAATAAATTAATTATTACATTTAACAATATAATCTGTAAAAATATCATCTTAATCTGTAGTCTTTTTTTACGTGAAATCTTAAAACACAAAATTTTTTTGTGAAAATTTTTTCGTTTGTTACAATTTTATTCTATGTATAGAAATAAAGAAAAAGAACACTGAGAAAATCCCTATAACAATGAGGCGTTGTCTTACAGATCAATAAGTTAAGTAGCATTTGGTTAGCCATGTAGGTCAACCTAACAATACAATTATGTAGTCTGAACTAACGTGTAATTATTTATTATAATTAAATCTACTGATTAATTCCTAGGCTGAATAGATTTGTCGACAAATTAGTCTATTTACTGCTCTGATTCACAAAATTGCCTCAGGGAAATCAAATTTCCTATGTATATTGTTATATTGTGCTTTGATCGAAACATCCACAGTTGATTTAGGCTTGTTCATGCGTAAACGAAGGCCTAAATTAGCTTTGTCTGTCCAAAATTATGGATTCATATTTAATAAATTTGAACTGTTTGCTAAAATCTTCGTCATTAGACTGTACTAATATCTATTATTGAGTAGATGGGTGATAGCTATACCGTAGTTTTATGTATATTTATTAATAAAGAAATAATCGGAAAGGGTATGTGCCCCTGTGCCTAATCTCAGAATGATTTGAGTAATTCGGATGTTTATTTCACTAATATGGTAAGCTTAAATTATATTTTAACATTAATAATTTTTTTTTCTTTTATTCTCAACTAGCTACTCGCCTCGACTTTGCACGGATGTTCATGTATTATATATATAAACCTTCCTTTTTAATAACTCTATCTATTTAAAAAAAAACACTTCAAAATTCGTTACGTACTTTGAAAGGTTTAAGCATACATAGGGACAGACAGACAGCGACAGCGACTTTGTTTTATAGTATGTAATAATTCTTAACATCTATTTTAAGAGTAAAGTATTTGTCTTATTTATTCCTATCGATTTACAAGTAGAAATATACCGATATAAAGTCACAGGATCAGCTATTATGCAATGTACTATACAAACACAATGGTAATAAAACGAAATATAAATCAGTACTCGTAAGTAGAAAGTGCATGTTTTAGAACACAATGCTAAGATTGCATGCAACATCTCAAAAGGTTTATGAAAAGCCTATCTAGGTTACATCTCAGCCGGTCCATTGAAGAGTTTGCTTAACATCTATGTACGTAGTTGTGAGACGTCAGTCTTTACAAACACTTTATATATTTTTGGGGTAAGTTTATTCTTTTGAAATAAGAACACTGTTTTCGAGATCTTCTCGAGAAATCGTAATGCAAAGTAAAAGAATAAAGGATTCTGAAATATTTTTTTTTGATAATTCAACAATTTGAATCAAGTTAAGCCAGCTAGTAGTAAGTAGCTTGTGTTATGGGTATGAATTACTGATACAAGTACACAGATTTTTTTTTATAAATATATACATATTATAGATAGAAAACACCCAGATCGATACAAGTATCGGCTGGGTGTGTTTTTGCTTGCAATCATACTCATGAATACAATAGTTTATGTCGTGCGAAGTGGTCTAAAGCGGTGTGCTAAACCTAGTGGTTTAGACCACCAAGCCGTCAACTATTTGTAGAGTTTTCAACTATAATCTTTCTTCTTACACTATATCTCTAATTTTAATATTATAATATTATTTTCGATATAGAGAATTCTATAATATATATAAATTATTATATATAATTTATATATAAATTATTATTCATTATTCATTACGTGTTTCATTCAATATGACTTTAATACTCTGAACTACATGAATACAATAATTCCATTTATGAGATTAATAATTATTACTTTAATGTAATGAATATGTTAATTCACTTTATTCAAATAATATATTTATTCAATCTGTTTCATATTGTTTATCCATGAATACATTAGTTTCTTAAATTTTTCATACTAGTTGACCCGCGCAACTTCGTCTGCATCACTCATTTTTTTATGCTACTATGGTGGCAAACAAGCATACGGCCCATCTGATGGTAAATGGTCATTACATTTTGTCCAATTTACATAATATTTATATAAATCATAGTCTATGTATTATTCTGATGTATAAGATATATATTACAGTAAAGTAACATCAAAATCCGTTCAAGAGTAACAAAAATGTATCCATCCATACTCACAAACATTCGCGTTTTTAATATTAGTAAGATATAAAAATTGTCGTACTAAATTTTGTACTTTGTGTATATAAAGCCACAGCATTATAGTATATATAGCTCCCACTACGACCTAGTTACAAACATGACCGCCTTATATGCGTGTGTCAACGACAATTGCTCCGTCATTTTTCGGGAAATTGTACCACGGGGAGTATGGTTGCTGTTGGAGTTACAGCGATTAGCGACGAGTGACGGAATTAAATTAGGGGTGTATTACGGTTTACATTGTTACTACACGTGAAAATAAGTGAATGTGCGCATATAATGCGATACTAGCTCTGCTCGCGGTTTCACCCGCATGAAATTTATAGCCTACGTGTTATTCTTATGCATAAGCCGTATTACTGTAAAGTTTCATTATAATCCATTCTTTAGTGTTTGGAAATGCCTACTCATAAATACTATAATAGCACAAGCTCTACACGATGACGTGTTATACGTGGATAGTACATGAACAGCAGTTCATGTACTATCCTTTAGGTCAACCGTCAGATTGTTTCCAATTTCAGTTTCTTAAAAAATCGTACTTTCTAATTATTTATGTCGATTAAATTTGTAGTAAAGTAAAATATATTATTTTAGAACAAAAATGCTAAAATGGAAAATGTTGTTAAATAATAATTGCTATTTTATCGCGGAATTTAATTGAGGAAATCTTTCAAATTAACATTATGGGTACATGCCGGAATATTTCCCTTTTTTTTCAAGACATTAATTAGTATACGTATTCAAAGGGATCATGTTAAATGGAGCAACAAAAGAATAGATTTTTCCTTAAAATTTTTGTATAAAATAAATCTATAGGAAAAAGGAATTTATTAATCAGAAAACATAATGTTAATAAAAGAACAATAAAGTAATTTTCAACTGTTCTTCAATAGCTTCCGGGTTTATCAAATTCTGTGCTATTTTTACCTAAATTTAAACTTAATTTTATAACACATTTATTTTTGTTAGTAAATTTAGCATAGACTGTTGTTCGTAATGCAGAATAATAGCGAAGTTGCTAGTAATGTTTAAGTAACAAGGCTGACCTCCATTCGTGGAGAATATTGTGGTCAAGTCCCGGTCATTTCACCACAATTAATGATCTGACTGCATACTCATCCTATCCTCCTACACTGATACCCTGCATAAGCGTAGCCGACACGTCATTCCATGTTCTACCGTAAAAAAAATAACATGCGATACGTAATGTAATTTTTTAGTATGTTAGGAAATGTATTAACAAGCGGTTTTATCTTAATTAGTGGTTGCCAGTTGGAAATTTGACCATAAATTGTAGTTATATGTATAAGCATTATTTTAGGTTTTATTGTCAAAAACGCACATGTCAAATACCTGGTAGGTACGACTTTTTATTATTTACCGTATTTTTTAAATTTTTAAATTATTTGCTATCTTAGTAATCTCCTTCTCTATATAAACTATCATTGTACAAAATTTCATACTGCTCTATCCGCGCAATTTTCATAAAAAGGGGTACAAACTTTTGCTTCACGCATGAATAATGATTATTATTTCGCCCGCTATTAGCTTATGGTCCCAACCACATCTCAACTATGCGAATCACTTGCGCTGGTTTCGTCTAACGCTTGAAAAAATGTCCACCATAACCGTTACACTTTATAGTGGAACCCTTTTCCGTTTTTGATACTCTCAGATATAACCGAATTCCGTTTTCGTTTGCACTATATTTTCCTCGGAATAACATTTTTTTGTTTGTTTACCGGACCTTTCCACTGAGTGTCTGAGTAATTTACATAAGTAAGTATACTAATGTAGTTCTATAGTTGATGTATTTTTTCCAATAATTTCTATAAAGGAGTCAGGTTCAATAGACTGTATACACTTTTATACTGTGATTGGGTGCACTTTGATTGAGATTGGTTATTTTTTTAAGTATACATTTATTTATTTATACAGCTGCTATAATGGTTGAAAGGCAATGTAGGTATATATATATATATATATATATATATATAGTAAAAGGACCAACATCGTATTAAAAAAACAGTATATATGTATATTCATGATAAATATACAAATTCTGTAAAACTGTTCCTGATCTTTTTAAGAAACTATTCGTGATTATGACGGCACAAGAGAAGAAATTGGAAAATCGACTTGCTACTCTAAAGGTACTACATATATATACCACATAATAAGTACCTACTATAGTTAACCTAAATAATACAGCTTATTATTAAACTTATGAAACAATTCACAAAAATTGATGATAAAGGCAAAAGCAAAAAACTTAATTTTTCTGCTTCCATTAAAAACTTGAACTATACAACTATAACTTACACAAATTGAAGAATAATATATATACCACTGATGAAACCTGGGTTGTTGTTAAAAATAATGCATCCCCGTTGAGTCGTTCCGACCATAAAGTACGATATTAAAATAATAACATCAGATAAAAAAATTTGAATAACGACTTTATGAGCGTATGGTATAAAGATGATAACGCAGTACCTTTGTAACTTCATAAACATGTTTTGTACGTAGGTAAAAAAGAAACCAATATATTCAACATATTTGATAATTATTAATATTAAAATTTTAAATTCGAATTAAATATTTGACTAGTAGTAAAGAAATAACAGCAATAGTTTAGTAAAGAATATATTACTTTAACCTCTTAAAATTTATTTATATATTTATATACTTTATTACACTAACATTAATAAAATTTAATATTAAATAATAGGTTTTATTAACTATACAAGTACAAAAGTCGGTCTTATCGCTAATGCAATTTCTTCCAGACGACCTTTGGTAAGAGAGTATTTACAAAAAAGTTAGGAAATAAAATTAATTTGAATAAATTTTTCATACATACACTAATGTAAATGAAATAGGTATCAGTGAACATATACAGGAAAGAATTTAGAGAAATTAAGTACTAATAAATAATACATTACATATATATACAAACAATAATTATTAACTACTAACTAGTTTAACTTTTTTTTAAAATACATATATAGCAGTGGAATACAGATATTAACGGCTGATTAAATTATTATTTCTTATTAATATCTTATATATTTTATTAGCTTTCTAATATTTTTTTATTTAACTTTTCATTATTCTAATTTCATCTAAATTAGGCATAACATGTAAATAGTAAACCAGTATAATGAAATATAGTTATGTAAAGGAGTTAGTACCTATTATTAGGAGGAAAATTTGTATAAAACAAATGAAATATATTTTCCTTAGATTTTCCCGGTTTTTAGTACAAATAAAATTTTAAAGATTTTCAATTACAGATTTTTCTCTTAAATTTATAATTATACTTATTTATATTTATAATTTATTACTATTAAAAACTTAAACACTATTTACATCTTAAAATTAATAACCTTACCAATAAAGTACGCAGAAAGAAGAAGAAACAATTTCCAAACTGTAAAATCCATTGTTACAAATTACACGCAAGAAACTTTCAAAAAAGGAATTATACAGTCATAAGAATGTCACAACACATTTTAAATTTAAAATTCGAATTATTTAAAAAGAAATTACAGTGAGCAAATAAGTTTCGAACGGTAGATCGCGGTTTCCCGCTATTTCATTGGCGAGCTGGGAGACGCGTGTATCCCTCAGCTCGGTAGAAAATCAACTGGCTGAAAGCGGAGGCTTGGAGAACATCCCTTACTATGGACCCGTAATGATTATGTTATGATCATAATTTATAAAGTGCGTTTAATACTGCCATGTATGGACGCGTAAAGTAAACATCATTAGCATTTTAAATGTTGCACTAATTAAAAATATTTCATATTGTTATCATTCACATAGGTACATATAAAAATTTCAAAAAAACTCTGAAATTAAACCAGATTTTATAGTATATATGACTGAATGTATTTTTCAGGCTCGGTGGTCTAGCGGCACACTTTATTTCCGATGGTCGCGGATTCGATTCCTCGGTACAAAAATTGGTATTCATGAGTATATATATTTATATGGGTGGTGTTTTCTATGTATATTAAGTATGTATTCACATCTAGTACCCATAACACAATGCTCTACTCAGCTTGGGACTAGATGGCGCTGTCTAAGTTGTCCTGAAATATTATTATTACTATCTAGTAATAATAGTATTTCAGATGGGTAGCTACCCACCCCGGCTTCGCACGGGTGTACATGTACATATTATATATATAAACCTTCCTCTTGAGTCACTCTATCTATTAAAAAAACCGCTTTAAAATATGTTGCGTAGTTTTAAAGATTTAAGCATACATAGGAACGGACACACCGACAGCGACTTTGTTTTATACTATGTAATGATTATCTATATATTAATACATGAAGCAAAAATGTACGTATGTATCCCTTTTTACGAAAATTGCGAGGATGATGATGATGATAATGAAAAATTGTTTCAAACGCACTATCAAATCAAAATGTAGTTCATTTTATCTGGAATTAATATGCAAAATGGCATTTTATGAAGATGTAATGGATGCCTTAAGTATCTTACCAATGTAACAGATAACATAATATTACATACCAATATTATAAAAGCGAAAGTTTGTGAGTATAGATAGATGTTTATTATTCTTTCACGCAAAAACTACTAAATGGATTTTGATGAAACTTTACTTTACACCACCAGAATAACACATAGCCTATAATTTTAAAAGATATTAAGTAAATTGGATGAAATATATATAAATGTAAGTGTGCATACGAAGTTCAGCTAGTAATACTATAATTACGATACCTTGCAGTCAACTTTGAACAGACTCTCGCTATAAATACAAGGCACAAGACACAAGATGCAGTTTCCAGTTTTTGAACATAAATTAGAAGATCTTTAAATACAGACTAGAATAGATTGGAGACAATCAAAAGTATCTGTCAGACACGTTCCCCCCACACAAGTGTTTAAATATTTCACAAAATTTATTTGTGACGTCCGCGGGATTTGTGTGTTGCCATGCTTTAAGACTAAGGTCTTAGATATAAGAAATGGCAACAAAAAACAATAATGCCCTGTAATTAAATTAGTCAAAATAATTTCTAAAATTAATATTATTTGAATAATTTTAAAAAGAATGCCTTTAGACGAACGAGTGGGCGCTACTATTTCTTAATGAACTTAACAATTACCTTTATTTCGTCCCAATATAACTGAATTCCGCCGTTAATTATTTAGATTAAATTCTAAGCTTCTGATGTCAGCTTGAATTTGTGAGGTCTAGTGAATTTTATCTTAAAATATACTCCGAGTTTAAATTCTATTAGCGATTAGACGCAATGGGATTGTCTCTGAGCAAGAAAGTTTCTCGGCAAACGAACGTAGTAGAAAAAAATACCTATTTTTCTAAATTGTTTAGATTTCTTTTTATATATTTTAACGAGCTCGGTGGTCTAGCGGTTTAGCACAACGCTTTACTTCCGATAGTTGTGGGATCGATTCCTCGCACGGTGCAAATATTTGGGTGATTTTGGTGATTGGGGTGTTTTCTACGTATATTCTGTATGTACAAAAAAAATCTAAGTATATATGCTTATTCTGCCCGTCGAATGGATAATAATAATAATCTCAGGATAATTCACAATTCTCGTCATGTATACCCAAGTTAAGCTAAGTATAACAGATACAAATACATAGATTTTTTTTCGTAAATACATATTATACATAGAAAACACCCAGACTGATACAAACAATTGTATTCATGAATACAAATGTTTGTGAATGAATGAAGGGGATTTTTAGTAATGTGGACTAATGATCCTATTGCGAACAAGGATATTTCCATAAATGAATATAACTTGCATTATATAGTAGTATTAACTACTCTATAATATATTAGATATACATATCTATACTAGATATACTTTGCAAAATATATACTCCGGAATATAGTGAAAGAAAATGGCTCTACGAATGCTGATTTATGTTCAAAGATTGCCTTGTCGTAGTGAATAGTCCACATTTATATGACAAATTAGGTATATTATTAAGTGAAAGGGAATAAAATCCAAGTGAATTTGATTAATTTTATGAAATCAAATCAAATCAAATCAAAAATCATTTATTCTTTTAGGACTTCTTACCCGCTTATGAATGTCAAATTATTTGTACTAATATTTTTGTCTCTACTGTCCCGTTCAGTATACAGATTCAATTGAGAAGAACTGGCAAGAATTTCCTTCCAATTTAATTCTATGAACGGTCAGTTAGACCTGACCTTGTACTCATCTTATCGTCTTGCACTGGTGCCCCGCCAGCAAATACCGTTAGAGTATACGAGTGCATCATTACATTAAAATTTATTCTAATTTCTATCATTAATTAAAACAATATATGGACATATTATATCAATACAATGTTTTCTTTTAAGACTCTCATTTACTCTTAAGATTCACATAAAACCTTATTCCAGTATCCAACGCAGATGTGTCTAACATAATGCATTCTCGTAACCTTTAACCCGTTGCATTAAGGCTCAAAATCTCATGGTTAATTAACCAAGTACGCATGTTACGGTGAGGGCATATGTACCAATTTTAGTAGGAAGACTGCCGCTTGTTGGCTAATTCTCTGTGTTGGTACCAGATGGCGATGCAGTCGGCCATTACTGTATGTCATCTCGGTAGCCGCCTAGTGGTGCGGATTATTGTATCTGTCGAAATTTATATACTAGTATGGTGATTATTGTTTACTAAGTACATTTAGTGGCGGTCCTCGCCTATTGGATTATTTTCATTTATAAATTCAATTCATTCAAGAATTTAGTTAGGATGTATTATCCTTTTATTTAGGCATATTTTATATATTTTGTCCCAACAACGCATGTACAAATTAAGTAAGTAATACGGTAGGATTAACAAAAGAAAAAATATTTTAAAGAACTTTCTACATTATGGTCTAAATGTATCTGATGTATGATCTGTTTGTTGCAACGTTCGTTGGAATCTGTCCCTCTTATTTTGCGTGAAAGAGTAACAAACATCCGTACATTGAATTCACTTTATTCAGTTCTTTAAAAAAATAATACAAAGATAATTTAATATAAACATACGATAATAACAAATATTACAAACAGTTTCAAATTACTACTAAATACATTTTGACAAATAGCGATTGCTATCTCATCTAACTTTTTTATGGTAAAAACCGTCAATTAAAAAGTCAAGGGGTAACGGGCGTGGCATTCTTACCTACTAAAAACCACATGGTCTACCTACCAGCGCAATGCTGGAGTCGCGAGGTTGGATTAGCATTATCATACCGCGACAGTTAACTCATACACTTACATATTGATATAATCACTATATAATGCATTTTAGTACTTTTTTACTTTTTCATTTACCCCCTTCAAAAGATTATGGCAAAATAAAAATCACAAAGAAATCATTATATAATGTTGGTTTCTTAACAACTTTTGAATGGAAAGAAGTAATTTTTCAGTGTAGTTAGGGATATAATACATAGAGGTTAAACATTGCTACAATTTTCTTCACTAATAAATTAATCTGAGAAAAAAAAAATTGCCGTCTTTCTCCAATGTAATGCTCTCTGTATTTCAATAAGGTTTTATTTCGTATTTTCCGTCTCTTAAACCAGTGTATTTGTGATTTGATTTCCCTAGTCGTTTGTTATGATACCCGGGGGATGAAAACGAATCGTTAGACATTGTTTTCTTATTCTGTCACCACAAAAATAAATATTGTTTACATACTTAACAATTTTTACAATTTATAATAGCGTGTTTACAGGCTATATTTCCACTTGATGAGAAGTTTCAATTGTCTTTAGACATAAATATCACAAATGTTATAGTACTAACAATACTATATAACATATATTATAGGTATATACCTATACAATGTAACATGAGATAATATACGTTTTAAGACACTTCAAATGAGAATTAGTAACAATTAGGTAAAGAATGTGAAAAAAGTAATATTTTTATACAATGACAAATAAACTGACGTCCTACTTGATATTAATATATATTACATATGTATTTATATCAGTTGTTTAGTAACTATAACACAAGCTTATCTTGGTGCTAGATGACGCTGTGTAAATTATCCAGAAATATTATTATTATTAGTAAGTAGTAAATATCGACTGCATATATGTAGGTTGTATCATGTAATGCCCGTGATACAACCTACGCGTTGCCATTTTAGAGGACTATGATGTCATGCCTCTTATCCTGTAATTTCATAATTATCATACTTAAAGCAAATAAATGATGGATGTGGACGAAAATTGTTATTCATTATACAGTCCTATAGAGATCATCCAAGACAATAAATAATGACTACCAAGTCTGTATTATTTGTCCCAGCAAAATTCAGAATTTGCAGCGCGCCAACGATAAACTTCGGACGTAATTCATTTTCATAATTACTGTTGTACTTCTGTAGGTTCCGTGAAAAATAATATTCATAAACTTTCTTTTTTTTAATCTTTTATTATGTCTGAAAGAACTGTTTGACTTGATGACGGCTACTTTTTACCATCGCACCATTCACCATCGACAGGGATTCATCCCCAAACGCTGGAACCTAATTGGTCTCGGACAGCGCAGTTTCAGAGGAGCTCCCTCCCGCGTACACTTATATTGTGAAATGAACTACCTGCCCAGATTTTCTCTAGAGATTACAATATAGGATTTTCCAAGAGGGTCTATTAAAGTTTTTTAAGGATCTGCTACGCGTACGAGACACTCGTAATGGTTTCAGGCGTCCATAGACTATGGTAACCGTTTATCACCAGATGGGCTGTATGCTTGTTTGCCAGCATCGTAAGTCAACTATATACATGAGCAATGATATTGTCACATTAAGCTTGTATTGCCAACGTTATGCTCGTAATTCTATATGTTCCTGAGGATTTATAGCGTCTCTCTTTTAGTCTTCGAGAGTGACCTCAAAATTAGAGATATCGGAGTCCTATATGGACCTAGACTGTCTCCATGTAAGTAAAACAACAGGGAGACCAAAAATAACAATGACGGGTGAGATGGGATTGTTATTCACAATGGGATTGTTATGGATTTATATACCCATTCCTATTTGTATATCTTAACAGGTTAATCTACATGCAGTTTTCCCTAGAAACCATAATGAAAAGTTCCTAATAAATATATAAAGATGGACTAACCAACCTGAAGTCGTGCTCATCTTATCATTCTCCATTGGTTCTTGTCAGTGTAAACCGTTATCGCAGGCGGATGCACCAAACCATTATGGTCCCTTAAAAAAATGACGTTCCTACATATATATTTAGACATTATTACACGTAATTTTCTTATATCACCGCCGTTTTTAAAAATATGTATAAATGCTTTGAGATGCGATGTCTTCGTGCCCTGGAATACTGCGGTGCGGCGGTCGACTGTAATTGACATTTTGTAATAATAAAGTACTTTGTATATAACGCTGGATGGCTTTATGAATAAATTACATTACTAGAAATAATCAGATAAATGATAATAATAATAATCTCAGAACAATTCACACAGCGCGATCTATGTAGATCCAAGTTAAGTTAGCGAAAGCTATATTTTGTTTTTTCGTAAATATTATACATAGACCGGTACAAACAATCATACTCATAAATACAAATGTTTGTGCCGTGCGAGAAACCAAACCCACGACCATCGGAGGTAAATCGGGTTGTTAAACCACTAGACCACCGAGGCCGTCCACTATTATGTTCTAAGACAGTATTCTAAAACCGAAAATATACACCGTATATTATATTTTTATGGAAGATTTGTATATAATGATCGAATAAGGAGATATTATATGACACACACAGAAATAAGAAATTTAATATACAATTAGCAATGACAATAATAATACGTAACACCATATAACAATAAAATAGAAATTATTTATTAAAACAAATTTTAATTTAGGCACAATTTAATAGTCACAGTTATCTTTTTTTAATATACCGCTCAATCGGACAGCTGTCTCATCACAAGAGGAACGAGCAAGAAACTTTTAAAATTATGCAAAAACAAATCTAAAATACAATTCTATAAAATAAAAAGAAATTAGCTAAACGATAACATTTATAAATACTGTGTAGGTATATATCAATCGGATAAAGTCGGAACGGTAACTAATTTCATGACCAAAATAAAACTTCAATACAAAACTATTTAAACATCGATATAAAATTTTATCGACTCATCAACATCTCTAGAACTGGTGCTGTCTAAAAGCTATTAGCAGTTGGCGACGGGAAGGCACACCTGCGACTGTCATTTCCTACAGAGAGATTACCTACAAGGCATTAACTTACGTACGAACTCTTACGACCTAATAACACTGGCGAGTTTTAAAATATTTACATAAATGACTCTTTTTTCCCCCCTATTTTACTTTTCACTCACCATTTTTCTTTTTTTTCTGCATCGAGATTGATATCTGTATGCATTAGAGAAGATTAAAGCTGTATGTTACGGTTCCTTTGCTTTTTTACTTGATAACACATAAGATTTGGCAGATAACAAATGGATCGTATTTTCAAATTTTTTTATAATAATATTTGGAAAAATTTGGAAAGATATAGACAATTTTTAGTCTCCAGGTTAATATGATTGTTCCTATTACGCATAGACAATTATTGTCAAAGTAATCTAGCTATCCATATTTATAGATAAAACTGCGATACAAATGAGATGACAAACTTTTAATACAGTTAATTGGGTCTTAACATGTATATAGATGACAGTTACCACTTACCATCAGGTGGTATCAGTTTGTTTGTTATTGTAATTACATAAAAAAGGAGATGAAAATGAGAAGAGTTTTTTTATGTGTTTAGAATCTGGAAGGGCACTAGTGGAGGATAATATGATGAGGCTGGAATCTGGTCAGTCAACCTACTGTGGTGAATTCACATGAAATCAACCTGATATGACATTGATGGCAATGGGGTCACTAGTTCCACTATTGCTATTCTCCTCTCTTTCACCTATATTATACTGTGTATTTTATGGATGATAATGGAATAGTGCACCTATCTCCGCTGACGGTTCATGCTGGCGGGGCACCAGTGGAGGATAGGTACCAGGTATTGATGATGGTTTCCAGGGAAACCGCGTGGTGGTTAACCAAACATGGAACATTGCTAGCGATGGGGTTATTAATCCACATTACTAATAATATCCTTTCCCCTACGCAATGGTAACTACATTAACCACCATCTTATAAATTAATATATATATATATATATATGAGATCACGTCAGTGAGGTCATCGTGAATAATTCACCAGGAATGAATCACGCTTGTTTCCTGAATTATATACTGATAGCAATGGGAGTCCCTGTTACTAACAAACCCCGTTATTATACTGTAATCTTGATAATACACAAGTAACTTTTATTTTATCAACAGCCAGAGCGCTAGATATTCCATTACTTTTTTAAGTCCTGAGGTTAAGGAGTTCTTGAGTCGACTTTGAATAGCGTTACGCTAGTGAATCCCAACAGGAAAACCTCAATGATTAAATCCTTGGCAAGTTCTATGAATAAAGTTCCAACAATCCTGCAGTGTAGTGGCGGTAGAAAACTCATAAAAGCTCGGTAACAAATTTTCAAAACGTATATTCAGAGGAATTGCGGACAGTGTCGGATCTAGGGGATATAATTGCAGATTATGAAACGTTAGTTATTATTATTATTATTTTATCATCAACCTGTTGTACCGAGGTAGAGTTGTACAAAATCAATTGCATGGATACTCACCTCACTGCACCCTCAGTCTTACCTACTTTAGTCGCGAAATATTGCATATTTGTATATTTATTATTATTATATGTTTTTATGAAAATCACTACTATCATGATATCATGATCACCATCATAACATGACTACTACTATAATGACGTCAGTAGCAAGTATAAATGTCAGTCAATGTTAAGTGTGGGTGCTTCTCCTTTCTCTCTCAGTTCCCCTCCAAATTGTAGTCCGGTTCTGTTTTTCTTTAGAAGTGTATGTGGGAATTACAACACCACCTACAACCAAACAAACTTTACCTATTTATAGTACTAAAATACTATACAAATTTTATACATGTTCATACACATGTGAGATAGGAATATCATGTAAAAAATATAGACCATCAACTAACACTGTATATATATACATATAATTTAATTATTATTTACAAGTAAAATAATACTATAAAATATGGAGCTATGGAACGCTGACATATGGAAATTGTGTCTCAATTGTTAATTCAAAGCGATGAATAATAATGAAAGAATGTAAACTTATATAATAATTATGTAAACATTGCTTACATCATTTGATGGGAAAGGTGATGATGATATGAATTTATAATTAATGAATTTATAAACTATATACAAGACACCATATATATGTATATATGGTGATTTGCCTAAATACGTTACTGTTCGACGCTGGCTAAAATAAAGCTTTGAGGTAAGAAACGAAAGTTAGCAACCGGTTGTAGTTTTGCTGGACTCTAGTCTGTTTTAAGAGCTGCATAAATCTAACTCCCGCCAGATTGTTTTTAACACATCTTGGCCAATGGTACAATATACAAGAGTTAGAATGTTGTGTATATATATTTTAACATAAGATTTATAACATACTAGCGACCCGTTCCGTGGATACATTACAAATCCTTGAATTTCTTGACTTATTCTATACTTTAACATGCATGTATTATACATAAACTTTTTAAATCCATTTCGTAATTTAAAAGATATAAGCGGATAATAATATACAGATAATAATAAACAGCGATTTTAATTGTCTTATAATGTAAAGATTATATTAAGAAGAAGGCTATTGAAGTAGGCTTTAAACAAAGTCGTCTTAGTTAATATACCTCTGTCTTATTTGATCTACCACAGAGCTGATTTTATAAGCTTTGTATTTATTTGATGATGAGATATGGCAGTGAAATTAAAGAGTAAGGAGGAATAATCCTAGCAAAAACGTAGATCTGTTGTCGTGATTTCTGTGGCGCTCTTTTAAATAGGTATACTGTTTAACACTTTTCATGAATTTACTAGTAGTTTAATAAACATCATAATTTTACATTGACATTAGAATAGCATATTAACTATTAACAGTAAATTGTTAAATTCGCAAGCATAGGTCAGCGGATATAACAAAATTTACTGTTTAAATTACTAATATGTTTTGATCTTCTATGTTATTCTACACAATTTATATTGTTTGCGGATGAATAAAGAAATATAAATATTATGTTTAAGTATTAATTTTATTTCACTAAATAAATGTATAATAATCGGTTGCTTTTATATGACAAAAAATAAAGACGGCTACCTAGAATCGAAAAATTAGCAACTAAAATTTCACCTATATCGAAAGCCAGGTGTTCGACCTTTAGGAATAAAGATTATTATTATTATTTACACTATTGTCGCATTTTCTCAGCTTTATTATTATTATTGAAATGATAAAAGTGCCATGTAGTGGTTTGTTTACAGATGTACACATATCAGATACTCCATCTTCGTTGTCATTATAATTATATAAAATAATACTATATACATACATGTATGATATTACATAAATATAAATTCTTTGCGCTTTATCTTATCTTAAACGCAAACAACTTGTTCGAAACTCATTAAAACAAATTTCATCTTCTCCTATGGCATCCTCCCTCACATCAAGATAAGCGATTACTTAGAAAAACATACCGGTGCAATTAAAACTTACTCATGTACAGAGTATAATTATTTTCATATAAAAAAAAATTTAATTTAATTCTTTTTAATTTTTATTCAATACTAATGCAATAATATATTTATGCTTTGACAAACGTTGCGTTCCATGACCTTAATAAAAGACCTCTAGTCGGGTTGTCGGGGTGACCACTTATCTGGAATATCAATCATGGAAATGTTGATGAATTATTATTATATTACGTCTGTTTGAGGTGGATAGTGCTAAAGGGAAGCCAAATGTTCACAGCTCTTTTTCTTTTATATATATATTCGTGTAGACTGGATGGTTACGAATTGACGAGTAATTTTATCGAAAGAAAGAATCTGTCTGTTCTTAGACTTCTAAAATTTTACAAAAACATACAAAACCGCTAAAACAGTTTTAGATATTAAAACGGTTCATCGTATAGAAGAATAATTTTTATTTGAAATATTCCCTCATCCAAGAAATATGTTTCTAGGATATTTACTAGGAGTATAATACTATTATTACGGTAAATGTCGTTTTTGTAATGTGTACAATCGGATAAAATATTTGACAAATTTAAACTTAAGGACTTATGACACAATTCCTCATTTTTTAATGAAATGAGGAATATAGAAAACATACCGGTGATAGAAAACACCGATAACATGTATATCAAACTCTGGAGATAGCGGTGCATACCAACTCGTTGAATTAAATTATGCGCCGTGAAATTACTGCATGTCAAGTGTCACTTGTCACTACAAAGTCAACTGTCAATATTGCGTCTAACTACCCCATCTGGGATGGCAGTCGTCAAAGTATATTAGCATTTATTATATTAGACCCTGAGTCCAAAGTTGGTTTTCTCTAATTAAAAAAGGATATTAAGATCTAATTATAAATGGACATAGAAAGGAATATTCAATATGGCTCTTATTACTCGGGCCATGCCTTAAGACATTCCGCATTCCGGAAAAGTTCGTGATTATTCAATTATTGTCGCAGTTACGATTTGTGCTCGAGTTTGCTAAAAAAATTGACGTCGAAAGAAAATTTATAAAATGAAATATTTTTCCCCTGAAGAGAGTAAATATTTTTATCTGAAATAATAAGGTCGGATAAATTTGCTAAAAATATATTATTAAGTGACAGAAGATGGACAGATTTAACATAAATAACTTTATCTTTGAGTGAGTTAAAATAAAAATGTATTTTCAAGCCCATGGATTTAAGTAAAGCCAAGTAGAAGTACAACAGGAATACAGCACTATTACTCTTATAACAGTGCGGTTTTTGTCACGATTTTATGTTATTATTCATAAAATCGTGAATCGTGCGAATTGTCTTTACATAAACAATTCGCATAACCCTATCTAGGCTCAAGTTAATCAGACCTTATTATAAATCTATAGAGTTTGTTTGTTTGAATGCTCTAATCTCATGAACTAGTGGTTCGAATTGAATTTTTTTTTGTGTTGGATAGTCGATTTGTCGAGGAAGCATTTAAGCTATATAACATTAGGCGACGACCAATAAGAGCGGAGCTGCAATGAAAAATATTTGAAAAGGTGGGGAAATGAAACGCAGACGAAGTTGCGCGGATCAGCTAGTAAATAACAAACGTATAAAATCCCAAGACTAATACAAATCACAGTCATGAATACAAATATTGACTTTTTGAGAGGGGTCGAACCAGCGACCATCAGATGTACCTTACATAAGGTAAACCGCAAGACCACCGATGATATCATTTTTTAGTTCATACTTTTTTATTTTATCTGTGGCTATAACAATACAAATATGTCACTCTAATAAAGTCTAATATTATCAGCAAAGAGAGAACAAAAGACCACTCGAGAATTGCAATAATGTAAATTTATTGTTCTCACTAAGATCTATTGTTTTATCCCGAAAAGCCTTTGCAAGCTCCTTATTTATTTCAATTAATTTCATTATAAAGGGGATTGTTAAAATAATTTACTAAATACTGTATTATTAATTTTAGATGTCGAGATTTAGCAGCTGTTATTACAGACAAATACACAGAAAATGATAAAATTTGGTGACTTTCTCGGTTTTCTAGCGATTAGAGACACCGCTTTCTTTTCTATGGTCGCAGGTTCGATCCTTCGCAGTATAAAACATTTGATTTACATTCATGACTACGACTGTTCGAGATTTTTCTATGTTTATTGTGTCACAGGTTCAGGTATAAACATTTGTATTTATGACAACTATTTGGGGTGTTTCTATTATTATTGATACATAAAAATAATATTTAAAAATTTATATCAGCTGTTTAGTAGACTTCATGGCGTCTGAATTCAGTTGTCAAGGATTATTATGATTTGTTATGCACCTGCTTGTATCGTCATTATAATTACCATTACATAGTATAAAACAAAGTCACTCTCGCTGTCTGGTCCTATGTATGTTTAAATCTTTAAAACTAAGCAACGGATTATGAAGCGGTTTTTAATAGGTAGAGTGAGTCAAGAGGAAGGTTTATATTAATAATACATGTACACCCGGGCGAATCCGGGGCGAGTAGCTAGTTAATATCAACAGGTCTCTATATTAAATTTGATTCTGTCTTGAAATATTGATAAAACATATACTGGTATCAAAGTTTATTCTCATTTTTGTTAATTAATTTAATTATAAAGGTTATTGTTGAAATATTTTGCGAAATATAATATTATTAATTTAAGATGTCGAGATTCAGCCTTCAGCAGCTGTTAGAGAACATTAAAGAAAATAGTAAAATTCTGTGACATTCGTAGCACCTGTTTCTTAGCACTTTTGATCTACATGTTGCTACGGTAGGTGATATTAGGTTTGATTCTTTTTCTTAGGAGATTTATGATATTTTAACAGTTATCAAAGTTTATTATTTATTTAACAGGATATAACTATCGCTTTCTTTGTTACTGTCATATAATAATAGTTTTTATTGTAATCGTACTTAGTTTTATTTACTTTATTATTGCAAAGTTGTTGAAAATGAGTTAATTGTTAAGAATACAATAATTATAACCACATATAATAATTCACACAGCGCCATCTAGTCCCAAATACTTTCATGTTTGATTTGTACATGCATTGTATATATGGAAAAATATACTATATAAATATATATAATACAAACAATCATACTCATTAATATAAATTTTTGTACTGTGAGAGGAATCAAACCCGCGATAATAGGTAAGATAAGGCGATGTAGGAACCGCCAGACCGCTGAAGACGGTATATGTAAATTGATTTTGTGCATATAAAATCAATTTTATACGGAATGCTCAAATAATTAAATGTATAAATAAAATTTAATGTAATGTCAAAATTATTCTATTATATTATATTTTTAATATTTTAAAAGAACATTCGAATAAAAAAGATTTATTAATAGTAAAAAACATA
Source organism: Achroia grisella (assembly GCF_030625045.1). NCBI lineage: Eukaryota > Metazoa > Arthropoda > Insecta > Lepidoptera > Pyralidae > Achroia > Achroia grisella. The sequence continues at coordinate 3,463,456 of NW_026712999.1, forward strand.
CAGACATAAATAACTATATTAGCGTATTAAATTTATTAGTATTTTTTTAGATTAAAATTAAAGGTAACTTTCAAAAGTTATCTTTAATTTTAAAAAGAAGGTAGATATATTATTTATTTATTTATTGACATCAAAAACTAAACGAGCCTTACAGCTTCCCAATATGATACTAAAAAAAAACAAGAAAAATTATACAAAAATAGAAAATATTAAAATATACAAAAAATATATATATTAATACATTACTGCCATATAATAATAAGTATATAGGTTTTATTGTAATCAGTATCGTCGTGCAGGCATAACTATTTTCTATAGATATATGAAACATATAGGGCACAATTAAATCACCTACTTTCTCTGCATCTTTATCTGTACAAATTATATATAGACAAAAAAATTAAAAACTGTTATTTTAGTTTTTTATATTAAAATATACCCTATAATTTATTTTACAATATCCATACCAGACGTCGGACATCTCATATACAATTTTTTTATATGATTTTTTATGTAATATGTCATTATTAAATTGACACGCTAACTCGTAACCTCTTGAGAGTTGTACGGAATTACTAGGTTATATATATTCAAGTTAATATGAAAAGGTCCCAAAATAAATATATTCCAACTAACAGTACTAATTTGCAGTTAAACAAACTTACATAATATGTATAATTAAGCATAATATAAACAAAGGTCATTTACCTCGCACACCTGCTACATCCCTACTGGAAACTCACCGCCCCCAATCCTCCAGTTTTTAATCTAAGATAAAGGGTACATTGAGTACTTAACCGTCGCGTCTGAAACTATATACGACATTATCTTTACATTTCATATGAACCTTATAGATGATGACACAAGGCTTAAAATGTTTCAATGAATGTTTTCAAACAGTCTGTCCAAGAACAGCGTTAATTATTCATACACATTGGCTTTATTATCAGCTTTATAAGAACGATATTCGCACATATGAAGAGCCGTTATAAAGTTGTCACTGTCGTATCTCTAGATAGGAGACATGACAATAGAGCCTCTTGTTTTACCGGTCGCTGAACGGATAAGGTTGAGGTTTAATTGATAAGCAGGAGCGTTAACACTAACGTTATCCTACAAATGAATTATTATTTGAACGAATCTATATGAAGTAGGTATGTATATGTTGTTTCAGAAAGGATATTTTGTTTTTTTTGTAATTTATTTACTTTAACTTATTTATTTTAGTTCAGGTAAAGTAAATTAATGGTGTTAAATGTACATAATTCGCGTTTAAGTAGACTTAATCAATATAAGAATACCTTCTAATATTTAAATTCTCGTGTCTCAGTTAGTTGCACAGTGCACTACTACTCCGAAACTCTTAGCCATCATTCCCTATTTATAATTGTGATATTGGTACTTTAATTTATATGTCAGAACAGGGTTTGTTAGGTCAGCTAGCTTTTATAAATATATATACGGTGCCAGATATGTGAAACATACATAGACGACTTTGTTAAACTCTATTTTAGAGTTTATCCTCAATCTGCCAAAAAAAGATCGAATTCTCTTGTAAAATACTTTCTTTGTAAAAACAAGCTTATAAAATTAATGTGTTTATATATAATAATGTTTTTGTAGAGAAGTTCTAACTAAAAATTCATAGTGCTGACAATATTGTTCAATTACGCAAAGATTGAGTGCGTAGCAGCTTCTATGTTGATTGTCGCATGCCTAATCCTTGTTAATGTTTGTATACTAGAATAACATTTATTTAAAAGAGCACATCATGCAAGATTCTTGCTCTTCTTCTTGTGGCTTCTAAGGCTGCATTCCGATTGAGTGGTAGAATAAAAAAATGTGACTATGCACTTACTGACTATATACTTATATTAAGTTTATTATAATGAAGATTATTTCTATTTCTACATCTGTTGGACCTTCTTTTATTTTTTTAAATTTTTATTTCCACTAAGCCCTCATTCTATATCTTGAAGCACCCCATGCTATGCCATTGAAAAATAATCTATAGATCGGGACACTTTATTAAATATTCTTTGAATTTATAACTTTCAGAACCGCCTACGGCATTATTCAGCAATTTAAGTTAAAGCTTAGAACCTTGTTAAAGAGACTTGGCGTCAATTTGATTGAAGTTGGACTTTAATACTAGCGTTGGACCTTGACTACTACGTATCTATACTACTGTACTATAAAATCTGTACCTATTTTTTTATAGATTACTATCTACCCATTTATAGATAGATAGATCGATAGATATACATTAAAAATAAAGAAATAAAATGTCATATATGACCTTCCTTCCTTCTTTCTTTATATATGTACACAGAGATACAAAAAACGTAGTAACTCAGTAAATATCATAAAAAAACTAGAAGAATACAAACAATTATGCTTATAAATATAAATGTCTGCATCTTTTGAGGAATCGAACCCAGATGAAAGTAAAGCGGCGAGTTAAACCGCTACCGACGCTGTCAACTAAATAATGTAAATCTATATATCTAAATTGCAAAGATTTATGTAGCTAACTGCTATATTTATCCGTACTAGCTGACCCATGCATCTTTGTCTGCCTCACATTTACTTGTATCATTGTTTTTATCATTGAATTTCGTCCAATGTACATAATATCTTTTTAAATTATGGCCTATATATCTGATATATAAGCTATATTATTGTAAAATTTCTTCAAACCCCGTTGAGTAGCTTTTGCGTAAAACGTAACAAAATATCCATCCATCCATACTCAAAAACTTTCATGTTTATAATATTGAAATGAAATTAAATGAATATTTATTACATAAAATGTGTTTTTAAGGTATTTACTTTAGCTTCATACATTTTGTAATTTCTTACATGTAACTGGGGAAAGAAATGTCAATTTTGGTTATTCTATTCTAAACAGCTAATATTTATGTCAATATTAAGGCCCTACATTATTTACAATATGAATGTGATAATTATTTATTAATGAAATATTTATATATTATTACTAGTAAAATACAGATATATAATACATTCAAATGAAATTCTAACGCTATATTCCTGGGCGCACTCTACAATGAACTTGTTTACGGAAGCGAAGGAAATGGTATATTTTATCGAAATTTCGAAGAATCGAAGGTAATTAGGTCGAACGGATATTGCCGAAGCGACTCTTGCCAGCAGCCGTAGAAGTCTCTGTATTTAAAAATAAAATTTTATATTTTCAGCAATAACAAAATCACTTTACACGCTTTAACGATCAATCGTTATGCTAAGTTATTATAAGTGTAATAACTTGAAATCTATGTAATTTCCAAGCCATCACATTGCCTGTATATATGAAAATTAATAAATAAAAAAATACTTTTTTATGTAATCGCTAAGGCAAATAAACTGTCAGCTATTATATATTAAGAAGACTACAGACATCACGTTATCATGCTATACTCGTGATACCACTCAAACTTTTGGGGTGCAATATATCAGTCCGATCGATCTCCACGCGATCCCGCCTGGAGACTATGGTCAATTTATAGAGAATTCGCCAGGATGGGCTAACTGAACTGACTTGATGCTCATCCTATCATCCTGCAATGGTGCCCGGCCAGCGTATCCCGTTAGCGCTGGCGGATGCATCATTCCATTATCATGTATTATGAAACAAAACTACTTATTTTAATATTTGGACATAGTTTTATGAATCTGCATAAAAATATATATATATATAGAGCCCTACATTTTCTCCTGTCTACCATCAACCCCTATTTTTAATAGCGTAATCATGTATAGATAGATATAGTAAACCAACGTTTCCTGTACAAATTAATATGCTACTATTATTCTTTTTTATGTAATTATATTTTTTATCAAATTGATGACCTAATTATTATAAATATATAATACGAAATATATATTACTTATCGAATAGGTCTACATGCACTGGTGATAGCTACCTACCATAAACAAATCTTGTTACGCTATTAACTATAAATAAACTCAATTTCCGAGCTAAAACGTTACAATAGCTTTGAGCAAGTTTATGCTTTTTTATTGTCATTGGCTCTCCTGCAAAGTAGTACACACCTGGCCATAATTATGGAATATCATAAACATATTAGAAAAAAAATATTAAGAAAAAATATATTATTTTGTCACTAGAAGATACGTTAACGCATAATGATCCTCCTGCTAACTGATAACTAAAGATTAAATGTACTAAAACCACACACAAATTCGCGGAAAACACATTACGAATATATCATAAGACGATCACGAAACTTTAGTTACCATATATTTCTAAGATTTTAGATGGCATGAACCAGTTATAATTTGCCTTATTAAAACCACAATTATGACAGTTTTTTTAGTGTACACTGAACTTTAAGACTACAATATACTGATGTATATAGCATACACATATGAATTAGTTATAATTTTTATTTATTAATATATTGTGTATATTTAATTTTGCTCGTAGTGTATCATTGTACAATAAACGTCAAGCACAGATTTTCATTGAGTTTTTTACATTGCATGTACTTAGCTTATATTACCTGCTAGATTTTATAAGTACCTGTTACTATTTTCTACAGGCCATGACTTATTTTGCCTTATGGTAAAAAAAAATATTTAAAAACTGAACAATAAAATATTCATGTATTTGGGAGAATTCGTTCGTTAAGTATTCATTACATATTGATGCAAAATGAATGGCAATACGACTAGTGAAGAAGTGTTCATGTCTACCGGAAAGTCCATCTATTATAGTCACTCTATAATATAGTGACAGACAGTAGCAATTAATAATACAGGAAAAATCCAAGGTTGCCGAAGACCAGGCAGACCACTTCGTGTTAAAATAAGTACAGTTTCAACGCAAACCTTCAGTTAATGGGTTAAAAGCCTTAGGCACGTTTGGGTTGAGCACCAGGTCCCTTTTCAGGACCGCCGCCGACAAAGTAAAGATCGACATAATGATCGCCAACCTCCGATAGGAGATGGCACCTAAAGAAGTAGAGTAATATAGTGACGGTAATAGAGGAATAGCCAAGAGAAAAACATATTACGCCGACCACAAATAAATGGGAAATAAGGAAGAAGTAGATGATGATGAACAGCCAACTTTCATTCTCGTACTTAAGATAGATCACCACCCTGGCAATCTACCATGTCAGGTGGACCTCCTCTGGTTAACCTCCTGGAAACCATCGGGATATGTTCCTTGTGAATTTGCCACAATATGCAAGTTGGTCTGACCATTATATACTCATCATAAAATATAGATCATAGTTAATTTGAAATTACAAACTGACACTTCAATTTATATTTGTACTAGCTGTCCCGGCAAATGTTGTTTTGCCATATTATTTAATAACCCTATAAAAAAAATAGAGATTGGTGAAAGAAGGGTGAAAATTTAGGGTTGTATGTATTTTTAATGACACATAATAAAAAAAAAAAAATAGAAAATTTTGCCAAAAACATAAAAAAATAATGTTAGGGGTGGACAATCCTTATCACTTTGGAGTATGAAAAATAGACAGTAGCCGATTCTCAGATCTACTGAATATGCATATAAAATTTCATAAAAATCGGTCAAGCCGTTTCAGAGGAGTATGGTAACTAATATTGTGACACGAGAATTTTATATAAAGATAAATGAATAAAGATTAAAAAACTAGCATCTTTGTAATAATAGTATTATTGCGACGCTGGAGTGAATTGCGAGTAGGTAATATAAAGTAATCCTTTAGAGAGCCCAATCCGCAGGCGTCGCTATCATGTTGAAGGTAAGTAAGACAGTTATGTATTGTTATAAATTGTATTAATCTCGTAGCTCGCTTTACAAAGTGCTCTATTGAGAAGCAAGGCACGTTCCGTTGATTGATTGAAAGCCTTAAACCCAATGTATATTACCCTTTATTTGTCTACAGTTGTTGCTGTTTTCATCTGGAAGCCATTTTGAACACCACTTATCTATAGAATATCGGGGTTAGTATGTCTTTACAAACCACATGTATTGTATATCTTACATAATAATAATAATATTTCAGGACAATACACACAGCGCCATCTAGTCCTAATCTAAACAGAGTTTGTTTTATAGTTACTAGACAACTGATATAAATACATATAATATGTTTGTAAATACATACTTAATACACATAGAAAACACCCGTACCAATACAAACAATCATACTCATGAATACAATGTTTGTATCGTGCGAGGAATCGAACCCGCGACCATCGGATGTAAAGCGATTTGCTAAACCGTTACACCACCGGAATTGTTATTGTTGAATATGGAATAGAGCTTATCAAACATATACACCAGCTCAGGTGTAAGTCTGATTTAGCGGTATACTGAATATGATGATAAGATGTGCATGAGGTCAGGACAGTTGGCCCATCGCTCTTTGTACTCCATTATTAACAAGCCCCTCTCCTTTACTTCCTCCCTAATGGACCCCACCTAAGATTTGTGATGTTGGTCTCACAACTATTTTAGTTGGGGTTGAATTCAGGGTAGTAAGCCCCAAGGCAATGCTCTCCAAATGAACAATAGGTTTCTAATAGATCCATATTTCGACCGATTATGTCCAACCTTCCGATTCTCTCATGGAACAATGAAGGGCAAGTGTAGGATGAACGCAACATACTTCTATTGTCAAATTAAACAATGGATCAGATATAAAACGACGTCACATGGCCAGATATAAGGGTTGGCAAGCTTAAAAGTATTTTTATTGTACATTACCTCGGTGGTCTAGCGGTCTGTACTTTCGACCGATGGTCGCAATGATTTCACGGCACAAACATTTGTATTCATGAGTATGATTGTTTGTATCGGTCTGGGTATTTTCTATGTATAATATGTATGTATTTACAAAAAAATTATCTATGTAATATCAGTTGTAGGACCCATAACACAAACTTTAGCTAGCTTAACTTGGGTCTAGATGGCGCTGTGTGAACTGAGATTATTATTATTTTTTTTTTTTTCCGAAAAATTCTCATCTCCCCTCTTATTATTATTATTAATATTATTGTACTTCTCACAATGATTCACCAACTTCGTACATCGCCGAGGTTAGAAGACAACAAGGGAATAATGTGACAATTACGGTTGTTTCGTGTTTAACTAAACAAAGTTCTCCTCTCTGTGTATCTTGTCTATCTTCTATCTTCTCTATATAAATAAAACAATAACGGGTCAGTTACACTATCTATAACTCAGAAATGGTAGGACCTATTTACATTATCGCATAAATTAATTAAAGATGAAGAAAATTAATAAGGAACGACTTTTTTTTTTTATCAAAAACGAATTGATTTATTTTGACGAATATTTGGAATAGTAAAAAATTTGTCGTGTCGCTAGTTGAGTATAAAAAAGTATGTTTATATCAAACTAACTAAAACATATTACGCCGACCCCAAATAAATGAGATAAGGAGGAAGTAGATGATGATGATGATATCAAACTAACCTAATAGTTTTTATTAAATGACTTAAATACTGATTAATTTCATACTACCATTATATTGTTGTGTATTTACTTAAAAAAATCCGTATGACAAACTCTCATAATTGAAGACCCGGCGATGATGTTCTGTTATCTCGCACCGAGAATAAAAAATCTCGTGCTCGTAATCTATGTAGAATCTTCACACAGTTGGCAACCCTGATAGACACGAGTATGTATCCCGCGGGAACGCAATAAACGTATCAGTGTTGTGACTGCTCCTGGCAGCTATTGTGGATGTGAATGGAGGGCAAAATATAATATAAAAGAGTTAAGCGAGCATTTGATATTGCTTTGTATATACAGTTCATGTTATATTCTTTGTAACGTTTGGATTACAGCGTATGTAAATATATTGTTGCTGATGATACTTTAAGCATTTACAGAAAAAATTGTCAAGCGCGAGCGGAATTAGCACAAAATATATTTCATTAAAAGAGACTACAACTGATACGATTTACATTAGCGAACTAAAAAACTTTAACCACACATTTTATTGTATCGTGTGGAAAAATCTTCAAAAGACCGTCCCCTCATCAGGGTTGACAAGGGGGCGTGTGGGATTCTTACCCACTCGGTATACCTACGAGTGCCATTGCCGGTGTCGCGAGGTCGCGTTAGCATCACTACCGACGCTCCGGCGGTGTTGGGCCGTCCTGTAGATGGTAGGGCAGGCCCCATCACGTTCTTGGGGCGACCTATTTCGGCCTACTCAATTGTAGAAGCGTGTGTGTACGCCACCAGAGCTATTTGACAATAAACGTAAAGCAACATCGTGTACCTGACGGTCAGTCTGGTTGGATGCGACTGGCAGACCTCAGTAATTTTAACGATTAGATTTCCCAAATATTGTATCCATATACATGCTTGCTCATTAATAATTTGTCTGCTTTTCAGTTAAAATATATTTTATGATTATTAGGAAGATGGCTACAATCTCGGTAGGTATTCCCATACATAATAAGTAACTCTGGATAATTAACACAGTAGTCTAGTCCCACGGTAAGCAGAGCTTGTGGGTACTAGGCAACTGATATAAATATAGTACTTTAGATAATGTTTGTAGTGTGCGAGGGATCGAACCCGCGACCATTGGAAGTAAAGCGGTGTGCTAAACCGCTACACCACCGAGGATCTCGCATGTTTTGTGACATTTGTGATATATTTTGGTAGATATTCGTTGCCATGTACTCAATATCTGAGTTAAATCATAATCATAGGAGTTAAATCGCGAGCGTAGGTACGTATAACTATATATGGTACATACCACTTACATGCCGCCTAGAATGCTAACTCCGCGTTTTCAACTTTAATTACCCGTGACCCTACTGTCCTAAAGCGGGCTTTATTTCAGTTTTATAGCCCGCCGTCCAAATAAAGTGAGCGGCATTGCAAAACATTAGCATTTTATTATAACCCACTTCAAAAAAGAAGGGTCGCAGTTCAAATATAATTTTATCTTGTGTATAATAATAAAAAAAAAATATGAAAACGATTTGGCCTAATGGTTAATCGGTGTGGTACAGGGTTTTATTTCCTTTTTCGTTAGTTACTATATATTTTTATAGTACTGCAAACAATTTTTAAATACTACCATTATCCAGATGATATGAATGGCGCTCCTCCACAGTGCGGTTTTCTAGAAACTTTTTGCCGCGCACAATCACATTGTGGAATCACCTTCCAGCAATGGTTTTTCCGTACCGATACGATATTGAAACCTTTAACAAAAGAGCTTATTCCTTCTTAAAATGCCGGCAACGCACTTGCAATTCCCTTAGTGTTGCAGGTGCTCATGAGCGGCGGTACTCACCATCAGGTGAGCCGCAAGCTCGTGATATCACGTTATCACATGACGCCTCTAACAACACTCATGCATTCCCATTACAGAGGATTAACTTGTCATGCATTTGACGGCCTCAGTGATCTAACGGGTTAGCACAGCGCATTACTTTCGCAGGTTCGATTCCTCGCACAGTACAAATCAACGCTTTGCAGCGTATGTGTAAACCGTGTACGTGTTACACTCTACAGTATCAGCTGAGTCAGCCCATTTAGCTCAGAAAATGTGCTGTAAGGTATTAATATTTCTGTAAATTTACATAGTTTAAGTGGTTCGTTTCTTTCTTGTTATGACATAACAAATTGTTATGACTATTCAAAAGTGCTTAAATTAAGTTTATTTGAATAAATGATTTTCTATTCTATTCTATTCTATTCTTTAATTAAGGGTACGCTTTCTTTCTTTTTCCTAGTAATGACTAATAATTATTATTATTATTGTATTTTGGGATTTTTCTATGTATATTATGTATCTATGTGTTTAGAACTAGCACACAGTTTATAAATAATATTATCTAAAAAATTGGGTCACATTGTGTATCCGCGATTTTAAACTACGGTATTCCCAACTACTGAACCGATTTTGATGAAATTTAATGTTTAAGTAGGTAGTTTAGGTAAGTCTGAGACTATTCTCGGTCGTAATCTATTTTTATGCCATTATGTAGTTGCGCATACCCAAAACATTTTTCTTTATTATTCACATATTTTGTAATTATTCTGTTTTAAAAAATACGTACAACCCTAAGTTTTCGTCCTTTTACTATCAACCCCTATTCTTAATAGTAATATTAAAACAACGTTGGGACAGTTAGAATCAATATAAAAAATACCCTTAAGAATAGTTACGTACAATTTTGTTTCACTATACGAGTATAAGCAAACAATCAGCTCCGAGCTCTATCAAAATATTCATAAAGTGTATTGTAACAATCTTTCCGGACCCGTTCCTCCCATTCCGCTGAAATACTTGGAGTTTTCTTTTCAATTTCAAACTGTCTCGCACTCCTCGTCCGATATAAGGGTTTGATTTGGATTTGTGTGGATAAGGCTTATTGTAGGATGTAAAACATCAACCTAAACTTAAACCTCAAAAAAAACAAATGAAGCAAATCAAATGAAAATATCTTTATTCATGTAACCCTATTACAGACTCTTATGATATGTCAAATCTAGCACCACTTCGGAGTTTTTTCGATTTGAGAAGAACCGACAACAAACTCATTCTTTTCCATTCGAAAAGAATGAGCTTGTATATATTTCAAAAATACAAATTATTTGTAAATTCATATTACGGAAAATACGGTTATTGTAAAAGAAAACGTTTAGCGTAAAGTGTAAAGTTTTACCACTTCCTATAAAATCCTAAATCTTTTATTGTTGTATAAGTTTAGGTTATTTTTTTTATGAAAATATACAAATTGGAAGCATGTGAAAGAAAATTTAGCACTCTGAATCATATTGTAACAGGTGACATTTTAGTTTTTAGTCACTTTCTTAACTTTTAGTTGTGGTTATTTCTTTGTAATTTACTTAATAAAAATCTACACAAACTATCAGTAGAAGGCAAATATAATATATTTATGTCATTAAAAATTTTATATATTAATATTTTGAATATTTTACAAATCCGTAAATTACTTCTAAAAACAATAATAGACAAATGTGAGATTCAATATGTAACGATGCAAAATATTATTATTGAAAAGCGTACATTTGACGTGTCCATATATTTCTTTACTCCGTCCACAAGAGTACAAGACACGATGTCTAAAATTCGCTGTTATAAGAAAGGAAACGCTGAAAAAAGGCCACCAGAACTTTGTCTAATAGAATTTAAATTGTCTCCTTATATCCAAGTCGTTTATATTGCTCATTGAAACTGGAAACTAAGTATAATGAATCTTATGTGTAAAGATATAAGGGTTGAATTCGAATGTAGTTGCAGTAACACTATATACAATATATATACTCCAATATGTAGTTATTTCAAATAAAGCCAGCAGATTCATATTGAAGTTTTATTGTAAAAGTTGTTTGGATTTCTCTGGTTCTATTATTTCCTAGATTAACTAGTAGTACCTACTTCTGTACCGCATTTTGCTGTGTGCTGTGTTTATCATAGTTTTAACTAAAATATCAAACAAGGTAACAGCTATCCTGATGGTAGTATCTTATAGACATGAACATCACTACGGCGGTCATTTTGTCACTCCCCCTAACCCCTTATTTTTATTTATTTCATTAAATTTATTTATTTATTTCAGGGTACTAATGACCCCAATGTCAGGTTGACCTCAACGAGGTTCCACCTGGAAACCATTGTGATAAATTCCTGATGACTACCACAATGGGCTAACCTGACCTGACCTCATGCTCATCCTATCATCCACCTGGTGTCCCGCCAGCGTCAACCGTTTATCAGAACACGCTTACAAGTTTTTTTTTTAAACATATACATATATAGAAAACTCCCAGACGAATACAAACAATCATACAAGTCTATATTGAAACAGGGCAGATTTTTTATCATCATAATTATGCATTGACATTCTGTCTGTATGGTCTCCTCCAACATTTCCTTTCTCTCTATATCCCCAAATACATATGCCTGTGTGCGCTATGACTTCTATGGCATCAACCCATGATATTTTCTCCAACAAGGAACTTGAGGAATCAAACCCCCTCATAGGCTGTCATACTTTAAAACATTATTAAATATTATAATAATATGTGAATATAGTGTTTACTAATCATATTTAAAAACTCAATTTCCAATATTAAATACATACTAGAAGTTTCAAATTTCAAAATGTAATGATCCCATGGATGGATACACTGGAGACTATAAATATGAGTAAAAACAATAATGATTATGTGTAAATTTTTTTATTCAGAAACCCAAGATGTATTATCTTGGGTTTAAAAAACTGATAAAGTTTTGCAACCTAAGTGACTTTAGATGATCTACAGACAATAAAAATACAAAGCTTTTTATTAATATTACTACTTTATTAACATTATTATTACAACTATTCCTAGAGACATAAAAAGCATTTAGTTTCTAGTTTCTCATTAACAATTGAGGATTTACCACAAACATAATGTATAGCTTTACTGCATCTATTACAGTACTTTATATTATTAATTTCATGATAACAAACTGGACATTTCACTGTAGTTAATAATAAATTGTAATTATTATCTTCCTCCATCATAACACTATTATCCGATCCAGTGTTTCTTTTCATAATTATCTCTGCAACATTATCGAAATCTGCAAGAGGTGTTTCTCCATCTTCGTTAACTCTAGCCCAAATAGGTAATGAACCAATAGGACTATTGGAATATTTATTAAAAACTTTGTCACAAGGTGCAGTACTGCGTTTTAGTCCATCATTACACACATTGTTTAATTTCCACTGCACCATTTGAACACCAACTGCCCAAGAACTACTGTTAGTCGACCTAATCCATTCCCTTAACAAAGTTATCACCTTTTTATTATACCTATAAATATTCACATCCTGATCTTGAAAAACTATTGTGTTGAAGTCAGCACACAATGTGTTTATTTCATTAATAATTGATCTAAACAGGGAGAAATTATCATTAACATATAAAAAATTTGGTGATCCAAAGTTGGTAAATATTTTAATAAACTCAGTAGTTAATTCAGTCTCATTCATGCTTAATAGAGGTCTTAAAATTACAAAATCTGTCCCTTTATCTACCAACACTAATATAAAATTATAGGGATCATCAAAAAACGGTTCCATATTAATAATTAAAACATAGCATTCATTGAAGAAAGAATTTCTAACAGTCTGTGTTTGTGTATTACTTTCTTCAGAACTACTTGTGCTTGGACATTTATGTATACTGAAGAACATATCAATACATGCAGTGTTAACCATATAGTTTTCCTTCAGTACTGATATAAGTTCATTACGAGGACAATGATTATTAATAATATGACTGAACGCAATTAAATTAAAGCTCTTATGATCCGCAATTACCTTTATTAGGGAGTTGTCTTTAGATTTCTCTTTGAGAATGAGCGTTTTGACACCATTTTCATACAATACATCGTAGAAAGAGTGCACCTTAAAGTCAAATTCTGTAGGTTGTGTGGCTTTTTCTTTCTGTTTTTCCCAAGTTAAACACTTTTCTATTGCTTCGATGAGCCCATTGTAAGAAGTTCGTGACCACGGGGCGTCTATTTGAGTTAACATTGAGGTTTTTAAATTACTACGCCGATTTAAGGCTTCATAATAATACTTCCTCTCTACTTGAAAATCAATGTGATTTATTAATTCGATTGCCATTTGCAAAGATATGGATGTATTTTCTTGTTTGGAACCCATTGTAATAAGTTTGACTTACTTACATTATTTTCACTAAAAATAGACTTTGATTTAATAAATAATAAACACAAATGTAAAGTAAACAACCAGTACAGAGCACTGAATACAAATTGTAGATCACAACTTCTGACGTTTATATGATACTTCTACGGTAGTCTGTGTCTGTGTCTAACGTTACGCGACGGAATAATTTAGGTTGAAAGAATTTTAATCTTAACGTCCAGCAGTACGTTCACTTTTCATTTAACCTGTCCGAAATAACACCTATGAATTCCTATGTGAAACCTGGCAATAAGGGACTATGTCTCTTTCGCACAGTTTCCCAGTATACCTTACAAGTAAAATTAGTGTTTATTTATCAAATAATTTCTTTTACGTCTTATGAGTTATTAATAATAAGGTCCAAAGGATGTACTAATTTCACTACAATATTATAAAGAATACTTTTTATTTCACTAAGTACAAATCAATTCGTTTTATTTGCGACGGTTATCGAAATATTTAGTTGGACATGCAATTTTTTTAAACTATTTGACAGTTGAAGATGCGATGTAAAGTAATTTTTATGGTTTATAATGGAACGGTGTTATTTATTGGTCGCCTGCACTAACAATATATATTAGCGATGATGAGAGGAGTGACCTAAGTTCATACTGAGCATAACTTAATTAAGGACCATACGAAATCAACCAAATCGTTTTCAGGGATACGGGAATGCAGGGAGTGTTGTTAGTAATGAAGACTAGTGACTATATTATGTGAACAACTTTATGACCCAATATATAAGCCAATCATTGTCCGTTGCTAACTGTACGAGAATTCTCATATATGAGTCATTTCTTCTTCGGTATGAGGATATTTTCATACTTGTAAAAATTTGTTAGAGATTTTGATGTACAGAAATCAGTCAAATTATAAGAATAAGTAAGTAACGAGGTTGGAGTCAAATAAAGTCAATGTACTAGAGCTATATAAAATAAAATATAAATATAAATATTGTATGTATAGGCACAGATAATATATGGTATAGGTGAGTTTCTTACGTTTTTTTTCGGTCTAAGTGCGGATAGTGAATATGCGTCAACGTATTCTAAAGATTATATTTTAAAAACACATATAGATACTATATGTATATTCCGGATCACATACATTTATGAGGTCCCATGTCACTGGAGTGTAAAGCATAAAGGATCCAACATGGTTTATCCAATACCCCTTTATAGCGTAATCAGATGACGCTTGGTTGCATTCAGACTATAAATTTCCCCTTATGGTACGGTAAAACCTTCTATAAAGTTAGTTTAAAGAAATCAGGATTTGTTTAATGGTGATACGACGCAGCGCCATCTATGTAGTCCCCAACTAAGTAGTGCTTATGTGATTAATTAATATTAGGTGTGCTACAATGTTATAATATAACTATGTTTTTTAAGCTTTTTAATTTTAGGTTGTAGTTGTACAATTAAGCTATGTAAATGATATAATTAGTTAATAATTTTCTAGTTAATTGACACTATGTTTTTTTGTACTAGACCAGTGTTTCCCATTTTTTAGTCATGGGGGCATGACTAAAAAATAGGAAATACATTAGCTTTTCTAAAATTCTTATTACCCGTATTATTATAATAAATTCATGGTGAATTTACCAGGGTGGGCAGCGTAAATAGTGATCATAACATTTATAATAATAGTTGCCGCTTACCATCACCATCAAGTAGTAAGCTCGTTTAGTTTTATAAATTTGTAATTTTATAAAAATATGTCTTATAAGAGACATTAATAGGTTATAACGATGATTTCTTAGGTAATTTGACTAGAGACATATTTTGTTCAAAATCATCTGCCTCTACCTATATGCGAAGTAGATACGCATGTATATCTACTTAGCAAAACAAAAAATGTATACGAAAAGCATTCCCAAAGCCGATAATTAAATTCTGCTGCCCAAATCGGCTTTGTTTTAAACGAAATGCAGAGTTTATATCTAAATATTTTCTACAGAAAACTTTATATAATGAAATCGTATGGAACAGTAGCCATTTAAGAATTTGCATCTCTATGTTAGTGATCATAAGATATAATTTTACACGTAGTATATATAGCTTTAAAAATATTCTTAATTTCTCTCTCTCTTTCTTAATTCTCAGGAATCCAATTTTTTTTTACACATATACGTACATAGTTCACTAGCTGTTACCCTCGACTTTGTCTGCACAAATTTTTATCCCTTATTTTATAGACACAATAAATATCGTTTACCTCCATATAAAATTCATTAAGATCTGTTCAACCATATGTATAGAATCTTTGGTATGGATCCTAGATTAACTCATAGAACAGTTTTACGCGAATTCACCTGCATCCACTGAAGTACAATTTATTAAAATTGTTAAATTTAATTAATGTAAAATACTACATTTATTTTAAAAAAAAAACGTTATTTTTATATTTGCATTTTCTAATTGTTCATTTTATACTCTTTTTAGTACAAACTATTCGAAACATCGATAGAGGTACCTTAGAAATTATTTATTTAATTAATATATATAATATTTAATATATAAATATATATATACTAGAATTTTGTTTGAAAAATAGCTTTTTTTTTATCTATCTATCTCTGATTTTATCTAATATTGTAGATACATATCTAGTGATAACTAAATAATATAGTAAGCTATGTCAAACCTACAATAGTTTTTATTGTCGTCCCGAAGTAAATTAATAAGGTACCCTTAGGAACGATGTCCGGCATCTCGTTATAAATTACAGGAACGTCTGCCTCTTAAACGGGTCGAGGACCACGCATAATTAATATCTTCGGGCCACAGAATGCATATTCATGAGACACAGGCTAAATTATTACAGTTTTGCACCATCAAAGCTTTTTTGAGGAAGTTTAGCTTCACTCTATCTCACAAAGGGCCAGTTTATAGACAAGCTTGTCTAATATGTAAAATTCTTGTGTCGCAGTGTTTCTAACAAAACTTCATAGACAATCTAATATATAAAATTATCGTGTCACAGTGTTTATAACAAAACTTCTCCGAAACGGCACGACCGAATTTTTTGAAACTTAATTATTGAGTAGGTCCCTGAACTATCTTTACTTTTAAGTGATAAGCTAGACAATTTTTGTTTTATTATTTCTACCCTTTTTTATGATTTGGCATTATAGAACTCTAACTTTAATCCTTAAACCACTCAACCACTACTTTTTAATATTAATCTATATAGCAAAACAACGTTGCAGGGTCGGCTGCAATAAATGAAAATAATTTTCATATTATTGTAGACGTCTGATGATAAGGATAAAAGTCTCTCTGTTTTCCCTCTAAAAGTCCTGGCACTGAATATTTTTATTATAGAAAATACCGCTCCTTTTAACTGGCAGTCAGCAGATTAACTCGACGATAAAATACGCTTTCAACAAGTCGCTGTATCTGATATCACAATGTGTCTCCCGGGATAGCAGCTCCAAGCTTTCAAGTTTTATTTTTTCCCAGTTTATTTGCGCTCAAACGCGTTTAAAAGTCATTTGTACTAGCGGGAATTAATATAGTTTAATTATAAATAGTAACACAATTTTGATTTGAACGTTGATACTGTTTTTTTTTCTTATGGATGATAATGAAATGGTGCACCTCCGTGCGCTAGCGGTTTACGCTGGCGGGGCACCAGTGGAAGATGATAAGATGAGCATGTGGTCAGGTCAGTCAGCCCATCGTGGTAATTTCTCCATGAGTTAATCATGATGATTTCTCTAACCATCTTGAGGTCAACCTGACATGGTACATTGCCATCATTGTACCATGGTAGTGCACATTACAAACAATCCCCTTCTCCCCCTGTTGAAACTGTTGATGAAGTTATCTATGTTGATATGAATTAAATTTATTTGAAATATCATATATTTTCTATGTATGTACTTTTAAATAGTCATAGGTACTTAGTTTTTTGGTTATTTATCCAATATTCAATCAAAGTATTTTTTATGTAAATTTAATGACAAACAAAGTGATGGTAAGCGGCAGCCATCACCTATGTACAGAATGATACGGACGTTACATGATCATGTAAAATACATCATACCACTAAAGAATTTATATTCCAGAGGACTAAGACGTACTCTTACCCTGTAATTTCACTGCTTAATCGCATTACACAATCGATACAGTCAATACAGTTTGCCAAATAACATGCTTGGCGACTGAAATAGACATCGAAAATAGAGTCACTGAAGTACCCATGGAGAAGATTTTTTGGAAAATCTACCTACATATTCATCCATTAAAAAAAACATGTTCATATTATCAAAGGCAACAGCAATTTCATTCTAAATCCCACCCTTGTAATCATTATATATTAAAAGTACATTCATTGTAGCATAATCAAATGGATTTCCTTTATCTCCCTAAACGTATTTTCGAAATATTTTAATCACGGCTTTAGAAACTTAATTTCCTTTGTCTATAATCTTCAGAAACGTAAATGTGTCAAAGCTTTGAACGCGGCTGTGTCATTTTAATTTCCTTTGCATAATTCATATTCATAAATACTTACAGTTCTTTAAAACACTGCCGGAAATTTGTTTTAGTAACAAGTACGAACTCTTCAGGATTTTACAAGAACGGACGTGACATCATTTGTTTATTTAAAGACTAACTCTCACCCGCAACTTTATCTACTTTATTTGATAAAAAATACCCTTTATCCTCATAATACAATATAAATCCACAAATATCCGTTCAGAAGTGTAGTCGTTAAAGTTAAGACCAACATACACACTTTCGCAACTATAATATTAGTAAGAACGTAAGTAAATATAAATCGAAATATCGCTATGCTGCAGTCAATCTCGATTCCATGGAATTGTCCCATAAGTAAATGTCTCGGACAGTGCGGTTTCAGAGAATTAGATTGTGGAATGAACCTGCCAAGGTTTCCTCACGAGACTACAGCATGAGCTTTTTCACGAAGGGTATATTAAGGTTTATTAAGGGTCGGCAACACGCACGTGTTGCAGGCGTCCATAGGCTAAGGTAACCATTTACCATCAGATGGACTGTATGTTTGTTTGCCATCATAGTAGTATAAAAATGTTAGCCATTCTATCGATTTTCCAGCATTTCCCAGAGTATATCCGCCGTGTATTTTTATATACATATATGAAATGGAAAACCGATGGTACACCTAATGGTAAGTGGTATCATGTGACGCTTATGGTACCACTCAAGCATTGTTGAGTACTAAGATGTTATGCCTTGTATCCTGTAATTTCACTGCCTTATTTCCACTATAACCGAAACAGTGGAGGAAAGGGAATTATTATTAATGTGGACTGATGCTAGTGATGTACCATGTCAGGTTAACCACGCGGAAAACTATCCTAATAAATTCCTGGCGAATTTACCATGATGGGCTACCTCACCTAACCTCATGCTTATCCTATCGTCCTCCACTGGTGCCTCGCCACCGTCCACTACCATTATCATCTATTAAAAAGAAAAAATAACCAAAACACAGTTTACAAAGCAAGCTGCTCGGCGGATGAAATAGGTGATACTGAGGTATCCAGAGGACTTTTTCCAAAGTCTATCTTAGTATGAATTAATCATTAACTACTTTGATAACTAACATCACTCGAAGTTAAGATTTGATAAGTAACGGTGTTAATGTTTTCTTAATAGTCCGATAATCGTAATAGATGGGCTGTCGAAAGCAAGCGGGTTAATGACATTGTGCGTTTCCACGATGCAATTACGACAAGAGATCTGCAAAATAATATATCTTTTTTTATGTAGTAGACTAGCTGAGTCCGCGCATTCATATGCGAATATTTTTTTGTATGTAAACTGGTCTGAAAAAAATAAACATTAAATATAAGTGAAGCTTACGCGGTAGATTAGTGAAATTTGAACTCAAATCGTTAAAACCCAAGTTCAGAAAGCAAAGACAAACGAACAAAAACTAAAAATAATAATTATGTCGTAATATGTAGGTCGTACGTCAATTCTTAAAATTTATTGTACATTATATATATATATGTTATGACATAATATACATAGAAAACACCCGATACAAACAATCATACCCATGAATACAAATGTTTGCACCGTGTGAGGAATCCAACCCGCTAGCATTAGAAGTAAAGCGGTGCGCTAAACTGTTAGCCCACCGAGATCGATATAATTTTTGTTATTACATTATCGTATTTATTAACAATGGACACAAACTCAGTTTTTGCTGATGAAATAAAAAAGGCCAGTTGCCGACCCTAGTTTTTTCTCGTTAGATTGACGATGCTGTGCCAAGCCTTAAAGATAATGTTGCTTACACACAAAGCAGCAATAGGGCTGCGTTTTTTTCATTTTTGCAAAGACTTCTATTAATCAACTCATGATACTTAATTTTTAGTAGATGAATTCTTCGTATTTTTCCATGAATAGACTTTATTTTATGTAATTAGAATTATAAATAACCCGACAAAAATTATGTTTGATGATAATTATGGTAGTCTAGCGGTTTCAAATAACGCTTTACTTCCGATAATGGCGAGTTCAATTCCTCGCACGGAACAAACATTTGTATTACTGAGTATGATTGTTTGTATCGGTCTGGGCATTTTCTATATATATTATGTATGAATTTAGAAATAAGAATGTGTGTGTTTATATCAGTTGACTAGTACCCGAAACACAAGCTGTACTTAGCTTGGGACCAAATAGCATTGTGTGAATTGTCCAGGTACATTATTATTATTGTTGTTACTAATGAAATTTCAACTCTTGCTAGACTAATGTAATGATTACCATAGGAATATAACTCGGAATAAAGATTTATATATTGGCTGAAAAGATCACATAAAGTAAAAAATATAAACATACTAATATTTTTATGTACCATAATTGTGATGACAAAGTATCTGAGACGGGCCACCTGATGGTAAGTGGTAACCGTCGCCTATGTAAATTAATAGTACCACGATTTATCACTCATGTCTTGCAATTCTGAAGGACTAAGTGATCATGTTTCTTATCCTGTAACTAGCTTTTGCCCGCGGCTTCGCTTGCGTTAATTTATCCCCTTAGAGGTGGAATTTATAAAAATCCTTTCTTAGGGGATGCCTGCGTCATAGTAGCTTTATGCATGCAAAAGTCTCAGCCCGATCGATTTAAAATTGACAAAGTTTCATACAAACTTTCATCCCCTATTTTATCCCCTTGGGGATAGAATTAATCAAAATCCTTTCTTAGCGGATGCCTACGTCATAAAATCTACCTGCATGCGAAATTTCAGCCCGATCCGTCCAGTGGTTTGGGCTGTGCGTTGATAGATCACTATATCAGTCACCTTTGAGATATATATATTTAGATTTCACCCTATAATCTCATTCAATATCTGAAACATAGCTTACAAAAGTTATCAGCTTGGCGAATGAAATAAGTGACCTGACTCAGACGACTTTTTAAAAGTTGACTTCGGTTTGATGTTTAGAAAATACTCAAACAGCATATATTACATACTAGCTGTGCCCGCGGTTAGACCCGCATGAAATTTATAGCCTGTGTTGTTCTGATGTATAATATATATTACTGTAAAGTGTTATTAAAATCCGTTTTGCATGAAAAAGTAACAAACATCCATTCGTGCTTACAAACATTTTTTTAAATTATAGCCTATGTAGGCTATAATTTAAAAAGATATATAAATTGGGCGAAATATAATAATAAATGTCAAGTAAATACGATGCAGGCGAAGTTGCACGGGTCAGCTAGTTAATAATAACATTAGATAACGCTTACCGGTATATTCTATTATAAAAGTATATTGTTTCTGTAAGTACTACAAATAGAATATTATTTCGTTTTATAATAAGCTCTGGTTGAAACATGTCCCTTACGATATCAAAGTGTTTGCGAAGGCATATTTTCAAGGGTCATTCAATCGAGAAACTCGTTTTATTGAACATTCGATTCCGTCCAACCGATATCTAAAATGTTATAAAGAAATATCGATATTATATCGTTTTGTTTCATCTCGAATCCATTGGAGATCTGCTAAGTAAGCAATTTCAAGATTAAATTCTTGGAATCCGGATCGCGAGCGTGGAACATAAAAACTGTGTCAACGTAGCGAGCCATACTATTGGGTATGTTTTTAGGATTTGGTACTGAAAACCCTACTTTTTATGAAACCGAATGGAAAATAGCATGATTGGAATCGTCGTGTTGAGGACGTAGAAGGAAATATCAAAAATTAGTGTTAGGCTATTGTTTTGCGAAATAACGACGACCTGAGCCGAGGTTCGAACCCCTATTTATTGGATTGTTTGGGCTATTGTCAGATGTGTAGCACCTGTAGCACTGCGACCTACATAGATCTATTGTGCTCGAAACCCTAGCGCTGCTCGCTCTCATCTGTCGTTTCAGTCAGATGAGAGTAGACCTTCAGCCGCTCCATATGTCCTTCCGCAGATTTTACCGTTGAACGCTAACACAGCTTACATAAAAAGATGTTTGGCAGCTGAAATTGGTGATATGATTTTGTACAAAGTCTCCCTATCAAAAATTTTGCTATAGACTTCTATTTCCAAGGTAAGAGAGAAATTCTAAATCTCGTTATTGAAGTTTTGTAGTGAGAAAATGTTGCACCTCACATATTCGAAATTTAAGACCAAGATAAAAAAATAATACATTAATAATGGTAACAAAAGTAGGGGATGAGGCAATATGACGCTATATATTTGACGTTGGAAGTCACTTTATGTTATGTACTACGTACTTTCTGTGGTGTCACATGTTAGAAATTAAGAATATTAATCTTTATCTTTTTTATTATCGTCATCTTCTATACATATAGTAAAATTATAAAATCGTAACCAGGCGAAAATTATCATATATATATACATATATTTGTTTATATATATGTGTAAATTTCACTAATGTATGACTAGATGAAATCTATCTATCTATGAAATCTTCACAGTAACTTTATATAAAACTTAAAACAAAGTAGAGTAAAATTATACAAAAAAAATTTGATGAACTAATCCATATTCAACCATTAAAAACATAACGATTTCCAGCTAAAGTAAACCCGAATATTCAAAGAAACTAAAAGATTAGATAAAAGAAAAAGAAATCATTGCAAAAGTAGATTTTAGTAAACGACAAATTTTTCTTACTGTTAAGATGATATTGTGTGATTTATTTATTTATTTATAATGACGATTTTCTATCGGTATCTATTCAATGCTTTAATAATAATAACAATGTAGGAGTAAAATATCCAAACCAACACAAATAATAATACTCATGAATACAAATATTTGCATCCTGCGAGGAATCGAACTCGCGAATCAAAAGGCTTACGCCAAATAAGACGACAAGACCATCAATACCGTCGTACCTTATATACATTGTTATACTTTGTGAACAGCATTTCTATTATTAACTATTACGATGGTGGAAGTTGTAAAAATGCAATAAAATGTTAATCCCTTGGTGTTCCCGTTAATTACACAAATTGGGGCTGTCTAGCGAGTTATTATTAAATTACGTCACAGGCCCCGCGGTAATTCGCGGCAATTTGAGGTATTACGGAGTTTTCCATTTGTGTAAGCTTTCCGAAATATTACGGGCGCGACGTGAGACTGATAATGCGATTATATTAGACTGTGAGATATGAACGTGGGAAATTTTGTTGATTTCGTGATTAATGAATCACGAAATCAACAAAATTTCCTCTAATTAGGTATGCTCGTTATTGATTTATTTTAATTACGGTACCTACATACCTTCTTAATTAGATACGCAGTTATTAGCTTATAAGTATGCATATTTCAATAAAATATTTTCGTATACAACATACATAATTATATATCTAACAACAGTAGCCAAGTTTTAATACGCAATGCAAATAAAGTACCTTTTTAAAAAAAGGAATTCAGTAGAGTTCTTGTCAGTTCCTCTCAATTGAATCTGTATACTGAACTGGATAGTAGGGAAACAATATTAATACAAGAAATTTGACGTTCAAGCGGGTAAAATGTCCTTGAAGTCGTATATTAAATGTTCTACATGAGTAAATGATTATCGATTTTTTATTCGATTGGAAAAAAATCTTAAAGGAAACCAAAGTTATATTTTGTACAAAGTTGTCAGTTGCTATTAATAAAAGTAAAGAAAAAATAGTTTTCTTATTACTTATAAATAAATCAATAATATCCTTATGACCATTATAAAAACTGTAAGTAATATTGGTAGATAATTGATACGAATGAATTATTAACAAAGTGCAAATTTTCCTGCCCTAATGGCAGCCATTTTATATCATCACGGACCAATGAATCTCATTATACAGCCAAAGCGCCAAAGGGCACATTTAACTCATTTTATTTTCAAAGGCACCTACCAATAAATAGATTTATAACGACAATAAAATGTTAAAATTCGCAACAAAAAGGTAACGCGACATAAAATTGACGATACTACGGTTTACGACAAATTTACGACCCTGTCTTGATGGGAGCTGAGTGGAGCGATACATTTAGATGCTGCGGGATGCTTCGAGGTCGAGATATAAGCCAAAGTTAGATTTTGTTACCAGTAAATGTAGATAAAAAACATCGTCATCGCTTCCAGACTGTTTCTAGATAGAAAAATAGCTGGCCAATTAGGTTTCGCTCATTTTTTTAAATTTAAATTGGAATAATTGGAATATGTTCTTTTTATAAATGGATGAATATGGAACGGAACCAGTATTGGATAGGATGACCAGAGCAGAACTCGTGTTATTAGCAACTGATACAAATACTTGAATACATTTTATTTTATAAATACATATAAAACACTCAGGCCAATACAAATATTTGCACCCTGTAAAGAATCGTCTCTGTTATCGGAAATAAGGCAAATAGATCGAGGTTGTCAAAATGTCTATTATTAACAATTCCCTCCTCCAATTACTATTAAAGCCAGGTAACCCATTCTCGTTCCTTTTTAGTAGAAAATAATATAAATATACTACAGTGACGTAGAAAAGGTTGATTGGTGATTAAAATTTTGGAAAGTTTCTATCACATATCAACCTCTACACTTAAGAATATTTTTGTTGTTGATGGTTGGATCTGTATGTAAATTATATGAGTAATAATTTATACTAGTTGTCGGCTAGTGGTCGAAATTCGACAATAATTAATTTAAATTATAAGTTTGAAGATTATTAACATTCTTGTTAAAGACTTGCTTCACGTATTAATATATAGATTAATAAGAATACAGGAACAAACCTCGATGCGATGAATTGAAAATTAACATAATTGACAATATTTGACTTTGAAGTTTTGTTATAAGTCGTGTAATATTTTATTTATTGATTTATTGTAATCTATTATGGATTATTTACAAAAAAAAAATATTAGCGTTCTGTACTGCTTCTGTATATCTGTATATAAACTATAAGTATGCGAACTTTCATACTCCTCCGTCCGCGCTTTTGGTTAATGTATTAATATTATAATTACATTAATTTAACGTATTTGTACATACTACTAATATATATATATATATATGGCGTCGACCAAAATGTCCATGGAAGTAGAAATTGATTAAACATGAATGACGTGGATTCCCTCAATCATTTAACTTTGACGTTTCTTGTAAATTAACTTCGAAACTTGACGAAAATGATTGGGACACAATTTTATTTGATATGTCATAAACATTAGTACATTAAAAATGTTGTTAATTTCTTAAAATTAATAAATAGTAATACCTATATTTTTTTAAAAAAGAGGCTGCTAATTGGAATATCTCATGTTGGAAACTCCAACAAAAATAATTATTAAAACCTTTTTGAGTAATTTATTTCATGTTCAAAAAAACAATATTTTAAAGAGAAAAAACAAAAGACAATCTTACTCTCGAGAATATAGAATCGTCTGTACTACACTACTGATAATAATAAAACTGTTTATTGTGCATAAAAAAAATAATAAATAATTACAAAAAAGAAAGAAAGAAAAATATGCGAACAAAAGGCGGCCTATTCAAAGTAATCTATTATTATATTCAAGTTATTGTAAAAATATGTAATTATGAGTTGATTTGGTGTTTTAATGGTTATCAACTGGCACATTACCCGGGCCTGGTTGAGATACACACATCTTGTACATACTGCAATACTGTTTTAGTTTCAAAATGATATTACTCAGATTCCTATGATCATATTAATATTAGAAAGGCTATCGTTTGTAAGGATAGACAGATGGAGAATCGTATGTATAACGGTAGTTGTATATATGTAGGTTGGCACTTTTTTGATAGTCGTAGTGTCATATTATAACATTATATATTTTTATTTATATCTTTTAATATTTAGAGACTTTTGTACATACTAAAAGTAAATGCCAGTCCTATTATACTCTAAAACTAATTACTACATTACCTCACCAGTGAGCAAATTGCCTTAGCCGCACTATCTGAAGTATCATAATTACTTCTGATGGAAATTGAATAGAAATAGAAGTTGATTCTATCTAACCAAAAATTCATAGCGTTGACAATATTGTCTGAGTGCATAAATATTGAATGCGTAGCGGTTTCTATGTTGATTCTCGCCTAATCCTTATTAATGTATAGTTTCTTGCTCATTCCTCGTGTGTACGCAGACACAGCTCCGAATAAATGGTATGTCATTAAAAAAATATAAATACTTTTCAATAGTTCTATTTTTTATTATATATTAAGTTTATTTGAATAAATATTATTTCTATTTTTATACTGCATTTGTGGAATTAAAAAAAAACTCTGTATTGTTCCTCTTATAGAAAATGCAATTACATAAATATAAAAGAATGTTGTGGATGGCATAAAGTTTCTATAAAAGTGTAGGACTGTCATTCGCGTATAGAATCTAAATAAATAACGGTCCTCCGTTAGACCTTGTTATAGAATTTTAGTTTATATATAACCTATTTGCATATTCCATATATGACGAAACTGCATCTAAATAGCTAAAATAATTTTTCATGTGTTTCAGTGAGGATATACAGGAATTATTGTTTAGATTCACGATACGCAATTGGACCGGTACTTGTCTATGTAATACAGGCAGAGCAACATCTTTCGGGTTCGGTAATTTATTAAAATATTTAAACATTAATTTAATTATTAACTATAAAGTCGACAAAATCCTTCAAATAAAAATAGCTTAACCCAATTGAAAATCCAAGCAGGATTTTATTATAAAACAGGGCGAGTTGAGAGTAAGCAGACAGTGATAGTTAAGTGCTTAATGTATCCGTAGAGAGGCAGTCGCGTCGCTTGGAAATTGAAATTGCTTAAGGTGAGTTTTCACTGGCGCGTTTTATGAAAGATAAAGGAATGGTGCCCCCGCCGGCGCTGACGGTTTACACTGGCGGAGCACCAGTGGAGGATGATAGGATGAACATAAAGTCAGGTCAATTAGCTCATAATTCACCTGGAATTTAGCACGATGGTTTCCAGGGGAAACCACGTGGAGGTCAACTCGACATGGTACATTGCTAGCAAAGGGATCATTAGTCCACAATTCTCTTTCCCCACTAGCGCGTTTTATTATATCTTACAGCTAGTAAGATATAATAAAACGTTGTTTTGCCATAAAATTTAAGTATTAATATCGCTATTAAAAAATAAGGGTTTGTGGTAGAATGGTGAAAATGTAGGGTTGTATATATTTATTTAATAAAAATAATGTTAGGGGTGAACAACTCTTATCACTTAAGAGTATGAAAAATTCAAATTTGGGAGAATAGAGTGACCAACATATGCTATTGCAAAAAACAAAAAATCACACAACTCTAATACTCAAAACTCTAAGACTTATTCTATAAATCATAGTATTGATTTTATTATGAAGTCGCGTCAATGAAACTGGACTTTAATAAAAGTCTACTTTATGAGAGATATTCAGTTTTAATATTTTGCAGCGAAATAAGCTCTAATAGCAAACGTTTATAATAAAACACGTTTTAAAACTATAACTGTTAGTTTGTTGTATCATATATACAACTAAATTTGTTAATAATAATCAGTCTTCTAATACTAATGAGAACATTTATAATAGCTATATATTTAATAAATTTTAATGAAATATAGAAACACTCTGTATTGCCGAACAACAATTTAAAGAGCAACACACAAGTTTCTTCCGTGTTCCAAAAGTGGCAGAATAAACAAAAAATATCTCCTTAAAAACTTATGTTGAGTTTATTAAAATATATATTGTTGAATTATACATATATTATTTTTATTTACCTTTGTGTATCGAGGTAGCTCAATCTCACGCATTTCAACCGTCGAGCAGCATTCTTTAAATTTTTTAGTTCTCTAGATTTGTTCTAACTCATTTAACAATATATTTAGAATTCTTGTTTAGTTGACTAATAAAGAGTTTCTATAATTTTAACAAGAACCTCTTGTGCGTATTCATATACCTATTAATAATAGGATCAAGAGGAATATCTTTAATACACTTCTTATAATCTCGACTTATATACTATATGTGTAAGTAAAGATTTTATTAAGTGTAGATTTTGATTTTAGTAAGATATTCCTAGTATATTATATTAAGTTTGTAATAAGATTGTAAAATATAAAACGTCAAATGTCTTTTACGTCTCCCTCACATACATCAATCTATGTTTCGATATTGATGATTGATGGTGTCTGATGGAACTTTGAATAGATTTCATAGATGCACAAAATACAAGATACTTTCTCTACAGATTACGTTATATTTTTTCTGTAGTAGTTAGCATGATGATTATGGAGGGAGATTTCGTTAATGACATAATTTATAAAAAATGACTTTATGTAATAGAGGTTATCTATAGAATATGAAAATATATAATACATTATTATTTTTAATAATTAAAAATAATGACCGGTGCTTTAGCGGTTTTTACATACTGAGTACCAAAGTGAACTCAAGACGAGTCACTGTAATATTATTAATATTTTAAAAGTGAAATTTTGTGAGTATGAGTGGAAATTTGTTACTCTTTGACGCAAAAACTACTCAACGGATTTTGATGAAACTTTACAGCTGAAACGCCGAAATATATATACTAGCTGTGCCCGCGTTTCACCTTTGAAGGCGTCCATAGGCTACGGTAACCATTTACCATCAGATGGGTGGTACGCTTGTTTGCCACCATAGAAGTATAAAAAAAAAGGTGAAACGCGGGTACAGCTAGTATATATATATATATAATTATAATACTTACAGTAATGGTGTTGAAAAACTAATAATAATAATCATCTTTATTTGTCTCAATTAATAAACTGTTACGATTGCTGCTTATAAGTAATAATAGTAATCGAGACAAAACGGTCTATAACTCATCTAATATTGGATAGAGCGATGATGATGATTTTTGTAATAGATTTATTTTAAAATAATTGGATTTCAACTCTAACCTGTTTACACAAGGACTGGAGCCTATTTACATTAAAAACAATTTAGGTCCTCAGAACAAGTATTTAATCTTCAGATAGTGTTGTGTTTTGGGTCTGCGAGAGGTTTGAAATCTGTTTGCATAAGACAAGTAGTTGTGGACAACACCGTGAGGATCACTGGGGGTGAAGGCTTAGCTATCTTTTGTATCCTCGCCACAGAGTGTGTCTTAAGAGATCTTTAAAACTAGGTTAAGCACTGTATTTAGATACAGGATCGTACGTGATATGTAACTTTATCAACCACTTCAAATTGAACCTTATTGCGACTCAATTTCTTAAGTGTTTTATGCGAATACTAATTCCCCTCCCTGGTTTTAATCGTGTGATCGTTACCTTGTGAGATTTATATATATTATTATAATATATAGGTCACTGTATCGGATCTGTGGACTGTATTGATGTCTAAATGATGAACACACGTAGATTTGGATCGTATAATATATTAATATGCTGCTGCAATCTATAGTAAGATAATAAGACAAATGTAACAAAAACATCATCATCATTGTCTACTTCTTCCTTATACCATTTATTTCGGGTGGGCGTAATATGTTTTTCTCTTCCATTCATCCCTATTCGTAGTCATCTCTTTATTTACTCCCTTTCTTACCATATCTTTCACACAGTCCTTCCATCCCTTTTTCGGTACTTATCTTCCAAATAAAAATGTATAAAAAACGCAACATATAAAGAGCAGTCCGTATTTCTGCGCGGTTCATCGAGGTTACTTGTGACCAGTAAGCTAGTTACTTTGCCCAGAGGGTATGTATGGCCATTCAAAGTGCACCACTGCCAGTCAGTATCTTGGGTACACTGCCTCGATGTGCCGCATTGGATTACAATGATTGTTCTTTTTTGTGATTGTGAATATGAAAAAAGAGCAATTATAAAAAAATAAATTTAATTATGATAAAAACATTAGACTAGTTCTCAGCAATCGGTCGTCAACAGTCCCTCTGGATAATGTGTACTTTTTAACAGTTAAAGAATTTCTCAAAATTGTGCAGCGATTCTTGGAGTTTCCTTTTTTCAATCATATCGGCTCTCTCTCTTTTCCTCCCCCCCCCCCAATCTCCCTCTCTTCCTCTCCCCCCTTCCTCTCTCTCTCTTCTTAATATTAATATAGAGAAGTGACTATTATGTGCAGTTATTTTATTAATTGCAAATAGTCACTTAACTATATTAACATTATGCTAACACAGGCTATTGAATTTACCTAGCTCTGTAGCTCGTGTTTATTTTATACTATTTACAGTTTATGTAGTAAATAAAAGTTTCCTCTATTTAAAAGTAGGTTAATTAAAAAGTATTTAGTAATACAGAAACGTAATTTGATTCATATCACTACTAGTATAAATTTTGTGAAAAATTTCCCAAAAATAAGTAACACAAAACTCATATTAATAATTGTTAGAAGTACGATTTGAAATATACTAGATATACTTGTGAATTATAATTTAATCAAGTTATACGGGTAAAGCTCGCAATTCTGTTTAGCTAAACTACAAATTACGTGCATGATAGTTGTTGTAAACTAATATTATTGGATATCAGCGACGTACTTCAATATCATGCATGAACGTCAGCACTGGAGGTAGATACAGTATCCGCTAGTAAATTTGGGCGTTCGCCAAATGCAATGCTCATCCATTATGTCGACTCGGCAGTGCACGGAAAACTGTGCGTTTCCATAGCTCTATACGATCCGGTTACACTCGTAATTCCCGTGTTATATATTAAATTATTCTATAACTAATATTGTAGTTTAATGCAAATTCGCTTATGTTTTTATAACCTTATACAAGAGTATAATGAACTTACTATGTTTGTGTCTACGCGACAATTGATTCAAATTCATCCGGTTATTTTCTTCAGAGTGAGTACAGTGCATTCACAGTGACTCGCCTTGTACTGTACATTTATAATAATAATATGTTAGGACAATTCACACAGCACCGTCTAATACCAAGATAAGCAGAGCTTAAGTTATGGGTACTAAACAACTGATATAAATACATAGAAACATTTTTTTTTGTTAATAACATACGTAACATATATAGAAATCACTCACACCAATAAAAATAATTATACTCATGAATCATACAAAAGTTTGCACCATGCAAGGAATCAAATCTGGGACCTTTGGAAGTAAGACAGTCTGTTAAACATTTACACCACCACCATTTTATACACAATCAATAAAATCAAATTGTTAAATCTATACATATAAATAAAATTGGAGTGTCTGTTTGTAATATTGACAGGTATCAGGTATGTAATATTGACTTTTTTGGCAGGTATCTGATGTAATAAGGAGTAACTTGGACTACTTTTATTTTAGAAAAATAAAGTTAAATTCCACGCGGATGAAATCGCGGGAACAGCTAGTATATAATATATTTTTTTTATTTTCGGTTAAAAATTACTTTGTGTATTGGAAACGCGCCATTTTATATACAGAGTAAATACAACTCTCCCGAGTGTGCTCTGTGATTGAAGCACGTTACATGTCCGGCGTGGGTCCATTTACCAAAATACGAGGATTTAGGTTAGATACATAATACAACATTAAGTGTCGAACATTCATCTATATACGAACAGATAAATAACTATATAATAATAAATATTTATATCATGAAACGTTATAGATAAATAAATAAATAACCCAGGACAATTAAGACTGGATCATCTAGTCCCAAACCCGCGAATACTACCCTTTCTATCAATATACCATACAGCGCAGGCAGTGTTTAAGACAGAACATACTTCAAAAGATCAGATGGGGAAGAAAGGACGTCTAGAGTCGATGTACTACAACATATCCTCAGCGCTGAATACAAGAAGCTCACGTTCAAACACGGATTATTTCCTATTAAATTGTTATTATTACATGTAATTTTAATTCCCTGATCTTAATTTTGGACATTTAACAATTTAAATAATTATGACATTCATTGTTAACATTTGCAAATTAAATATTAACATGAATTTGAATTTGCATGCTCAAAATGTAGCTGAATATGCTGTAAATTAATTTGTAAGAACCATGTAACCTATTAAAGCAATAAATAAATAGTATAGAAATAAAAAAAGAAATAAATAGATAATCGATGAAATACTGAGATGATTGATAGTGATGAAAGAGGTGGATGTTAACTTTAAATGAAAATATTATATTGTTATAATAGTATAAAATATTATAATATATGTTCGAGCTAGATCGCGGGCATAACTAGTATAATATGGGAATAATACAGAAAACTATATGGTTCGACATTTGATACGTCAGTTAGATATTGATTGGCGCATGCGGTACTCGTGTATATAATATGGACAAGTAAATCGCTGGCGACCGAAATCAGTATAATTAAGCAGTGCTAATATCTATTATGATTGTATCTAAAAAACAAACTGGAAAATGGCAGTTTGTTTTTTTTTTTAATACATAAGTATACATATGAGACAACATATACATATATCGAATCTCGACTCACCATCCGAATCGCAATAACACTAAGTACAATCTACTACCTATGTCCGCCGAAATTTGTAGCCTATTTGTTATTCTAATGTTTAAGCTACTGTAGTTTCATTAAGATCGGTACAAAAGTTTTTGCGTAGTAGAGTAACAAACAACTACCCACTCATATTTACAAACTTTCTCGTTTATAATATTAGTAAAATATATATAACTATAAATACACCGCTATTCTGAAGAGGAGTGGTATTTCAGGAAAGGAAGGAAAGAGCCAGGGCTCGAGAAATCTTATTTGTGCTGTACAATCACTCGTGGTTATACTCTACCACTAACAAAATATATTTTAGATACTAAACGCAATTAATATTTAATGAGAACTAATATTATACAACTTATATTAAATATGTACTACATACATACATACATATATACCGTTCGCTCGAGATTCCTCGTCTGCCGCATGACATTCGTTTGCTGACTGCAAACAGGAATGCGCCGATGCTGCAGAACCATTTGCATTTCAAACAAACGTCTAAAAATGTTGCCACTCTGTTAAATTAAGTTAGTTAATGACTGCAATATGACATTTCATTTCAAAATTTATTTTTCATATATAAATACCACTTATGAAATGCTTAACTATAAATCTTATTTTGTAAGCTCAAAATTGATATTTTCTTCAATTATTTCAATACAATGTGATTGTAGCCCTCTCATGCATAAACGAAATATCTCCTTCGGAAAGTTTTCACTCTATCCTGATGAGATAAACCATCGCTACTAAGAATATCCTTCAATTCTTGTCCCTGACAGGTCTAGGTAGCGAACTCGGAAAAAGGGCGAGCAATAGATCTATGTAGGTCGCAGTGCTACAGGTTCACGCACCTGACAATAGCCCAAAATAAAAAATAAAGGACTAAAAATGTTGCCTTTCTTTTAAATTAAGTTAGTTAATAACTGCTATACGACATTTTATTTCTCAAACTTTAATCGATATAAATATTATTGTCAAATAAAGGCTACTTATTAGGTATAAGTTTTTATAAAACTTTATTTGATAGTAAATTCAAAATTTTTTACCGGTTTCGCTTCCTTGTCCTATTTGTAGTGTTTTGATTTGATTTTGATTTGCGTATCTTATGTATACATACATATATGTGTACGTTTATGTATATGTTTTTACAATTACCGTGATTTCTTTTATTGTCCATGATTATAAAGTGGAAAGATTTCACTTTTGGTATGTTTGTATAGAATTGATTCTAAAAGTACGCGTACTTGATCGATTTTATCACTTTTAATTTATAACATTATAAAGAGGTAAACTACTTTTTAGCCTCTGGCTGTGACTGTCACAAAATACATGTATGTAGTGAGGTACTCAATTAGATTTCATATTTTCATATAATACATATAGTATATAACTAGAAGATAGAAGTATATACTTTTGAAGTCTGAAATCTTATAACAAGGCTGAAAGATATTCAAATAAAACTGTAGCCCTTTTGTTTCAAAGTTCTCTCTAGTGGAACACGCGTCAATCTCACGGAAAATAAGGAAAAAACAAATAAAGAATAACTGCGCCCGACGGCTGTGTAGTCCACGCTCTTTGCCTCGAGAATTGTATAAAAAATGTCTCTAGTTTTTTATTTGTTCACTTGTCAATAAATTGCGAATTTTGCCGCGATTTTTAGATTGAAATATTGACTATCTGTCCTGCTCATTGACAGTAGCGTATCTACTACGTAGACTGTAAAATGAAATTCAAATCCGAAGTGACGCGGAACAAAAATAAAAAAAAGTAAAATAGGAATCAAACTCGATCATTGTGGGTTCCGTACAAATATATTAAAAGGTTTATTTTATTTATACATATGACTTTAATATGTTTAATATTAATTGTACCTATTACAGGCTTCGTCCACTTTTATTTACAGAAAACAATATACCTACACGCAGTCTTTTGCTATCGGCCGATTAGAACTTCCTACCTTTTGAGGTTTATTAATAAACCACTAAGCTATGACGATCTCTAGTAGTGTAAAAGAAAAAAACACAATGGAATTTAACAATTAGAGAACGCTCAGAACAAACACTCTGCGCTTACCGTAAAATAAACCTAAATGGTCATATTAGTTCTGAGCATTGCAGTTCCAACTTAATGTGTAATTACGAAAGTTTCTAATTGCACATGCTATGCAACTGTCAGACTCGACATACTAGTGCTTAAATGAAATAAGTTCCAAAATTGTTTGCACACACCACACAAAACTTCATAAAAGTCGAGTCATTATTACAATTAAACAAATAATGTTTAAATGTTCGTTTTGCCTTCTTTTAAATTCTGTTTTCCTAGTACCTCTTTAAATTAGGGCCAATTTGTTGTATGGGGACTATATATTTTTGTAATTAAATTGGCAAACAAAGTTAAATGTGGGGTGACCCCCACCTAATGGTGAGTGGTAACCGTCGCCTATACAGGTATATCACGCCGTCATACTACTCATGAGTTGGCATTCTGAAGGACTAAGGTTATATCACTTATTCTGTAAATTCATCGCTTTATTGCATCCTTATACCTAAATAGCTTACAAACCAAGATACTTGAGGGCTGAAATAGAGGTAGCCACATTTTTTTAGAGAAAATTTGAAGATCAGAATGAAATCAGGAATGTTACTTCATATTCACCAATAATTAACCAGAATGGTCTCAAGAGGACCTTATTATGTAACTATTAAAGTTTCTAATTGCACAGGCTATGCGAATACCAGTTGTACGCTTAATGAAGTAACTTCTAAAATTGTATGCACTCACTGCGTA
Organism: Achroia grisella; assembly: GCF_030625045.1. Taxonomy (NCBI): domain Eukaryota; kingdom Metazoa; phylum Arthropoda; class Insecta; order Lepidoptera; family Pyralidae; genus Achroia; species Achroia grisella. The sequence continues at coordinate 3,498,986 of NW_026712999.1, forward strand.
AAACTTTATAAAGTCATGTTTCCATTCTTACAATGAAGCCACACAATGTTGAAATCTTCTACTTCATTCTGCTTTCCTAGTACTTACTTGTCTAATTTATGATTACGTCGACTAAGGGGGAAAGGGAATTGTTAGTAATGTGGACATAACCCCATTGCTAACAATGTATCAAGTTGACTTCTACGTGGTCCCCTCTGGAAACCATTGCGATAAATTTATGTAGAGATTACCACGATGGGCTAACTAATCTGACCACATGCTCACCTCATCTTCCTACACTGGTGCCCTGCCAGCGTAAACCGTTCGCGCAGGCGGTTGCACCATTCCATTATCATCAATAAGGATACTATCACAAATGCCGACTTCTTCAGGTAGATTGTTGGAAATGTGGCCTCTAATCTCCATTGCAAACAATTATTTTCCACTAGTGTCAGTGTGGCTAACGCAACATTAGCGCAGGCGGGCATCGGGTATATCATTTCACTTATTAAAAACATAAATTTTCTACATTTTTCTTTCTTTTAGAGAATGGTCAGCTCTGATAAATATGACTGATTTATTGTATAACTCAAGGAAGTATTATAGGTATTTACTTACTATTGTCAATCTTGCTATTAGGCTGTTTGTATTCACTATTCATACAAAATCTTAAAAATGTAATGCTGAACATTTATTTATAAGAGCAAGTTTCTTATTCTTTCTTCTTGATATGAGTCTGCTTTTCAAATGAATGGTAAAATAAAATAATGTGACTATTAAATAGTGCTTACATTAAGTTTATTTGAATAAAGATTCATTATTCAATTTAATGTCAAAAATATACAATAAGCAATATATGTCCATCTGTTAATTAGACTTTAAATGTGAGAAAAGCGTTTCAACTTTAGTACGTTGTAATGTGTCATAGATGGCAGGATTTTCATTAAGTAAGTTATAATTTAAGTATGTAATATATACATTTAAAAATATATTAGATATGTAAACAAAGAGAATAAAAACACTAGATACGAATAATAGTGTATTGTTTTTTTTGTACATAAGTTATGGAACTTAGGTATCGCCGTCGTCAATAGATGGCGCGATTATGTAAATATCCTTGTCTGTGTATATTAAAAACATATACTGTCAACGAGGTTTTTAATTATCTACATAATACTATGTTATTTTAAAGTATAAGTACAATAAAATGTCTAGTAAAAGTAATAGAGACTATTCAGATTAAAAATAACAATAGCGCCATCTAGTTATTGTCATCTTAACTACTTAGTACCATAGAAAAATGGACTACGTATCCAGAACATAAAAAATAATAAGTTGTAGTTGTGGTAGTCATTTGTTCTACAACTTTACACTAGATGTATCTGTTTTCTAATTAATGTTGTAATTTGAAATAAAAAAAGAATTGGTAGGTAGTTTCATAATGTAATTGTAGCGAGAAAGAACTACAAATAAGTCGATTGTAGTAGTACATTTATATTGTTTATTAAACAAATAGTGTATGAAAGAAAAGAATAGTAAATTACCAAACGACCGCAACTAATTTGGGTATATTGTCGTATTTTATTACGTAAAGGACTCCAAATAACCAGATTTAATCGACAGAGTTAAATTCGATTCGATTCTAATAAAAATAACATAAAGGTACTTATTACTAAGGCAAATAAGAGATGATTATATAATAATACCTATGTTACATAGTAGTACAGTGAAGCAACTATTTGTACAATCTGAAAAGACCCGTGGGAAAGTCTACAGATGGTGTCCTAGCTTTATTTAAAAAAGCAATTTTTTATTATTTTATAACACACACTATCCTGGATATAAAATTATTTTGTAAACTGTGTTTCGGTTGTACGGTGCAGATCGGTCAGTGAAATTACAGGATAAGAACTGCTACATACTGGGCTATCTAACCTGACCTCATGTTCATCTTATCATTCTCCACTGGTGCCTTGCCAGCGTAAACCGTTAGCGCATGTATAATGTATATAGGTCGTGATTACGCCTTACCATCAGGTGTGCCGACAGCTTGTTTGCCATTCCTGTTACAATATTATAAAAAAATCCACATCCATTTGGTTTAATGCATTCGCCTGCGCGAACAGTACACACTTGTACAAGATATAGATAAATCTTCATAAAACTTTATCTAGTGATGTTTTCATACTGAAACAACAGAATGTTAAAACCTTCATGATTCTGTTTTCCTAGTACCTGATTACCTCAACTGTCATAGGTCGCTCGCAACGTGGTCCGCTTTAGAATTGATAGTTTGGTTTAGAAACCATAGTTCCATGTGAACGATGATAGGATGAGCATGAAGGCAGGCCAGGATCATCAGGGACAAGTTTTTCATTTCTTCATACGAGGCGAAGTTTTCTAAGGGCGGCAACCCTGATTGTTTCTGTGCTTAAGGTCTCTCTCTCTCGAGCCCGTGATATTTTACACTCTCTGCCACCCCAGTGTTGTAGCTGTATATAGTAGTTAGGCTTATTTTATTACACACATACCTAACTTTTTATGTTATATTTTGTATGGGTGGATGAATGGATAGTTCAGATTACACATAACATGTACTGTTTGACCGGAATAAAGAGAGCCCACTAGAGATTCCTACTTCCTTTTAGTCTTTTTAAAGCCTATCTCGTTCGCCAAGTTCTAATTTATTCCTTCGCCGCAATTCATCAAAATTGATCCATGATTTAGACGAAAAAAAGTGTAATATATATAGTAAAACATATTTTAATGAACAAGTATTTTAATTTTGTTCTTTCTTAACATTTAACATTATCAGCAACTACATCTGCACAAAGTTATATCCCCTGTTTCAGCTGTTTCGTATCATTTTCTACGAGTATACATATAAATATTTATATTACAAGAACAGCCTTATATCTGTTCTCCTTTTAAAAACACTCCTAATTGTTTATATTATAAGCTGAAACATGAGTTGCAATTGCAACTGCTTTAGCTTCTTTAAGGAAAGTATATATCCGGCCTAGTGATCTATTTTCAGTTCAAATTGCATTAAGATCTGTTCAACCGTTTAGTCGTGATAAGCTAACAAAGATGGCCTTGGTGGTCTAGTGATGTAGCACACCGCTTTACTTTCGACGATTTCTGGTGCGATTCCCCGCACGATGCAATTTTGTATTCATGAGTATGATTTGTATCGATCTAGGTGTTTTCTAAATACATCTTCTTTTTATGGATGATAATGGAATAGTGCACCCGCCTGCGCTGACGGTTTACGCTGGCGTGTACCATTGGAGGATGATAAGATGAGCATGAGGTCAGGTCAGTTAGGCCATCGTGACAAATTCACCAGAAATTTAACACGATGGTTTCCAGGGGGAACCGCGTGGAGCTCAAACTGACATGATACTAACAATGTACCATGTTAGTAATGTGAATTATATTATACAAACTCTGCTTACTGTGGGACTAGATGGCTTTGTTTAATTGTAAAAAAAAATGAAAAAACGTAAGAAACATATACAACTGTTGCACATATTAGTATGGATTTATGAAAGAGAAAGAGAAAAGTAAAGGAAACAGTCTTTTTTTAAACAGTTAATCAAAACTCAATAAACAATTAATTTAAATTAAAGCAACCATATTGAATTGCGATAAAGTTCAAATTTGTATGTCGCAGTTGTACTTCGTCATTCAACGTTCCACTTGACCACCGTTTTTTTGGAGTGACCTACTTCTTGTTGATTATTTTCATTGTGTGTCTCTTTGTGTCTTTAATATAGGTTCAAAATTATATATTTCGTCAAAAGTATTTTGATACTAAAAAATACAATAGAATTATGTTCGACAACTAGCTATTTATTACCCGTAACTTCTTCCGTGTGGAATATAACTTTGTTTAAATTAAAAAAAAATACCCAACCCTCAATAGAAAAATTAAAAAAAATATGCCATTGAAATTATATGGTACGGAAGTAAGATGAAGTCACATGACATTCAAGTGCTTGACAGTTGACAAGCATTTTTGTATGTAACTGGAATGGCAACCAAGCCTACGCCCACCAGATGGAAAGTGGCAACCATCGCCTACATTCACAAACAGCATCACAGACATTACATCATCATGCGTTGAGATTCCTGAGAACTAAGTCGTCATAACTCTATAGGATGTAAATCTCAATAAAAGCACAGCTTATGAAGCAAATTGCTTAGTGACTGAAATATCTAAGACTGAAATCCGAACGCAGACTACTTTATAAGAAACCTATCTCTGAATTACTACCTATATACATATTTTTGAATATCGAATACTTTATTCCCAAAACATGTGTTCTTTCTAGTGGTCGAATTTCCACTATATTTATTTTAAATATATAAGTTAGAACATTATTAACACACAAATTTCTTGCTCATTATTCTTGTGATGAGTCTGTCTGCATTCCGAATGAGCGGTAGAATAAAAGAATTAACTATACAGAAGTTTATTTGAATAAATATTATTTATATTTCTAGTTCTATTAATGTTCTATTGTCAAAGACCTCTATGTGTGTGTGTCAAGTATATATCAGTGTACTTGCCAGATTCATGCCTGTTATTGATATAAGCCGGTGTATAGAATTTTCAATCAATTTACAAGTGGAGAAGGTACTCAATGCAGTATGTAGTATTTGTACATACTATCACTTATTATTAAGTGCATTACTTAGTAACATACCGGTTTAACGTACCGATCATTCTGTAAAAATGATTTACATAACAACGTGCAGAGTCTGCGGAGATCTCGTCTCGATGCTTTGGAATTTAAGTGTAATTATTGCGATCGCTACAGTTTTTTTTTCTTTCCCAACCAGCACAGCCTTTCTACGTAAATTATATAAAATGTATTCCGAGTATGACATCCTTTTGCAGTTGTGACACTTGATCCTCTTTCTTTTTAACCGATTTCTAAAAGGATGGGTGCCACACTCTCAATTATATTTACTGTGGATATTATTTTGTTTGATTGTGTGTGGTTAGATTAGTGATCAGTGATTAGCTTATTTCCTTTTAACAAAACTGCAATAGCATATGCTAGTGGTTACGATATTCTTCCTAATGGAATTTAAAAATGAATCTGTATTTAAGTAATCGTGTACAAGCTCATGTGAAAAGAATAGTAGTCGAGTTTCTTACCAGTTCTTCTTAGTTCGAAAGCACTATGAATTGATTGTAAATACTAAACATTATTTAAAGAAAAGAAATCTATAACTATACCTACAAATAAATAAAATTGAAATGTCTGTTTGTAATTTGGAATTAACAGCTTTTCACTAAATACATACAAAAGTATATACTTACATCAAAAAGATTAATATATAATTTTTTGCTTGACTGTCTGTCTATTTGTTGTTGCTAATCTTAAAACGACTGGAATAATTTTGACGTAACTTTCACTCGCAGATAACTAATGGTATAAGGAGTAATTTAGGCTATATTTTATTTTAATAAAACAAAGATACATTTCATGCATTTGCACGCAGGTGCTGCCTGCTACTGTATGCTATTTTGAAATAAAAACAAATTCACAAACATCTCACAAAACCTACAGTCTTAAATCCATTTAACTTTATATGATATACTTGTGACATCCGCTTAAAAAAACCAGCTAAATACCTCCTTTTTTTAACACAGTTAAAAATTACTATTGTAGAATGTAAATGTAATAAATTTTGCATTTAATAATGATTATAGTGTAATAGTACATGTTAATACAACCAGTTTGAATATGGGACATCATCTATGATCCAGTTTCAGAGAGACAACTCGATTTGTGATTTAATTTACAAAAAAACTATAATAAGAGCAAATACTTTCACTTACGTTCAATTGATATCTATTTTTAAATGCAAACTAATCAAGTATTAAGTGATCCACTAATAAATTCAGTTACATAATTAGTTTTCAGTTTAATTAGAAATTTCACATCTGCAAAATGAGAAAAAGCATATCTGCTATTTGACAAGTGCAGTTCTGTTCAATGTTAAAACATAAATTATTCTAATTAAGTCAAGTCTTTTTCATTAATTTAACAACAAATTGTTTTTGACATTTAAGCAAATACTAACAGTATAATATTTCAAGACAATACACACAACGCCATCTAGTCCCAAGCTAAGCAGAGGTTGTGTTATGGGTACTAGACGAATCATATCAATTGTTTTTTAATATATACATAATTTACCTAGAAAACACCCAGACCGATACAGGAAATCGAACTCGCGACCATAAGAAGTAACGTGTGCTAAACCACTAAATCACCGGGGGAAAGAGCATTGTTAGTAATGTGGTTTAATAACCCCATACCAATGTACCATGTCAGGTTGACTTCCAGTTGAAAGTAGCTTAAGTTACTTCTCAATACATCAGCTACTTGCCCGTACGTACATTACTTAAAAAGTCCCGTCAAAATCGGTCCAGCCATTTCACTCAATAAAATAGTGATACAATATCTTAGACCTCAGGAATGGCAATATATGAGTGGTATCACGTGCATCACATGATAACGTGATATAGGTGATGCTGTTCATGTACCATCGGGTGGGTCGTCTGCTGGTGTGCATTCTAATTAGATAAAAAAAGTTTAATATAAAAACCTGTTTTCTAGAACTCTAAGTAATGACAAGAGTAAGCCGACAGCGGACAGCAAGTAGGTTAAGTTTTTGGTTTTAAGTGTTATTTTCCTTGTTACTTTGCTGATTAAACTTAGATAGTGTGTAAGTTGTGAAAGTAGAGAAATGAATGGAGTCTATATTACATTATATTCTTTAATAGTATTAATAGACACTCTTTGTAGTGTTTTTGTTTAACTAGCTCTTATCTGCAGCTTTATTCTCTTAATTTTATTTGACGGTTTCGGTAGTTTAGCATACCGCTTTACTTTCGATGGTTGCGGTTTTGATTCCTCGTACTATACAAAGATTTAATTTTATATTCATGTGTGTGATTATTTCAAATAATCATAACAAATAATGTATTTATATTTATCTGAATCTATCTGGTTTATCTGGTGTTCTATGTATATTATGTATGAATTCTCAAAGTATTTCTATCAGTTGTCTACCCATTACAGAAGCTCGCATCGAATCTTAATCGACTATAATATGATAATATAAAATAACATAGCGACAGTTTTGTATTTATCATATTAGAATGTTTTTCTCATGTTCTGTTTGATTATTAAGATGTATCAGTCATCAGTATTTAATTTTTAAGAAAAAATAGAAATAAAATTAGGAAGGGTTTTCTAAATTGAACCACTCGAGAATAGAACCTAGAACTTTTAATAGCAAGTTTCCTACCACACAGTTGCACCACGTTGAGTACATCGAACAAGTTGTGTTAAGTCTTCCATAATTATGTTAATATCTGATCGACTGACATAGTTGGTTACAGCATTGCAGTCAGGGTTGCCAACCTTAAAATACTTATCCTATTACGTATAAATAAACAAATTAATAACATCTCTCGATATTAAATATCGGGTTTAATTTCGTTTTTTAACCTCGTATTTAGACTGATTTTTGTAGATTATAATCTACAAATAGGTCAAGAATGATAATGTTCTACTATAGTATTCTACTTATATTACTAATCCTATGACAAAAATCTTCTAATATCTACATACTGTTGTCGTACTTGTAATAAATTTAGAGTAGGTAATTATTACGATTTAGTAATAAGTATTTTTTGATATTTTGGTATGCTATTCAGACCCACCTCCTGCTTCTGAAAACCTCTTGATTGATTCCTAATAATTCGCCACGAGTCGATCGTGGCGAAAACATGATCTCATCCTCATTCATCACAGAAGGTACTCTTTTAGTGTTTAAGTACTATATATGATTATAAAAAATAGCAAACAAACTCACGGCCTGATGGTAACAGTCAATAAAATTACAAGGTATGGAGTTATAACATCACAGTCTTCCGGAATTGTAACGCGTAAATATACACGTTCATGTGTATGGGCAACGGGCACTTACCATCAGCTTGTTTGCTATTCCTATTATTAAGCGGATTTTAGCCGCTTAATAATAGGAATATACAAATAAATGCTACATGATTTTTGATTTAATTTGATTTGATTTGTATTTGATCTGATCTGATTTGATCTGATTTGATCTGATTTGAAGATTTTATAAAAAAAACTGGTGAGATACTGGTAACCACTCAGACAATGTTGAATAATTTCTTTCTCGTAATTCCAGGCTAACAATAGAATGATATACTGTAATTCTATTATTATTCACAAAAAATTACTAGCCCATAACGCCGACAGTGTTGTGGCCAATTGGTTTTTTTCTTAGACGGAGGCATTCTTTGATTGTTGACGTTTTGGTGAACGTAACGCTTGTCAATCTGTCTATAATCATAGCACTTAGTAAATAACCATAACGTGATGAATTAGTCACCAAAAAATAAATTAAATAAAACAAAATTACAGTTTGAAATATTTAAAAAACTATAGAACAGATCTCATTTTTTCTTAATATTTTTATATTGAATTTTATGATTTCTGTCTCTTTGCGTAGCCCATATGTCATGCCCAAATGTCGTAGTCGTGAACGGGTGCTGCTTGTAGGGAATAAAATGTTTTGCTTTTTTTTAATTGATGACCTGCCTGTGCTCTCGGTTTTCTCGGGCGGGACACCACTAGAGGATGATAAGATGAGCATGAGGTTAGTTAGCCAATCGTGACAAATTCACCATAAATTTATCACGATGGTTCCCGGGGGGAACAGCGTAGAGTTCAACCTTATATACTATATTGCTTGCAATAGGAATAATCATTTACACATTGCCCGCATTACTAACAATCCCCTCCCCTCTGGTCTATTCAGGTTACAATTGTATCTTTTTACTATAAATCCAATATATAAACTAGTGGTAAACTAAGTAAAAACTCGTCTGCGTGGGTACCTCAATCTCACCTATTTCAAACGCCAAGCAAATTGCTTTGCCAGCTATGTTTCGGTTGTTGGTTAAGATATAGCAGTGAAATTACAGGACAAGAGTCATAACATCATAGTTCTCCGGAATGACAACGCATGAGTGGTATCACGGGTGTCACATGATATCCCGTCTGTGATGCTGTTTATGTATATAAACGACGGTTATCATCGACTTACCGTATGATCGATCCCCCATCCAATTCAAACGGGGATCGAAATTACGACGGCCTGAGCCAAGGTTCGAACCCCTAGCGGTGGCCTCAAACTAAAGTCGTGCCGCAGGCGGGAGTTGGTTTTCAGCCGCTCCATGAGTCCTTTGGCGGGTTGGAGTTTTATCTGCACTCGCCACCTATCGTCCGGTGAAGCTGTAAACGACAGCTGCAGCCAACAGCATTAGAGTAGACCAAAAAAAAAACACTTACCGTCCTTTTGCTGGCGGATTGTTTCACATTTCATGACTAATGAATAATTTAAACATTTATTTTTTGTGTAATCTCATTTTAAAAGAGTAAGAGATAATCTGACTTTTTTGAATTGACGGTAGGTTTGAGTTATTGTAAGTATCTATAATATATACCTATATATGCATAAAGATATTTTGATTTGAATATTATTATTATTATATAGATCAACTTTGAGTCATATTAGTTATGCACTTTGGTAGTATGCAAAAATACCTATAACAAAATATACATAATGTATTAAATGTACAATTAGCATAGCGCCATCTAGTTCTAAGCTATGGAGAACTTGTGTTACGGGTACTAGGCAACTGATAGACATACATACTTGATTTTTTTTTGTAAATACATGCGTAATATATTTAGGAACAACTTTGATATATGCACTCATGTATAAATATTTGCATCGTGCGAGGAATGGAGTCCGCGACCAACGGAAGTAAGGCAGTGTACTAAACCGCTAGACTCCAGTGGCCGTCATTCAATCCATATTTAACCACGTATTACAAAACAATTAAACTAGTTCATACAGTTGAAGAATTACCACAGAATAAATAACTATATATGTATTACGTGTCTTTTGTAATATAACTCATGATGTGGGATTTCCGAAGATTTGCCACGCTCTATGGTCAATGACCCTGGCTATTTTTAGCACTATGGGCCATTTATATTGTTTTTATTGATCTAATGCCAGAGAAACTTCAATTACTTGATGTACTTATTTGGAGCTGTATGGTTCTTATATAAATGCGTCTAATAGACAATGGTAAATAATAATATGACTTTATTGTGTTGAACATGCACATCTTTGTCTGGGTTTTTTATTAACTTCCGCTCCTATTGGTCATAGTGTGATGTTATATAAATTCAAATTCAAAATCATTTATTCATGTAGGAAATTTTAGCCGCTTATGAACGTCAAATTTTTACAGTATTATTTTAATTTTTTCCCTACCGTCCAGTTCGTTATATAGATCCAATTGAGAAGAATTGGCAGGAAACTCAATTGAATTACTTTTTTTTAAAGCCAGTTTATTTAGAATTATATTTATATAGGTGTCTATACCTAACATTAAATGAAAATCCAGTGCATGAACAACTATTGCTATGCACGATCGTCATTCAAGTAATCGTTTAGTGAGTAATAGGCTTTGCTCAATAAATATGATTTAACAGATATTTTGAATTTATTTATGGGTAATTCCAATATATATGTACTTTGGTATCTTATTGCCATCTTCGATAAATGGAATATTCAACATTAAAATATTTTTTCAATTCGAAGCAGTCCGTTCAATTAAATAATCATATAAATTCTAAAATTAATACAGGTTCGTATAAATATATAGGTTATAAGTGCAATATAATAAACTAGTGTGAAAGAGTAACAAATGTAACATTTATTGTAAAAATTTCACATTTGTAATATAAGTAAGAATGTATGGATGTATGGAATTATGGATGTATGGATGTATGGATGTATGGATGTATGGATGTATTTATTATATAATTCAAATGTCGCGCGCGACAACTAAACTAACTATGCATCAAATAAACATAATATTTTTTATAATTATAGTCCTTCCGTGTTATTCAAATGTGCCATCTGCACTGCCGCCTATCGTTTGTGTGAAAGAGTAACAAACGTAACATTTATTATATATGCGGCCAACATTACAGTAGTCCGAAAAAAATATTATAATTACATATCAGATAAAATACTGTTCTATGTTTTAAATTTACGTCATTGAAAAAAACGTAAATAAATAAAAATACTATCCTATGCCTAGATATAAGCAACAAATAATACTGTATGTAACTAACAAACTTTACCACTTTATAATATTGGTATAGATATAAAGACGTTCATTAATATTCATAAACAAATAACGATGCTCCAAAAATTTGACATGGCCTTGACCAACAGACAAAATACAGGTTTACATGCCATCCTAATATATTTGAATAATATTTATAACGAACAGAATATCAATTAATTAATACATAATGATAGGGGGAAGGGGATTATTAGTTATGTGGACTGATAACCCCATTGCTAGCAATGTACCATGTCAAATTGATCCCCACGCGGTTCTCCTGCAGATCGTGATAAATCCCTGGTGAACTTGCCACGGCTGACTGATCTGACTTCATACTCTTCTTATCATCCTCCACTGGTGCCCCGCCACCGTAAACCGTTAGCGCAGGCGGGAGCACTATTCCATTGTCATCCATAATAAAAAATATCGCAAGTGGGAGCACTAGTGCATTATCATCCATAAGATAAAAAACATAATGATTGCGGGAATTGGATTGTTAGTAATGTGGATTAATATTACCATTGCTAGCAATGTACCATTATAGATCGACCCCCACATGGTCCCCTGTCGATGCCATCGTAATTAATTTCTGATAAATTCGCCACGATGGACATAGTGATTTGACTTCATGCTCATTACATCATCCTTCACTGGTGCCCCGCTAGCAAATACTACCAGTATTTGCTGTGCAGGCGATAATAAAATTATCTAATTATTAGGTTTTTTTTAATGTAGCGTTTCTGTCACTTACATTGACATAGAAAGTTTTTTTGTGTCAACCAGATTCGAACTCACGTGCATTCAGCATAAGTCGGGAATAATAACCACTTGGTCACGACGCTCTCAACCTTAAATATATACATTATACATTATGTAATAAAAAAAAGTCAGTCTCAATATTATTTTACTCTGCGTAATAATAATAAAAATATTAATATTGTAATAATTGCTTCAAATAACTTGTATATTTTGTATTATAAGTATTGTATCCATTTGTTGTCTTGTATATATGTTTTACTAATATTAAATTTACGAAATTGTAATTAACACTGTGGATAATAATCCGAATTAAACATTATTATTATTGAAATTATAAATAGACAATAGAAAATGTAATAAATATATTTTATTGGATACGTCTTTTAATAAATTTATATATTCAAGTGAACAAATTGAATAAAAGTTTCAGGGTACCGAAAAAAGAAGCTGAGAGCGAACTCATTCTGTATCAAAGAAGGTACAGCCCAGACACGAATCGATATGGAGTTGTTACAACCGCCTTTTACACAAGTGTTGTGCTGCGGAAGCGATTTTGTTTATTATAACATTTCAAATTTTGCAAATATGTATATTATACATTTACATTCGTATTTCTGTTATCTTTTAAAATTGAATAATTATTTAATAATAAATTATTGAGTTCAGTATAGAGTATTAAAACCACCACTATTCACAATGTCCCTAATCGTGTAATCATATTTTTTAATTTTTTTTGTTCTCAGTTTTTTTCAAAGTGTATATAATAATAATAATTGTTTATTTTAAACGGCATCATATTATTTTATCACTTGGAAAGTATCACGAAGGTTTCCAGGGAGAACCGCGTGGAGGTCAACCTGATATGATATATCTGGGGTCAACAGTCTAACAATCTACATTACAACAATCCCTGTATAATGTAAATGACATGTGTATCTTTACTTCCACAGTTGGTACATAAGTACTTAAAGTTTATTTATTTATTATCACAAAATTGCATTACACTTCATTACACTACATTACACTGCATTACATTACATTACACTATATTACTTTGTATTTCAAGGAAAGAATACAGTATAACCAATACAGTATATTTTAATAAGTGAGAACAGTAAATAAACTAATTATCACTGAGTTTTTCATGTATTATAAGCAACGTATATAAAATTCATCTGCATGACAAGATTACAGTGGTACAAGTCCTGAGATATTGCTATCTGGACTCATAAATCAAGGAAGCGGACAACTTGAAAAGGGGCAAGAAACATCGTGTGTAGTGTTGTACAGTCAGTGAGGTATATATAGATAGAAGGTTTTTTCTGCAATTCTATTTTTGGAATACTGTTGATAAGAGAAATAATAAGAAACACAAGACCAAAACTTATTTTTTTATTTTATCTTTTGTAACAAAAATCGGTTTTAGTTTTGTCCATAAAATAAATAGTTAAATCTAATGTATGTATAAGTTATATTATGTTAAAATTTTTTAATTTCTTCAAAATTTAAGAAAGTAATAGTTATACGACGTACTATGTAAATACAAAATGTATCATAAATATTTTCGACAAAAAATATATCGATGTTTGTTTAAAAATAATAGTTTAATAGATGTGAAGTGTATAAAGTACTGAATATCAAATACAAAATATTATAAAGGAAAAAAAACTTTGCTTTTTTATATATATATTACATATAATATTCATAAATCACTGCTTGAGAAAAAATATTAAAATAATTCAAACGAAAAAAGAATCACTTGTATATTTACGTGATCTATAGTACAGGAATAACTTGTAAGTTTAAATATATTTTATTTACATTCTCAGATTATTTGTTAGCAGTAAAATAAAGATTATTATTTATTATTATATATTTTTTTCAATTGAACTTACTACGGCTGTGTACGAACAACACTAGTGTATGAAAATGTATTCAAATGATCCAAAATGTAAATTATTTGACCGGGAGAATTATCAGGGACTTTCATACTGTTTGCATTCATTGGTTTGTTAAAGAATGGAAACTTTGAAAGGACAATGGCGTCGAGAAACCAATTTCGGCTTTTAGAGTTACGCTTTAATGAGATTGTAATTAATTTTGATTGGAGCTTCAATGTTAATGACAACAAATGTTAATTAAGACAGATGTTTTATAATTATCTTAACATAGTATAAAATAAAGTCGCTGTCGCTGTTTGTCCTTATGTATGCTTAAATCTTTAAATCTACGCAACGGATTTTGAAGCGGTTTTTTTTAATAAATAAGGTGATTCTATGGCAAGGTTTATATACATTTATAATACATGTACAATAGTGCGAAGCCGGGCCGAGTAGCTAGTTTGAGATAAGATAAATATCTTATAAATATATATATATTATTTAATGTGACCTCTGAAGTTTTTCATTTGTTACGGTAAAGTACCTAAAAAATAATAGCAATCACTAATATGTATAATGTATTAATATTAACAGCGATTTTATAGACCTTTTTTTTATTAAAATAATTTAATAAAAAAAGGTTATAACCCCAATATACTAATAATATACTACTAATTAATATAAATATCACATGTCAGCCATCAATCATTATATCAAACACTAGCTCTTCCCGTGGTTTCATACGTAAGCAATTTGTAGCCTATTTGTTATTCTGATGTATAACCTATATTATTGTAAAGTTTCGTTCAATACTTGTTGAGTGGTTTTTGCATAAAACAGTGACAAACATCCCCTCAACTTGGCATCCAAATCAAAATGTTTCGCGTTTTTAATATTAGTTAGATTATAGTTATTATTATAGAAGTAGGATGCATCTTGCTAAAACTTATAACGAATCTTAATTGTTATTTCATTCCTTAATTAACTCGTTTATGTTTTATTTTGACGATATTCAGTGTTGAATACTAAAATTCAATCATATCTTAATCTTAAGATTTAGTCAGCGATTTATTCCTGATATGTAACAAACAGACGGAAAGATTTTGCTATTATAATATTAGTATAGATACTGGGTTATACTATATTCATAACAATTTATCGTCCCTAATCTATTTTCACCGTTGTTTCTCTGTAAAGAGCGTTTAATTAGTTAGTTTGTTTACAATAGCAAAAAGCAAATGTTGTTGTTTACTTTGGAATTATTAACTAACCGTGATAAACTGTGTTTAAATAGGGTTTGTACGAAACTGTACCGTTATATTCTGTACAATAATTTAAGTATATTACAAAATTTATATTAGAAACGACATGACAGTTAGAAAAAAATAAAAAAAATAAAGTTCGAATATATAATAATGGATTACATTAACAAAAAAAAAATGTACGAAAATCAACATTAAAGCTTAGATCATAAAGTTTATTTTTAATTTCAAATTGTTAATTTGTTGACCAATATGAAAGAAGAACAATATCTTCAATAAAAAAAAACATTTCCAGACAACAATACACATGGGTGCAAAATAATTAAAACTTGAAAATAAAGGTAAAAATAAAATTTCGAACTCCTGAGCCTTTCGCTGTTGTGTCCACTCTGAAGAAATCCCAAATCTTGCCTTTCTCGTATACCTCCTCACGACGACAATCACTTCCGGTCGCTATAAAAATGTTTGTGCATTTGTGCAAAGGTACCATTGCATACCGGACAACACAGCGGGAGAGACTTACCCGCCATCCCAAGCATAGACAACATGAGGACCTTTGTAAGTTCAATTTTGTATTTATTTTAATAAGGATCGGTTTTTATGAAAGGATTTGTAAGGACTCCGCTTTCGAATTTAAATTTCGAATTCTATATTCAAATAATTGAAATGAATATTTAAGCAATATTATTTTAATTGAATATATTTTTAGATAAATAAATATGTAAAATTTTTATATCAAATATACAAATTCAAAATTTAATTATTTAATAGAATATTAATGGAGATTAAAACTTAAAATTATAATTAATACGAGCGTATTAAATACCATTATTTACGTAATATAATCAAAACATCAATAAAGATATAATAATGTATTTAATCCAAATGAATATACTATTTTACCGCGTTTAAATTATTTATTAAATATAATATATTCATTACTCAACCTAAATAGATAAGGCAAGACGTAAAGATAGTCTTATTAGTTCGATATATAGGATCGAAAAAGTCCATTTTAAATCTTGGTCTAAATGAAGTAGCCACCATATTGACGGTCTTAGTGGTCTAGCGGTTTAGACACAGCTGTACTTCCATTGATCGCGGGTTCGATTCCTCGATTGTTTGTATTGGGTGTTTTCTATGTATATTATGTGTGTATTTACAAAATATGTTTGTTGTGTAATATATATATGTGACTTGCTCTCCGTTGAGGGAAACACACATAACAAACAAAATTTTAATCCAAATATTACTCAATCTGAAAACAATCGTGATAGTACTATTTTATTATAGTTTCTAATTAATTATTTACCAATAATTGCAAAAGGATATAAAAACATTGAAATATAAATCCTATAGATTTTTTCCTCTGTATTAAACATAATAGATAAACAGTAAGATGTAATTAAAAGAAGATTTGATCGCGCAACATCTGGTTGGCTTCGACCGTACGATCTCGTTATCTCTAAATCCCTTGGCAATTTCAGAAAATTATTTCTTATACATCCTGTTATAACGTAATAAAATAAAACATATCCAAGTTTAAAGTTTCTAGCCTTCTTGGCTAGTGTTTAATTAACCTATTATTGAACAAAACTAACGGATTCATCTCATGGACGGTCATATACGGACTTCTTAACGGACTCTCTCATTCATTCATGTTTAAAGAACTCGTGGTATAGATTACTACAGGTATATAACTATGCTTTTTAGGCTTCAAATCACTGAATGTATTTGGAAATTTGGTGGAAATATAGATAAATAAAAAAAGTAATAATAAATATTAGAAATTCATAAAACAAAATAATACTAGTATTAAAAGTTTTACTTTTATTTTCATTTATAAAATATTTTAAACTCACTACTATTTCAGTGATCTATCAACACGCTTAATGATTTCTATACTACATTGAATATTTCCCCCGGGGCTGCGTACAGGAATAGATCTTATATACTCGCAGATAATGTATTCATATTAACGAAAACATTTTTCAAAGTCGATCAGCAAAGCCAAAAACAAGTGACTAAAAAAACTGAACTTTCTCAAAGAAGTAAAGTTGAGAATTCAAAATATGTTCAGGAACTGTATGCTATAACTGTGATCAACTTATATGTATGTATAGAAATTCCAGAATTTACGTTTAGATTTCCACTTTGTTTCTTGATGCTTTAGTTTAGGGAGTTTTTTACGTCACTTTAGTGTTCATTTATTCTATATGAATAAATCTATGTACCCTCTGTGTAATTATATTACCGTTCGTCCCGTATTGACCTATTACCGTAATAGGTACTTATGCATGCAACATAAAATGACATTGTTGTGTGTAAACCATAAATTTCTAGGGCTTACAGCATCGATTTTACATATTAAACATATAAAAACCACATTATAGCTCTTATACAATTTATCTTGTAGCTTTTCCTACATATTAAACCCTTTTATGAGAGCATAAATAAGGAAATGCCACCCGAAAACCTACTTTATCGTAACAGATTTAGATACGGAAATCTCTTTCGTGACTGAATGTTAATTAGAATCGTACTGCTTAGCAGAATATGATAATTTCCTTTGCCATTGTCTCGGTCGTTATTAAGTATTTTATGTCATAGATTATGACGAATATGTATCGTATATATTTTTTTAAATACTTAACTTAAAAACGGAACGTTCTGTTGGATTTGATCTAAATTTATTTTATGTGAATTAAAAAACGTCATTAATAATTTTATCACCGCAATTAGTTCGTTTTTGTATACGATAATCTTAAGACTTGATAATAAAATAACGGTTTCTAAAAGAACCGTTTTGAGTTCTGAAAATCGGTATTTGTGTAATTAAAATTTACAACAAGGTTTCTCATGTCCTATTTATGTATGATCCTTTCAATCAAGTATATCATCCTTTCAATTAGTCATCGGTCATAGTAAATAAATCAATATGTACCTATGTTTCTTATAGGTACCTACAAGAAATTTATTTTACACAGAGTTCTTTATCATTAGATCAGATTAGATCTTTGTTAATTTTATTTATGATTATCTATTCTTTGCGGCTTCGTCCCCACGCTTATTGTCCTGTCACCATGGAAATATCAGTAAGTCCTTCCCCAGAAAAGAAACAACACTCTTTATATTATAAAGATTAATGTTGAGTGGGGAAATTATTATAAAAAAATATTAGATATTTATCAGTATTTTATACGAACAAAAGATTTATTTTAGTTTTATAATGTGTAGTATTCAGAATCCCTACAAAGTGTATTAGGAATATTTTTCAAATATATTTTTAGAACAAGAAACGTAAACCAGTTTCCAATAACGAAATCGTTTTGTTGCACCCTTCCGATGAACCGTTAGTTGTGATCTTATTTTTATATCGTTATTTGTTAAAGATAGAAATTTTTATGTATATAAGGAAAAATAAAACCAATTACAAATTCTTTAATAACCTCAATATCGTTATTAATATTCATTGCTCATTATTAAATATTATCGTGTTAATATTTATTTTACAATATTACGTAAATTAATATACTCGGTGTATAAAAACAAAATAGCCAATAAAATAATTATTATCCATTTTATAAAATTATTATAACCCAAAGATATGTTACACAGCGCCATCTAGTTATTACCTATGATTTATTTTATACTAGCTTATCCGTACCGTTTTTTAACTGCGTCAAATTTTCCTTGTTTTTCTATATTTTTCATTGCAGCTCTGCCTTTATTGGTTGTAGCGTGATGTTATATAGCTTTCATTGATAAATGGGGTATTTAATAGTAATAGAACAAAGTAAAAGTTCTTGAATAAGGCAAAAGTTGATTGAATCTGTACCCTTTCGAAGACAAAGTCTTTATCAAAGTCGAGTGACCACTATTGTAACTACTAATTTCTTCGTATCTTCGTAACATTTCTCTCGCTGTATTTTATTCATTTTTTAAATCACGTTATGAAATAACCTCATCTTTTAAATTAAACTTCCTGACTCGTTCTTCACTCCGATGAAATCTCCAACCGCAGTAACAAATGAGTGAACTCATCAAGTAAGCAACAGAGTTCCGTAAACTTTGTACCAATGTAGATGTAATGACAGTACTGAATGTTGTGGGCATAATTTACACAATTTTCAACGTTTGAATTTTTAATAGACTACTCGCCAATGTTAGGAAAAGAAAAGGGTATAAATAAAACAATAAAATAAATAAACATTACGATTGACGGCCTCGATGGTCTAGCGGTTTAGCACACCGCTTTACTTTCTATGGTCGCGGGTTCGATTCCTCGCACAGTGTAAATATTAGTATTCATGAGTAAGATTGTTTGTATCGGTCTGGTGGTTTTCGATGTATATTATGTATGTATTTACAAAAAAATCGAAGTATTTATATTAATTGTATAGTACCCATAACACAAGCTCTACTTACCGTGGGACTAGATGGTGCTGTGTTAATTGTCCAGGGTTATTTATTTATTAGTCTCGACGTTTAGCACACTGCGCTATCTTTCTGCGCTCGTCAATTCAGGATTCAATTCCCACGCACTATTACTACCTAGCTTATTAATGTCACAAAGTTAAAGGGTGACATCTTTTGTGTATTGTAGGTTAAGTGTGACCGTTATTTGGTATTTAAATGTCATGCTATGAATTCCTTCGTTTGCGTAGGAATATAGAATATTTTTTAAAGAAAGTGTTATATATGAATGTGGGTGGTTGTAATGCCAAAGGAAGGACTAAAATACATGGATGTGTGAAAGACTATACGGCAAGATAGGTAGTGAATAACGAGGTGACTGCGAACAGGGATGAATGGAAGAGAAAAACATATAATGCCGACCCTAAATAAATGGACAGGGAAGCAGATGATTATGATCATGAATTCCTTCCTTACAATGCTAGATCTCATGGAAATTATAAAACAGTCACAGTATTTTTTATTATGCATCTGGAATAGAAAACAGTCTGTGAACATCATCATGTGTCATGACATCATCACGTACTGACAACATCATCACATCACATCATGACAACGTCATCATTTGCCATTCAGATGGACTAAGTAGCGAGTCTTCTAGTTATTATTATTATACAGAAGGTTTTCAAAAAGAGACAAGACGAAAACTCTTTATCTGTTTGTGTGATAAGATTTTATGTAAACAACTAGCTTTTGCACGCAGCTT
This sequence comes from Achroia grisella, assembly GCF_030625045.1. Lineage (NCBI taxonomy): Eukaryota > Metazoa > Arthropoda > Insecta > Lepidoptera > Pyralidae > Achroia > Achroia grisella. The sequence goes on from NW_026712999.1 coordinate 3,519,320, forward strand.
TGCTCGCGTTAATTTATTCCTCTAGGGGTGGAATTAATCAAAATCCTTTCTTAGCGGATGCCTACGTCATAATATCTACCTGCTTGCCAAATTTCAGCCCGATACGTCCAGTGGTTTAGGCAGTGCGTTGATAGATCACTATGTAAGTCACCTTTGAGTTATATATACATATTTAGATACAGAATATTAAATATGAGTCAACTTATAAAGTTAAAAAATCTGAGAAAAGCTGAGATCGCAACACTATTTTTATAATATTGGTTTAGGTAGCGATGTGTGGATACACCGGTTTTATTTTATAATTATAATAAAATAATACATTTTATAGATAAAATTTCAATCTTTTAATTGAAATATATAAATTAAATTCATTATTATTTCGATACCGTGAATATGAAATTACACGTTGTAGTACATTTCTTACGTTTCGTATTTAAACAAGAAGAATTAATAATTAATAAAGCTTACATTGACGTCAAATGAATTGCTATTAATTGCGTGTTAATTAGTGTCGTACAGATATCATTTTCGTAAAGTTAATGCAATTTACCAGTTTATAAAATTACATTCATTTGCTTTTTGTATTATTGGTATTGTTAATGCACTTTTTTATAATATAAATGTAGAATCAAACAGCCAGAAAAGTCTCATATTCATATTCAAGTAAAGAGATCCTATATGTCTTATTTCATCCACTTTCATAACTCGTTCTATTTTTACATGCTACAATCAGATATTCTTCATCTTCTTTTTGTTATAAAAAAAAACATATATTTTCCTGAAAATTTGGTTCCCCTTTTTACGAAAATTGCGTGAGCGGAGGAGTATAAAATTTCGAACACTTATAGTTCATATAGAGAAGGAATGCAGAATGCGAAAATTTGTTTTAAAATTATGTATACCAGGTATTAAAAAAAAAGGTATTAAATATAGTCTTTGACGATAGAACCTTAATAATGTCCAAACGTATAATTTAAATTCATTATGGTCCAATTTTGACTATTGGGCGTCTACTAGTATGTATAATAGGCTAAGCCAAGTCTCCTGGTACTAGAATTAATTTATATTCTAAATTGCATACTCTACATTGATAACTTAAATTTCAGTTCATTTATTTCTGGAAAGTACCGTCTAAGTTTATTATACTGATGAGGATATCATCCTATGTATGATAATGTAATAACTCCGTTAGTAGTATAAAGTATTCGTCGTGAATATAGATAATGAACTCAATTTATTACGTGTAATATGGGCATAACCGCAGCCACTGTTTCTAACGTAATGACGGTACATACCGCGCGTTGTAGCATGCAACGGGTGACAGTTGACATTTTAGTTGACAGGTGACAATCTAGATAAATATTAATCAGTCTAGATGAATTGATTGGGTGGCTTATTATAAACTCAATTAAATGATAATAGTTTTCAAATTAATATGAACTATTTTTAAATTGGTCGTAATTTTTCTTTACTAATTAAATAACTATACATATTATTCCCTAGTTATAACAATTAAAAGTTAACAATATATTTTATTCTAAATCAGAGTGCTATGTGAGCTGGTTTAGGCAATAACTCTTAATATCTTAAATATATCATAACAGTATAAAATTAAGCGGAAATATATATTTATGGCCTCCATCAAAATAAGATTATATAACTATTGAAAATAAATAAATTGTTAAAAGGAATCATCAGTGTAGTTCTTTAAATAATATTTTTTTATCATCGTTTAGCTATGCATAATAATTGATAAACGATCTACGTTTTGTGGCCATAATGATATAAATGTATATATACAGGCGCCTGTCATGTGTACCTTTCTATAACGCGCGGATTATAGATACTAGTGTTACATTAAATTCCGATTTAAGATGTAGTAAAGTAGGTATATATATCCATCAAACCGGTCGGGGTGTGAACAGAAGTAAAAGGGACATTCACTTAACGAAATCGCTTCCAGTGCAGTCATTAAAGATGTTTATACAAAATTACGTATCATTACATAACTTTATGTAACTATGTTGTTAGTATAGTACTTATAGATCACAATGTGATGTAGTGAGAACAGTGTTTTTTTTTAATATATGTTAATGATGAACTACTAGATCCAGCATCTATATTTGTTAATGGTATACGCTTGCGGGGAGTGAAAGATGATAGGGATAAATATTAGTTGAGACCAGTAAAAAATAATACATAATAATAATAATAATAATCTCAGGACAATTCACACAGCGCCAAGTCCCAGTTGGAAGATGTTACGGGTACTATATAAGATAAATACTTAGATAATTTTTTTTTTCGTAAATACATACATATTATACATAGAAAACACCCAGACCGATACAAACAATCATACTCATGAATATAAATGTTTGTGCCGTGGGAGGAATGGAACCCGCGACCATCGGACGTAAAGCGGTGCGGTGCGGATACATATAATGTAATAATACCAATAATGCCCTTGGTCAATTCATACAGCGCCATATTGTGCCAAGATAAATACAAGAAGTTATATAATTAGAAGGATACATTTTTTTGTGCAAATACATATATGTATAATATACATTCATCCTCATGAATAAAAGTTTTTGTACCATTTGAGGAATCGTACCCGCAACATTCGGATGTAGCAGATGAAGCTAGACCACCGAGGCCCCCACACATAATTATTTAAAAACTTAATATATTTTCCAGTGGAACATTCCACACGGTTCCTGCCAGTATTTTTATTGTTACTAATTCCTTAACAAGATATAAAGAAACTAAACTAAAAAAAAAACACGAATCATAATCATAAGTAAGCTGAGATAATTTATATTCCTATATAATTTCATATGCCTACACTGTTACGTCTTTAATAATCTGTGGTTACACTGTTAGCTGTATAAGGAAGCTCTAAGCCTATATTTTTATGACTATTATATCTACTTACGGGTTTTGCCCTTTTTACAAGCTAATTTAACTCTTCATACATAATGTCCGTATTTCTATCAGTTTATTCCGGCTTATTTAGAAAGCAATTATTAGCACTAAGCATTCATTTAATTTTTCTAGTCGCATAAACAAGCTGTAGTATTTTCCTTGAATAATAAAATAATTAATAATTACAAAATTATTGTGTACAAAAAATGGTTTGAACACACACACACATCACCGATAATTATTAAATTTGTATTATTTAATTTAAAATTTGCAATTGTACAGTAAAATAATATTCTTCACTCTAATACTCTTGAAATATTTAAGGAAGTTACCGGAATGTTATATTTCAAACAGTAACTTATTATAGTGAAGAATATTATTTGATTCTATCGATGTTACTTTGTTTTTAGTGCGGCTTCGGAGGAATTTCCTCCCGCTTACACTAAAATGTGGGAATTGACTATCTGTCGAGAGGTTTCCTACAAAGCATTTTTATACAAGGATGTATTAAAGTTTCCTAAGAGTTATAACATAGAGAATATTACATAAAAGTGGCATGATACCTAAATTATCCGGAATGGCAACACACGAGCAATGTATGGTGCTGTTTATGTATTTATAGGATATGTTTGCCATTTTATCAGCTTATTTTCCATTTAAACATATAAATCAATTAGCTACATTACATTGTTTATATTGATTAATATCTAATCGTATTGTTTGTGAAAGCAAATAACTGTAACATCATCTTAGGATATTCTTAATTTTACTCTATCACGCTATATGAATATCAGTCATTCTAAATATAACGAGATTTCATTTTTTGTCGTAGCCACATACATTTTGGGATAATTATGAGAACATATAGTATAAGTAGTAGAAATTTAATAATGTATGTTACATTGTTATGTCGAATGGAATCATTGAATGTTTGATTCAGAATTATTAGGTAATTTTATTTAATTTCCATTGTTCAATATGTTCCGGTTTCTAAGGTGAGATATGGCAGTTAGATTATAAGGTTATAGAGAGATGACACCTTAGTTTTTCAGATAATATTGGTGACACTTTTTACACTATTACGATGGTGGTCGTTTTCCTTTAGTAGAAATGTTATTTTATTTATTACTTCAGTTATATAATAAACGTACTTCTCCAATACATATATATGTAAGAGAAGGAAGTTTTACATATATATAATTCAGCTGCAAATCAGTTTGCTTTGTTATACATACATTTTTCTCTTAAAGGGCATACGATACGCCAGTGAAATTACAGATTAAGGGGCATTCTTCTTTGTCCTCCATAATAGCAACAAATCAGTGTATTACCAGTGCACCACTTACCATCAGGCGGGCCGTCAGCTTGATTATCATTTCAATTACAAATTGAAAGATATATTTTCCTAAAGATAATTTAGTAATATCTCTATGCAGTCTTCCGTCTGTCGCAATTTCCACGTTCTATTAATTTATCAATAAAACAGTCTAGACAGACGGACTGACAAAAAGAATAAGTATAGATCCCGCCATTGAACTTTTTGACTTACAATGTCAGCGATTACATTGTGTTATCCAACTCGAATCAATTCAAAATGCTCTTAAGAATACCATCAATATAATTGAATATTATAAAAATTGCGTAAAAAAGGTTTTATTTCAATAATGGATTACTATCATCTTTTATTGTAAGTAATTTTAAATTATTATTAACAGATATGTACTTAGTATGAAGTGTTTACGTAAGTACCTGTATCTAATCTAATTCAGCCGCCGGATAGGCTGATTTGTAAGCTGTGTTTCAATTTGAAAAGTAAAATTATAGGATACAGAGACCTGGCTTCTGAGTCCTCCTGAATCTAATCAAATAAAAATGCCTGTTCTTCTAAATTGAATCTGTACGCTGAATTGGACGGTAGGGAAAAAAATAATTACAAAAAACTTGAAATGTCCTACATGAATATACGATTTTTGAATTTCGAAATTTGAAAATTAACTTTATTCATATACATAGGTTTATTATAGATAGTTATCATAAATCAATGAGTGATGGATGAGGATAGAACTATGATGAAGTGATGATAAAAGAATGCTAAAGCATAGGTCTTACCATTCTCACGTGATAACGTGTTATCCTTGGTGCCGTTCATGATATGAATGACTGTTACCACTTACTATTGGGTGGGTAAATATCTGTTTTTGCCATACTATTCATCGTAAAAAACCTTGTCAAGTTATTGTTTGAACTTGCTGAACTCACAATGATCTTCTGTGATGTAGCCGGTACTAGACAATGAATGAAATAGGTCCATCACGTAATAAGTACTGTTAGTTGTAAAGAATAATGTCAATCGATTTTTTATCCAATTTCGTGTCCATTATCATTCAATAAAACGTTTAATATGAGTTGAGCAAGTAATATCTATATTATACAACGTAAAAGCGCAGACAGCACTAACCCAACAATGGCTACCTATTATGTTTCACGAAATAAAGTAACAAATATCAGAGTGCAACCATTGATGTATTGATACCGAAGCGTGACAAAGGAATTTGCTCCGTAAAATTACTTGGTTACGTCAACCAGTTGACTAGTGTGAGCGGAACCCGGAAATCTTAAGTGAAGTAACAAACTAGGTCTAAACACGGTCCAAATTATTTAAGTAATAAATTGTAATAAGAAATTTGACGGCCCCGGTGGTCTAGCGGTCTTCCGAGTGGCAGATATGAATTCAAATTATTTACTTTTTACACAACAGTGTGTTTAGAGTCCGGAAATCTTAACGAAGTTAAGTAACATCTAACTAGGTCCAATAACGGTCCAAATTACTTAAGTAAATAAAATAAAATCAAGTTTGTTTTGAATTCGCTATCTGTAGGATTCTGTAGTATTTGGCAACACAGACTAATCGTGATACAGAATTTAAATTTAGAATACAACTTTATTGAACTGGCAAAGATTTAAAAACTTTTTGCTGTATGACGTAATATACAAGTGGATATGCTGTATTTGATATCGGTCTCAGTGGTTAAGCACATCCTTAGTTCTGATGTTTGCGGGTTAAATTCCACGCGCAATTCATGCGATTTGTAGTATTGGCATGAGTATTTTCTATGCAATTATTTACGTTTATCTTAATCTTAATAATAACATTATAAACGCGAAAGTTTGTGAATGTGGATGTTTGTTACTCTTTCACGCAAAAACTACTGAACGGATTGTCATGAGTCTTTACAGTAATATAGCTTATACATGAGACTAACATATAGGCTATAATTTTAAAAGATATTATGTACATTGGGCGAAATATAATGATAAATGTCATGTAAGTGTGATTCAGATGAAATTGCGCGGGTCGGCCAGTGTATATATATAAATTGCCATTAACTATTAAAATATACGTAAAAATGTGATGAAAATAATTCAAATATATTTATTGTTACTTGGTATATGTGTCTGTATATTAATTATAGCTGAAAGTGGGCTCTCCCTTCACTTGAGTCGACAGGAGAACGTAATGTCGTATTTGTATTACAATTTTTGTCAATCAACTTAAACCGGTGAATGTTCTCGATACTCTAGTGTGAATCGACTGTCAAAACTTGGGTTCCGTAATATAAATTATAGTATTTATATGTACGAGTACATATATATTTAAACAGTTAAATATGTATGATGCTGCTACATATCGTATACATAGTAGAACATTGGATTAACTCAAAAATTAAAAACTTTGGAAAGTCAACTCTAAAGCTTTAACTTTAAAGTCTAATTTCAAAAATATGTAATTACTTAAGTAGATTTCTACAAATTTGTGTAAATTAGATGAAAAAAGTATACAATAAATATTTTAATGATATTTCGTTACTATTTCCATTTTAGAATTTATTTTTAGATTGAATAACTTCATTATAAAAGTTTTGAACAGGATATACATAATTAATTTACATAATTATTTTATTGTAAAATTGTAAAATCAGATATGGTTACTATGTAGTAAATGGGTGAGCGGATTTTAATTAAATTTGACATCAATATAAATTGTATCACAGACAATCTTTTATATCAATAAAAACAGACGAAGTCGCGAGTAACAGCTAGTTGGGGTTAACTGCGGGTAATAATATTATAAACGTGAAACTATGTCAGTATGGATGTTTTTTACTCTTTCACGCCAAAACTACTGAACGGACTTTCATGAAACTATACAGTAATATAGCTAATGGATCAGAATAACTTACAAGCTATATATTTAATTGAAATTTAATGTGGGTGAAACCGCGGGCACAACACAGTATTACGATGTTTTAATACGGAACCCTGAAAAGTGAAAGGAAGTGGCATCGTTATCAAGCGACGGTAACATGTGATCTTCTTACTTCGCCAATAACTTGTTCTTGTATTATATATATTTTAATATTATCGCATTATTTTAATTCTTATTAATTATGGATCTATATACATACATTATGAATGTATACATATACATAATCAAGAATAATTAAAATAATATACCTACAGTTAAAATATGATACAATATGATCACATGGAAGATACTCGTATATAAGATTTTGTGAACGTAATGTAAAACAAAACAAATATAGTTAGAATTTTGTTTGTTCGTTTGTTTGTACTAACTAACTGACGTAAGGCGTGCTAATCTCAGTAACGGCTTATCCGATTTGAGTGCGATATATATATTTTTTTAATTTGTAGATGTTTTTTAATACAAATTTAATTTAATTAAGCTCTTACATATTGGTTTTTAGGCATTTGCTTTAGATTTTATTCATCATAGTAGATTTACTAGTTTCCTGATCTTAAAAAATATTGAATGAATTTTAATGCGATTTCAATTCATCAATGGACTGATTTCTGAAATTTTTATGTAAAATAGTAGGAATATCTGAATACGCGAAACCGAGGCGAGTAACTAGTTATTTACTGTAAATGCTACGTATAAAAATAACAGATAACAGACTCGCAATTATTATTGTCAATAATCTGTTATTGTGAATGAAAAATCGATATCTCAAGTAAACAAATAAGTTTGTATTATTAATTTATTGTAAGTAAATGACGTGGTTACACAAATTTTAAATAATAAAAAGCAATCGAAAGTGAATGCTTGCTTTATTTATTTATTTTTAATTCTATAATTCACCGTCTCGTGCGGTCGCCTTCGGTAATAGCCAATTATAAATTGGGATTTTCGTAACAATACATTTTATTTTCTTCGTATTCTATTATACGAAGAGATGAGATCATGTAATGAAGAACAGCGGTCTCCAATCTGTTTCTTTTTTCATTGTAATTTCAGTTTATTTTGTAATTTAAATTACTTATTAGAAACTGGTGTACTGCAATGCGTTAAATTTAAACTGATAGATCGCCCCTGTTTTGAATGTATTAATTAACAAAACGAAACCAAATGTAGTCTACAATACGATCAATTTGTCAATATTTTTATATGGAAATTTTCAATTAAATTTAATTTATTTATTTAAGACATATGTAATATAAAGATATAAAATCAACAAATCTCTTTCACTACTCCGGAATAACTTCTAAAACCTATACTTTCATACAAACCGTCATCCTGAAGACGTAGAGTAAGAATACAACAAAAAGCAAACAGCCGCTTTTAATCATTACATTTGCAAATATTCTGAAATTAGTTTTTATTTATATATATTATAAACATATTTTCTTTTCTTTGCAGGTGTGTTTGTTGTTAGCAGTGGCGAGTTGCAGGGCCGGTATAATACAAACAGGAGGGTGGCACGGCCTAAGTGGTATATCAGGTCATGACGGCGGAGACAGTGGCTCAGCAGGCGGATACGACTACGCGCCTTCTAGTGGAGGTCACGATTTAGGGGGAGGACAGAGTGGACATGACTACACGTTAGCACTTACTCAAGGATCTGGTGGGCACGATTTCTCTGGAGGATCTGTATCTGGACACGATCTAGGGTCGCAAGGCGGTTTTGAAGGACATGGAGATGTATCTTCTTTTGGAGGACACAGCATAGGAGGCGGAGACTCATATTTACAAGCGGCTCATGATTTAGGAGGCCAAGATTTTGGACATGGAGGCCAAAGTTTTGGTGATGGAGGCCACAGTTTCGGACATGGAGGCCAAAGTCTTGGTGATGGAGGCCAAAGTTTCGGGCATGGAGGCCAAGATTTTGGACATGGCCAGAGCTTGATCAGCTATGGAGGTGACTTCGGTGGTCAAGAAGGTGAACATGGCGGTCACGGTGGTGACTCGGGCGGTCATGGTCAAGGCTTCGTTCTTCAAGATGGCGGCCATGATTTCGGCGATGGCGGTCATGCTGATCACGGTATCCCTGTGGGCGAACACGTCGATGTTGAAAGTCCAGTTACTATACCCTTGTACAAACATGTTGCTGTCCCAATTCATAAGCCAATCCATGTTAATGTACCAAAACCTATTCTTGTGGGTGTACCCCAGCCCTACCCAGTCAAGGTACCAGTAAACAAGCCTGTCCCTGTCCCAGTTGAGACTGAAATTTCAATCCCTATTGAGAAGGTCGTACCTTACCCAGTAGTGAAGCATGTTCCTTATCCAGTGGAGAAACACGTGCCAATAAAGGTGGAGAAGACAGTCACAGTTCACGTACCCCAGCCCTACCCCGTCAAGATCCCTATCTACAAGACCATACACCATCATAAAGACCATTGAGGTCTGATTTGGTATTGGTTATAGGATTGAATGGATGAATGTGTGTGTTGTTGTTTACCGTGCCTTGTAAATATTGTTGTTTAATTTTAAGTCATTTTCAACTGTTTTCATGTTGTAGTTGATTTATTTATTGTTGTTTTGTTATTATTTTTTATTACATGTTACACTTTTTATATAAGTTGGTATTTTATTTTCTGACATTATTATTGATAGTTCCCATTTTTTATGTAAAGTGCCATAGGAAGGTGTTTAGTAAACTTTAAATTTTAGTCTTAAATATTCAAAGTATTTATATAAATTAGTCGTATTAAAATTAAACGGTCAAGATAAAAGTTACTATAATATAACTTGAATTTCTTGCCAGTTCTTTTCATTCTGAACAGGATAGTAGGGATACTTATAAAAAAGACATGCACATCTTTTTACTTTTTAGCTTAGAGAAAAATAATGTTTTTAAGAATTAACAATAAAATAAAATAGTGAATTCGAAAAACATTTTCGGTGTGGAAGTGCCATATTCAAAAAGGAATTTTAAGTGCGAGTCTTAAGTTCTAAGAGCACACTATCCCATACAAGTTTATTGTGATGATAATGTTGTTTATTGATTTATAATCTACATGATTCAATGACTGTTACCTTCATTTGTCAAGCAACAAATGTGCTTCTAATTAACCTCACCAATTATCGGATTCAATTTTAGTAGGATTTTAATTAATTAGGTATATAAAGTCCTATCTGTCTTACTACGTTCATCCATAACATTATGTTCAGCTAAATATCCAAATGAAGTAATTAAACAAACAAAGTTCGCATGTTTGTCAATGCTCGAGCAAAACAACAGAGAACAAACATGAAAGACAATAAGGAGGTAATTCTCTCCTCGTGACAGGAGAGATTTTATTATTAAATACTTTATGGCATATGCTCTAGTTAGCTTATTGTCGCAACTGACAATGAAGGGAGCTTTTATATACGCATGCATGTTTATTTGTCCTGTTTACCTTTATATCTTAATTTGTTATCATACATTCTCTACTGAACTCTGCTCGTTGGTCTATCGGTCTAATGGCATATTAATTCCAATGGTCGCAGGTTCTATTTCTTACACGGTGCAATAATTTGTAATCATGAGTGTGAACTTTTGTATCGGTCTGAATGTTTTCTATGTATATTTACAAAAAAAAATGTATATAAGTACATATATTAGTTGTCAAGTATACATAATACACGTTCCGCTTACTAGTGACTAGATAACGTTTCTAGATACGTATTTTTTTATTTGATTTGCTTAAGGACTGTACCTATAAACTGCACATAAGAAGAATGAGTAAGAAACTAAGAGACTATTGCTCTTTTAAACATTTATAGTATATATTCAGAAATCTCAAATAGGTACTGCAAGAATTTTCATTTGGTTATCATTCATCAATACAGTGATATCTCAGAAAGGTTTACATTTAGATGCATAGTTCGCTAATGTTTTGAGCAAATTGCTTGAAAACTCATTTGAAATTTAAAAAATCAACAATAATGTATATTGCTTTGAAATCTATTTAGTTTTATCAAAGTTATCGCATAAATATATTTTAGAAAATAAATTAATAGAGCATTATTTTAAACCTCTTCCCCTTAGACATCAGTTAATAAAGTATGGCAGTATACAGAAAAATTAAAGATGTTATATACTTAATACAAATAAATTGGAAAAATGTATCCTATACCAAGCACACAGGGTAGTTATTTGTGTAGTGATTTCCTGTATCGTCAGCTTTTAATGACATTACCCTAAGTATGAAGAGAATTCACGGGGCGTGACACTGTGGTTTATTTAATTATGTATCATAAAAGCGCGTGTGTTCATCATACTAAAGCCAGTTATGAGTTACTACAGTGGATGTGTATTTTTTTATGTAACTGGAATAGAACTAGGACAAATAGAAGTACAGCCTATCTGATGGTTATCGCCAACCTCCGCCTAAATACATGAACAGCAAAATGTATACTATATATATATACCTGGCCAATACCTGAAAAACAGTGGTTTAGTGCTTGAGCAGACAGTACAATTAAATAAATAAATAATCCTGGACAATGAACACAGCGTCATCTAATCCCACGGTAAGTAGAGCTTTTGTTACGGGTACTAGACAACTGATATAAATATTTAGGGTTTCTTTTTGTAAGCACTTACATAATATACATATCAAGACACCCGATACAAACAATCATACTCATGAATACAAATGTTTGCACTATGCGAGGACTCCAACCCGCGACCATCGGAAGGAAAGCTGTGTGCTAAACTGCTAGACCTCCGAGGCCGTCAAATGTAATACAATCTTTAGCTAGCTTAACTTGGGACTAGATAGTGCTGATGAATTATCCTGAGATTATTATTATTGTATTTAGTTCACTGGATATCTGGTCTGGCCATAGAATGGAACTTCGGCCTCGAGGTCTTTTACTCTCTATCTTCCCTATTGACATCAGTCACTCTATATTGTCCACATCCCTCCGCGCGACATGGCCGAAGTATACGACAGATGCTGTACATCTTCTATTTTGAACTCTATTAGTACAGAGACGTTTGTACGGCTGTCCACGGTATCCTCAATAGTCGAATTGAGTTACTGAAACAAAATAAATGTGTTTTGAATTATAAGAAAAATACGCCGTTTTTTGCGAATAAAAATATAAAATTCTCTTGTTATTTTTTAAACATTTGTTATACACTTATATTACAATAAACAGCGAATTATCAAGATTCATTTTTAATGAGTCATTCTAGAAAGAACACAAAGAGTAGCGACATCCGTACCAATTTACTGCCTTCATTTATTTCTCCGTTCATCCTCTTTTTTAGGGTTGCCACTAGAATATCCAACTATGATATTGAACTTTTAAGGGTTTTATTTATAAAAAATCGCCACGTATATAATATATCTCGTTTTATATTTTTAGTATTTGTGGCGCAAAAATGCCGGTATTATATCCAGCTGTTAGAATTATTTGGTTTGTGTAAAGAAAAATAATATATTTACAAAAAACATTCCTTGTCATCTTCAATTGAAAAAAAAGACTGCAAACTTTACTAACTTGAATATTTATAATTATTTTACTTTCCCAATCACAATTACTCTAACTATTAATACGATGGCCTCGGTGGTCTAGCGGTTTAGCGCACCACCTTACTTCCGATCGTCGCGGGTTTGATTACTGGCACAGCACAAAGATTTGTATTCATGAGTACGATTCTTTGTATCGACCTGGGTGTTTTCTATGTATAATATGCATGTATTTACGGAAATAATATATATTATCATTATCTAGTAGTTATAACACAAGCTTTAGCTAGTTTGGGTGTAGATGGCGCAGTATGAATTGTCCTGAGATCCTTATTCTTATTTCAAATCTAAACCACGAAATCGACTTTATACTATATAAAGTCTATTTCAATGTTGAGACGGTTGGTAAACCTAGTTGTCACGTTTTATACATTCCATGAACCTTTGTTTGGTTTATAGACTTCAATAAAATGGTTAGCTACAACTGTAAATTTTATAGAAGAAAATTGATTTTGGGTGTCGACAAAAGCCTATAAAATAAAAGAAACCTTTCCGGCACTTCTGAAACGGATTTTCACTGAAGAGTTTATAGATCATATAATTCTATTGTGTAAAGTGTCCTGCATAATGATTAACTAATAATTATATATTGTTATATTTGTAAGTGATTCATGAGAATTAATGTTTAAAATTAGGTAGACCCAATTTCGAGAAAGAGGTCAATCGTCGAATCCAACTCAGATGGGCAACGTTCGGGAAGCTCCGATATATCTTTTCGTCCAAATTTCCTCAGTGTCTCAAGACGAAGGTTTACGACCAATGTGTATTGCCAGTGATGACTTACGGCACAGAGACGTGGTCGCTAACTATGGCCCCCATGAACAAGCTCAGAGTCACTCAAAGGGCAATGGAGAGGGCTATGCTCGGAATTACTCTGCGTGATCGAATAAGAAATGAGGAGATCCGCAAAAGAACCAGAGTGACCGACATAGCCTGAAGAATTGCGACTCTGAAGTGGCAATGGGCGGGGCACATAGCTCGTAGAACAGATGGCCGTTGGGTCAGTAAAGTCCTGTGACGACCACGGACCGGAAGACGCAGTGTGGGAAAGCCTCCAGCAAGGTGGACCGACGATCTGGTCAAGATCGCGGGAAGGCATTGGATGCGAGCAGCGCAGGACCGATCGTCGTGGAGATTTTTGGGGAGGCCTATGTCCAGCAGTGGACGTCTTCCGGGCTGCGATGAATATTTTAAATTGTTGTAACATATTTTACTTTAAAATACTAGCAGCTCGTCCCGACTTCGCACCAGTGGATATATTTCTACACCTTGAGTTTGATGTTATGAAATCAGTTCGGTGGTTTTTGAGTTCATTCATTACAAACATGCAAAGATATATTCCTTTAACATTATTAATATTAGTGTAGACTACATATTTTCTCTGATAAATAATTAGCTAAATTATTTGGTAGATAACTGTATAATTTCTTGTTTACGAAGTTTCAATAAAATCAGGGTAAAATTAAGGAAATACATTTACAGTAATGTTTTTCAGATAATGTTATTGTGAATGATTATCCTTAATTGGATCAAAGTGTTCGTGACATTGATTCGGGTTTATTTGAAAAAATTATAATACATGTCTTTTTATGAATATTTAATTGACAAATCAGTCGACGGTCCACACAATGGTAATTGTCGAGTGAACATTTGAATTTCACTACCTTACCGTCCTTCAACTAACACAGCTTACAGAGCAAGCTGCTTGGCCTTTTTTTCGGACTTCTCTATTGCTGTTGGCCGCGGGTGACCTTTATAGCTTCACATCGTATAGTTAACACTTATATAAGGTGGAAGTGTGAAACCTTTTGGTACTTGGATTTTTATGTATAAAAATAAGTTTCGACAATTAAATATAATTAATTAAAATATATGTTACTAAATAAATAATTTTCAATTTGAAATTTGAATTTGAGTTGTTACTGAGTTTTTGCGAGACTAACTGAAAGCAATTGTATTATATATATATTTAGATATACAGACAGTAAGTCATGATGGTGACATCAAAAATATGATGTCAAAATTGTCAACCCTAGCACTAGGTAGGAAAGGGGGCTGAATAAAGAATGCCTGGCGTGAAAGGAAGATGCATAATTAATTGTCGTAGTCCCGTCGCCTGTTCCTTAGTTAAAACAAGTTAATTTGTGAAAGAATATTTTGAGGACCTTCGAGGGGACTTCATTTTGAATGGCACTTATCTGAGATTTCCACTAGATTGGAGAGTTTCAAATATGAGAATTTTATTAAATTTTTTTTTATGTTTAATATCAATAGTGGCATATATAGGTGGTACATATATTACTGCTGATTATTTATTAGTAAAAAACAAGTAGAAAAACAAAATTTTAAAATTTAATGAACTTGATATATTTTGTTGACTCTTTTTTGATAATAGCTATCTATAATAGACCCTGTGATTCAATATTTTTTATTATATCATAAATATAATAAAACTTTTGAGTTTACAAGAGACATAATTACCAACATTAATTATAAATATATTGTATTTCAATATATATAATTTTTATCTACGCGTTTTGTTGTTGTTATTTATTTGCTTCTACCTACACCTAAACAGATGGATCGATTAGATAATATGGGTGTAATCTTCAATGAATTTCGGGAAGGTTTGATGACAAGTATCAAATATTAAATAAAAATCAAACGTGATTTGATATAGTTAATGAATAGAGTTATCAGAATCAAAATATCTTGATTCATGTAGGTCTTAATACAGATTCTTACGATATACCAAATCTACTGTCAGTTCAGTGTACATTCGAGCTAAGAAGAACTGACAAGAGACTCAGCTCTACTCTTTACAAATAATACGAGCTAAGTTTCTTGTCCGTATATGATTACATAAAATACATGTTCAAATTAAAGTTATATAAACTTTAATATGTATATATGTATGTATATATTATTATAAATTCAGACTTATTCGAAATTTTAAACATTTGGTCACATTAAACAATTTCGTTATTAAATATCGTTTATACATATCTTCGTTTAATCATATACCAGCTTTTCAATATATAATGTTCACATAAATGGTCTCAGCTGAAACAGTTGCCTGAACTGAAGAGTGGATTCAAAAATATCATTTCATTATTATTACAACATAGTAAAAAATAAAGTCGCTGTCGCTGTCTGTCCCTATGTAAGCTTAAATCTTTAAAACTACGCAATGGATTTTGATGCGGTTTTTTTAATAGATAGAGTGATTCTAGAGGAAGGTATATATATATAATACATGTACACCTGTGCGAAGCCGGGGCGAGTAGCTAGTATTATAAAAAACAAATTTGCAAAAGTGACATAAATGTCCTGCGCGACGTTTTTGTGCTGAAATTCCACTAACCTTAACTGCATCATGGATCTGAAATTTAGCTAAGTTTGCCATTATATAGAGCTGCCATTGTTCTTTGAAAATGGTATCTGAAAATCTATAGTAATACTGAAATCATGTCACAACTGACAGAATCTCTTTATGCAGTATACATGATAATAGTTATATGATAAACACTAGTTTAATTTAAAAAAGAGCTTAAAATACTTTTTGGGTTCATTGATAGTTTTTTTTATATCAGCCAGTTTCAAATTCACTACCTCTTATATAAATATAATTATATTTTTTATTTAATAAAAATGTGCGCAGTGCAAAAACTCAGTTTTATTCATGCAACGAACTAAGCTGGCAATTTGCTTAATAAGCATACTGATACAGTAATTATAATAGATTATCTCTATCTGATTTAATCATGATCATCAATCAATCATTAATTTATTGATCATCATCATCGATCATCAAAGAATTTAAAGAAAACTCGTGCAGTTGAAGTTCTAAAAACTCAGTATTATTGACTCTGCAATGTATACAGCCAAGTTGTACATCTAAAAACTCAGCATTGTTCACGTTTAGTCAGTGAAGTTGCACAAAACGTTGGCTGAGTTTACAGGAGGTTCATACCTACGTTCCATAAACTATCTGAATGAATTTGCATTTGATGAAAACTCGCAGTTGGTGACTTGTAAAAACTCAGCGAATACAACTGTGGCGTCCGCTACGTAATATTCACGAATTTGAATAAAGCCCACATTTAGATCGAGCGCGAAATAGCGCGTTTTAGTGTTGCATAGTGTAAAGTTAAAAATATATCGATAATGTATTTTTATCACTTTGGTAAAATTGTATTAAACATTATTCAAGCTTTTCAATGAATCTGACATCTTAAATGATCACAGCACAAATGATAATCAAAATACCATTTATTTTTATATCAGCCAAATATCAACTGTAAGCACTTTTAAAAAAATATACGCAATATTTTGATAAAATTATTAAATTAAATATAATTGCCTTGCCATTATTCCATTATTATATTCCCTATCAATACTGTAATTATTGTACAAGTCTAATAGGAATACACCAAATACCTACGTTGATTTAGGATAGATTGATGAGACGTCAAGATATGTGAATTTATAGTCGTCCGTTACAATTTACGTCGCCTCTGGCTATCGATTTCGATAATGCAATTAGTCGCATCACTACGCAGCAGCACCATCTGTCGTTCACTACACGCCAGCGATGTTTCTCTGAATATTTGATTCTTTATTATGGTGTTAAATCTTTTCTGTCTGGTTTTTATATTTCTCGTATATGTTGCAACTGATTTATTTGCAGCGGAACGGAACCTGACGTGGGTCTGCAGTTGAATATATGTGCGTCTGGCTTTGATGGAAATCCCTTATTTTGGGATTTTACAAGGGTGTCTGTAGCGACTATTCGGGTGACGAGACGGGTTTTTGCTTTTTCAAATAATCTAATCGCTGTGTCGAGCGGAACTTTATCTGAAATTTAAAATTAAGGTCAAATATTAATGTAAAAATTATAAATTCTACTCAATTAAAATACAAACCATTATCAAATTTATGATTTTGTAAAAACTTTTTATGAGGCAAATTATTTTATAAAAACTCTCAGACTGACATCTTTACCAGTCAATTATTAAAATTTATAGTTTTAGTTAGTTTAATGATGTCTTATAAATTGTAAACACTACTACTACACATAAACAAAATTTGAACACGAAAAATTATATTTACATTTTTATAGGCGTGGATATTCTCTTATCTGTGACTCGGCTAAATACCTTGCTTTTAAGGCATGTTTCGTAAGAAAGGTGAGGTAAAATTTCAAGGTACGGAGGCCTGACACCTTAATTTTCCGAAAAGGCAACGAATAAGTGGTGGCACAAGTATCACATGAGAACGCAATGTACTTAGCATTGTAAAGTAGGTAACGGTTGCCATTTGCCATCAACTGGGTCGGTAGTAATAAAAATATAAACGTAAGACAATTCACACAGCGCCATCGTGGTTCAAGATATGCAGATAGTTATAGGTACTAGACAACAGACATAATACTTTTTTTTTGTAAATACATACATAACATATATGTACATAGAAAACACCCTTACTGATACAACAATCATACTCATGAACCCAATGTTTGCATTGAGGAATCGAACCCGAGACCATCGGTAGTAATGCGATGAGCGAAACCGCTAGACCAGCGTCAGTGTGTTTGTCAAAACGACTCCATTTAAAAAAATATGATTTATATTTGAAATTAGAATGTTTGTGTTTAGAAATTTGAAAAATCATGAATATATATTATTTTTAAACACAATATGTTATTGTAACCTACAAAACAGCCCATTTAATCGACCCCAACAGTCAAAATTTCTATTAATATTCGGGGGCATGTTTCCAAACATAATTCAGTTTCATATCAGATATTTCTCTTACCCTTTGGGCGGAGCTAAATCTCAGTAAAAGATTTATTGTAAGTAGTGCCGAATGGGGTGGTTCCAGCTTGACTGAGTTATAAATGGCGTGATAGAGCGTGTTTAAGAAAAATACGTACTTATATTAAAAATGCTATAGTGTCTTGTTATCTTTTCATTATTAAACGACTGATTTTAATTGAATTTAACGTAAAGATCGATTCAAACTATACTTAAATATTTATAGTTAGAATCGATCTTTACGTTAAATTAGACTAGGTATGAAAAAAGGAATGATGTTATGGACACGAAATTCCAACATTATCGTGATGGAATGTCCATATGTATGCACATTTTTAAATAACGCCCAGTTCAATAGAATAAAGATAATTTATCAAATTAGTACATTCTATATTTATGTATTTTATTGTAGTTAATTTTGTTATTAGTCAAGCAAACTTAAAGTACGTATAAAGTTCTAAAAATATCTGAATCCGCAGCTCGAAGCCAATTTAATATAACATACTTACTGCGGAAGCTAACTTGACTGGCAGTGGATTTTCAAGGATCAGCAATATAATATAAACCGATCGAGAAGCCACATGCACTCGTAGCAAATTGGCTTAGTTTGATCGCATTTCAAATTTTGTGCCATTATAATAATACGATTATAGAATTGGTTGGATTAAATTAAATTTTGCAGTAACATACCTTTGATCGGGTAATCAGAGGTATTGTCATCTGTTAATAATGTGGTTATAAAACAACTTGCTTAGCACACATTTAGTTCTTGATACCTTAACTTAGAGGTGATATCTTTCTAATTAATTTAGTTTATTATTTGTTTAAATCATGTAGAATTAGAAGTATAATTTGTCACACAAAGATTTTTAATATCGTAGTGTCGAAAATTATTACCTAAAAAAAGAAATTATTTTAGTAAAATAGCAGTGTAAGCGAAATGCAGTGGAGATAAAAACTACACAATATTTGCATTTCTAAACACCGACAATATGAATTAACAATTAAATCAGATGTCCTTGGTCAACAAATTTAATAAATAATTTACAAGATAAAAAAAAGACTTGCTGAAAACGCCTGTCAATTTGTAATAGCAATACTTACTTTTTGTACTTTATTCATAACACTAATTGAATGTTTTATTAATAGAATTATATTGGATTTTTACACAAATATAATGGCAAACAAACTAACGTCCCACCTAATGGTAAGCAGTAGCCGCTGATAAAAATATGAATAGCTCTATGGACATCACTTTATCATGTGTCAGCCGTGGAAAAACTTATACGTTGATATTCCGCAGGACTAACATCTCATACCTATAAACCTGTAATTTCTCTGCCCTATCTCTGTCGTCATCTGAAACAGCTTACAAAGCAAGCTGCTTGATTGCTGAAGTAGGTGAGACTGGTGTACCCCGTACACGATTTTTACAAATCCTGCAATGGTTTTATTCTAAATCGCACAAGCAAAACTTTACATTACTAATATTAAATATTTAAAGCCGTACATAATTTTTTTTACTAGCTGACCTACGTAACTTAATCTGAATCATATTTTCCCTGTATAAGTAACATATTTCAATGCAGCTCAACCACTATTGTTCGTAGCATAATATTACATAGCCTACAACACACGTCAATAAATATATACACGTCAATAACTTTCTTTATACGACACGTCAATAGCTGTCTTTATACGACCGATAGCGTTCCACAATTAATGGGCTACCAACACAGAAAGAATTTTCAAAATCAGATCAGCAGTATAGGAGATTGCGCTGCGAAAATGTAAACTCAAAATTTACTTCTTTATTATATTAGTATAGATAATATTATGTTCAGTACTCGTCCTAAATATGGTAAAAGCTCACGCGTCTGCTTATTATTCAGTATCACGGAACGCAGACCGACGTTGCTCGTATTAAACACGTACAGAATGAGGGCAGAGCCGGGGGGCGCGTGTAGCGAGTCGCTTCCTTTTTAATATGCGAGATATCTGCTCTTATGTCCACAGGACTTCAAACTTAGCCTATACCAGCCTATACTATAGCATACCAACCAGATTATAGCATAATGAATCCGATATGGTTAATAATCTGACGATCAACATGAATGGAAAGTGGCAACTGTCGCCTATAAGGGGGAAGTGAATTGTTAGTAATGTGGACTCATGAACCATGTTAGATTGACCTCCACGCGGTTCTCTCTGGAAAACTTCTTCCTTCTGGGCTAACTGACCTGACCTCATATTCATCATATCATCCTCCACTGGTGCCCCGCCAGCGTACACCGTTAGCGCAGGCGGGTGCACCATTCCATAGTTATAAATACAAGTGTTTGCACCGTACAAGAAATCGAACCCGCAACCATCTTTATAAAAGCGGTGTGTTAAACCCCTAGACCACCGAGATTGGCGATATACATAATTTATGATGCCCGTGGTATTTTCATTTCTAAGAGATATCACGCCTCCATACTAATATAATTGATATATATCACTTTGCAAATAGAAGAACAGTTTAAAAAACCAGCTGTTTAAAGGTACTGAAGATAAGGGGTAACCACGGTAACCACTACTGAAACTTTCTTTTTCTTTGTTTTCTCTAATTTTTAAATTAACAAACATGCGATGCTTCATCTTACAGTAAGCAGCAAATATACTGGAACAGCACCAAGGACATCACATTATCACATAACGCCCGTGATACGGTATATAAATGTTACTATTCAGAGAACTAAGATCAGTCTTTTAGTAAAAAAATCATATCTATAGAAAGATATCATACCCCTTATGTTGTAATTTCAGTGCCAAATCTTATCCAAAACATAGCTTACAAAGCAAGCAGCTTGGCAACTATAATACGACAAACCTATATAAAACTTCCTTCTTTTGAAAGTCGTATAAAAATTACATACAGACAAACAGAAAATAGAACGTTTTGTATTCCCAAGATTTCAAGAACAAAACATACAGATGTTCGCTATTATATTGTTGTAATACTATCGCAGGAATACAATATTAAGCTATATTCTTTACGTGACCTGGCTCCAAGCTTTTCTGGTATGATGCTCAAATATAAACCATTATTTTCGTTCACAAAGGGTGCTAACATTTATAGGCCAGGGGCTAACGTCCGGAACACACACGATACTTATTTAATTATTCTGTGTTTGACACAGAGATTCCAGGAATTTAAATAATTAATTATTCGTTTATTTAGCTCGCTCTGGCTCATTATTACATATATGTGTATAATAAATATAGGTTCGTCACACGATTTTGTATCCAAACTTTTTAGTGGTTTAGAATTAATATATATTATTATATAATAATATATCTAAGTTGTATATATTTTTCAATTTTTAAATTATAACAAAATATTTGTAAAAAAATAAAAGACTCTTAATAAAAAAATTTAGGGATGAGTCACCCTCATCATTGATGGGTACCAAAAATAGATATTGGCAGATATGAGATGTAACCGATATGCACACAAAATTTCATAAAAAATTATCAATCCGTTTCGGAGGAGTATTGTGACCCAGCAAACAACAAACATAAAAGGGAGAAAATTTGAAGTTGTATGTATTTTTCAATCTTAAATCATAATAAAATATTTTGTCAAAAAATAAAATAAAATATATACAAAAATAGATATTGGCAGAATATATATATATATATATATATATATATATATACTAGCTACTGCGCACGAGTGTACATATAAATCTTCCTCTTAAATCACTCTATCTATTTAAAAAACCGCTTCAAAATCCGTTGCGTAGATAGATTTAAGGATACATAGGGACGGACAGACAGCGACAGCAACTTTGTTTTATACTATGTAATGAAGATAAAAATGATGGTAAGCTCTTAGAGTATCTCTTGTTGTATATATGCACACGTAGCATTTACAAAGTCTGCTTCTCAAATACGAACGTGCCAAAATACTTAGGATACGGAATATGGGAAGAATAAGTTCTCACTAAAGAATTTGTACTACACACCAATCCTGAAAATTACGCGAATTCTCTACATACATAAGTTTTCAAACCCCGACATAAAAAGGGAGATGTCCTAAGTTTGATGTATGATAACGTTTTTAAGGTATGATAAAGTAACTCTGTTCATCTGTCTGTTTCGCTAAAACTACTGAACCAATTTGAATCAACTTTAGTACACAGATAGTATAGAGCCTTATACTACATTTTAATATGAAAAAAGGATTGTAGAGGGTTGAAAGGTGAGATGAAAGGTATGGAAGTATTGTCATTTTTAATTTCAGAATATTATAACTTTGTTTTTTTAGCCTGTTGATTAAATATAAATAAATATGTCATTCAAAGTTTGTAACAAAATGACGAGATCCACGCTACGAACAAATCAGGGCGCACCAGTGACCTCAGGGACCAGACCTCACCAGACCTCAAGGTTCTACATAGGTTTATACAATAAGATTATGGCGATACCTTAGGTAAGTATGGTAACATAATATTACTACACATCTATATATATAGATCTAGTAAAATGTATGTAACGGTTGCTTATATAGTTTAGGGCTTTTAGATGATGCTGTGTCAATTTTCCTGGATTCTTATAATCATTAGGTTCAATATACTGCCCATTGTGATACTGTTGATACTCTACAAATCTAATTATGCCTATTTGTCAGTTCAATCAATATATTACATCGCTTTGATCCTAAATCTGCTTAGTATTTTGATAGGATGTTTAGGATCAAAGGAATAGATAGACATAGTTCAGGATAATCAATAATACAGAAGTAAGAGTGGCACAGACGTATATCAATTATAAGACAATACAACTGTTCAAATACTGCTTGAACGTAATTAGATTGACGGTCTCACTAGTCTAGTGGTTTAGTACACCACATTACTTCCAATTATCACGGGTTCTATTTTGCGGACGATCAAACAGTTGTATTCATGATCGTGATTGTTTGCATCGGTCTGGGTGTTTTCTATGTATAATAGTTATGTATTTCCGAAAACTATATTTGTATTGGTTATCTAGTACCCATAACACAAGCTTTAGCTAGCTTGGATCTAGATGGCGTTGTGTGAATTGTCCTGAGATTATTATTATTCTTTATATATGTATTTTCTATAATATATCTCCCTTTAATGGGGTGATAAACTTATCATTGCGGGTGAAAATGGAAGACAAAAAATTGCGGATTATTCTACATTTAGTATTACAACTATTATTATTATTATATTTTTCTAAGAAAAACAATAGGTTACCGTATCGTAATAGGTAATACTTACTTGTGAACGAAGAGTATCACGGTCATCACGTCATCATGTGATGATTTTTTAATTTCCCTTCCATCAGAAGTAAAGCGGTGTGCTAAATCACGACCACCCAGACCGTTAAAATATAAATCAGAGGAATATCTTAAATACTAATCAGTTAGTCTATTCAGTTTCATTCAAACAGAATCCTTTTCATTTCACAGGTTCATCTAAGAGATGAACCGTCTCTAAAACCAGTAATGGCCGAATGTGTGAAGAGTTCAGAAGTCATCGGACAGTGAACATTTTAACGAGCACCCATCCAATTTTATGTTGGTAAACTTCGAGAATATTCTAGAAACGATTGCCAACATCGCTATGCATCGATTCGCGTGTACATCATTTCGTATGCACTTTTATGGCATTTTCGTCAATACTTGTAGATAGGGAGCATATCACGATTTTATTATAGAAAGATTCACAGTAATGACACATGAGTAGTACGTTCTCATCGAGTACCTATCGAGTATTACGAATATTTTATGTATTTATAAAATTACGTGCTCTTGGTGAGTATTATAATACCAATGCAGCAATGAAATTTAGATATGATTGGAAAGGCAAACTAACGGCACCCGACCGATGGAACATAGTATGTCGTTTTATAGGTCTTATAGGCCAGAATATCTATATATGTATAAACAAGAGACCTTTTTTATGTATAAAATGGCGCACCCTGCGCTAACGGTTTACGCTGGGGCACCAGTGGAGGATGATAGGGATGAGCTCGATATATAAAAAAGAAGGCAATTCCCATGGCGATACTACAACTTTGGTTCTAAACAATTCCGAATACTACATAAATCCTCAAATTGTATAATATTATCTATGTAAATATGTATTTTACAACCATAAAATCAAAGGCATGCAAATTGGAACCTCCCATCATAATATACATTTAGTTAGTTTTACCATTGACTTTATTTAAATACAACACTTTGATATAAACTCTTTAAATATTATAAATTTGATTTCTATGAACTTACCATTATTGATTTCAAATGATATTCTAACTCAATTAGTAATGCGTCCTTCCAGTCATTTTAGATTTCATTAACAACATTTCAGAATATTTATGACGCATTTATACGATAAGCAGATAAAATATATATATATAATATGCCAACATACACAATATAGGTGTAAATTATACGCACAACATACACAAAATATATCTTCGCACAAATTCAGAATTGCTAGTATGTTTACCTAATTTAAATGTATCGTTTACCTTCGTGGAGAGAAAAAAAAACAGTGTAAATTTATTTGTATACTAGAATACGATACACACACTTATCAGATACTAGCTGTTACGTGTGACTTCGTCTGCTTTTTGAGACAAAAGATAGCATCTATTCGTCCTCGTCATCCAATCTATTTGTGAAATCTTAGGCTCCTTTCAGACATTTAGTCTAACAAAAAATCAGACAGATATAGGTACCTTCGCATTTATAATATTATTGAGTAGAATGTTGACGTAAGTAGAAAAAGAGACCTATTAAACCTACACCCGGATCATAAGACCCGGAAACTGCTTCCCTCTCTGCCATAAGATGGACCCAGTACGTATACGTACGTATGGTGAATGTAATCCATGGAATACTAAGAAGTTCGTCTCTATAGATTGTGAAAATTCATAGTTCCATATATTAGTATAAATATAAATGCAAAATTCTGTCTGTCTATACCTTCGTTTCGTTTTATTCCGTGTTGTGTTGACATTTGGCTTTTGAATAAAATTGAAATTAGAAAAATATTAATGGGTACTTATTTCAAGTTGGAAATAATATGATAAAGTTAATTATAGGAAAATTACCGAGGAACAAATTCTATTCAATACTGCTAGGGACGTATGTTAGGAGATATTTAATTTAAGGACGTCGTCGTAACCTTTTATAATGATCGCAAGTACTTCTCAATTAGGATAACCAATTCAACGCTACTATAAAAGCCATCCTATGCATGTAGGGTAACCAATTCACCTCTATTATAAAAGTCATCCTATGTATGATCCATTTTTAGTACTAACATTTTCTTTTTTTGGTGATTAGAAAAACGAAGGAAGGTTTTATAATTATCTAATAACACTGATATTAAAAATATAAAAGGTTTTTATTTTCTATGTTAGAAAGGAATTAATTAAAAACTACTGGACCGATTTCAAAAATTATTTTACAGTTCTAATGTTACATTATCCCTGAGCCTACGTTGCTCAGGGATATTTGTTATAAGAAAAAATTAGAAATTTTTATTAAAACTTCAATAATGTACCTCAAGATGAAAAATTATTGCTATAAAATATCTTCGAACCACTTGAGCGGAAACGTGCGAAGCCGAGAAAAGCCGGGACGGTTTTAGAATAAGATAATAGTTATAAAATAACGAGATCATTAGTGCTCGCGATTTCGTATTGGTATACGTTTGTATACAACATACATATATTGATGAAAATCAAATGATATATGATACATAAATTAAATATACCTAATAATAAAGAAAAACTGTAGTGTAAATAATAATAATCTCAGGACAATGCACACAGCGCCATCTAGTCCCAAGATAAGCTAGCTAAAGCTCGTGTAAAATAAGTGTAATAATGGACATTACAATTTAAATTTATTATTATGAAATTGACAATGTTCCTTATGTTTAATAAGGAACAATGTCAATTTCAATTCAATTGTATTTGTTTAAGACATATAATTAATTAATTAAAATTATGATATGTAATAAAATTCAACACAATGTAAATTGAAATGAAATAAAATGAAATGAATGAATGAACATTATGGGTACTAAATAACTGATACGAATACTTAGATATATTTTTTTTAGATATATATAGAATCGAGCCTGCGACCATCGTAAGGCGGTGTGCTAAACCGCTAGACCACCGAGGCCGTCAAATAAAATATTTAAGTGACATTACAGATTATACAATAAATTAATGAATTAAGAAAATAGTATTGTAAATATTTACTAATATACTATTTACTCAAATTTAAATTTAAACCATTTGCTATTTTACTTTTATTTTTTATGCCCTTGTTTTTATAATAATCACATTATACCAGGGATGAATGGAAGAGAAATATATATTACGCCGACCAGAAATAAATGGGATAAGGAAAAATCAGATGATAATCATGAGATAATTATATAGATATACTAGCTGAGTAGGCAAACGTTGTTTTGCCATATAAATTACTATTAAATAGTAGAGGTTGGTGATCGAAGGGTGAAAATTTAGGGTTGTATGTATATTTAATGCCACATTATAAAGAAACAAAAAATAATAATTTATATAATTTTATATATAAGATTATATTGTGGTATAGAGCTCATCTCAGATAGCTTTATATCTCATGGTAACCATAGTTTTGATTAACAAAGGCACTAAAATATTCAAGTAATAATATGTAATAGATAAAATTTCGTTTAGGAACAAAGAAAATAGAATTGTATAAGGAATAGTAAGTACTAAAAATAATGATTAATATATATTTAGAATATTTACATAACTTAAAATTGTAAAAAAAAACTCATACAAATACTTATTTCTTTATATAATTTTTGTAAATATCTTCATATTATACATAAATATCATCTAGGTCAATAAAAACAATCATACTCATAAATACAAATTTTTGTATTCATGAGTATGTTTTAGGTTTATTGTGTGAGAAATAGAACCCGAGACTTTTGCAAGGCGGTGTGCTAAATCGATAGACCATTGACGTCATCAGTTTATAATAAGCCCATTAACTTTATTGGGCTACCTATTGTGTAACTTACTTTTTATTAGATAGAGTGTTAATTACGCAATGAGTTCAAAATTGTGTATTTAATATTTTGACTGTAATAAATTAGTGTTATTTGGTAGTATATATTCTCACATTTTAACTTAATTATGTAAAGTTATAATAATTATTTAAAAGAACAATACGTAAGTTTTTTGCTCGGCCTTCTTGTGATGAGATAGCTGTCGGAATGAGCGGTAAATGAAAAAATAAGTGATTTCTATTCAAAAGTGCTAAAATGTAAATTTATTTATATAAAAAATTTTGTATTCTATTATATTACTTATTAAAATCCTACTTAATAAACATAAAAGTTTGTGAGTATGGATGGATGTTTGTTACTCTTTCATGCAAAAACTACTGAACGAAGTTTACAGTAATATAGCTCATATATCAGAATAACATATATAATTAAAAATATATTCTATAAATTGGGCGAAATATAATGATAAGTGTGATGCAGATGAGCGCGGGTCAGCTAGTTTTATATGTTTGGTTACTTTCTAAAGGTTAATTAACTTTGTCTAACCATATAAGCGTAAAATGCCTACATCCACCATGAAAACCCATATATAGTAATGTTCCGTAAATTCCATTTCATAAAGCTCACACAACAATATCATATATACGGAGTGTGTTAACTGGATCTTCCCAGCAAAACAATACTCGTTTTTCATGTATCTACCAAGAACAAAGCTAATATTTCAAGTGCCGTAACGTTGGTACATACAAAGCTAATTGCCGTCTCTCTTCGCGATAAAGCACGACGCTTTACATGGAAAGGAAACGCGTAACTCAATGTTTGGGTCTACATCGGACGGTGGTGTACAAAAGTGTATCAATAATATTAAGAAATAATTGATTTATTAAAATTAATAAAAAAAGGTTTTTATACTATTATATATTAATGATATACTTAGTAATGCTAAATATATATATAAACCCTTATATAGAAACACTTATTAACCCATTAATTATATTAGGTTATCTAATAAAATTTACTGTATTTTCATTATTTTCTAAGTGCTTATTTCACTTCTCTAACTACATACCTCCATAGAATAATGTAGAAGTTTAAAATGTATACAGTTACCACGATACGACATTTATACGCACGCTACTTTCAATACAATGTCCGAGCGATGTCGAAGCCATCCCTATGTCTTATCCTATATAAGCCTATCCTTATCCTATATAAACATGACTGTGAGAATATAAACTCTCTACCGATCTAGGTTGTCCTGCGGTTTTTGTCCGCTATACGTCAATGGGCGCGGGTTCGATTTTTCGTACGGCACAAATATTTGTATTCATGAGTATCAATGTTAGAATTGGTCTGGGTTTGTTCTCGTGTTTACAAAAAAAATGTATCTATGTATTTATATCTGTTGTCCCATAACATAAGCTATGCTTACCTTGGGATTAGATGGCGCTGTGTGAACTGTCTTGAGATATTATTATTATTATAAACTGCTACTATACAAAATATATATAATAAAAAGATTTATACAGTTTACATAGCACCATCCAACACCAGTCGGCAACAAGTCAAGCGCTGATAACAGCGTGCGCCAGAATTAATTAGCAGACTAAAAACTTGGCTCATTTCGCGTAATAACATCCAAGTGCGACAGTAAGTTTCAAGTGTCCTCAAGGCATCTATTTTGGAACAGACTCAAAGATGGGGAAGATTCTCAAATCGACAGATTTTTTAGTACTTACTAGATATATGAGAATGAATAGACGAAAATTTTGATTTTTTTTGGGTTACTTTATGGAAGAATATATCTCATTATCTTATAATGCTTCTTTATAAACATAATTTTATTCGGCACATGGCTAAATAGTTTATTTTGTTGACTTACACGGAAGAAAGCTACACAGAAACAACTGACACAGAGATCCACGTCTGCTCTTAGACTTTGTTAATTGTCATTGTGTACCAAAAAATCACTGGGAACCCTATAGTAGATATATTAAAGAATAGATAGCTCACTGAAGTAGTTAGAGGACGGACGGTATAGTAATATTTTTTTAATTACTAGCTGTGGTCGTGGTTTCATACATAGGAAATTTATAGCCTATGTGTTACTCCGATGTATAAGTTATATTATTGTAAAGTTTCATCAAAATCCGTTCCGTAGTTTTTATGTAAAAGAGTAACAAACTTCCATCTATCCATATTAACAAACTTTCGTGTTTATAATTTTAGTTACCTTTTTTAAGATCAAGACTAAAACTTTGTAATTCAAGTAATTTAGATTCCAGAAATAGTTACCAAAATAAATTGTACAAAGGACTTTTTTGAATTTCGAATTAATATTCATTCCATTACCACGCCTTGTCTGTAACAAGAATTTTAAATTAACAATTTTTTTTATGAAACTACCATAAAGTTTGGAATTTTATTACCTGTCGAGCAAACTCTAATGAAATTCTGCAGCTATTACTTTCAAATAATTTAAATACAAACTAAGTGACTATTTCGAATTCGATTTAATTAAATTTAATTGTAAGAATAATTTGAAATACATTAATAAATTATTTCTTTACATATATTTTTATCATAACTATAATAGTCAATTAGTTGATAGTACTGATAAACTTGTTCCATTCTATATGTCTATAAATTTGTACAGAACCATAGTTATTCAAAAAAGATAAATATGGACACAAAAATAGACTTTAATAAATAAATAATCCTGGACAGTTAAAGCAGCGCCATCTAGTCCCATGGTAAGTAGACCATACAATCATACAAATATTTGTATCGTACATGGAATGGAACCCGTGTAGTAAAGTGGTGTACTAAACCAGTAGACCACCGAGGCAGTCAAACTTGAAAAGTTTACTTATGGACAGTCTGTAGAATATACAATATTATACAAACCTTGACGCCCTAATCAATCACTCCCTTATAAGGTACATTTAATATAGACATGTGGTATATTTTTGAATATTTATGTTCTTGTATTTGGCAAATAAGATGATTGATTACGCTACAGAACCTACAAGGTAAACGGTTCGAAGAATATTAAAAATAAAAACGTTTAGTTAACAGATGACTCCTAATGCATGGAAAATCTTCACCAAAATTATGCAACTACAGAGTAAAGTAGATAATATTTGTAGGATTTCTATTTATAGAGCGAAGTACATCAACATGGGATTTTTATACACTGAAAACCACAGGATGTACCTTGAGAAGTCAGATTCATGGAAAAACCCTTACAAGATAGAGGTTTATTTAAAAGCTGACCTCCCCCTGATGCCCAATTTACGCTCACCCCGATTGGGCAGAGAAGTGAGCACGGAAGTGAGCAGCGCGAGAGTGTAAACACGATACTTCCCATGCCAGCTAATTGGCGCTGCCACTCGCGCTGCCACTCGTGCTGCCACTCGCGCTTTCTTCGATTGTCGGTTCATTGTGCGCGAGTCAAAGGACTGGCAGCGTGTGTTTACATTCAGCCCAGCAGCAATTCCGACAGCGCGAGTGGCAGGGGAAGCGGCTGAATGTAAACGTAGCATGAGATGTATGGAAAATCTTCACCAAAACTATGCAATAACAGAGCGAAGCACAGGATGTACCTTGAGTAGTCAGAGTCATACAACTACCCTTACAAGATAGAGGCTTCAAAAATATACATTAAATAAGATCGATAGATACAGGTAGTCAGCCTGTGTAGGAAGTGTTATTTATAATCTAATTTGAGGGAGATTCTAGCTTTTCCAACTTAAAAATACAGCCCCATACTTGAGAATTTCCTGAAACAATCTTTTATGTTTCAGAAAATTTTTAAGTATCGGGCTGTATTTTTAAGTTGGAAGAGGAAATTGTGATATTGTAACAATATTCCTCGTGAAATAAATTAAGTTTTAGAAATAATAAAACGTAAAGATTTATTTTTAAATTTATAATTAAAACATGTTTTGTGTTTAATTTCACAGTAATCCTAGCAAACCGGCAAAATTAACAACAGTAATAAATAGCCTAACAAATAAATAGGTATATTTGATGGCCTCGATGGTCTACCGGTTTAATAAACCGACTTACATCTGATGGTCGCGGGTTCAAACTTCACAGGATACAAATATTTGTATTTATGAGTATGATTGTTTGCATCAATCTGGGTGTTTTATATGTATATAAATATGTTTATTTAAACACATAAAAAAATATTTAAGTATTTTAATCAGTTGCCTAGTGCTATAGTGTTTAAAATGGGGCTAGATGGCGCTATGTGAATTGTTCTGAATTATAATTATTACTTCTTATTAGTTGTTACTGGCGACTTCATTCACATAGAATAAAACTTTTTTTTATTAAAATAAATAACATTTCTAAATTAAATACAGGTTATATTTATTATAGAAATGTTACTCCTTATAACATTAGCCATCTGCGTGTGAAAATCCCGTCAAAACAGTTCCACCCGTTTCAGAAATTTATAAGAACACACATACAACATTTTTTAAAATAATTTTTGTAAAATAATTTTTGTTGTAAGTAACGTATATAATGTAAAATGCATTTAGTAAAAGGCTCTCAATTTAAAATTAAAGAAAGACGCTTCAATTTTATTTATATGTTACAAATTTATAATAATAGCTATATATAGGTATCGTGGTAATGAAAAATATGTGGCTTCCTCGTGGCCAAGTCTAAAATTATCCTATTAGTTTTGTACCTACCTCATCAGCATCAGTGTACTACATGGGGAAACACCAAACAATCTGTATATTAACTAACAAACTTTGTAGAGACAACTTGCTCGCATCCCAACTCACAAAACCACTTGCCAACTTGTTCTTTGTTGGTACTTACAGACCTTCCGGTGGCCATCTTGGAATAGACAAATTTTGCGATGAACTTCAAATATGCACAATTTTATAGTTTGTTTACAAACATCTAACTTTGCTTATGAATATTATAGATCAATTTTAGATTCAAGCAGTCTATATGTATGAGTCAATACGAGTAAATAAACGATACAAAGTTTATAGCACTATATACTAGTACAGATCTGGGGTTAACAATCCAACCCGACTTCGTCCGTATTTAACAATATAAATATATAGAACGTAGTCACTGTCTACAACTTTACTGTCTGTATCTTCATTAATTTCTTCTACACTGCTTCTTCTAAGGATTCTCCTCTATAATCGGGTATTTTTATTAGGTAATATTCTTCTGTCTGGCTATCATTATTGGCATCTAATACTATTACATTACAATTATATTAATATATATTGTATAGTTTATTCAATTCAAGCAAAGTCATATATATTAAAAAGATTATATTAATTTATGTTTAAAGATTATATTAATATGACCTTATAGATATAGAATAACAGACATTGCGAGAACTTGGAATGGATTAATAAGAATTCATACCGATGTCGCAAAATGTCGACATTCGAAGAAATGTTTTTAAAAGTCAATTTACATTTATTTGTTATTTCAGTTTGACGGTAGCTCTTAAAACCCAATATATAACTATCCTTTAGGATAGGACGCCATAAATTCTCAAATTAACATCATTCATTTCAAATTAATAGTATAAGAAATTATAAGTCAGAAAAGAAAAAAATATATTTAAATATATATATACTATTTTTAATAATCTAATACTGTCGATTACAAATAGATGTTGTAAAGTTTTATTCAGGTAAAGTCTAAACCATATTATACACGAGAGAACTTTATCCGCCGCCAAACACCAACAGCCATTTTAGATAACAGAATCGGAATGGAAATGTGCCGTGCCGGCTGCTGTGCCTATGCAAATGCACTGGACAATTTAAATTTAGAATACCAGTTGCCGCGCTCTGGTGTTGGAATACAGATTAATAAATTGAAAACTACCAGCACTAGTATTGACGGCCAGTGACATTTCTTAAAAATACCTACCTTAATACTTTTTTTTCTCTCTTGGCTCCGGCGAAAAATATACTTATATATTACTTGATTTATTGTCGAATGTTGCAAAGAATATAGGCACATTGTACTCTGACAAAATCCATTAAATAAATTGATAGCCTGTTAAATCGAATACAACTTTTTAATTCTTAATCATTATTCTTATATTAAGGTATAACAGACATAGTGACTACTTGCTTAGTGGATCTTTGCCAGGTATTATTCGGGGCAAAATTTGGAACTACGGAATCGAATTTAAAAAAAAAAATTCAGTATTGTAAAGCCCTTTTGTCGTTGTAAGCTGTAATAGACTATAATATCCTGTTTATGATTATAAACTTTATGTTTAGGTAATATTTAACGCACAGTGAATTGTAAAGCCCATGGTTTGCGTCGACGTGTGATTGATTACCAACAAATTCGTTGATGACG
Source organism: Achroia grisella (assembly GCF_030625045.1). Taxonomy (NCBI): domain Eukaryota; kingdom Metazoa; phylum Arthropoda; class Insecta; order Lepidoptera; family Pyralidae; genus Achroia; species Achroia grisella. The sequence goes on from NW_026712999.1 coordinate 3,553,365, forward strand.
TGAGCTGTAGCTTTGACGTATAATTTAGACGTTCCAATTTAACGTTAGATGGTGCCTTTTGATGTAATTATACATCAAGATCCAAAGTAGGTACTACATATTTATACATGTTTAATGGTATAAGACATATTGAGCTAAAAATCAGCTTGCTAAAGCTCAGACTGAACCACTATTACTAATAATGAGCACTACCAGCAAACACCACAAGATTACAAAATAAAAAGGAGAGTACATAAGTAGTTGAGGTTAGTTAGCTAGGTAATCAAATGGAAGAAAGTTGCGCAATACAAAATGAGGACCCTGATATACTAAACTAGGTATTACACGTATGCTGTAGGTATCAGTACTCTCTTGTAACATGTACTATATATTACATTTATTAGAAGCAGATATTTTGTGGTATATCTTTATTACTAAGTAGATTATGTATATTGTACCTAAAGGAGATAAATTAATGTCTAAATTAGGTTGAAAGCAGTTACCATATTCTTGGATATATCTATATTTTATTTGTATCTGTGAGGATTGCACCTGCTAATACCTTTATCCCGCAACTGATAGGTACGTACTATTCTCGTAGCTTACGACCGTGACTAAAATGCCGTCCACACCACAATTCGTACGTGCGGTCAGTTGGAACGTGCTATTGTCACAGTTCTGATGTTGATTTGATTTGATTTGATTGTGTTTACGTCAGGCTTCTTGATATATCTTCATATATAGTAACGTATAAAAGTTTAATATTGTTACATAAATATTTTTTACTTTGTAAAACAGTCGCATCTATTTCAGTTGCAGCTTGCTTTTTGAGCTGTAGTTCTGTTGAAGGTACACCTTCATAAGGAATTACAGAATAGGGAGTCTTAGCAATAGATATTATATCTTCCGAAAAGGCAACGCATGAGTGGTATGACGGGCGTCGCATAATAACGTGATGACCATGTTGCTGTTAATATTCGATGGTCTCGATGGTCTAGCGGTTTAGCACACCGTTTTACTTGTGATGGTCGTATATAATTATATATATATGAGTATATAATTATATATATACGGATAACACAAGCTCTGCTTAGCTTGCGACTAGATGGCGCTGTATGAATTGTCCTAAGATATTATTACTATTGTTAATGTATATGCAATGGTTGTAAAATGCCATCAAGTAATCGTATTAGCTTGTCTCTCATTCAAGTTATGTAAAAAAATGCAAGTCAAATCGCTTTTAAGGGGCGAAGGTGGAGATATAAAAGATTTTACAGGGGGTATGCTGTGTAATAGTTTAAAATATTATTGTCTTTGAATATGAAGAAACATGCATAGTATAGAGAACTATCGAAGAAAAGATGAATGCATTGGGTGATAGATGATTGTATTATAATATTAATAGAACTATTCTAATCTTGAGGCGCCACACACTTCGCTCCATCATCATCATCATCGGTCCAACTCCTTCAAGTCTCTATGGACATTAGTCAACCAGGCCTGCCTCGTCCTCTTATTATTGTAGCCATGTAAAGCCACTTTTCACAACATGTTAACAGGTTTACGCAGAATATGTCCATACCACCTAAATCTCCTTTCTTTAAGCTTTTCGATAATAGGTATCACTCTGAAGCTGCCCCTTACATGTTCGTTTTAAACTTCATCCCTAAGCGTAACTCCACAAACGAAGCATACGCATTTCAGTAGTGTGTAGTTCTATGAATGATATAAATATAAAAAATCTATGAAAAATGATAGGTTTATTATTAACTGCGTCACACCAAGTTATTTTTGCCGTCGCCCCTGTAACATTCGGTAACTGATAATGGCGTGAGTTACATACGTCGCACGTGACGCGAACTGATATGACGGCGCGCGTTCCCTAATGACGAGTATGCTTTTGACAATAAATTTGAATTTAGCTAAAAATACATTCCCTTATTAAAGGCGTCACATTACGATGTGATGTCTGTGGTGCTATTTTATATACCATCAGGTCGTCAACTTGATTGCTATTTAAGTTATATAATAAGGTATCACTATCACATTTCAGAGGATCAGTATCTACCTTCATATCTGGTAATTTCACTGGCTTCTCTCACCCTTCAACCAAAACACATTTTATAAAGCAAGCTGCTTGATGGCTGAAATAAATGAGGATACTCACAATAATGACTTGATTTTTATCTTTGAATTTCTCTTCTTGTTTTATACTGTAACATATACCTATGTATTATACATATAAACTTTCCTCTTGAATTACTCTATCTATTGTTGAAAACTGTATTGAAATGTATTGCGCAATTTAATAGATATAAGCGAACAGACTGCGGCGTCGAGTTTGTTTATGCTACGTACAGATTTTGAAAGATCTGCCTATATAACTAAATATCTTAACATACTAACTACATATCGATACTTAGTTAGATTAGATGGGCCGCCTGTAGGTACGAGTTGCTCAGGATTTTTTAAACTGTTCTTTTTCACTAAATACAAACATATATGATATACAGTAGATAACAATATAAAGGGATAAATCTTGTACGTACAGTAATTTCTAACTTTGACATACAAAATTCACGCAGCAAAACACAATTTGAGTCGGTAATTGAAAAATATCTTAAATTGTGCAATTCCATTATTAAAGACAAATAGGGTGAAACATCTTGCGCCATTTCAATTTGTGACGAAATTGCAAAAATATCCGAGCACACAATCTAACCAAGTGATTATTGTTACATTTAACTTGGAAATACAGGCCCTTTCCGGCAACGGGGAATGGCAAAAGTTTACTAACAGACCGTAATCTACGATTGTGTTTGGCAATTTGCAATATTTTTCTCTTTTTTTTTTTCATGATTAAAGTATCAGTGAAGACAGTTATGCGGACTACTCTAATTTGGAATGTTTCGTTTAATTTAGTTTTTGTTTTCACGCTATAGACAAAATTGAAGTAACGGAAGAAAAATATTGCTAAGGACAAGATCTTGTTTTAAGTACAGAAGAGTTCAACTTCAACTCGTTTTTAAAAGGGTGAAGACGAGCATGAAATGGACTTAGTACCTATAGATTATGCAATAGTTTAAAATGTTTTGTTTATGAATACAAAGAAATTTGAATAGATGTACATATATAGTCTTATTAATATTATAAAGTTTGAGTATGGATGGATGGATAGATTTTTGTTACTCTTTTAGGCAAAAACTACTAAATGGATTTAGATGAAAGTTTAAAGTAATTTAGCATCAGAAAATTACATAGGCTTCAAATTTTCTACGGGTACCGCGAGCACAGATAGTAAAACATAATTGGACTGCGTGAAAGATGATATGTGTAATATTAACAGAAGAAAAGATATTGCACTGATGCAAAACAATAGGATAAGAAAATGTACAGAGCAATTAAAACCACGTTTTACAAGAGTTGGCACAGACCTTATGAGATAAGAAACACAAATTTATTCCACATGTATTAGTTCTAAATAGAAACAGGTTGCAGAGTTTAGTGCAAATAACTGTTTTGCTCTATGCGAGTTAACTAAATATGCTGACAAGTTGCAAAATAATTCTATGCAAACAATAGCTTGCAAATATTCAGTGTTTAAATAAATTGTATAATAGTTTACCATCGTTATTTTGTTCTAAGTGACGCAAGCATAGAAAAGAGTAATATATTATTTTTTTATATAATTTAAACCTCAATGGAAAAATATTTATATTTCTATATAATAATTTCTCCAGTCCTCTGTTCTATTTCTAAACTTTTGATAATACCATAGACAAAGGCAAGAGATTACCTACAGTCCCTAACATTTTGGGAACTATTATAGCCTATCATTATAACTCTAAAACAGCGAACCACTTTGAATTCGTTTTTGAGGTATTTTAGAATTGAAGCTTACGTAATTATTGGACATTCAGTTAAATAATTGAAATGTTCTAATTAAAATAGTTTTAGTATTTTCTCTATTAGACTAAGTTTAGTAGCATTAAGATAAACTGGTTATATTTACAAAAAAAAATGTTCTTTACTCAAATATTGTTAACTTGAGGGTTGTTTCTGGATAAAACATTTTACATTTGAAATTATGTAACTTCTTGTTTAAACAAATAAATAAAATAGGTATCTATTAAAAGTAAAAATATTAAAAAAAGACAAATCCCATCAGTCTTAACAAAGAAGAGATGAAAATAGTACAAGAAGAGAAAGTTTTACGACAAAAAATGTAACCAGAAAGGATCTCTGTATACAATAGCAACATTTTCTAGCGAGAATGCACAAGTTTAATCCTTACAATCCTGGCAGAGACACCGGGGTCAGTTTATATACCCACCATCCAGTATTTACATGGAATTATTCAAAATTGAACTTAAAAAGGAAAGCAGGAGAGTTGTTGTTGAATTTTAAACGAAATTTACATGTACTGTCTACTTAACTTTATGATTTATGCGTTCAACCGCAGTGCGGAGCTCGGTGGATTAATTTGTGTCTTTTTGTTTACACTTTCGGTGCTTTTCGTCATGTAATGGGTAGGTAGATATGTCTTTTTAATTTTATTCATGAATGGCTGTAACGCTGCATTATTTTACCAAGGTGAACTTTGTACAAAGCCAGCATGAGCACCTGTGTTTCAGCTATTTCAGCAGCCAAGCCGCTTATTTTGTTAGGTAAGGTATAAATATTATGGAATTGCAAATCACGGAGGCTTTACCTTAGATCTCATCTCATAGGATTCCGTATGATACAGCGGACGTTACAGGATGACGTAATAAACGTCTTCGATGCTGTTCATGTATTTTTCATACTTTCTTCTATTTTATTATTATATCAATTAATTTATTTCAGTATTTACTAAAACTATTTATTTCTCTTAGCAAAATGTTCACACAGTAAGTACAGAAGTCTCTTACAACCATAGACTTAACCATAAACAGTATACATAATTTTTATGATGTGTTCTCATTTCTATAAATCAGTTTTATACTGCAACACTTTCCATCAACTGAGTCGTCAATTTGTTTAGCATTTCCAGATACAGAAAAAATATAAAATCAACGTACATTTAATCTAGTTTAGTTTTGCCCCATCTTGACTTGTGAGTATCTATAGAAATTTAATACAAATGTTGGTTCCAATAATATTCTATCACAATATATTATTCAATGTCTTCGCCAATTTTGTATTGATGTGGTTCATCCTCAATTGACAGATATATTATTTATTCCTTTGTGGGTTTCATACCTACTAATATATCTTTTGCAATTGATTGATTGTATTACGATAATAGTATTTACTATTTCATTTATCTAAGATTCTTTAACATACTAAAATTAGCTAGTATAAACACCTAAAGTTTCTTGTAAACACTAATATTACCCTTAGTAAATTACCCTATTTGGGTCCTGACGAAGGGCGGTGCTCAGAAATTATTCTGCCAAATTAAACTGTCCAAAATGTAAAGTGCGAGCGTTTATTTGTAAAAGTTTTATTAACAACTTGCGAAACTACAGTTAAGAGGCGAAAGGTAACTCGATTAATTAAAGCCCCCAAATCAAAAAATTCTAATACCCGAACTGCTAAGAACCATCTAGATCACGTCAGCTTTCAAACAAAAAACCGCAATATAATCGGTACATTCAGTAAGGCGCTACGATGCTCTAGTCATATCTATAACACCCTACCTAAACCCTAGTCGGGATTAAAATGTTACTTACTTGATATTTATCTAATTAGCTCATTTCAATCATACAATATAAATTGCATGCAACGTGGCAGGTTGGCATGTAGTAGTGTCGTAGCTACATTAGGGCGATTCGATTGATATTAAAATAAAAGGAAACAATCATCACTACGGGGCGTACGTACACACTGCGCGGCGTACGTAGCTACTACTCACTGTGACCCTTCGTACTGTATTTTCAGAGAAAACCGAAAATAATGATTGTAATTTGATTATGTATATGTACGTACGTTATTCATATAGCGTATGTCTCCTAATTTTCTCGGAACGGACTTTTTGTAACTCATGTAGATTTTATTTTGTTGTCTGGAAAAAATTTGATCCGATATATACATATAGTAACTCAATTAGGCTACAATTACAACTGTCAACTGATATTAACTATATTCCTAGACAATTCATTTAAAAAACAATTGAACGTTGTTGGCATAAAAATATTCAGTTTCAGGACCATACCTACTAGTATATTTTTGCGACTGTACATATGTAGCTACATAACCTAAGAAGTAGTTTGGAGCATAATAGTTCTTGTTTCGGAGCTGAATTTAGTTCGCAGCTTTCTTGCGAACTAGTTGATTCCCGATTCTAGTGAATGATATATCTATCTTTTATGCCCATAAGTGTTCATGTATTTGCGCGAAAGATTAAATATCATTCCACACTTGCAAACGTTTATAATATTAGTAAGAAGATTCCAACAGACAACAAAGATTTGCTCTTCACAAAACTTAACAAGAATTGCATAAATTATTACGATATAAGAACGATACTATAAAAGTCATAAACTTTTATATATGTGAATATTCTTTTTATTCATATTGTAATCTAATTAGCTTAAATAATGGTTTTGTTTTAATAGGTAAAACATAAGTGCGACTCAAACTATTATCAATATTGTAGGCACGTCTCAAGAAGGCAGATAATAGCTGAACTAAAATACATATGCTAAATAAGTTCATTATACAACATAATACATACAATCCACAATAATCATTAAATTCACTAATAGTGGTGCCATCTTGCGTTGTCGTTTAAATAGTAGTTTATAGAAACGACTCAGTCAGGCAGTTCTCATTAATTACGTGCACTCAGTTAAGAATCTGTAGAGCGTGTCACAGCCATAATTATAAAACATCCTCTAATATCTATATAGTTACAGACGAAATACAAAAGAAAAAAATAAACAGTCATCATGTAATTATACACATGCACACACATTCTTTCTTACAGAAACACACACACACAAGTGACTAATGATATAAATAAGTAGTATATAATTTAAATAGTATTATAATATTTGTAATTCTTAAAGTTATTCTTAAAATTGTTCTATTAGTTTTATATATTGTGAAATTTATAATATTTGATTTGTACTTTTAAATTAATCCTTATTCTGTTTGCCACGTTCTGTTTTATTTTCTTTTGTTAATTCACTGAAAACCTGTTATTGGCTTTCTCTAGATATGTACTTTTGATTAATGTATTAGATTGTAAGCTGTTGGTTTTCTAATAAATAAATAAATTAATTAAGCAACAACCGAACTAAAGAGCGGAAGATTTGCGAACTAGTTCATTAGCGAACTTCACGAGACTACGTAACATTTCTCAAGCGTGAATCTCCAATACTTCCTCGTATCGCGATACAGTTTGATTGCTCGCATTTTTTATATTTTTTATCCTCACACCGGGAGCTGTAAACGTTTTAGCGGGACGTTTGTATTGTTTTCCTGTATTGGCGCCATTGATCTACAATACAAATAGATATACGGGTAATGCCTCACTTTTGAAGTGGGGTCTTATTTTATTTTGATATCCAGCCAATAAGTTTTTTTACAATTGGATTTACTACGTTTTGTCAAGATTCAAGTTTTTTTTTTAAACATAAATACCATTTCAATCCTCTTGATTGTCAAATCAAGAGGATTGAAATGGTATTTATGAGATATCTATATTAATATTATAAAGATACAATGGAGAATATATACAAAACTTATGAGTGACCTAACCAAGTGGGACCTCGTGGAGGCTAAACAGACATGGTACATTTACTCATTAGTAAAGAAAAGGGGGAAAATGAGAATAGAGGAGGGCAGAGAGGAAAGGGACTGTTAGTGTGTATTATTTAACCAATGGGTTAATGTCCCTTTCCCCTCTAATAGCCCCATTGCAATATACCATTTCCGGTCGACCTCCACTTGGCTCCTACTAGAAACCATCGCGATAAGTTCCTGGTGAAGTTGTTAAGATGGACTAACTAAACTAACATTGTAATATTATTATCTTCCACTCCGTTTGACCTCTACGCGGTTTAACCTCGAAACTATCGTGATAAATCCTAGTGAATTTGTCACAATGTGTTAACTGACCTGATGTCATGTTCATTCCATCATCTTCCACTAGTACGCCGCCAGCGTCGGCGTAAACCGTTGACGCAGACGGGTGCACCATTTCATTATCATCTATTTAAAAAAAGTTCCTGTTACTAATTAACATCCCTCCTCCCATTGCACTAATATTAGGTGTATGACTTTTTGTTCTATTTTAGTTCGCGAGACGTTATCTAGTTAGTTTTATTGATCGGAGATTGACTCAGATAAAGTTTTCCCAAACATAATACGTGTAAAGGAACCAACTGAGAAAGTTGGCTGAATTAAAAAATACCTCTGGGAAATAAGGCTGTCGTTTTAGGGTTCTGTACTGAACTTTGTAATTTCATTGTTCCACCAAGTGTAGTCTGTTTATATTTAAGACACAATTGTTAATAATGAATATATAAGGTATAGAATCTATTCTTCCATAACGGAACCTATACAAAATGAGGGGTTAGTATGTAATATATCTAAGTATTCATATCAGCACCTATAATACAAGCTCAGCTTACCGCGGGACTAGTTGTCGCTGTGTTAATTGTCCAGGGATAACTTATTTCAGAACTATTAAGAATCAACTAGTATATTTTATTACGTCATCAATCAATTTTTTTAAGTCAATTTCCAAGTTCATATACATGTTTTGTAATATATTATGCGACCATGAGATTGATTGCTATTCCAATTGATTAAATAAAACACTTATTCGTAGTTGAATAAATGTGAAATTAGTTTGTGACTTACTGAACAAAGCAAAATGAAACCGACACATTTAACGTACTTTGATGAAGTGAAAACATGAAACAAAATATTTGTGAAAAGGCTTTGAAAGTAAGTTTTGTATGTGTTCTTGGCACATGCCATACCAATATTGACATTTGGAGTCTAAATCATTATTGTTTCTCTATACTATACCTAAATACAAGTACCTAACATGAACGTAATAAAATCACAAAAAACACAATTGTTATATTTCCAATAAATACATAGCATAAAGTTTGTACTTACAGAAATATTATAGCCAAATAGCCCCCCTCCCCCACATCTCTTCCTACATCCTATCATCATAACGTCACGCCAGTCATCCCTTCTCCAACTGTGGTAGAAAGAGACAAAGGAACTCCAAATGCTTTAGATAAAAAAAAAAAAATATTGTGTTATTCTCATTCTAGTTTATCTTTAAGAACATTGCCTGCCTTCAAGTGGGGTTAATTCCAGGGAGGGGGGACGGGGGATTGTTAGTAATGGAAACTGGTAACCCCCATTGCTAGCAATGTACTATATCAGGTCGACCTCCACGCCGTTTCCCCTGGAAACCATCGTGATAAATTCCTAGTGAATTTCTCACGATGGGCTGACTGACCTGACCTCATGTTCATCTTATCATCCTCCACTGGTGGCCAGCCAGTGTAAACCGTTAGCGCATTCGGGTGCATCAATTCATTATCATCCACAAAAAAAAAATAACCAGGGATTGTTGCTTCCGAAGTTGATAGCGAGGCAAAGGGGCTCACCCCGCAGGCTTCAACCTGCACCTGCATCTGTTTGCTATGATTCAGACAGACATCTTTATTTTCCTTTCTCTTCTCTCTTTTCATTCATCAATCTATTCAATAAGTAGGTACCTGTAACTGGCTCAAAATCACCAAGGTGGAGAATAAATTTGGTGTTTTTAAACAAATTGATATTGTAAATATTACTTAACTATGTTCATATTAACTGTACCTAATATTTTTTACTGAAAAAGTAAAGCACATTTATTAATATTTAAAGAAATAACTTCAAAAATCATTTCGGGAACGCGTCCCAAGTACCAATCTTCAAAAACTAACGTTGAAAATATTAATAAAATAAAATAAGTTTTAAATGTTTTTCTTACTCAATGGCCTACAATTTTATCATAAATCAATTAATTATTGTTATTACTAAAGAAAGAAACGAAATTAAAGAAAATCAAGTCATATATTGTGTCCCGCAGTGTAAGCATCATTTCAGTGAACGCAATTTTGATTCTCAATAAATATTTTGTTTTTTATCGCAACCCTTAGTTTTCTATGGTACAGTGATGTGAACGATGTAAACAAACGGTTGTCGTCTTTCGTTTTTGCCAAAACAATTGAAAATAAGAGGTAAGCATCTTTCAATTCAATATTTATAGAGCGTACATCACTACATCATCATACCGGGAATGCGTTTCTAAACTTGGGAAATTGAAATATAAGTTTTGTAGTACTTTATAGCAAATAGTAATCTCAAATATTTTACAATAATAAAACCAAACATGATGTCAAAGATTACTGCGATCTAAAAAAGGCACGCTTATTTAAAAAGTCATTTCGGGAACGGTCATTTCGGGACCGTTTCCGAAGTTGACGGAGGGTTCTCGAAATGATGATGACGTTCCCGAAATGACTTTTTAAATAAACGCACCCTGTTATTATTACTAACGGTTAATCAATTCAGTGTATGTTGTGCTAACATATTGTTTAATATATGTTTAATGTTATTTAGCAATATGGAGTCTCATGTGGCTGAAAAAAATAAAGAAACGTCCGAAATAGCAAGTTAATAAGAATAGTTCGGTTTACTTGCGACAATGGGAGAATCCAATGCCAGGAAAAAAAATTTTTTAGATAAGATGATGGTGAAAGAGAGAGAAATAAAAAGGGCTAAGGATAGAGCCTATTTTTAGAAAAGAAGCTGTAGAGAAAGTTAAAAACATTGATGAAATCAATGAGAGAGCAAAGCAAAATAAAAAATTGGGTAAGGGGCATTAGAAAAATACAGGGAAGAAAGGAAGGCAATATCAGGTATAGTAAACAATACTTTGCCAGATTCGAATGATGAATTAAATGCAGAACGGTTTTTAGGGAGAAAAACAACGGAAAGAAAAATTGTTCGAAGGATAGAGCCAAATCATAAAATAAAACAACAAGAGAAAACAATTCCTAACATAAAATGTAAATATAAAACTTTAAAGAAAAGACTAAGAAGAAAAGAAAAAAAAAGAACAGGAAATAGTTCAGGTACCAACAACGAATCCTAACAGCAAAGTTGACGCATTGATTTAAAATGTCATAGAACCACCTAAAGTGCCCAAAAATCTCTTATTCAACGAAGTACTGACAGCGCAATTAAAAGAAAAGGCCTGTATTTTATGAAAAAATTCCAAATAGAGGGAAGTCTTCCAAAAATGTGTTAGCGATAGCAAAGAAATATAAACTGATTCGTATGGCTAAGACTTTTATGCCAAAGAAAGAACCAGTACATTGATTCTGAAGACCGATATCAAAATTCGTGTATATAATGACTAAAAAATAATAAGTATAATGTTTAGATGGTTTGATTTATTTACATTGGAATAAAAGATTATTGCCATTGTAATAAAAGTTTAATATGATTATTAAAACTTTCTAATCAGCTGTGTACAGGTTATTAAAAGACTGTAAAGTGTTTTAAGTTACGGTTTTTGATAATTAGGAACCTTATGCAAAAATGAATAAATAAGTACGATGTTCCAAAAACATTGCTCATGATTTTTAACCCTAAATTGTATCTATATCGTCATTTAAGGACGTCACACGCATCATTCCGTGAACACCTCATCCCTTCCGGGAACATCACCAAACTCGCAGATAATACATGATTATTTTAGATATTTTAAAAAAGCTCTAATAATATTAAAATATGACGAACTTCTCATACCTAGAGCATGTTAATTAATATACAAGACACATCTATTTCTCATATTTAGATAATTTAGACTAAAAAATAGTCATAATATCACCCATTTGCACAATATTTTGCTTTCTAACGTCTTTATTGGCAATTTCATTAGATTTCTTTAATTTCTATGTATAGGTAACATATATCCGCTATTGAATAAGGAAAAAAATAAATACTTATGTTATATTTTAATATTATTATAAACCTTACAAAAACGTTCCCGTAATGATTTTTTTCAGCGATATGTCTCTTTAAAAATAAAATTACAAGAGCTGTAATCAATTCCATGCTCTGCCAACGTAAATATTGTTTAAACATAAGTTTATGGATCATTTAGGCTGATCATCAAAGTAATAGCTGCTAGGTAAATTCATCATAAAACAGAACTTGGAATTTGCCACCTTGGTGATTTTGAGCCAACTATTCATTAGATAGGTATCTACTAAAGTAGATATATTAGTATGTTACTCATCTAACTGAAGCAATTTACGAACGAAACCACAAGTATTCGCGAGTCAAATAGTTTAAAAGATGTATTTATGTAAACAACTCGAAACGGAATCTGGCTCGAAATTAGTTTACTTTATACAAGTTTAGATGAAACATTTTCATCTAAGTTCAGTCGCAGTGAGACGAATAAATTACGGAATGTGATTAAACGGAAGTTTTGTCCTTATTTGTGTTAAATATGACAATTCTATATGGTTTAGAACTAAAATAGAATTAGGATGTTTGGTAAAAGGATGGGACGACTAATAAAAAATCCTTGAATTATAAGGAGCGTATTCCTGCAAATATTAATTAAAAAACATACATTAAACAACATAAAATATAAGTATCTATCTACCTACAGACAAACGGATCAATAAAATAAAACAGACGGATCAACCAAATAATTCACATATCACTTTCTATTCCAAGTTACGTTAGGTATCTCATAATTATAATTCTTTAATTTATAATCATATTAAGGCTCTTTGGATGTAGGTACTTGGATGGGTGCATGCACCCACCTAACTTACCGGTATACGCTGGCGGGTCACCTGATCACTACTTTTACTATAAGAAAAATAAAATATCTACCATTTATTTCATATTTTTCAAATTTATGTTAATTTTGCACTAACATTTAAAACTATATACCTACGAGATTTTATTGTACATAAAATAATGTTTACGTTTTTAGCAATTCTATCGACTTCCCCCGGAAGTCTTTTTTTTGTAGGTGCGGTACATTGCATTCATCACAGTGCCTCGCCTTCATTAAATTTGCCAATGACTAAATGTAGTGTATATGTGGGATTAATGAAACAACTGTATCATGTGAAATGTCATCATCATCATCATCATCATCTCAGCCCGGAAGACATCCACTGCCGAACAAAGGCCTCCCCCAAAGATCTCCACGATGATCGCTCCTGCGCTGCTCGCATCCATCGCCTTCCAGCGATCTTAACCAGTTCGTCGGTCCAAATGTGAAATCTATAATGTCGTTTCTGCGAATGATAAAGGAATGACAATGGCGATCCCAACTGATATAACGATAAAAATTGGCGGGATAGGAGAGAAAGAATTTAGTTTTATTTAACATGGATAAAAACATCAATTAGTTTTGTCGACACTAAACAAAAAGTTCTATCTTGTGTTGTTAAGGTTTGATAATGTTTAGAAATATAAACTGTAAAATTACTTTTATTTCATGAAAGATTATAATATAATAGCGCCATCTATTTCAAAATTCATACAGTTGTCATTTTCGCAGTACTGACTATCTGACATTTTGACACAGTATGTCATTCATTTATGACATTTCATGTTTTTGCTTTCATCACAATTCGTAAAATTCAGCGAATTACCATAATTATTTGTGTGTTGTTTTGAAATATTTAAATTTTTTCAATGATATAATATGTAAATAATATTATATATGTATGTAATACTGAATTTGTAGGACTGTAGGACAACAAATCAAAACACTTCTATAAAATCAGTTGTGTTTATAAAATAACAAAAACAAATGAAAAATACAATGATCAAATGAAATTTTAGTGGCGTATATAACAGTATTCTGGCTACGAATAAAATATTTGGAGAGTGATATGTCTAAAAAGTTTTAATACGTATATTGTGTAAGTAATTACGATTTTTTTTAAACTATAATAGTATTATCGGCCTTTAAGTCTTTTATATTTAAATTTAATAATACCGAAACCATAACTTTCCTAGCTGTGAATACCTACTTTAATGCTTTCTTAATATTCGTAATTTTATAAAATGGATTTGATTGATATTTATACAGATAGGTTATGTCTTATAATAATACTTAACACAGGACAGAAAGCCAAATTTTTTACCCATATTCACGCTGGCTGTATCATAAAATACAGTTATCACAGAAGCCTAATTATAAAGAAAAAAAAAATAGAATATCAGAGTCATTTACACTGTCTCTGCATGAAAGGTAATATGGTTTGTTACTACCTATGGATAATAGAATTTTTTAATCTTAACCAGTAATACCCGACATTAGAACATACTCAACCAAATAATCAATCTCTTAAGTACTTATTGGTAAAATTGAAGTAGTCCATCAAAATTTTTCTACAGACTAAAAAAGAAATTGAAATAAAAATATTAATTGATTTTTTGTATTTATACCTATTTGTTTAAGTATAAGTAATTTCATAATCAAAAGTGAACTAAAGCTGCTAGTATACTTTATACAGTCATATATAGGCACCTCTGTAGCATCTACATGCACTACGGCCCAGATATGGAGTCTAACTTGCTTGTTCCATATTATCTATTTCTACCTCCAAGCAGTTTACTTTACTTGCCTTCAGCAATTTACCTTATAAAGTAAACTGCTGAGGTACTGGCCCTGCAATATCTATAACAGTGATATTACCTAGAATGAATGCATGACATCTTAGTCCTCAGTAATGAATATAAATCTCATAATAATGATAATAACCCCCAATTCACACAACTAAGCTAAGCAGAGCTTGTGTGATGTGTACTAGACAACTGATATATAGATACAATTCTTTTTGTAAATGCATACATATTATGCATAGAAAACATCCAGAATAATACATGGAATGATATTCATGAAGATAAATATTTGAACTGTGCGAGGAATTGAACCCGAAACCATCGGATACAAGGTGGTGTGCTGGAGACTGTCAGTAATGTGTAATAACATGTTAGTGGTACTGTTGCACCTTCTTGAAGGAAGACTGGTGCAACAGTGGCAGATTGCCATAGTGATTGTGGTGAACATAAAGACAATATTATTATTTTATATGTATGTTATTCCTTAATGTGTATATAATATGGGCCAATATTGTTATATTTTTTCTTTTACATTATGCAATCAGTCTTCCAGACTATAAACAGATTTGTTGATCTTGAAAAATCATAAGTTGAATATTGTTATGTAAACAAAATTAAGTTGCCTGATATTATTTACTTAATGAAAATAAATTAAGTAAATTATACCTTAATGTATTAAATTAAGTTACTAAGTAAATATAAGTGATAGTTGCTTACCACCAGATATCTGAAGCATGTTATTATCTTTTTTTCAAGCTCTTATTTACTGTACAACCTTGCTCTTTCTATATACAGAGAAAGATTAATTAGACTTTTTTTGTTTCAATGTAGTTATAATTCTGTTATTATTTCAGGCTTTATTGGCAATGGCCAAAAGATATATTTTTTAAATAACTGAAGATTATGGCTACTACAAAATGTCAATTGTTTGATTATGAAATTATGAGAGCAAGTTATGTAGCAGAAATTATGAATCGTAATAAAAAAAAAGGTAAAACATTTGATAGAGCATCATTGGAAAAAATAATAAACAGCATAACTATGAAAGAAAAATTAGATCCTTCATTAGCCAGTGTATATGAAGTTATAATGGAAAATGGTAAAAATATTTTGATAATGCGCAGGCCAACTGACAGGCTAACCAATATTATTAAATTAATAGCACTGGAAGATACTTTCGACATTCTAGTTGACATACATCGAATTACTGGTCATTCCATTAGTAACATGAAGAAGCTAATAAACTTACACTATGAGATACCTAGTTTCTGTGTCACTATTTTTATGGCTGAATTTAAAAAACACAATTCTGCAATTACAAGTTCTTTGAATACAAACAATAGACATGTACTAGTACAAATCATTGATATGAGTGATAAACCTGATGGTATATTTACAGGTATCCTCCTGTATCATAACCAAATAACAGATTTTATAGTTTTAAAACCAATTACGAATAAATTCGCCAATGATATGGCTATGGAGTTATTAAATATATTTCTTGATTTTGGGACACCTGAAAAATTGCTTTGCGTAAAGCGTTATATACATTTTTTCATGGACGTAATTGAGCTATTGAAAGAAGTATGTTCTGAATTTAATAATTTAGTTATTGATATAGTACAAAGCGAGTCTAAGTTTACCAAAAGTATAATTAGCAGCCTTGAAATGTGGATAAAAACCTCTGAAAGTTTTAATTGGTCGATTGCTTGCCATTTATTGCAATGGAAGTTTAATACTGTGATAAATAATAATGGCACCTCTCCTTATATGAATACATTTAGATCAAAACCTAACCTGGCCATAGTTATAAATCACGAAAGATCTGAAATATTAGACCAAACTGAAACAATGCTACATACAGAAGAAGATCTTGGTATAAGTGTAAAGGAGGAAGATGAGGAAATTAGTGATGATGATATATTGCAACTTGATGACAATATTCTTAACAAAAAATCAGAAAGAACTGTTATTGATCATGTAGAAATTAGTCATACGATAAAATTGGAAAAGAATAGAATTCAAATGCTGACAATGAATGAATTGCCTTTAAATTTACATGATGTATCACATGATAGTGACTCGTTTGGTGTAACATCTACGCTAGAACCAATGCCGTCTACATCGAAAGAAGTAAATTGGTAGCGATATAATGTTGGACACGTCTGTTTGTACAACTCATGTTCCCAGTTTATTTGGGGTCGGGTCTCCCTGTACATTTGCACCAGAGAAATCTGTATCTTTGTGTTTCATCATGTATAGGGAGAAATGATTTGGCTTTGTTTACGGCCGGTAGCCACCTGACGCCAAGGTTGTACTTCCACTAGGAGAATTCTGGGGGCCGCCCTTCGTTCTTATCGAGCTCTTCCGCCGCCATCCCTTCTGCGCGACCCAACCTAATATGGCAGCATTGCCTGTGGCCTCTGCTTCGATTAACTCAAAGAACCCCGCTGGTAGCTGTAGGGGTTTGATTACGTGGTAATTCCAGCCCGTTGGTTCACAAGGCTATTTTATTTGACCCTTACTCTCTAGGTGACCTTTCTTCCTGACAAGCATACCCCTATCTGTCACCTGGGGACGCGTTCTCTAGCGGTGAGGCTCCCCCGAATGTTATATGAAAGGGATCTACCCTTTCATATAACATTCGGGGGAGGCTAGAGATTCAAGATATATTTTGATCGGTCGTGTAGCGAACTCATTGATTAATTTTTTATAATTTTTAAATATTATAATTTATTTATTGAACTTCAGTGCACACAATACAAAAGGTTTACTTTACATTTGGCGGACTTAACACCATGCGGCATTTTTACCAATCAACCATAGGTGGTGCAGAGTATAATCGTTGGCGATGCAAATATAATTAATGATAAACAAAATCATATATTTTTGGCATATTATTTTTTGTAACAATCTATTATATATCGCTGTCGTACTAGTTGTATTTTATTTCCATATTTTTCCTCACAAAACCTTCAATACCTCTCACTCATCAGGTACTCCGCTTCAATTTGGATAAATTGTAGTAGTCGACAGTTATTGTGAATTAGTATTTTTCGACTGAATACGTAGTAATGGATATGCGATCAGGCTTTCCGTGCAAAGAACGAACCCTCAACCTGAAGTAAAGCAATGCGCTAAACCGTTATACCATTAAGGGCGTATCAAATTTGTATGTTGTTACCCAAAAACTACTGCACAGTTTCGAAGTAAATTTCGTTCACAGATTAAAGAGCATTCTAAATTTTCACATATGACGTTTTTTACGCTAGCAACAGTTATTATTATATACTAGCTGTGCCCGTGACTTTGTTCGCTTGGGGTAACCTGAACCGTTTCCGCAACGCACGTAACAGAAGCCCACAAATATGAATAATTTTCCTCGTTTTTGCGACATTTTTCACTGATGCTTCGCTTCTATTGGTTGTAGCGTAATGTTATATAGCTTCGAGCCTTCCTCGACAAATGGGCTATCAAACAATTTTTCAATTTGAACCAGTAGTTCCTAAGAAAACAAGAAACTCTACAACTTTATAATATAACATATTAATATAGACATTGTCGAGTACTTTTTGATATCATCAATTCTACAATTTAGTCACGACATATTCATTATCTCTGTATATAGATCAACAACAAGTGGTTAATAGAAACTTGTGAAGGCCTTAACCCAAGTTTGTTACAAAACCAAAGATCCGATCCAAACGTTACCCGCATGTACGATTACTCCATTACGTTCCCGCATGATTTATGCTACCTATGAGCCACTAAATTGTATTACACAGGCTATACAGACGCGCCTCTGGAGACCGATTGATTGGACCATCTTAATTGGGAACACTCTTTAGGTATACCAGAGGGAGACTGAATAGTCATTGGCTTAAATATCTATTTTTACCTACGTTTTTTCTATTTCTGCAGCCTACCAGTACCACGACATCCCTTTCGTGCTTCGTCTTTGAAAACAGCTGTAGATTTCCATACATGTATCGGAGTGAGATAGGGTAGTGAAATTGCGTGGTACGGAGGCATAGTAAATACAGTTCCAACCTAAATACAAAGACCTGTTTGTTGTATGTGACTTCATATTGTGAAGAAATCCAGCTGTATTTGGTGATTTTTTTAAGTCGATAATTTATAACGGCTCCTTTGTTATCACACTTCCCATTTTGAAAAATAATACAAAGTCGACTGCGTAGATTCCGTTTATAATTTAAATTGAAAGGTTAGATAAAGTAGCCTAAATTGACTGATGACTGAATATTTAATTGATAGAGCACGGTGACATGATATCTTAGTCCTCGGGAATGCCGACGTATGAATGTCCGTCTGAAACGCGGTGTCCGTCGCTTCATAATGGCCGGCGGAACCAACCATGCAATTTTGTTTATAATTTCTATACAAATATATTATTAAAAATTAAAACTGAGCATAATATTAACTTTTCATTTTTCTAGTGCATATGTTACAGGAATAATGGTATGACCAAGGCATGGCAATGATTTTTACATTGAAATATAATTATTTTCACTCTAATTAAAGTCAAATTTTATGAAATTGATACGTATTCTTAATTCGACTATAATTTTGATAATCTTGTCAGCCTTGCGCGTAAAGAAGTTGATAAGTTTATAATAATTTTGCTTTTGTTTGCAAAATTAATATCCATATATAATAATATACTATAATATGTGAATTTTGTTCCGGACGCTATTTTATAGTCTTTATTAATATAGGTATAGGATGAGGAGCATGCGGGCGCTCGTCAAAGGGGGCGCCATCACTCGATTCGGATATATACTATAATTTTATTAAAATATTTCATATTTCATATTACTTTATATATACACAACAGCATGTCAATAGTAATTACATTTTCAAGATAATTATGTCACAATTTTTTAAAATCAAAATAATAAATTAAATAATATATAACATAGTAATAAAAGTACTTAATGGATAAATGTATAATACATTGGAATAATTCCGTCACATTGTAAAAAGGACATAATGTTGTTCGAAATATGATTTTATTTTGTTCTTAAATTCTGTTGATGTTAATTGCATTGTTTTATTTGATAGTTTATTGAATATAGAATCTATAGAATACTTAATAAATTATAATAAATAATCTAACTTACCTATGAATACGGAGACATAAGCCGCGCTAGGATAAAAATTGCATGCGGCGCTGAGGACCCTAGCGCCGGCCCTGCACCTATATACATAGATTTGACAGTTACCACTCACCATCATAAAGCTGAGTGGTACCATGTCAATAGGTACCTATATAAAATGTGTTATTTTTTTGTTTATTTTTTATTACAACTAGGTACATAATATACATGTTATGTTTAATTTCGAGTACATGCATATATAATTTATTTGATCATTTTTTTTTGTATATTGTTGGTTTTGTTTCTGTTGTAAATAACTAAAAAGCATTGATAAATATTATTTTTTCTTTTAGGACAATTAGGTTGCTATTACGGTTTTTAAATATTATTATTACAGAAGAAAAAGATGCAAGTTTATTTTTTTCTGTTAACTATGGTCATGCGGACACAGTTGCGAGTATAATCTAGTATCAATTAATAAAATTTACATTTACATATATTCTCTTATCCGATGTAGCTACAATTAATATGAGTTATATTGCAATTATTACAGTCGGGTTCATTCAAAGGGACAAAAGGGGTTTAAATTCATCATCTACGAATTGGCTTTTGCGTTACAGCTGATTGAATTCCACTTAATTCTATTATTACACAATAGTCATTTAATTAGGCAGCAATTAATAGTTATTCATCACTGAACACGACCATTATGTATTATTATAGCATATAATTATACGAAAATAAATATTTTCGTTAAACATATCTAATTGGCAGCACTCGCACTAAATAGAGAAAATGTTAAGCAGCGCTTAACTAAAAATAGTTTTAATTTAGTGTTATGCGTTTTTGTCATTAATGAATAAGTAGTAATCGACCCTGACTTTGCACGAGTGTAATTATTGCAGGGTAGATACTAATTTAAACATACTATCTATGCAGATAAATAAAATTGAAGTATCTGTTTTTAATTTAAATATTAACAGCTTTACACTAAACTATATAAGGTTTACCTATACAACAAAACAAAAATTACTGTCTGTTTGTTCATGCCGATCTCTGCAACGTCTGTATCGATTTTTCGTAGATAGTACTGTTATAACGAACAACTTAGTACTACTTTTAAGGTTAAAATTCTAGTTATTTTAATTTAAAAATATCGCGCGAACGAAATCGCGGTTAACAGCTAGTATATATATGCAAAGAGACATACGACACGAGCACATACAGTTTTTTTTTAATTCAGCTTAGCAGTTACTGGTGTTTATAATAACTACAGGATGTTAGGCGGAAACTATGTAATACAGAAACCCATTTTATCCTAACCAGATTTGAACGGCAGTCCCTTATTTATCCTATGAGTCGAGATACCTTAAAGCTTTCATACCTATAAGAGCTACGAAATTAAATGTACCACGTTAAGCAATAGCTTTTAGTGCCTTTCAAATTCCATTCCCCGAATAGTTGTACTCTAGTAAAATTTGCTACAAAGGAACCGTCAGGCGCTGTGAAAATAAAAACTCCTGGGTTTATTTAACTTATTTATTCTTTCTCACTTAGGGTTAGGCCTATGCTTGTTTAACAAGCAAACAGATTTAGATATATGTATATACAGTAGATAATATAAATGTAAAAAAACGCTTTATTATTATTAAATATTTTTTGTATACACAGCTAGATAAAATAATAAGATATTTTTGGTTTTCCACATATCTATATCGTTTTATTAAATTTTTATATGGAATATTTTTATATTTTTTTCTAAAAGATTCTAGGCTACCAGTAACTAACAAACTGCAACAACTTATAAACTATTTTAAAACATGCAGTTATGTCCGTCAAATCTCAAAAATAAATCGAAACGTCAACAGTTCATACTCCATGAGGCTGATGTCTGACGTATTAATTGGAATCACATTCAGTCCCGTAACTGAAATATTGAGTGATATTGGGATACCTCTCTTCTGGAGTCTCTCTAACTACCCCATCGTAACAATTATCACGACTGTATCTAGAACTGAACTTCGCTGAAATAATATATTCATGCGAAATTTAGTTTATATAGTTTCTTACGCGACTTAATAAATTTATTGTTATTTTAATGAACCGCGTAATAAACTAATAAACTCATTATATAGTTGGTATACCAAATTTCACAGCAAACATCATGAAATTTGGCATACTAACCTATTTGCGATGGAGAAGAACTTATGCTACATTTTATCGAATCTATCAGTCACGTAGAATTGGATAGTTCACGTGATATATACCTAATATCACATATTATTGATTATGCATTTTTATATTGTTTTAAAATTGTCAAAGATACCTACTTAGATAAACAACAAATTTAGTTTTTAGCTTTTGCTAATTTGTGTTAACATTATTTTGTATTAGCTGTGCCCACAGTTTCACTCGCGTGAACTTTATAGCTTTGTGTTATTCTAATGTATATTATTGCATCATGCTCACAAACTTCCACGTTTATAATATTAGTAAGATAAATATGATAAATGTTTATACGAAACACAATAGTTATTTTCCGCAAAAGTTTCGCCATGTTGTATTCGTACCGAAAGATTTCAAGCTGTGTTAAAATTGTTGCATTTTATGTATAACTTAATTAACTAATACAAAGTAGTCAGAACGTACAGACAGCACAGCGTCGGTTAGGAATGTGGATATACTGCATAAAGAATCGATTATTAAATAATAGGATGTTCACGTTAGCGTAATAATCGATTAAAAACATTAGAACTCTTGTAATGATCAACTTTACAGAATATTTTTAGGTCATTACTTCGTCAAGTATTTTTAGACAGAAAGTGTGTTTTTTGGGGGAATAAAGACTTGCAGTTTTATACATAAAAACATGTAGCCGTAATTAGTCCACTATGACACTGATATAATTGTTTATAAGTGTTTTTATTGAATAATAATGCAATAGTGCACTGTTTGCGATAACGATTTAAGATGGCGGGGTACCAATGGAAGTTGATAAGATGAGTATGAGGTCAGGTCAGCCCATCGTGTTAATTCACCGTGGTAAATTTATGACGATTGTTTCCAAGGGAATCGCGTGCAGGACAACTTGTCCACATTACTAACAATTCCCTTTCCTATTTATGATACTTTATTTATAATTACTTGTGTTAGTAAGTAAATACCTACATCTTTACTATTTTCAGAAATACCGCATCTTGTTTTTTCTTTGACAAATGAGAAACTCGCCTATAACTTGTTGAGAAAATAAATATATTATTAATTATTCGATGTTTTGTAATATTAAAAAATAAATCGATATCATAATCGAATATTTTGTCACGTCCCTACCGTGCGACTGTATAGTGATGCCACAATAAAATCGCCACTAGCGTTTCGAGCCAACCGCAATTGTTCGCGGAACGATCGCCCGCGACGTCAAGTGGTCCGGAAAGCGATAACAAGGGAATTTATGTCAATGGCAGTGGACTGCGCGTGCCATGGAGTTATATAGACATACCAATAAAAGTCCAATTTGTTATTGCTTTTTATATTTATTTATTTACCATCATCCCACTTCTCTCTCGCCATTTCTAAAATTATAAAACTTTCTATAGCTCTAGGATTTGCAATACGATAGTATTTTTCCAGCTCGAAATTTACCTTTACTGCGGAATGACTCTGTAATTCAAATTTTCCACTAGCGATAAAGAATTTGTGTTAAATATATAGATATTATAGAGACCTTTAGGTATGTCTCTTATTACAGATAAGTAAATATTCGGTAGACATAGTTGTTTATTTATGATACAATATTTATTTTAATTAAACAATTCGCCATATGTAGATAACATAATATGTTGTAATTCACTATTTGTGGTTTTATCAATTATTGTATCAGTGATACTGATACAATAATTGAATAATCATTCAGGTACCAAATAACTAACTTGTAACTGTAGTATGTACTTTAAATTAGTATATTACTGAAATGAAATAATATTATAGTTTATGTTATTTGAATAAAAAACAAGATGAACACACCTGATGAAATAGAAATAGAAATAATCTTTATTCAAATAAACTTAATATAAGCACTTTAGTCAAGTTTGATGGTAACTATGTATATAGGCAACGGTTACCGCATATATATGAACATCACTATGGATATCATGAGAC
This sequence comes from Achroia grisella, assembly GCF_030625045.1. Classification (NCBI taxonomy): domain Eukaryota; kingdom Metazoa; phylum Arthropoda; class Insecta; order Lepidoptera; family Pyralidae; genus Achroia; species Achroia grisella. Next base: position 3,577,289 of record NW_026712999.1, read on the forward strand.
AACCGTAATACTACTCATGCGTTACAATTCCAGAGAACTAAGATGTTATGCCTCTTATCCTGCAATGTCGCTGCCTAATCACATCCTACCGATACCGAACCGAAAAGCAAATTGCTTGACAGCTGAATCATACCTTCATGACTGTTCTCCTAGGGGGGAAAGGGATTGTTAGTAATGTGGATTATATATCTCCTATATGTGGATTATATATATCCTATATTATATATCTCCATTGCTAGCAATGTACCATGTCAGGTTGACCTCCACGCGGTTCCCCCTGGAAACCATCATGATAAACTTCTAGTAAATTTACCACGATGGGCTAACTGACCTGACCTCATTCTCATCTTATCATCCTCCACTGGTGCCCCGCCAGCGTATACCGTTAGCGCAGGAAGTGCACCACACAATTATCATCCCTAGAAAACCAGACTGTTCTCCTAATGGGTGAAATCGATTGTTAGTCTTAGGGATAATAATGAAATGGTCCACTCCTGCACTCTCAGGTTACACTAGTCGGGCACGAGTGGAGGATGATAAGATGAGCATGAGGTCAGGTGTGGTGCCCCATCAACGTATACTGTTAGCGCAGACGATCGCACCATTCCATTGTCATCGGTTAAAAAGGTTTATTCTAGATGGAGTAGTCAGAGCATTGTTAAAATCGATGTTGTGGTGAACACGACATTTTATATGCGCTAGGTATATTTATAATAATAATTTATTCAGCTACACAGTACAGAGTAAGAAAGAAAACTTAAAAACTAATATTTCGCTATGCTGAAAGGGCTTCCACTCAGCTGGTGCCGCAGCGTATCACTACAGCGCTGATTTTCAGTGGAGCCATTTGAAAAAAAGAAATAGCATTCGTGATGAATTTAAATATCTAAAATGAATTTAAATTTAATGTGGCACGGGGAGGGGCTACACCTACGAGTTTGTCAGTAATATACAATTTTTTTTAGTATCGGCCTGAACTCACAACCTGTAAGTTTGGGATGTAAAACTCTAGGTCACCATATCACACCGTTTAATATTAATACAGTTTGTATAGATTAATTCTAGCCAATTCACAGGTCTGCTGTGTCAATTTAATGCGCGTTAAGCTAACTCTAATTGATGAATGGTGACCGCAATTTATGTCTGTAGTTTAGAGGTTAGTTCAGCACCGTGCAGTCTGCTTTAAATTGAACAGCCTGGCCTGTTTATTGAGCATACAAATAGTTTGAACATTCTAGAACATTTAATTTCGAAGATATATTATACATTTATAATTGCAATCTTTAATAATGGGGAAGGGAGACGAGTATAACTATCAGTGACTAGTGGTCCCATTGCGAGCATTATATTTGTGTGTTTGTTTATTTATAAAATTAGATAAATGAGTTGATGGCCCAATTGATGGTAAGCAGTTGCCTATATTATTACTAATCTCATCCCACAATAAAAACAGCTTAGAAAGTAAGTTGATCAGTGACTGTAATAGCTTAAAATAATAGACGTATATGTTTTTAAAGATTAACGATGCGAAAACTACATGACGTACATAGATTTAAATAATATTTCGTACACAGATATATCTTCACCTTAATATTGATTTTGTCTGAATTACGAACTGTTCCTACTTTGTTTCTCAACTTTACAAATATTTTTTTTATATTACGTTTCATAATGCTTAATAGGATTCTTATGCCACCAAGATTATTATCTCAGATAATATTGTCAATGTTACAACTGGTAACTTGGTAAACTAGATATGCTCACATTTCGCTAGTTCTCATATTTGAATTCAAAAGCGGCAGGGCCGCAGTCCCTCGTATTAAATCATATTTTTCAATTTTATAATTATTCAGCATTGAACATTTATCCTTATTGAATAAATTGCAAGTGAATCCTGAAAAGCTCAAATTTAATATTCCAATTGACCACCGTTTCATCATAATCCTTAACCAGATGAATTTAACGACAAAGATAAGTCATTACCATTACAAAGTTTAAGGTTAAAAGTTTATTCCCACACGGGAATGGATTTTTCCATTAACTAAAACTTTGGACGACAACGAGAAATGTATAACGCAAAATTGATGAAGGAATTATCTTCTCTATAGTATCATTTGATTGCCTGTTATGCTTCTAAGTAACGTCCTTTTTACGAGCCGTCGTAAATTTAAAACGAGCCTTTTAATACTGATTATTGTATCTTTTGCCCTTAACAGAAATACTTTATTGCTTTATCGCTTTCTAAATAGTATGGAATATTTGTTTCTACAATTACGAACATATTTATTACAATGCAGTGTACCTATAGGATGAGGAATAGATCAACTCATTGTTTTCTCTTTAGCCTGAAACTCCTTATTAGTTAGCTTACTTGCAATTTCAGTCATTATTTCATTCATTCGTCATTCAATTATTCAATAAATAATTATATACGAATAAATTATAGGGTAAGCAAGTGTAACATTTTTTCTCTTCCCAAAATGGAAACGTATAAAGGGTACCACGAAGACATAGTTTGATCTTCAATAGTTCACGTTAATTTATTTATGTTGCATTGCACAATTATGATATAGTAAATTTACACACATAATATGTACCTTGTTAGGTATAGCAACATGGAATAGGGGCGGACGTTTTAATATTATTTATTTGCATCTTGCAAATATTCATCAACTCTGTAATATGCTTTACTTATGAGCATTTGTTTTAATTTACTAACAAACGATTCGGTGGTCTAGCAGTTTGGCACTCCAACTTACTTCCGGTGGTCATTGGTTCGATTTCTCGCACGGTACAAACATTTGTGTTCATGAGTATGATTGCTTGTATCTATTGTCTATTACCCATAACACTAGTTATACATAGCTTGGGTACTCGTAGCTGTGTACCTTAGGACAATTCCAGAACCATCTGGTCCCACAGGCAATGGGTATTTAAAGAGGTTATTGTTAATATTACTTTCCATAAGGGTTTATACAATCCTTTGGTACGTAACTACCACTACTTCATTGCGGTGCGGTAGTTTGTAATTTTCTCTGTGGTCGAAATGGTGTCTAATTTTCAACACGTTTGTTACTATGCAGGCTTTGGACGTTTTTGACACAGGGATATAGAATAGAGCGGTTAGTTGCATTTAATATTTTAGTTTTAATAAGTGAATTACTATAATTAAATAGTAATAAATTTTATTTAATGTAATGTGTGCTATTATCGTCGTGGAGATCTTAGGGGGAGGACTTTGTTTGTCTTATTTTGTTTGTCTTAACGTAAGGTTATTATGCTGCAGCATTGACCCTGTTCTTATTTTAATGTTTGCAAATTTTGTTTGTACCTACTTGTTTTATTGCCATTTAATTTCCAAAAATTCTTAACTTAAAGTGAACTTTATTTACTATAAAGCTATTCATGATAAGAAAATAATGTCTTATATTGTCTCTAATAATATTTTTTTAAGTAAGTTACTTATTGATATTTTTTTGCATGATTTTCTTCTTATTCGTACTTCCAATTCAGAGTAGAGCAATGTTGAGTCTTCATAGACTTAAGTTGATTTCAATTAGATATTTTAATTATACATGGTTCACATTTTTGTATATACAAATTACCAGACAGCAGAGTAATAAGATAACTCAAAAATAATTTATAAAGTAAAACAGTCTCAGTATACCAGACCAGAGCATATCCGTCCCTACATTAGTACCCGTTCACGAGTACTTAGAAGAGTCAACCCGTCATGCTTCTACAAATGTATACCTAAACATTATAAACATTAGACGATTCTGATCTCTCAAGCGGTATCAGATGGGCAGTATGCTTGTTTGCCAGCATCGTAATATAAAAACGACAGTGTGTTTGTCAGTCAGTTCGATACCCCATCCAATTCAAAGAGAATCGAAATTATGACTGCCTGAGCCGATGTTCGAACCCCTGGCGATGCCCTCAGACTAAAGTAGTATCCGTCAAGCGGGAGTTGGCCTTCAGCTGATCCATAAGTTTGGGAGGGTTTAGAGTGCTACATCATATCGTCCGGTGAAGCTGTACAGGCCAGCTACGGCCAACAGCATTAGAGTACTCCGGAAAAAAATTGTCTGTCAGCCTGTACGTTTGTCCGACCGTCTGTCAATCTGTCTGTTTGTTTACACCTTTAAATTACTTAAAAGATTACCTCAAAAAAATTTGATGAAGTCATGAGTATCTGCTATAAAGAAAAAATGTGTTCAAAATTACATTTACTTACTTTCATGAATTCACCCCCGTGACTCCGTGCCCACCTCTATTTTGCCTCCGTTTCTGCAGCACACGTAATTGCATTCGGCCATTTCTAATTACTGAAGTTTGCTTCGTTTGTTTTTCCTTCACTGTCTTTATTGAGTTTGTCGATTTCGGAAGTGTCGTTCGCATTCCGACATTTTGTTTTTTCTAAAAGCGGCCATTCCGTTGTGCAGTAGATTGCCAATTTCACTTGTTATAATGAATATAGTTTGCTCGAGTAACAACATTTCTGTTTTGTGCATTGAGAAGGCAGCATTTTATTTGCTGTCTTACAAAAATGACTTTTGTTCTGTTTATTCAGAGTTTTCTAAATTATACTTTATATAATAAAATTTAATGTTTGTGCAAGGAATGTATATTGAAATACAGTCTATTTGAAACATGTTGTAACATGAAGTAAAATCAGTTTCGTCAAAACATCTTAGTGTTACGAAACACATAATGCAAAGGCTAAATTGTTGTATTGAAATTGAAAACAAATAATAATACTTTTGCTTTAGTCGGGTGATAATATCATTGATAAATACACAGGAAAACCAGCTGCTTATGTATTAAGTGCTGCCTGTGAATTGTTATGGGTTGAGTAGAGTAAAATCTATTGATGGTGATCAAATGACAAGTTATTTATTATTTAAATAATGCATTAATATACAAAATTGTACATTAAAAAATAACCTGAAAAAGTATAATTTCACTCCGTTTACCTCGATTTTTTAACTTACATATTGACCTATATTTAACAATATATTCTGTGGAAATTTCATCCTAAGTTTTATAGCTCATTTGAGTATTGAAACATTGACTAACAAGCAGACAGTTTTAAACTCGTGACGAACATACGATTTCATTATAGGTATATAAAGATAAAAGAAATATTATTATATATATGTAAAGATTCTTGTTGAATATGCTGTAAAAAATAATCATATTGTGATCGGTGTTTAATAATTGGAATCATTTGTTTGCAGCAAGTATCTACTTAAGACTGAAAATATACAATAATGTAGGTAGTTGCTGCATTACTTGTCATATCTTAGTTTACTAACAATGTCTTCCCGAAAAAAGATGACGAATTATTGTTATTTTATTTGATTTATTCATGTGGATTATTGCCTAACAAAATATGCTACAAAGAGTGTACTCAATGCTTATAGTATTCTCTACCATCTAAACTTTAGGATGCAAAGCTGAGATACACAATTGTAGATATTGTAATTGTCGTTTAACTCCCACTCTGATTTTGTTCCAAAGTAACTTTTTTAATTAATTTCTTGAGAATTACTGTTGTATTTCATAATATTTATAATACACAAAGTACTGTTGAAATTAGAATATTTTCCTGTTTGAAGTTGACTGAAAATTATGGGCACTCGAGACTTTACAGACTGACTCTAATAATATTTATTCCATAGAAGAATATTTTGAGCAAATATTGGATTTAATACATTCTGTTCACCCGTAGTATGCTTGTCACGTTTTGGTAATCCGACCAACACTGCATTTCCTGATTCCCCTCGCCACTCGAATAATTCAAAGCACTTTTAAATTTGCTCGCATATCACGAGAAATTCTTGAAGTAGAAGCGTTTGTGAAGTTATTTTAGTATTCGCGGAGAAGGTTTCAGCTGAGTTGTTCGCATTACAATGCCAGATATTTTAAACTTGGAATTAGTTTAAAATGTACGGGGATAATGTTGGAATTGCCTAATTGTTTTATGGTTGGATTGCCAGATTTCTGTCTCTCTCCTCTTCAACCTGAGCGGATCGTTATCACAGCCTTTATTTATTAAGAAACTGAGGCAGTTCTGGATTCATATCAGGTCTCTTTTCAAGACGAAGATGTGGAGATATGTATCCATCTTCGTCTTGAAAAGTTGTCTTAGTTTCTTTAAACGCGAAGCGCTTCGCATTCGCCAGAACTGAAGTTTTCTATACAATATAACTGATTCTAATTCATTAATATAATTTAAACATAAACATATGAAAAATATTTCTTTTTATTAAAAATTCTTAATAATCTAAAATGAATCCCATATATTATTTTTGGTACATGTTATTTCGGATCTAGAGATCATCTCAGAATTTATTTATGTCAAGTTGTTGATGTTTAATTGTTCAAACCGATATTTAAAGTCCGAAATGAATCGAAATTATAATAAAACAATATATAGAGAATAAAATTTAATATCTCAGGACAAATTCAGACAGCGCCATCTAATCCCAAGTTAAGCAAAGCTTGTATTATCGGTACTAGACAACTGTTATAATTACATAGATTTTTTTTTAAATATATACATAATATACATATAAAACATGCAGATCGATACAAACAATCATACTCACAAATACAAATGTTTGTACCGAGCGCATGGAACCCGCGACCATCGAAAGTAAGGCGGATTCCTAGAATTTTGATTTGTTAATTAAATGGTGTAACATGTAACGCCCTGCCACAAATTGTACAGTTAATAGTTACATAAACTGATATAATGGATACATTCATTAATTTCTATTATTGTATACTATTAATACGGAACAGAAACACCCACATCGTTCTTGTTATGTTTATGTAGGTCTATTAATTAGTTAGGTAGACACCTACTTAATTTGCACAGTTCGGCCGTAAATACATTTGTAAATCTTGATTGAACATTTAATGAGCCCATTGTGTATAATATATTAGAATATATCTCACTATCTTACTAATAGTATAAACGTGAAAGTTTGGGAGTATGGATGGATGGATGGATGGATGGATGGATGGATGGATGGATGAATGTTTGTTACGCTCTCACGCAAAAACTATTGAACGGAATTTCGAAAATTTTCATGAAGCTTTACAGTAATATAGCTTATAGATCATACTAACACATAGGCTATAATTTAAAAAGATATTTTATAAAATGGGCCATATATAATAATAAATAATCAAGTAAGTGCATGATGAAGATGCAGATGAAGCTGCACGGGTTAGCTTGTATATATATATATTAATTATATACTATATATATGTACACACAAGTAGTCGTTAGAAAGGTTTAAACCTGAAAAAGAACGTGTGTCAATTTATATTTTTTACTAACTCTTTAATGAATGAAACATCGATATCAAACCAAAACATAATCCGACGGATGGCTGTAGACTCGTCCCCGCGCCGTCTGCCACGTGGGATTCAAATATACCGAGATAAATGTGGGCATGTCAAGTATTGCGTTCACCACAACCTCGACAAATATATCTAACGTCCTGTCTCTGTGATAACTGTCGTATATATAATACATATTGAACAAACAAACATGCCGTCACGGCAGTTTATATATATACTAGCTGTGTCCGCGATTCACCTACGTGAAATTTATAGCCCATATGTATAATCTGTATTACTAGTAAAGTTTCATCAAAATCAGTTGCGTAGTTTTTGCGTGAAAGAGTAACAAACATCCATCCATACTCACAGACTTTCGCGTTTATAATATTAATAAGATATATAGTTTTTCTTGTGTTACTTTGTGTCACTTCCATAGTATAATAGTTTCTATGTTGATTATCGCATGTCTCTTACTTGTTACTCTGTATTTATTTATTTAAACTAACAATTATTCAAAAGAGCAACAAACAAGTTCTTGCTCGTTCTTCTTGTGATGAGTCTGCGTTCCGAACGAGTGGTAGATTAAAAAAATATGACTATTCAAAAGTGCTTGTTTATATAGAAATAGAAGATTATTTCTATATATTATGATGTTTTTATGCTTTTGTGTATAAATCTAATACAATCTTCTTAAATAAAAAGAAACTAAAGTATCTGTATTCCAGGTGAGAGATATTGTCAATTTTCGACGTTGTCATGCAACATACAACGTGCACATATTTCTCTGAGAATTGAGAATTTGAGAATATTTATATTCAACATAGTGAAGGACGGGACTACAGCCGTTTTCAGTTTAATATATAAATACTCGTGTTAGTTGCCATACTTTTCCGAAACGGCTTAATCGATTTTGAAGATTTTTTTATGTATACTTATTACATCTCTGAATAGATTGTTATATATGTTTACACCCTTAAAGGATAAGGGTGCCTCACTCCAAAATATTTATTTTTTATGGTGTGGCATTAAAAATACATACAACCCTAAATTTTCACCCTTCTACCATGAATCCCTACTTTTTAATAGCGATATTAATTTATATTGCAAAGTAATGTTTACCGGGTCAGTCAACAATAGAGCTTACTCTCCGGTTTAAAAAAAAGAAGAAAAAACACAAAAAAAAGAAAAAGAACTTTAACTACATAAAATAAGAATGTATCACGTTATTTTCGTACTAGTTCTTTTTTTAAATCGGAGAGTAAGTTAAATAAAATCTATATTATTTTTTTATGTCTTTGGTAACAGAAACTGATTATTTATTTTACATATCCGTGAGGTACTCTAAAATTGTAAATCCAAGTATAAATTTTTTTGGACACAGTTGTTTTTATTAACTGTATTTACAGTTAAGTGCAAATTGAGATAAAGTTTTTCAATTTATCTATATGTGATACTGATTTTTTGCTATCAGCTAAAAGGTCATTTTTACCAATCTTTCCGAAGTACTATTGTAAACATATCCGATAAAAATTTATCACATTTAATAACATCAATTACCAATTCAATAACATGTACCTACTTTGGTGGCTACACTTCAGTTTTTGCAGCTTTACTTTACCGAAGAAGAGTAAAAATAAGCTTGCTGTACAACTGACCTGATTATATGGCTGGCCTTAAGAGACGTAAAATAGCAGATCAGAATTCAAAATGTTGGCTTAAGCTAGAATAACTATGAAGCTGGGTTCTCAATGGAGAATAAACTCAGAGAAGATTTTATGACTGTTAACGAGTAATGTGTCTTTTTATTTTGAACAACTGATTAATAATTTTGAGAATGAAGTCAATCGTCGAATGTAACTCGGAAGGGCAGCGTTCAGGAAGCTCCGATGTATCTTTTCGTCCAAATTACCGTAGTGTCTCACTGAATTTGAAGCATATGCCGGTAACGCAGATTATGTATTATGTTGAGAGCGTGGACTGTAGGTTGCTGATGATAAAAACACCTTTGCTGGACCAAACTAATTACATTTCAATTATACAATAACTTAATTACACTGAGCAACGTATAACGTATGTTAGACAATATCGTGGAAGACAGTGAAAAGGAATTCAATGGTGCTACCCTCTAGCACTTATGCATTGGTATTACCATGAGCTCAAACATAAAATGATTATTTATTACTAACAACAATGTTCGTCAATTAAAAATTCTTCAACTTAGTTTTTTTCTACTTTTCCACATTGCTAAATCTTCGATTAACTAAGCACTTGTAACTAGTGTTTAGCTCACTCAAGAGATCTAATATACGTTTACACATGTGTGTAATCTTCGTTACATACTCATGCTAGTGGCCTTGTACATCTCGGATATCTCATCTAAACGACGGTGCCGCGAGTGCGTTCATTATGGATAGGATCTGCTCACGTCACTCCAAACATCCAACGTAGCATTTTCATCTCTGTAACGTGAGTAAATATTCTGTACATTCCATACACGGGCCGACTATGACATTTCACATATTAATGTTCTAGTCTGAACCTCGACAGATTTACATTGCTTTGTCATACCTGAAATTGTTAATCTAAATTGTTTCGAGTATAGTATGGTCACTACTCTAGTGACTATACTATGTTATTTTATTTGTTTTAAATAAATAACGCTATTCGTTAAATAATATCGTAAAAATTTTTCATTATAAGTATAATGCTTAAAGATACATACGGTAAAAGTGAGTCGGGAGATTTATGAGTGTCTCCGATTTTTATTGATTTCAATCAGAAAGAAAAGCATTTTTGTTGGGAATTAAAAGAATTATGACGTATTTTAAATAGGGTCAATCGAAAAATGAAAAAGATGTTTAAGTGGATAATAACCGGCTAAAATGTCGGCATTTATGAATAAATGATTTTTGATTTGATCTAAAAGTATCTTTTAACTATATATATCGAAAGAAAAATGTCGATGTCAGAGAAGAAGGAGAAACCTATTAGAACACGCTAAAAAATCAAGCACTTATTGTAATCGATCATTGCTTAGTTGTGAATAGTTTTACATTGTTATATAATAGAAGCTAAAAATTCTTATCTATGAATAATGTTATTACTTTTTTAATACAACAAAACATGATAATATTATATTTCCGGGTATGAATATCAACAGAAATGGTTGACGTATAACAACTTATCGTTTTTTATGTCGAGGTATACAGTCGAGGATTATAAGGTGAACATGAGGTCAGGCCAGTTAACCCGTCGGAACAAATTCACCAAAAATTTATCACGATGGTTTTCAGGTGGAACCTGACATGGTACATTACTAGTAATGAGAGTATCAGTCCACATTAATAACAACCTCCTTTCTCCCGAACAACTTACTGTTACTCGTCTAAACCAAGTAGTGTCTGATCTTAGAAAACATTACATATTCTGTGTGCTACGAAGTAATTATTGCACGGTGTTAGACGGCCGTGTACGGCTTTGTTTAGTTATTCCAGTTGTATTTGGTTTGTTACAAATGGCCCGAACGTAACCCCGTTAGTTTATGAAGCAAGGTGAGGCTTGTGGTAATTTGTGTTTTCGGAAGTAAGATGGGAAAATAATAACTGTCTTGTTTAAGTAAGTAGGTATCTTCTTAATCATTGAGGGATTTTTTCCAAGTAAAGAAAGGTATTCTTTTTATATTGAGAGCAATTTAGCATAGACAATCCATATAAAATTTTATCTATGTCTTACACTTCTTTTTATACACCTATATACTTGTATACGTACAAGTGTATACGTGTATACAATTACACTTTGTACCAGATTGTCATGTGCAACTTGTGCATGTCAATCTAAAGGTTGGTTGTAGTGATAAGAACGCCCTTTGTAATACACTTTCTATCTTTGTAAGTGCAATTATTATTATTGTGCAGTTCTTATTGTGGTAATTCAAATTATCGCTGCAGAACAAAACTTAGATCGGTGAAGATTTTTTATGTTTATACATTATAAAAAAAAAATATTCTTACCACTACTAGAGTACATATCATTATCACAAAATAATAATACTACCCGTGGTCAATTCACACAATGCCATAATTCCAAGCTAATCAGAGCTACAAGCTCCGCTTAGTTTTAACTTACATGTATTATATAACTGTTATAAATACTTAAATACTTTTTTGTAAACACATACATAGAAATATCCGGACAGACAAACATGTATACTCGTGAATACAAATATTTGTGTGAAGAATCGAACCCGCGGTCTACTAAATCGCAAGACCATCAAGGCCGTCTCAATGTATTTATTAAGAAATACATTTTCTATTACCTATTACCTACGTCGAAATTCACTAAGTGCCATTTAAAAGGTCGAATGAAGGGACAACTGTGATCTCAACGGTATAAGTCTGCAATTTATGTGAAAACAAGTGGTACAAGTGTGGTTTTATGATATCACGAATTCTTGACCATTCCACATATCTGGGCCTAATGTGTACGTGGCATATGGAACACGCCCAGCGCTGCCAAAAATAGGGCAGTAACTCATATTATTACCGTTGTTTCTATAACTGAACTGATTCTAATTATAGAAATTTAAAAAGAATTAAATTTTGAAAATAGAATACATTTTATTATTCTTTTATTTAAAAAAATGTTGTATTCTTAAAAGAACAACACACGCCATTTCTAAATGATTTTCTATTCTATTCTATTCTATTCTATTCTTTTATTTAAAACAAGATTGATTCAAATTATAGAAATGTGACTTACAATTTTTGAAAATCGAATACTGTTAAATTTTGTAATTATTAAAAATATTCTTGTTCTGTTACTACAGTTTTAATTCTAAGTACATGTATCTTACAAAGAAATTAATTTTGCTATCAATAAAATATATTTTTGTATTATTACAACCGTTTCTGATTGATTTTAATTGCAGTAAGTTTAGAAATAACAATTAAATTTCTATTTTGCTATTATTAATATATTAATAAATGAAATAATTACTGAATTAGAAAAGATTTATATGACTGAGATCGTGTAATAGTTTCTCTAATGTAGGTCAAGATGTAGATACAATAATTATTAAAAAAATTATTAGTGTAGGCCTGATATAAGCTCATGCGCTTTCGGTCTAGTGCTTTGTTTCGTTTTGTTACAAATAAACCACTTGGTTAAAATCTACATGTTATGAATAAAAATAAATTAATGACTCAAGTTGAAAGGAGTAAATATTTACAAAACTGATTTATAGTTGCAATCTCAGTTGTAGATACAATTAGATAGTATAAGCAAGATATATTATAATTATCATTAAAAATTCTAAGATATAACAATGACTAATATATTAATAATACGATAGATATATGACTAATTATTATTGTAGACAGCTTAATCAGTTAGTTTTTTATATTTGTAAAGATAATAAAGGTCATTACAGTCTATGTAAAAATTTGTCACGATGAATTCGCAATGTGAATCACAGCGGAAAAAATCATTATATAATTATAACCAACTATAAAAAAAAACTTCGTTAGCACAAGAGCGTTTATATTGAAAAGATTTTGAAACATATATTTAGACAATGTTTTTCATTCAATTTATATGTAGACAATATTTCCTTTAGTTTTATTTACAGCTTAAGGGACAAACAACCTGATGGCAAGTGATTACCGCCATCCATGAGATCCCGCAATACCAGAAGAATTGCAAGTGCGTTGCCGGCCTTTTAAGAAGGAATAAGTTCTGTTCTTATAGGTCCAATATCGTATCGGTTCGGAAATACCATTTTCATGATTTATATTTTTGGAATAAAATTTTAATACATCGAATGTTTTGAGAAAATTTACTTAACCGATTACGCATGTATCGTAAGTGCACGAAGGACTAAGACGACATGCATTAATACCCAGCAATTTGACTGCCATATCTCAGCCACCCACTAAAACATAGTATACATAGTAAACTAGCGACCCTACCTATGGATGCATCGAATCTTTGAATTTCTCTGCTTGTATATATATATATATATATATATACTATAAAACGCATGTTATACATATAAATCTTCCTTATGAATTATCGTAACTATTGCTGAAAACTGCATTAAAATCCGCTGCGTAATTAAAAGACAATTGCAATTCTGTTTTACGTTAATATAATATTTCTGATTCAAAATGTCCTACATGAATAATTGATTTTTGATTTGATTTGAGTTAATAGCGGTGCCGAATTTAATTTAAATTATGTACCACATATACAATTCGATACAATGGCTTGGTAATGATGCATAAAATTAAATTTATTTAAATAAATACTATTTAATTCTACAGTTCTCTACAAGAGTTGATTAGGTCAAATAAATGATAGTACCCTAAAATGATCAGTCTTGTTCCCAATGTGAATATTCCGGGAGATACAGAAGAGCGATGGCATATTTCAGCAAGGACGAAATGTAGAAAACATTATAATATCTTTTTATGGTATCGTAAAAGTACGAGGCATTCTCACCTAGCTCATTAGGGTGGTTCTAGGTTACAAGCGAAGCGAACGAAATAGTAAAATCTTAATTCAATACATCTTTCTAAAATATAGCTTTCAAATTCTCTTTATTGGAGTAATTTGGTCATTATTATTTCAATCTGTCTATTGATTGACTACAGAGCTCGACTATGTTGGAAGACGCTAAAACATTTTTTCTTTTTATATATTCATTTATTGAAACTTCATATATGTTTTATATAAGTTTCTTGCTCGTAATGAGACAGCTTTTAGAATGAGTGGTAGACTAAAAAAATAAGTATGACTGTTCAAAAGTGCTTAAATTTAACTTTATTTGAATAAAAAATTTTGTAATCTATTCTATTCTATATTTTTTTGTAATATATTTAATACAAGTCATTTAAATAATTGTATTATATATTAGTTTATCATTAAAGCAACTTTAAATACACAATTAAAACTGTTTCTACTGACCTAAATTAAAGAGAGTTTCGACGAGTCAAACTGTTTTAAAATTGTTCCACTTTAATATACTATAACTAATAATACTATTATTTCTTACACAGATCGTGACCCAAGATAGAGTCAATCATCTCTATCTTGGGTATCAGAATACTATCATTAATATCGATAACAATATGTAAGTATAAATATCAGATAAATGTGGAATGACAAATATCGATGTTTTGCCATCGGCCTCCTTCCTCCTATTTCCTGTCATTTAGCATGTATAGTATTATTGTTTAGGTCTTTAATTATCACTATCCTATCTGATGAAATGTAATTTTAAATTTCGAATGACTTTTTTTTGTCGATATTACCTAAGAGTTAAAATCTATATGTCGATAAACATCGATAATCTCTGTATCAAATAAAAAGATCGAACCAGACTAGACTATTTCAGACTTAGAAAATTCCTAGGAAGAAATTGGTTTTAGAGATAAACCCGCTTTTGTAATAGTTGTATAAACTACAGGCGGATCTAAGTCTACTAGTTAGGCAAGCGTGATCGTATATATCTTAAAAGGTGTGCGATTATTATAGCTCTTTTAGTTTTTATCTTTCGGTATTCGTTTTGATTCCTAAAAAAAGAGAATAATAAAGTAATCTTTGATAATTCCCACAGACTCATCAAGTCCTAAGCTATTTTTTTTATTAAGGGTTTCTTTTGTACTATACAAACGTGTAGCTCTGCGACCCTTGAGTCCTTGCTCTAAGTAAGCTTATTTCCTAATCTAGTAGAGCTTAAGTTATAGGTCCTGATACATAAACACCTTTTTTGTAAATACATCAAATCATCAATCAGTAGTAGCTGTAAGTTTTTGTATTGGTCTGTTTGGTTTCTATGTATTTTACATAGAAAACACACAGACCAATACAAAAACTAATACTCATGAATACAAATGTCTTGCATCGTGCAAAGAAACGAAAAAGTGACCATCGTAAGACGGTGTGCTAAATCGCTACACCACTGAGTCGTTCGGAATGCATCCACAATGTGCACGAAACAAATCCTGTTGTGATTCTATGCACGCTCTGCTTACGCAGCCGCTTGCTCTGCTTGCGAATCGTCGTATTTCTGTCTGTTTGCAGATTTGTATATGCACAGTAGATGCACAGACAGACGGATTTAGACCACACAATTCCTGACAACCTTGTATGGATTACAAGTAAGACTGAATGTTTTTACAATTATCCTGTTTTTATACTACGGTGATGGCAAACAAGCAAACGACCCATCAATGGTTACCATAGACTATGGACGACAGAAACACCATGGGTGCCTCATGCGCGTTAAACCTTAATATGCCCTTCTTGAATAACCTCATGCTGTAGTTTCACCGAAAAACCTCGGCAGGTAGTCCATTCTTGTGTTGAAAAGTCTATAAAAATAAATTATAAAAAAATTGATTTGTTTTTTACAAGCAAAGTTCCGATCTTCATTTACTTAGTGAGCCACTCCTATAGAAAATCTTTTATTTGTAACCAATTTGGATATTAAACACGATAAACCTGATTATTGCATATGTATTACAGACTATATATTTACAACATTATGTAGATCAAATATAATAATCCATGTTTATGTCCTGCACAATAGTTTTAGGGGTTAGAACTTCTGCAGCAAATAGCGATTGTCCTTGCCAAGTAGCGAGACAGAAGTTTAACCCAGTTTGCTTAACCAGCCGCAGTGTTAAGCCGTGGATATAGTTTGTGTATGCATGTCAACGGAGGGTTTCATAGCTTTATTACCCTTTAAAATTGCATATTTCTTTATACATAGTAGCCTTATGTTACTTTTTTTTATTTTTTTTTCGGACTACTACAGCTGTTGGCCGCAGCTGGCCTTTACAGCTTCACCGGACGTTAGGGGGCGAGTGCAGATGGCACTCCAAACCTGCGGAAGGACTTATGGAGCGGCTGAAGGTCAGCTCCTGCCTGACGGATACGACTTTAGTCTGAGGGCACCCACTAGGGGTTCGAACCTCGGCTCTGGCCGTCGTAATTTCGATCCCCGTTTGAATTGGATAGGGGATCGATCGGAGGGGCCTTATGTTAATTGGAGAAAATCCCTTACATAGATTCGTCCGCCCAGGGAAGTTAAACGGGTACTGTTGGACTTTTACTCACGAAAAACTCCAAGGTATCCCGATGAATCGCCTATTGCTGGATTCACGGTTTACTACTCTGATTGAAATTCCTAGATTGTGACTTTAAACCTGGCCAAAATCAAAATAGTGCTTCAATATATCTTCTGAACTGACCCTACTATAATATCAACACCGTAAATGTACAAGGTAATCCGAAAGACAGCATTAGGCTCGCTCCTTGTCAGGATAGTGATGTACATATGTAGCTGAGTGAAATGAGAGCATGTTAAGTGTTACGTTCAGTACGATGTCAAAGATTGACAATTATTATATCCCTGTAAAAAGGCCGCAACTACACTTGCGTCAAAAATGTTTTATTACATAAATAAAGCGAGCTTCACGGTTTACACCTTCTGTCAAAATCTCATGAAGCTATCGACAAAAATGAAGGAATAAATGCAAAAATACTAAAATTTTGCGACTTTAGAAAACATAAAATTTCAGCATAAAATAGAGGTATGCATATTTGCATTTATTCGCTTTACAATTATCCCGCTCATAAAGTCATAATTGTATTTACGTAAATTTTAAAAGAAGATTTACAAAAAAATGTTTAACGCAAATATACTTAAATACTTGTTCCTATATCTTACAATCTAGGACTATTGTGTAATTCTAATTACTTACTTCTTCTATGAAACTTTTAGCTGATAGTTTATGTGTGATTATTGTTACATACTTTCCGCCCAGCAAAACTTCACAATGCGTAAAGTGTAGTTGTAGTTACTTCTTTATTACACGTAACATTTCATACCTGATGTTGGGTAATTTTAAATACAGCATGTATTTACAAGAAAAAAAAATAAGAATATGTTCATGTAATTAAAATTAAGAAAAAAAATAAACTATTTTTAGCTAATTGTATAAACTGACGGGCACCAATGATGGATGATAGGAGGAGCAGGAGATCAGATGAATTTGCCAGGAATAGTAATAATAAATGATAGAAAAATCGATCTGCTTTTAGACATTTACCATAGAAGAGCGAATTGATAGAAGTGTATATAAAAACAATAGATAAAAAGAATACTTCTATTTTAAATATGGATAAACGAATATACAATTGCCAGTGAATCTTATTGTAGGTCTAACAGGAATTTACTAACGATGGTTTCCAGGATGGACCGCGTGGAACTAAATGTACCTTATATTGCTAGCAATAATATTCAATATTAATTCCCACTGTTCATAATAGGTACACATACAATACTAGCTGGTCCCGCAAACGTTACTTTGTTATAAATTACTAGCTGTGCCCGCGTTAAATTTCAATAAAAAATATATCCTGTGTTATTCAGATGCATAAGCTATATTAGTGTAAAGTTTCGTAAAAATCTATTCAGTAGTTTTTGCGTGAAAGAGCAACAAAGATCCATACTTACAAACTTTCACGTTTAGAATATTATATTAAGATTAAGATTTCTGAAAACTATTAAAGTACTAATCATCATAATTTCAACTTGTGTCTATCCACAGTTGGATATAGGCCTGTCCCAATTTGGCTTTGGTGGTCTAGCGGTTAAGCACACCGATTTACTTCCAATGGTCGCGGGTTCGATTCCTCGGACGGTGCAGATATTTGTATTCATGAGTAAGATTGTTTGTGTGGGTCTGGGTGTTTTCTATGTATATGTTTCATGTATGTATATAAAATCTAAGTATTTATTGATATAAAGCTCTTCATACCGTGTGACTAGAAGGCGCTGTTAATTGTTGAGTATTATTTATTTATTTCCCGATTTCTTACACCATGTGTGATCTTCCGCCTTTTGTTTCCATCGACTCCCGGTCACCTTCGTGATATCTTCGGTTCATCTTGCAGGAAGGCGCCGGACACTCCTTAACTTATATTAGAACTAATATCGCTATTAAAATGTAGGAGTTGATGGTAGAAGCAGGAAATGTAGGAGTTCGATGTATGTATTATTATGATTTTTTTATGATTCAGTTAACGATGAAGGTGGTCCAAATCGAGAAGGTTGTCGATAACATACTAATAGACCAATCAAAATAAGTAGTAAACCAAAAATGTCATTGATCAAATTAATATGTTTCCACATAAAGAATCGCATTATCTCCGCAATCTAACAATGATAAATTCTAGATGAAAAGCATAATAGCGCTAAAATGCATCGTTTATACTTATAGTGCATTAAGAAAAACCCAGATTATGAAAATGTTGCTCCAGCCTCTTAGAGATGGTACTATAATACATATGAAATTGGTGTCTTGTCGTACTGGCCACTTTGATCTCAAATATCTCCTCTTTCGCCAGGAATTCAAAGTTCAAATTTGTACAGTTATTTACTCATGCATTTGTTTTTCGAAAACCGTAATCCATATGTTTTTTCCATCTTTGGTTTTTTCTTTACGTCACTGAGTTTACAAAATGGAAAACATAAAATATCACGTTTTTTAAGAGTACGAATTCCGTCGTGGCACCAGTGTACAGAAACGACTCGAAGAATTAATGATGTGTATGGCGATGGTGTCGCAAAAGAAAACACAGTGCGTTTTTGGTTCCAATGTTTTCGTTTTGGAAATTTCGATCTGCAAAACAAGCCCCGTGAGCAGCCAGAGTCCAAGGTTGATAATGAAGAATTAAAGGCTAATGTGGAAGCGGATCCATCGCTAACTACGTCCGAGTTAACTGCAGGCTACAGTGTTAGTAACAAAACTGTTTTAATCCACTTGAAGCAAATTGGGAAGGTGAAAAAAGCTTGAAAAGATCATGAATTGAATGGAGCAAATCGACAAACGTGCGTAGACTGCTGCGTTATTAGCCAACCGGCATAATAATGAAGAGATTTTAAATCGGATCATTACCTGTTATGAAAAGTGGATCTTGTACGATAATCGGAAACACTCATCGCAATGGCTGAATCCTAGCAAACTAACCAAATCCTGCCCCAAGCGAAAATTCAAACTCAAAAAAAGTTACTTGTGAGCACTTAGTGGACTAGTGCCTGTGTTGTTCACTTCAGCTTTCTTATATCTGGCCAGAATATTACGACAGATGTGTATTGTCAGCAATTGCAAACCATGATGGAAAAGCTAGCTGCTAAACAACCGAGACTGGTCAATCACCGTAGGCCACTGCTGCTTCAGGACAACGTTACGAAATTAGAAGAGCTTCAAATGTCCAATATATCCACCATACTTCCCGGATCTTGCTTTCTTTCAAAATTTTGATAACTTCTTGCAAGGGAAAAAATTCAAGTCCGATTTATCGATACCCGTCCTAATGGTTTTTTAGTAAAGGGATCAATAAAACTACATTTTTACATTTTGATTAAATAAATATATTATATTTTGAAACCTCAACTGAAATTGGCGTTTTGTAAGGGAGTAATTAGGTTACTCCCTTACAAATTTCATATGTTAGGACCTAATATATTTACTACACAAGTTGGAGTAAAATTAAAGAGATTTCGACAGATCCTCAATGTCCGGGGAAATTCCAAATAAAATACGCATTCGCTGATGAGACACCAAATAATAGACAAATAGAAGGGGAAGAGTTATGAGAAAAAAAGAGCTGCACACAGCGAGCCTTCTGAAATCAAGCATTAGTATGATGCACCGCTACCGATACCTAAAATATATACAAAGACTTGATGAATCTATATAAAGATAAAAACATACCACCACACTATCAGACGTTTTATAAGAACTTAAGTACTAAATCTAAGACTAAACTAAACTAAACCACAGAGTCCGATTCCAAAGTTGAGGATAATGAACGTTAATAAAAATAATAAAAATATTCACTATTTTGAACATTTTTTGATGAAGTTGATTATGGAGGCAATAAACATTTCTTTAAAAATAATAATAAATTAATAATAACCCTGTTTGTTTTCATATTCTCTAAATTAATTTGCCCCTATATTTATACTTTTGACTTACATGCACGCACATAGATAATAGACTATTTACTGTAAGAAGTAGGTATTACATGATACAAATTAAATATTCAGTTACTTTCCGCATTATAAAAGCTATTTTTATAAATACACTAACTAAACTAAAATAAATGGCTCCCTAGAAATACGTAACTCGATGTACAAAAAATTATATTTCGTTAAATAACAACGTAATTATACTTGCAATTCTAGATTTTAATGAAATATAGGAGAGTATAAAGGCGTAAGTAGAGTTAAATTTGTTCATATATTTAAAAATACATAACAATAAAGCAATAATTGTAGTTACCCCTGCAAATGTTCTTTGTGTTTCGTGGAATACAGAAGTAACCGTGTTTTTTTTGATTATCTGGAAGTACATGAAGCTGTTCCT
This sequence comes from Achroia grisella, assembly GCF_030625045.1. NCBI lineage: Eukaryota > Metazoa > Arthropoda > Insecta > Lepidoptera > Pyralidae > Achroia > Achroia grisella. The sequence goes on from NW_026712999.1 coordinate 3,598,087, forward strand.
AAATTCAATGACACATGTAGTTGAAGGCAACTGTGACCTACGATTTTCTCTTTGAAACTTATTTCTAGAACTCATACAAAAAATATAGGACAGTTTTTTTAAGCTCCTGAAAAGTTGGTGAAAATCACTTACTTCCTTTTTCCACGAATGGTGCGAATTATTATATATCTGGACAATTCAAACAATGCCATTTAGTACCAAGCTAAGCAGAGCTTGTGCAATGGTATAAATACTTAGTTTTTTTTATAAATATGTAGATATAGAAAACACCCAGACCAATACAAATAATTATATACATGAATACAAATGTTTATGCCATGCTAGGAATCGAAGCCGCGATCATTAGAATTAAAGCCGTGTGCTAAACTGCTAGAGCACCGAGACCGTAAATTTTATAGTTAATTCAGATTAACCCCTTTTTTTAGATATGTATAGTTTAACCAAATCGCGAGCCTCCCGTACCTTGTTCTTACGCCGGAGGTTATTTTTGCCGCTTTGCATTAAAATTTCATAGAGCCTGTATTTAATTTGTATTTATCTGTGTATCATCGTAAAACTTAATGGCTGGACTTGGTGATCCCCGTAATACATTTCGAAAAGTTGAAATGGGAATGTTACACGTAAATACGAAATGAGAATTGCAAATGATATTTGTATTTATAAAGATAATGTTGTTGAAAGGAAAAGTTGTTAAATTATACCGTGCCATTACCGTAATGTCGCTGTTTGTATTATGTAAGTTTGTTTACAGAAAATACGAACATATTTCGCTTATTATTAGTACGAGTATTCTGTAAATTGATATTAACGAATTTGTTACATGAAAGTCTTCTTACAATGGTTTAATAATAATAATCTACGACACAAGTTAGTACTACTCTATCGCCTTGTTAGAAACGTAAGGAAATTCTAATTCTGAAAATTCATACTAGATGGCGTTACTTAAAAAATAAAACGCGCTACAGTTTTATTTCGGCCAAAATGTATGAAGTTTTTCTTCCCATTAATGTTAAATTTGTATACGGTTCTATCGACTATTGGTACTGTCACCAAAGTATTGTTTTGGTTTATTAGTATCTTTAGGACCATAAGGTTTTTTATGACTTATTTATTGTACAAACTCGTTTGAAAAGAGTAAAAAACCAAGCACTTAGCTTGGCTACTAGTTCTTCTTGGCCTGAAACTTCGGTTATGTTTCCTTTATATGAGAACTAAGATGTCATGCTTCTGTACCCTGAAATGTTATGTAATATACTAATAAGTATATTAAATTTTAAACAGTCATCCGGCTCGAAGGACCAAAATGTGTAGTGGTTATTCATACACTTGTTGATAACGATCTACGGGGACGATAAAATAAAAGATACGTCCCGTAGTGAGCGCTTGATGTTACAGACTGATTTTCTTATAATACAAAGTGAAATTATCTATGCTAGTTCGTAAGTATGGATGTTTGTTATTCCTTTACGTAAAAATTACTAAACCATATTTGATGAAACTTTACAGTAATATAGCTTATGCATCGGAATAACATATAGGCTATATTTTAAATTGAAATTTAACAAGGGTGAAATCGCGGGCACAGCTATTGTAATTTATATGATTATTATTGTATAGTGTTCCGTTTATACATGAATACTCAACATCAATCAGTTTGAAATAAACATAAGTATGTTGACATTATATTGACAGTGTAAAGTGAAGCAACATAAATTAAACGTTTTGTTCCACTCGGATCCAAAGTTTTGCTATTGACGTCAACAGCTTGTTAATATCCGGTGCACAGTTTACTCCGGTGCACGCCCACATAAGACTCCAAACTTAGGTACATGAATAGGTGACGGAAGTGTGTAAACATCGTTAAGTAACTATATATATACATACACTAGTTATTACGTGTAACTTTGTCTGCTT